>NC_035442.2:140328239-141010647 GCF_002127325.2 Helianthus annuus
CTCCATTTAATTCGTAAGTGATATGCTCCTTTCCCTGCTTCAGATTCAAATTTCATAAGGTCCTTATTTGGAGCAATTTCATTGACAGGATAGTAGTATTCTGAAAAGTTTCTTACACCCAACTCCGATTCGAACCTTCTGGTCCTTATATTCTTGTTGTATGCTCTGGATAACCTATGTTGATATGCTACCTGTTTGGTCAAAAATCACACAAGGATAATGCAACCAAACTTTATGTAAATGGGGTATGATGCTTAGTTTATAGAAAAAGTAAAGATCACTTCAGTGTGAAATATGCAAAGACACAATGATTTATACGAGGAAAAGCCCTTGATCAATGCATGATCTCCGGCATAAAAAACCTCGGGTGATGGCAACTACCGATCACCAAACTTCAATATATCAAAATATGGTTACAACTTCGGATGATAATGAGCTGAGTACAAGGATCACTATCGTAATGTGTGTCTAAGCGTGTGAGAATTGTGTTGTGTGTTCTTCCGAGTGGGGAAGAGTGTTATATATACAAGTGTAGGTGACCTATTTTAGGTAAAAAGACTAATAATCAGCTCATTACCCCTTTAGAAATAAAAGCAAATCTAGCCTAAATTATCGCCCTTAAATCATGCCAAGTTTCCATATCCTTCACAACGTCCATCTCCGATTAAGCACATGCTATAGTTGTAAAGACGCGTCCTTTGATTGTGATGCTTAAGAGCGGATCCTGCTAGATGTCCTGCAAAACAACATTAAATTCAACGAAAGCAACTGTTAGCATGAGGATCCTATGATGGTCCGTGATCCTGATTCTGGAACTCTGCTGAGGATCACTATCTGCCAAAGAAACAAGGATCACTGGTTAGGATCACACGTGAGGATCATGTATTGTAAAAATCCAGCCCTAACAATTGCCCCCAAAATATAAGGAGTGATTTTGTAAATAAATGAGTTATATTTTGCTTTGATCTTATCTGCAACGAACAACTCGGATAACTAGCCGTTAATCTCGAACTAGCCGTTGCAATCCTTACGTCACTGAGGTGACATCCCTGCAAATCATGATTATAAATAGGAGATAGGGTAAGGATCAATCTGCATTTAAATTCAATATATACTCCCTTTATAATCTCAACCGAAGATCGATCAGGTATTCTCTTCTTTCCTTTCTTCCTTCTCTTGCTCTGTTTTTCTGCTCCTCTGTTTTTATTCTGCTGTAAGTATGTTGCTCCGAAATTCTCCTCACAAGGATCACAAGAAGAGCAGTCCCCTAAAAAGCCAAGGGATCATTAAAGACTCTCCTACGGAGAGATGCTGCTTCACCGACGCTCATGTTGATAGGATCCGTCATTGTTTTCTGGCGGATGCTATCTTCAAGTCATTCACTTCCACCGCTTTAAGCGATTTTGTTTCCGACACTTGGGTGGCCTTTCCTGCAACTCCGTTTACCATAGGATATTCGTATCCTTTTCCAGCCTTCACCCAATCCTTCTTTTCCTTGACCGGCATATCTTATATCCAAGCCATGCCGATGATCTGGAGGGTTCTGTATACCTTCGAGAGGATCATTGAGCAGGAGGGGATTGACTTAGGGATGGCAGAGTTGGCTGATCTTTATGATCTTACCACGTTTGGTTCATATCGATACTTGTTGAAACGGAAGGCTGGGGAGGATCACCCTGTTCTTAAGGTCACCAAGAATGATACCAACTGGAAGCGACGATTCTTCTTTGTTAGGAGGGATACCATCCCTAACGGGAAGGATCTGCCCAAGGAGTGGGCTACTCATGGTAGGATAGAGGATCCTGGAAGGATCACCGTCAGACTTGTCTCTTATGATGAGGATCACTAATGTCTTTCTTTGTTTTTTTTTGTTTATTGTGCAGCTATCTCCATTGCTCATCTCAAGTTAACCCCTGCTGCAAGAGAGAGGGTTCTAGCTTTCAAGAAGCTTGATCCTGAAAATCAGAAGTTTTCAAGTTGCCATTCAAGATTCACAGGAGTATCCTCCGCATCTGCCACAATGTCAAGTAAGTATCCTCATTAAAAAGTAGTTCTATGTAGGATTTTTAAATTAGTTAAAGTACTTATCTTGTTTGATTGTGTAGGCGCTGGGAAATCTGTCAAGTCTGCCTCAGTTTGGTATTGATGACTCGCCAATGTCAGCCTTCAAGGAAGAAGACCCTGCTGCTAGTCCCTCTGCTTCAGCCCCTAAAGCTCCTATTAGGGGTAAGGGAAAAGAAGAGAAAGACTTCTGAGGATCTTCAAGGATTCCCCCTGCTCCGCCAGCAGTTTCTTGATTACGTTAATGAAGTAGGATCTTGCCCCTGTTGGTTATCCTACTTGAATATCCTCTCGAATATTTGCCTGTATATCCTGCCTGATTCCTGCCTGCTTCTTTGAGGATCACCTGGCCCTGAACTTACTTTTTTTTTCCTTCTGCAGAAACTTGCTGAAATAGAAACACATATTGGCACGTTGAGATCAAGACCGCCAAATTGCCGACCTTCAACAGATGGGTGTGCTGAAGGATCTGAAGATAGCTGATCTTGAGAAGGAGCTCCGGGCTACCAAGGATAAAGCTGTCAAAGCACTGATCAGCTTTGATTACGAGAAGCGTGACATCACCCAGGATGCTAAGGTCTCTGCTGCGATAACCATGTACAAGATCCAGCTGCAGATGGCTGCGGAGGCTCAGGATCCTTCCTTTGACAAAGGCACATGGGATGTGGGAGGCTGGAAGGCAAGGCTGGCGGAATTGGAGGACGATGATGAAGCTGAGGATATCCCTATGCTTGAAGGTGGTGATGCTGGCATGGATCAGGGTGGAGAAGCTGGTAGTGATGGAGCAGCGAAGGTTTAAGCTGCTGGATTGGGCGATGATGGATATTTCGAGACTAGGCGGGAGCCCAATTTTTTAAGTTTGGTAGTGGTTTGTTTGTGGTTGTGATGTTTTGAAACAATGATGGTCTGTACTTTGAACAATAGTTTTTAGGGTTAAGGATCCTGGATCCTTTGAACAATAGGTAGGATCGCAAATGGTGGAGGGATCCTCTGTTTGGGGGATGAAGCCTTTGTGATCCTGCCGCCTTTAATTTCCTGCACCTGCTAAGACCGCATAGACAATGGACACCCTTTGCCAACCCATGTGGACGGGCCACGTTTTGCTGGTAGAAATGTGGGTTGGCAATTTTGACAACTTTTTTGAAAGCGTTTAAGATCCTTCTGTTAATAATATAACTTTAATCTTTCTGGCTTATCTCGTGTTGTTATCATTTATTTATCTTCTTATTTTCCAGTTTGTTTTAGAAACATATTTGTTAGAGTAACAAGAGTTGAGCAAACCATGTTTAATAAATTTAGGATATGATCCTAGATCAAATATCCTGACACTGAAAATTTTTGAAGCAATCAATTTCAAGGATCATAGGTTTAGTTGTCAAAGTGTAAGGGTTGTTTAGTATAATCAAAATAGTCAAGGATCATACCTGAGGATCCAAGTTAGGATCCTAACCTTTAATCAAGATAACCATAAGTGAAATTTTTACGGATAATAAGGATTAAGGATCCTTATTTGTTTAACTTCGAGAACCTGAAAAATGGAACATAACTTGGGACTAAGCCAATGTAAAAGATAAGTTAATAGCTGGGGACGTGCCCAAAGGATAACTGGGGACATGCCCAAAGGATAACTGGGGACAAGCCCAAAGGATAACTGGGGACAAGCCCAAAGGATAACTGGGGACAAGCCCAAGGATCACTGGGGACAAGCCCAAAGGATCGTATGTAAACTGGAGTATGGCCCTTACTGGCGACTATCCAAACTTAGTGACATGAAAATGTCAAAACCTTAGCTAACGTGAAAACGTTAGAAACCTTAGGAACGGATGTATGGTACGTCTACCATTATACGTAGGATCCTAGGTATAGCCAGTACGATGAGGTTGTCAGCCCCGGAAGTGGGTACTGGTCCCAAAGACGTGAACTATATCAGGATCATCGTGCGCTGCTGGCGGAAACTGGGGATAATCCCAAGGATAACTGGGGTTGAACCCAAGGATCTGCGTTGCTTTTGAAGATCTTTGACGATATGCTGTAGATACCTGAACTATCATAACTCAAATGGTTCGTGAGAAGAGGATGAAGGATACAGGATCCTTATCCTTTGGTAAAAAGTAAGGAAATGTAATAGTTTTAAGACAAGGACACTACCAGAGTAAGGATCACTGACATCACCGGGATCCTTCGAGGATACTTCAGTGTAAGGATCACATGCTTGAAGGATCATGTTCACATAAAGTACTTTTTTAAGTGAACAGCATTCCAGGCTCTTGGTAACAAATTTCCTTCCATGGTTAGCAATCTGTATGCCCCCTTTCCTGCTTCAGCTTCAATCAAGTAAGGACCTTCCCACTTTGGTGCTAACTTCCCGTCAGCAGGATTGATAGTGTTTTGGAATGCTTTTCTCAACCCCATATCTCCGACTTGGAACTTTCTTATCCTAACATTTTTGTTGTAAGCACCAGCCATTCTTTGTTGGTAGCTTGCCATCCTTATCCTAGCCAGATCCCTGATTTCCTCAATAGTATCCAAATCCTGAGCCAGGATTGTAGCATTCTCTTCAGGATCACGAGCACTTGTTCTAGCAGTTGGGATCACCATCTCTGTTGGGATCACTGCTTCTGCCCCAAATACTAAAGAAAAAGGTGTTTGACCGGTGGCATTCTTGGGAGTTGTCCTATCAGCCCATAGCACATAAGGTAACTCCTCTGCCCATTTTCCCTTCTTGGATCCTAGCTTCTTCTTCAGATTGTTGATGATGATCTTGTTGGATGATTCTGCTTGGCCATTGGCTTGTGGGTGAACTGGTGTTGATGTTATCATCTTAATTCCCCAACTGTCACAAAAGTTAGTGGTTCTGCTTCCAATGAATTGGGAACCATTATCACATACAATTTCAGAGGGAATGCCAAATCTAGTTATAATGTTTCTTTTGATAAAGGATATAACTTCTTTTTCTCTGACTTGAGCAAAGGCTTCAGCTTCTATCCACTTAGAGAAGTAGTCAGTCATGGCAAGCATAAATACTTTTCCACCAGGTGCTTTAGGGAGCTTGCCAACTATATCCATCCCCCATCTCATGAATGGCCAAGAGGATGGTATAGGATGTAGCAATTCAGCTGGTTGATGAAGGATATTGCTGCGTCTTTGACAAGGATCACATTTCCTAGCATATTCTACAGCATCTCTTTTCATGGTTGGCCAGTAGTATCCTGTTCTAAGGATCCTTGAGAATAATGCTCTGCCCCCAGTGTGGTTTCCACAATCTCCTTCATGGAAGTCTCTCAACACTTCTTCGATTTCAGGATCCTCGATACATCTTAAATATGGTCCTGCAAGAGATCGTTTATATAGCACATTATTTAAGATTGTGAATTGAGATACCTTAATCCTGAAAGCTCTAGGATTTTCTCCCATCGGAATCTCCCCGTATTGCAAGTATCTCATGATTGGTGAGACCCATGATCCTGAATGAGCTTCTTCACTAGGGATCACTGCAGTATCCTCTTCTATTTCCATGGCCGCCTGATTTTCAATAGCAGGAGCCAGGATATGGATGATAGGGATACTTATATCTTCTGGAATCTTCAAGGTTGGCCAATGCATCAGCTTCTGTGTTCTCCTCCCTTGGTACCTGTGTTAAGCTGAAAGAGACAAAAGAGAGTGCCAATTCCTTGACTATCTCTAAATATTTGGTTAGTTTTTCACCTTTAACAGCATAGGATCCATTAAAGTGATTGGTGATCAATAATGAGTCTACATATACTTTAAGATACTTCACCCCCATATCCTTAGCAATTTGTAAGCCAGCAATTAAGGTTTCATATTCAGCCTCATCGTTAGTTGCTTGGAACTCACAGGCTATGGAGTGGGGTATTATGTCCCCCTGTGGCGATTTTAGTAGTATCCTGAGCCCTGTGCCCTTGACATTTGAGGATCCGTCAGTGTGTAGTATCCAAGGATCCTTTGTCTCATCCAGCTGCTGGACTTCCAATTCTGCTTCCTCTTGTAGATCACTACTGAAATCAGCCACAAAGTCAGCTAGTGCTTGGGATTTGATTGCTGTTCTAGGCTCGTATCTTATATCATGGGCACTAAGCTTTACTGCCCACTTAGCCATTCTTCCTGACATCTCTGGTTTCCTGAGGACATTCTTAATTGGAAAGTTAGTTCTAACAACGATAGTATGGGTTTCAAAATAATGCATTAACTTAGTTGATGCCATGATTAATGCAAGAATAAGTTTTTCGAGGTGTGAGTACCTGGATTCGGCATCAAGCAAACTCTTACTTACATAGTAGATAGGATATTGTGTACCTTCATGATCCTTAACAAGGACAGCACTTACAGCGGTTGAGGATACCGCCAAATATAAGGATAACACATCTCCTTTTTCGGGCTTTGTTAATGCTGGTGCTGGGGACATATATTCTTTAAGGGCTTGTAAAGCATTCTCATGTTTCTCAGTCCATTCAAACTTCTTGTTCTTCCTTAGGATATCGTAAAATTCTTTACATTTTTCTGAGGATTTTGATATGAACCTGTTCAGAGCTGCTATCCTGCCTGTTAGCCTTTGCACATCCTTAGCATTGGCAGGGGATTTGATATTCACCAGTGCTTTAATTTGCTCCGGACTTGCTTCAATGCCCCTCTGAGTTACCATATATCCTAGGAATTTACCTGCCTTAACACCAAAGTGGCATTTCGAAGGATTAAGCTTCATGTTATAATTATCAAGGATATCAAATGCTTCTTCCAAATCCCTTAGGTGATCCTCAGCTTTCTTTGATTTGACTACCATATCATCTATGTATACTTCCATAGTTTGTCCAATTTGATCTTTGAACATCATATTCACCAGCCTTTGATATGTTGCACCTGCATTTCTTAATCCAAAAGGCATGGCAATATAACAATACAAACCTGTTGGGGTCATAAAGGCTGTATCCTCTTGGTCAGATGGTTCCATCTGAATTTGTTGGAATCCAGATGATGCATCCATAAAGGTCAATAGTTCATGCCCCGCTGTTGCATCCACCATGGAGTCAATGTGGGGTAATGGGAAAGGATCCTTGGGACATGCCTTATTCAGGTCAGTGAAATCGACACATACCCTCCACTTTCCGTTTTTCTTTTGGACAACGACCACATTGGCTAACCATTTTGGATATTTTACCTCGCTGATCATACCTGCTCGAAGTAGTATCTCTACTTCTTCTTGGATAATGGCATTCCTTTCTGGTGCAAACTTCCTCCTTTTTTGATGGATTGGTTTGATAGACCTGTCAATGCCAAGTTTATGAGTTATGATATCCTTAGATATACCTGTCATATCTTCGTGCTTCCATGCAAAGGTAGACTTTCTTCTTTTGAGGAAGGATATCATGTCTTCTTTCATCTTGCCAAGGATCCCTGATCCGATATAGATTTTTGATTCAGGATCACTAGGATCCAAGAGGATTTCGTCCACATCTTGTTCCCTTGCCTCCAAGACATTCCTCGGAGGATACTGTAATTGCTATTGCTCCCTTGGCTTCGAGGTTGGCTTCATGGATGATGTATAACAATCCTTAGCCTCCTGCTGATCACTGTCGATCTTGATTATCCCCCATGGGCTAGGGAGTTTCACACATTGATGATAGGTGGATGGGACTGCTTTCATATCATGTATCCAGGGCCTACCAAGGATAACATTGCAACAAGATAAACAGTCAATAACACAAAATTTTTGATAATTATGTAATCCTTCCACGTAGATTGGGAGTTTGATGTCCCCCAGAGTTTTCTTCGTTTCTCCACTGAATCCTACAAGCACGGAGGATCTTGGTGTGATGTCTGATTCTGGGATACCCATTTTCTTCAGAACATCAAGCTGGATAATGTTCACTGAGCTTCCTCCGTCAATAAGGATCCTGCGGACAAAATGGTTAGAGATAAAGAGAGTAATAACTAAACTATCATGATGAGGATCCTGGATGTTAATGCGATCATTCTCATCAAACGTTATCGTCTTTCCTTCCGAGACACTTGAGGTTCGAATAGGTCTCTCTCCATTATCCATTTTTGCTTCCTTTGCATGCCTTTTGGCCGCCGAGAAGGATGTACCACAGATGTCTGATCCTCCGGAAATAAAGTTGATCACTTGTGCATTCGCCGGAGGGGCTGGAGCCTTTTCAGGGATCCTCTCAGGATCCTGAGTCCTTTGCTTTTTTCTTCCCAACAATTCTTTTAGATGCCCTTTGCTTAACAGATATCCAATTTCTTTTCTTAAAGCTATGCATTCTTCAGTTAGATGCCCGAAATCCTCATGGTAGGCACACCATTTTGACTTGTCTTTAGTCCCGGATCGTTTATCATTCTTCCTGGGCCACCTAGCATTTTCTCCTAGATTCTGCATTGCAAGGATTAGTTCATGATTATCAACGGAAAAACAATATTCGGAGATTGGAGGATAATCTTCATCATCCTCTTCTTGATCGACAACATGCACATTCTGGTTGTCATTTCTATGGTAGGATTTGAATTTATTGTTCTTGAAGGAGGATCCTTGCTTCTCCGGTTTTGAGGATCCTACTTGTCTCTCCTGGATCCGCTTGTCATCCTCTAGCCGGATGAACCTGAGTGCCCGAGTTCTTACTTCATCTAG
Organism: Helianthus annuus; assembly: GCF_002127325.2. NCBI lineage: Eukaryota > Viridiplantae > Streptophyta > Magnoliopsida > Asterales > Asteraceae > Helianthus > Helianthus annuus. Next base: position 140,336,944 of record NC_035442.2, read on the forward strand.
ATTCCTGCATGGTGTCATAACAAGATCATCATAGAATAATGAATCCTTAAGCAGTCCCATTTTGAAGGCTTCAACTGCCGTAGCCATATCCAAGTTGGGAATGTCCAAGGATTCTTTACTGAATTTAGTTATATAATCCCTTAATGATTCATTATGACTTTGAGTTACCCTATATAAATCACTAGTTAATCTTTCAAATTTTCTACTACAAGAGAATTGGTTATTGAATAAATTAACTAAATTAGCAAATGAAGTAATAGAGTAAGGGGGAAGACTTAGCAGCCATTTAAGAGCTGATCCAGTAAGAGTGGATCCAAATCCTTTACATAGGCATGCTTCCTTTAGCTTTTCCGGGATTGGATTGATCTCCATCCTTTCCCTGTATTGTGCTATGTGCTCCTCAGGATCCGTTGTACCATCATACAGCTTCATAGTAGGGATATGGAACCTTTTGGGTACCTCTGCATCACAAATTGGTGGTGCAAAGCGAGATACCTTATGGCTTCCATCTGCAATCTCTGGGATAGGCTTGACTACCCCTGGAACACTTGAGATCATATCTTTTAGCTTCTGCAACTCCCTGGCCATAGCATGATTGATACCTGTATCCTGCATGAATCCATGGTTAGTGGTAAGATAATTATTTAAAGTGTTACCTCCCATTGAGTTCAAGTTAGTGAATCCATATTGCTGGGATTCTGGGATAACGGAGGGACCAGTGGAAGCAATGGTCTGCATTGGAATGAAGTCCCCTTGATGGACATCTAGACTTCCTGTTTGCAAACTTTTTAGGGATCCTGGCATCTGGAAGGATCCTGGTATCTGGGATGATCCTGGAACGAAGGAGGATCCTTGAACCTGGGATGATCCTGGAACGAAGTAGGATCCTTGAAACTGCTGTGCTCCCGGATAGGCTCCTAAATTCATGAAGGATCCCATATGCTGGGGATAGGATCCTGCCGGCTGAAAGTGTGAGCCTGATGCCTGAGTCATTGCTGCCAATCCGAGGTGCAATCCTCTTGATTCTCCCATAATTTGCACGTCTGGGACTCCCGATGGCTGAGAAGTGATCATTGGAGTATCAAAGCTCAGAGATTTGGGCATCAGTGGGGAATGATCCTCTGCCGCTATCTTTTGCCTTTTGAGGTCTCCAATTTCCCTGAGGATCCTGTCATTGGTTTCATCCTGCCGCTGCATACGATCCTTCATCTGCAAAATCAAAGTAAATACGTCACTAGTACTGGGAGTATAAGAATTCATAGCAGAAGAAGATGGAGGTTTAGAGTTAGTAGGAGTTGGTCTCTTCTCAGCATTCTTCTGGGATCCTGCCGGTGGAGGAGGCAGAGTGTTCTGAGACGAGGTGACAGCAGACATCACCGTGGACATGTTTTTCAATGATGAAGCCATGTAATTCTTTGAAATGATTTCGAACAAAAGGTTTTCTTATGAATGAAGCACCAATTGCCCCACGGTGGGCGCCAAACTGTTTTGGTCAAAAATCACACAAGGATAATGCAACCAAACTTTATGTAAATGGGGTATGATGCTTAGTTTATAGAAAAAGTAAAGGATCACTTCAGTGTGAAATATGCAAAGACACAATGATTTATACGAGGAAAAAGCCCTTGATCAATGTATGATCTCCGGCATAAAAAACCTCGGGTGATGGCAACTACCGATCACCAAACTTCAATATATCAAAATATGGTTACAACTTCGGATGATAATGAGCTGAGTACAAGGATCACTATCGTAATGTGTGTCTAAGCGTGTGAGAATTGTGTTGTGTGTTCTTCCGAGTGGGGAAGAGTGTTATATATACAAGTGTAGGTGACCTATTTTAGGTAAAAAGACTAATAATCAGCTCATTACCCCTTTAGAAATAAAAGCAAATCTAGCCTAAATTATCGCCCTTAAATCATGCCAAGTTTCCATATCCTTCACAACGTCCATCTCCGATTAAGCACATGCTATAGTTGTAAAGACGCGTCCTTTGATTGTGATGCTTAAGAGCGGATCCTGCTAGATGTCCTGCAAAACAACATTAAATTCAACGAAAGCAACTGTTAGCATGAGGATCCTATGATGGTCCGTGATCCTGATCCTGGAACTCTGCTGAGGATCACTATCTGCCAAAGAAACAAGGATCACTGGTTAGGATCACACGTGAGGATCATGTATTGTAAAAATCCAGCCCTAACACTGCCATCCTTAGCTTTGCTGCATCTCTTGTTTCATCCACAGTATCTAATTCTTGGCACATTGCTTCAGGATTCTGCCCAGGATCCTGGAGATTGGATCTTGCCGTAGGTATCACCATTTATGTTGGGATCACCGCTTCTGCTCCAAATACTAAGGAGAAAGGGGTTTGGCCAGTTGCACTCTTTATTGTTGTTCTACCAGCCCACAAAACAAAGGGTAGCTCTTCTGCCCATCTTCCTTTTTTAGCTCCTAGCCTCTTTTTCAGGTTGTTGATTATTATCTTGTTTGAGGATTCTGCCTGCCCATTTGCTTGAGGATGTACCGGGGTAGATGTGATCATTTTGATCCCCCAACTCTTGCAAAAGTCAGTGGTCCTCTTGCTTATGAACTGATTACCATTGTCACAGATTATCTCAGCTGGTACTCTAAACCTGGTCAGGATATTTCTCTTTATGAGGGATACTACTTCTTGGTCTCTAATGCTTCAGCTTCAACCCATTTAGAAAAATAGTCGGTCATTGCTAGCATAAAAACTTTTCCTCCCGAAGCTTTCGGCAACTTTCCCACTATATCCATTCCCCATTTCATGAATGGCCAAGGGGAAACTATAGGATATAATGGTTCAGCTGGTTGGTGCAATATGTTGCTATGCCTCTAACATGCATCACATCTTCGAGCATATTCTGCAGCATCTTTCTTCATTGTCAGCCAATAGTATCCTGTCCTCAATACTTTCGAGAATAAAGATCTGCCCCCAGTATGGTTACCACAATCCCCTTCGTGTATATCCTAAAGCACTTCCATGGCCTCAGGATCCTTCAAGCATCTTAGGTATGGACCTGCAAGAGATTTCTTATACCAAATATTATTTATAATGGTGAATCGTGATACCTTCATCCTAAATGCCTTAGGCTTTTCATTATCAGGAACGTGTCCTTCTTTGAGATATCTTATGATTGGAGTCATCCAAGATCCAGTATCCTCCTCAGGATCATGACCAGGATCCTGAATGCTTGTTACCTATTTATCCTGAGCTTTAAAGGGATCCATGACAGGATACAGGATATGAAGTATCGGCATTTGGGTTCCCTCTGGTATCCTGGCTGATAATCCTAAGTTTGCCAAGGCATCCGCTTCAGCATTATCCTCTCTTGGTACCTGTTCAAGTGTAAAAACATCGAAATATCCTGCTAATTTTTTGAGAATATCGAGATATTCGATTAACTTCTCACCTTTAACTGCATAGGATCCATTAAAATGATTAGTGATTGACCAGGAGTCAACATATACTTGCAAACTTTTAATATTCATGCACTTAGCCAATTCTAATCCTGCAATCAAAGCCTAATATTCTGCTTCATTATTAGTGGTAGGAAATTTGCATCTAATAGCCTGGGGTATTATGTCCCCCTGTGGCGATTTTAGTAGTATACCCAATCCTACTCCTCTAATATTGGATGCACCATCAGTATATAATGTCCAGGATTCTAAGGTTTCTCCTAGTTGTTGTACTTCTAGGTCCACTTCATTTTGAATATCACTACTGAAATCAGCCACAAAGTCAGCTAAAGCCTGAGATTTTATGGCATTTCTAGGTTCGTACACTAGATCATAGGCACTTAACTTTACTGACCATTTAGCCATTCTACCTGACATCTCAGGTTTCCTAAGCACATTCTTAACAGGATAATTGGTTTTGACATGAATCCTATGTGTTTCAAAGTAATGTCTAAGCTTTGTTGATGCCATAACTAGAGCCAATATCAACTTTTCTAAATGAGAATATCTAGTTTCAGCATTTAATAAACTTTTGCTAACATAATAAACAGGATACTGCTGACCTTCATGATCATTTACAAGGACAGCACTTACTGCATTCCCTGATACTGCAAGATACAGGGATATGGTTCACCATCCTCAGGCTTCATTAGTAGAGGTGCGGTTGAGAGGTATTGCTTCAAATCCTGCAAGGCTGCTTCATGCTTCTCCCCCCATTCTAACTTCTTATTTTTCTTCAGGATATCATAAAATTCCTTGCATTTTTCTGAGGATCTTGAGATAAATCTGTTTAATGCCGCTACTCGTCCTGTCAGTCTTTGAACATCCTTCATGTTAGAAGGTGATTTGATATCTAGGATGGCTTTGATCTGTTCTAGGCTCGCGTCTATCCCTCTTTTAGTTACCATATATCCTAGAAACTTTCCTTCCCCCACTCCAAAATAGCCATTGGCAGGATTTAGCTTCATGTTATATTGATCCAGGATATCAAATGCTCCCTTAATATCCTGGAGGTGATCCTCAGCCTTTTTAGATTTTACCACCAGATCGTCGATGTATACCTCCATTGTGTCCCCCAGCTTATCTTTGAACATCATGTTCACCAATCTCTGGTATGTTGCACCTGCATTTTTCAAACTGAAAGGCATAGCAGTATAACAATAAATACCTGTTGGTGTCATGAAGGCAGTATCCTCTTGGTCCGAAGGCTCCATTTGAATCTGCTGAAATCTTGAGGATGCATCCATGAAGGTTAACATCTCGTGCCCAGCGGTTGCATCCACCATTGCATCAATATGAGGAAGAGGAAATGGGTCTTTGGGGCAAGCCTTATTCAAGTCTGTGTAATCTACACAAACTCTCCATTTCCCATTTTTCTTTTGTACCATCACTACATTTGCTCGCCATCTTGGAAACTTGACTTCTCTGGTCATCTTGGATTTCAGCAATCTTTCAACCTCCTCTTGGATAATTGCATTCCGTTCAGGAGCAAACTTCCTTCTCTTTTGCTTAACGGGCTTGAACGACCTGTCAATTCCAAGCTTGTGAGTGATAATATCTTTGGATATACCTATCATATCCTCATGCTTCCATGCAAATGCTGACATCCTGCACTTCAGAAAGTTAGTTAATTGTTCTTCAATATCCTGAGGGATATTGGTTCCCACGAGCACTGAGATATCAGGATTATCCTGATCCAAGATAACTTTCTTCATATCCTGCTCCGAAGCCTCCATGATATCTTGGGCCCGTATCTTTAATTGCTATGCTACATTAGGTTTGGTTGAGGATTTCATTGAGGATGAGTAACATTCATTTGCCTCTTGCTGATCACTATCAACCTTAACAACCCCCCAAGGGGTAGGGATCTTGATGCATTGATGATAAGTTGACGGCACAGCCTTCATATCATGAATACATGGCCTGCCTAGTATGATGTTATAGTATGATGTTGTATCGAGTTGACCCCTTCAACATACACTGGTAGCTTTATCTCTCCCACTGTGTTCCTGGCCTCTCTACTGAACCCAACAAGCACGGTGGATTTCGAAGTGATATCCATTGGTGATACATTCATCCTCTTCAGAGTATCTAGTTGAATTATGTTGACTGAGCTGCCATTATCTACCAATATCCTGCGTACAAAATGGTTAGCCACATATAACGTTATTACAAGTGCATCATGGTGAGGATCCTGAACAATATCCCTGTCATCACTGTCAAAAGTGATCACTTTATTAGTTGTGAGGGTAGTCATCCTGGCTGGTTTGTCCCCTCTTTCGGTCTTGGCCTCTTTTGCATGTCTCTTGGCCGCAGAATACGAAGTCCCACAAATGTCAGATCCTCCTGAAATAAAGTTGATTATCTTGGCATCCGCAGGAGGTGATGTCGCTCGTTCAGGATCCTTCTCAGTATCCTGACCCTTATTCTTCTTTCTTCCTAAGAGATCCTTCAGATATCCCTTGCTTAGAAGATAGCTTATTTCTTTTGTTAGAGCAATGCAATCCTCAGTCCCATGTCCGAAATCTTCGTGGAAGGCACACCATTTGGACTTATCCTTCCAATCAGCTTTTTGCTGATTCTTTCGAGGCCACCAAGCTTTGTCTCTTAAACCCTGCATAACATACACCAATTCAGGAATGTTAACAGAAAAGCAATATTCAGATAATTCAGGATATTCTTCAGGATCCTCGTCTTCAACAACATGCACTCTCTTATTGTCATTTCTACCATATGGCTTAGAGCGATATGGTTTAAATGAGGATTCTGACTTCCTATTGATTGACTCGTAGGTACTGGATGAGTTCATCCTTTCTTGCATTTTCTTATCATCCTCCAGCCTGATATATCTCAAGGCCCTGTTTCGAGCTTCGTCCAAGTTCCTGCAAGGATTCATTACAAGATCCTGATAAAATTGATGATCCTTCCGTAACCCCATTTTGAACGCTTGTACTGCCGTAGCAATATCAAGATTCGGGATATCCAGGGATTCTCTACTAAATCTTTTAACATAATCCCTTAGGGATTTTTGTGATCCTTGTTTATCCTATAAAGATCACTTGTTAGTTTCTCAAAGCTCCTGCTACAAGAAAATTGACTGATAAACAAATTAACTAAATGAGAAAATGATGTAATTGACTAAGGTGGAACATTTAAAAGCCATTTTAAAGCCGATACTGTTAAAGTTGAACCGAAGCCTTTGCATAAGCATGCTTCCTTAAGTTCTGGTAGGATTGGATTTGGTTCCATCCTTTCCCTATACTGGGCAATATGCTCCTCAGGATCTGTCGTCCCATCATACAACTTTATGCTGGGAGTCTGGAATCTTTTTGGAATTTCAGCATCACAAATTGGATGTGCAAATCGGGATATCCTGTGACTATCCTGGGATACTTTCGGTATAGGCTGCACTACTCCAGGAACACTTGATATCACATCCTTCAATTTTTGAAGTTCCCTGGTCAATACTGGTGTTACACCTATATCCTGCAAAGAATCAGAATTATTAGTAGCAGAGATACTGATATTGGCAGACATGTTACCAGCCTGTTGGCTTTTGCCATATCCTGGACCATATCCTGGGCCATATCCTGGATCCCTCACGGTCGATATCCTGGCGGATGATGGTATCTCCAGAATGTTGCTCCGGGACTGACTCAGTATCATGTTGCCTTGATTATCCTTGGTAAATGTTGATGAACTAAAGATCAGCATCCTGGGCTATAGAGGAGTAGTTGTATCCTCCACAGGTTTGCTGGAGTTTGACTTCAAGAGTTGTATATCCTTCATGATCGTCTTGTTAGTTTCTTGCTGCTTCTTCGTTTGTTCCTGTATACTACCAAACAAAGACAAAATTTCGTTATTAGAAGCAAGGATATGGGTTCTCCCTGAATTTCTGGATCTAGAAACATTCTGAGCAGCAGGAATTTCTCTCGGTGTGTGGCTTTCATTTCTCCTCTGAAAAGTCTGAACTTGTGAAGGTGGAGGAGGCACCGAACCAACTGTTGCAGAAGCTGTAGCAGACACAGTAGAAGAGCTAATGCTTGATCTCGAGGCCATTGCAAACAACATAGTAAAAAGTTTGGAAAATACAAAACCAAGTAGTGATCAACTAGGTGTTACAGTGGATTTTGAAGTGAGCTCAATCTGGGAAATATTCATTCTTTTTAGCGTTTCCAGTTGAAAAATGTTGACAGAACTACCATTATCCACCAGTATCCTGCGCACAAAATGATTAGCAATATATAAAGTTATTACCAAACCATCATGATGGGGATCCTGGACACTATCCTTGTCATCACTATCAAATGTTATCACTTTATCGGTTGTAAGGGTTATTATCCTGGTCGGCTTATCTCCCCGTTCTGCCTTAGCCTCCTTTGCATGTCTTTTTGCTGCCGAATAAGAGGTTCCACAAATGTCGGATCCTCTTGAAATAAAGTTAATTATCTTGGCATCTGGAGGGGGTGATGCTGCTCGTTCAGGATCCTTCTCAATATCCTGACCCTTATTCTTTTTCCAGCCCAGAAGATCCTTTGGGTATCCTTTGCTTAGCAGGTAGCTTATTTCCTTCCTCAGGGCTATGCAATCTTTCGTCACATGTCCGAAAACCTCATGGAAAGCACACCATTTGGATTTATCTTTCCAGTCAGCCTTTTGTTGGTTCTTTCTGGGCCACCTCGCTTTATCTCCCAAACCTTGCATATCATACATTAGTTCGGGTATATTAACAGAAAAACAATATTCTGACAATTCAGGATACTCCTCAGGATCCTTATCTTTAACAACATTCACTTTCTTGCTGTCATTCCTGCCATATGGTTTAGAGCGATATGGTTTGTATGAGGATTCTGACTTCCTGTTAGTTGATTCATATGTTAAGGATGAATTCATCCTCTCTTGCATTTTCTTGTTGTCTTCCAGTCTGATATATCTTAATGCCCTGTTTCGAGCTTCATCCAGGTTCCTACAAGGATTCATTACAAGATTCTGATAAAATTGAGAATCCTTTTGCAACCCCATTTTGAATGCTTGTACGGCTGTAGCAACATCAAGATGTGGGATATCTAAGGATTCCCTGCTAAACTTGTTCACATAATCTCTTAAGGATTCTTGAGGACCTTAAGTTATCCTGTAGAGATCACTGGTTAGTTTCTCAAAACTTCTACTGCAAGAAAATTAACTATTAAACAAATTAACTAAATGAGCAAACGATGTAATTGAATGAGGTGGAACGTTTAAGAGCCATTTTAAGGCTGATCCTGTCAAAGTAGAGCCAAAACCCTTGCAGAGGCATGCTTCCTTGAGGTCCAGAGGAATAGGGTTAATCTCCATCCTCTCCCTATACTGAGCAATATGCTCCTCAGGATCCGTGGTCCCGTCATAGAGCTTCATGTTGGGAGTTTGAAATCTTTTTGGAATTTCAGCATCACAAATAGGATGTGCAAACCGGGATATCATGTGGCTATCCTGGGATACTTCTGGAATCGGCTGGACTACCATAGGTAGACTGGATATCATATCCTTCAACTTCTGAAGCTCTCTAGAGAGTGCCGAGGTTATACCTGTATCCTGCAAAGATCCAAAACTATTAGTAGCAAGAGTATTAAAGTTATTAGTCACGTTACCAGCCGAAGGATTCTGGCCATATCCTGGATCATATCCTGAACTTCTCACAGTTGATACCCTGACCGATGAAAGTATCTCAGGAGTATGACTCTAGGAATGGCTTGGAACAATATTGCCCCGGTTATCCTCAGTATATACCATGGTTGCAAAAGTCGCTAGGCGCTCCCTAGTCGGATTCGGGAGTACTCGGGAAGTACTCGGCTTAGGCGGAGACTACTCGGGGAGTAATTGGCCTGGGAGACCAGTACTCGTGTCACACCCCGATATTTACACGTGTCACCGATGGGCCCGGTGGGGGTATAGTGACGTAATTGATATCATCATGGTCAAACAACACAATTTATATGCATAGCGGAAGCAAAAGATAAAGATATTACAATCCGGTATAAAGTAATATCCAAGTATTACAAACGGAAAGTAAAAGATCCACAGGCGGATCGCAAATAAAATATAACATTGTTCAACAGACTTCAGGTGTCCTAAGCTTGCAAGACATTTATTGATGCTAAGGAGTGGCCAGCCTATTACGCGTAGTACCTGCACTTAGTCTTTTTGGAAAATACGTCAGTTTTCACTGGTAAATACAATTTAACTGACTTATTTTGAAAATGGTTTAAAAATTGATTTGAGTGCAAACGGCTCAAAACTTTTTATCACTTGGGATAATTATTTGCTTATAATCTTGTAAAAGAATTACGTGTTTGTTCTGCGTTCAGTTTTCTGGGTCGTGCCGGGTTAAAGATTAATAGACACACCACATAGTATAGTTCCGCCGTGAGATTTCCTCTTGTACCGGCTGTTAAACTTTATTGATTTTAATGCTCTACGGGTGTACGCCTACACCCGTGTGCTAAGGTCGTGGCCATTCTTTGAATGATGCCAAGGATATCCGGGACATGGTCATTAAACCCCCAAAGGCGTTAAATAGACAAAATAACGTTTTCAAAAGGGTCATTTGACTGCTCTTAACCATCGACCGGTTAAGGTCAATTACCCGACCAAGCGGTATTTTATATACCGTACCCCAAGCCCGTATAAGGGAAAATAAGTTAAACGTATTTACTTGAGCAAATTTATATAATTTATCCCAGCCGTATACCACCAAGCAAGTACAGATAGCTTTTACTGGGCTCCTAAATCTGGAACGAAGGTTTTTAATAACCTATTAGATTCCTAACGGGTCTTTAATTAAGCCTATGCTTTGACCGGTTAGTTTTTAAATGAAGATTACGGTTTAAACGCACGATAAGGCGAAGACCATTTTAGAATGTGGTTTTGACCCGACAAGCTTGCATACTTGTTTAATATGGGTAACTTAATCACATTCTGGATTTTGAGACAAAAATGATATGGTTTGACCCATTTCGGCTAAAATGGGTAAACTAGTTACATAAGCCAATCCGAACGCGTAAAGTGCGCAACGAGTAACCATAAGAGTCATATACAAGTTTCCTAAGTTAATATGCCTTAAATATGTTGTGACATTAGAAATATATCTTCTATTATGCCCAAAATGAATTTAAACTCAAATTACGCTTCGTAAGGGCATTTTGGTCATTTAAAAGGTTATAACTGGGTTTAAATATGATTCTGAGTTTCGGGTCTGATATGATCAGTAATTATACTTAATTTACGAAGTTATAACATTAGGGTATCACTTATATGTGAAATTTATCCTTCATAACCAAACTATGCATCTTAAGGGCATTTTGGTAATTTCACATAGGCTTAAAAGGTCAAAATTGGAAATCTGAGCTTAAGACCTTTGCTTACTGTTAGGATGTAGATATTTACTAAAAATATCAGTAGGCATCAAACCTTATATTTATAAAATGGTTTTAATACATACTATGCGTTAAAAACGCTTAAAAAGGCGATTTGGAGCCATTTTCGTGTTTTCAAAGGAAAGCTGATAATTTATTATTCCAGAAGGCTCAAAATACTTTATTTATCATATTAGATCAGTAGAAAAAGGTTTGGGGTCAAAAGGATTTGTAAAACACATTTTATAGCCCAGAAGGGCAAAACCGGTAAATTACCGAATTAAGCTTAAAACTCTATGTTATGCTCAGCCTAAAAATAAATAAAAATCTTCAAAAATCCCAAAATATTATATAACATCAGTGGGTAAAAATTTTGGTATAAAAAATTAGGTTTAGATAGGCTATATGCTAATTATTCGGTTTAATTACTAAAAAGCTTCTTATTTACGCTAATGAGCATAACTCCTAATCTAGACCTCAAACTGATGTCAAATTTTAGGGACAAGTTTATAAATCAGTAGTGAAGGTTTCTATTCTTTCACTTTATCAAAAATCACATTTTAAGATGTTAAGGGCATAATAGTCAACATTTAAGCATTTAACGGAATCATGCATATGAATCGGATAACTAATGAACCAAGTTGTATAATCTAAGAGGGTTATACTTATAGGTAACTTGGTCCTATTAAGGCTCTAACGCATTCCTAAATCATGCTTAAACGGGTCAGAAATGAAAGTCAAACTATGCGACTTTCGGTCCCGAACCGATCCTAAACTGAAAATTGTCGAGTTGAACATGTTTAGACATGTTCTTACATTAATTACCAAGTTATATTAATGACAAAACAGGTTGCATAGTCTTTACATTGATAATTATGCATTTATTTGAAAATAGGCTTCCTGTTGACTTTTTATAATCAAGTTTGGCTCGACAATTGACCTAGTTAGAGTGGGAATCAGAGAATACCCTTTTAAGGGTTTATTGCCCACATAATTACCAACTCATAGGTACTTTCAATTTGAAATTTGACTGGACAAATTAAGGTTAATGGCGAAGTCAAACCTTAATTACGACAGATTGACTTTAAGCTAATAAACTAAGCTAAACCGAATTAAGGAAGGTTAAGGACACTTACAAAGGTCCTAAGCACGACTAATGATCACTAGGAAGAGGTCTTGAGCTCCAGGAATTTCCAAAATTTGGGTTATGAAGGTTTCCAAGTGTAAGTCCAAGTGTTGCAACTTAGAACTCCTTGTATAGCACTTTTGATGCAACAAGATCATTCCACAATAGCCTATAGATATTCCTTGATCATTTACAAGTGTCCCTAAGCTTGAAAAACCATCAAACAAGCCCCTAGAATCGAATACAAGGCTTCTAAGTCGGTTTAACCTGCTGAACTTGCAGGTGTACATGATTTCTGCCCAGCTAAGGTCCTCGCGTAGCGCTACGACAACAGGGGGAGTTGCTCGCGCTACGCTAGCAAGTAGGTAACCAGCCAAACAAGTTTCAGCTAATTACATTTCAGCCCATGGTCCTTCCAAACATGGTTTTAACTTTGTTTATTGCATTTTCAACCCTCTAACCTTACTTCTAAGGGCTCCATGGCATAACCAAACACCGTTAAGTCCTCGGTTAACTTTGTGATCACCCGTAAGGCCTTAAATTTCAACGTTGACGCTTTTGACCCCTCGTATACGAATATTGTCATAACTTTCTCATACTTTATCGAAACCTTGTGAAATTTTTATCACTTATTCCCGTGAGCATAATTAATCATTACAAAGCTTCAGGTTCGCTAAAAAGGACACTCAGAGGTATACTTTAAACATGTTGACACATTTAACCCATGTAGTTTGTAATTTCTCACTTTCTTCCACAATTAGCTTCGTATGATCCATGAATTATTCGTTTAAGGGTATAAACGTCGTGTAGGGTTATATAAGGGTACATTTATTCATTGATGACATTTTGAATCCTTTTACACATGTAGATCCCTTGTTTGTCAACTTTAGTCCTTCTAAATCAATTCTTTACACGTTTTAAGTCTCATGACACGTGTCCATACGTTATTGGACGTGATTTTACGAGGTGTTACATCCTCACCCCCTTAAAAGAAATCTCGACCTCGAGATTTGCTAAAATGCTGGAAGTTCCTTTTGTCGCATAATGGACTTAACTTCTATAGCATATCTGGAGCCTTTCCAAGCTCCCAAGTTGACCTCTATAATGGGTACATGTATCCTTTTTGGAGCTTCTTAACCTGTCGATTCTTAATCAATGCAGGTTTCCCATCATATCATAACTCTGCATATCATTATGTGATAATGCTTCTCGACTTATTGATGAAACATATCCTTAAATCATTAGTGTGTAATACATGGCGATCTCCGCCAAGCTCCTTAAATAGGTTTTAGCTTATAAGCTATTTAATCTTGATACATTCGATTCCTTCGAATGATTTTATATTTTCAGAGCTTAACTAACCTGATAATTACAAATTGGCACACCTTTCTTGGGTGATATCTTTTGTTGAACCTTATTCCTTAATAAGAACTTAGGAGTTTTGCTATTTCCATTAATCTTGATTTTTCTGCCAAATAATGGCAACTTACAGATGATTATGGATTTGTCTGATCTTATTCGTTGTTTCCAATGCAACTTTCAGATCCTGATAAATGGACTTACCAATCTTCTGTCTAATAATAGATGTTTAACATTCCATTTATACAAGGTCTCCAAGGAGCAACCTTGATACTTATGTAACAACTATTATAGAAAAGCTTATCTTAAGGTGAAATGGTTATTCCATCCACTGCTTAAACTATTTTTAAGGAATAGCTAATCCTTGCCGTTAGTCGAACCAATCGACGATCCTGGGCAGCTGATGGCAATTCTTAATTGTTGCCTAGATAGGGTTGCGGTAATCAATGCATAAGCAAGATGAACCGTCTTTCTTAATTAACTATACCGAATTCTCAGAAAAATGAGTTAGGCTATATGAATCCTCTATTTTTTTTAAACTTACTTAATCAGGGTTTCGATTCTTCCAATTATAGTACTAGCCGTCTTGGAGATTTCATAATAATACAGCCCTAAATGGGATATAAATCTTAACTCTACTTACTTCTCAGGAGGTAAACAGGGTAATCTTAGGCGAAGATAATCAAGATACAAGGAGGTTACAGAGATTTTCCAAATCTCAGGCTCCAGTTCATCCATCATTGCTTGTGTCAATAAGTGACACGTTTAGGTTACGAGTCCACGAATTCCTTAATCGGGAATATTTACTTGGAAAATTCCATTCTGGATATCTTCTTTGAATACCGTTAGCTGACTTTAGTACCATATGACCATTGAAATATCTTTGTGGTCCCATGCATTAAACCTCCATACTGATCAAGCATGGAAGCAATCTATGGAACATATTAAGATACACCAATCCTCATATGGCGCTTTTATCATCCTGTTTGGTATTCGTAATCGTTAGAGATCAAGAAGATATCAACTACATATGCTGATGCACTTCCTCTAGAGAGGATACTTCTAAAACTCTATGACTGAAGGCTTCTGATAGGAACAGAAGAAATGGTTCTTATGATTTCGCCTGTAAGTTTTACCCTACACTTAATATCTGGGGTTCTTACGGGAAAAATTTCTAAAAGTTTGCTAAGCTTATGGTCTTATGAGAGACTTAGCAGTATCTGAAACTAACTCCTAGCAATAAAATCACAACAAGGGATTTATCTGGTGTCATTAATGAGAACTGCTTCTAATCATTCATCAGGAGGGTTAAACGCCTCCATTCTTAATCCCTTTTAACTTAGCTGCGGAATTTTTAACAAATTTCAGGGCAGTCTCAACTTTGACTGGTTATTTCTTAATCTATATAACGTGAGTCGCTGAGGTAGATCCTTAATGGATTTATGATGAGCAGGCTTTGAAAACTTCTCAATACTTTTCTTATATCCTTTCTAGCAGCTGTGTTAATTACAGTTTTGGAGACTAACTTTATTAACATTGAGGCTCACATCTGATGCACCATTAACATTTGTCGCCCTTCTAGCATCGCGACTGCTGTTTGTCTTCTCTGAGTTTTCCATACTCGACGCTTTGGTGTTAAATACCAATTTCAACAAGTGCTTAGGCAATCCATACCTAATGTCTTCCTTGAATTGCCAAAGGCTTAACATAAGAAGTCTTGATAACTACTTGCTTCTTATTACCCACAATATGGGCTTGGTTACAGGACGACCAATCCATTCTTATTATTACATTGAGTCCCTCCATTTCAACGGAAACAAGGACAATGGAAAAGAATGGTTCCTAATGGATATATAAAAACCATCTAATATTGCTGAAGCAGTCTCTGAGGTGCCATTTGCCAATCCTACTTTATACTTAACGCTTAGAGTTTTTAACAGGCAGATTTAAAGATTTACAAAATCCATTGTCTATGAAAGACTTATCTGAACCTGAATTAAGTAATACTCTAGCATGAGCGTTATTGATAAAGAAAGTACATGTTGTGACATCGTCATCCTGAATAGCTTCTTGAGCATCCATTTGAGAGCTTCCAGCGTTGGTCTTCTTATACTACTTTAATTCCGGTTTCAAAAATAGATAATTTTGTGTCTCTCCAGTCTTCTTGGTTTTATTTGGGCAATTTGTTTTGATGTGCCCCTTTTCATAGCAGGTTGCGTCTCCCAACTTCTTGCAATCCAAGGTCTTATGCTCCTTGGACTTGCAGATTCCACAGGGTAGAGGCTGAGATTCAAATCTGCATTTCCCGAGGTGGTATTTCCTACAGGTTTTGCATCTGGTCTTTTTACCTAACTGCTGGTTGTCTTTCGAGTCCTTTCATTTATGGGTCTCGTGATCCACCTCTTTACAGATGACACATCCCCTAGTCTGCTCATAGAAACACTTTCTGAAGTGCTTCTTCCCGCAGGTTTTACATTCGGGTTTTGCCTCCTTTGGTTTAGACTGGTTATAGCTTGAACCGGTCTTACCCTTTTTACAACCTTTATTTGGGGTGTCATTGCACTTTCGCTTATGATCCTTCAACGCACGGTCAACAGCGTTGTTTACGGCTATATCTATCATAGTCTGTAATTCAGTGCTTGTTAAATTCAGTCTTGCATCATCATTCTGATCAACTGGATGATTGCGAGCTTCAGAGGGGTCAGCCATGATGAAGCTTTGAAGACTACAACCCAAGTAGTAATAATTTGATCATACAGTGAATTGTCGAACTTGATAATTAAATAGCCATGGTGCAAATCAACCATATAGGCCAATATATAGTATTTAATTTATTTGATTACGTTTTGCCTAAGTTTTTACGTAAACCATCTTTGGCGTTTAAACGGAATATAATCCTTCATATTTATTAGACAGGGGACATCAGTCACAACTGTCGATGTCGTACCGACATTTTATATAGCACAAGGGCTTGTTCCAACGGACATTTGATGGCACAGAGGCCTTGTCACTAGGGAAATTTTAAAACATAATCAATGATTCCTTTGGATCGGAAAATTTCATAGTTCATTGCCTTGACAAGAAGTTATGAAATAAAACTATCTTCTTAATGTATACATCCTTACCCGTAGGTATACATCCCAGATGGATGTTTAGATGTGTGCATTATGTTCGACGTTTATTAGTCATGATCCCTATTGATCATTCAGGCTAAATGAGGGGTTTGGAAGATTTCCAATATAAGGATGACAAGCTTGATTTCACCGCATCACCCATTGTCAGGAGTGTTAACACGTTTTCGGGTGTTTAACAAGGATCTGAATCTCTTTAACCAGGTCTTACCATCATAACCAGGTCTTTAATGACATTCAAGCTAGGTTATACCCTTTGAGATTCTTTTTAATATAAATACTGGCAGGAAAGGAATGATATTTATTTTATTCAGGATTTTTATTATAATTATCCTAGATTTAATTAAAATACAACCATGGCACAAAAGGCCAAGTCACAAGGGCAATTATAAACCATGATTTTGTAGAATCAAGGTGTTTAGGCTTGAACGTTGTTTAGTGCCTTTTCTTGATAGGGAGTTGTAGACTACGACTGTCTTTTGTCTTTTATGACAATGAATATGGCCCGTAAGGATTATATCCCAAATGAATGCTTAAATCATAAAAAAAGAAAAGATTTCGGGATAATCTAGTATAAGGATGATTTATGCGATTTTATTGAACCACGTCTGCCAGGAATGCTATCATGTTTACAGGTGTAAACAAGGATTTCGAACCTTTAGAATAGGCTCATATGAATTCACTAAAATTTATAACATATGGTTTTTAATAACCATTTTAGTTAATTTGATAATTATATAACTGTTCAGGATCCTTATCATGAATCCTATATTATAAGTTAATAATGGCACACAAGGCCTAGTCACGTGGACATGTTTTTATTTATAAGCCTAGATTTCATGGAATCGAGGCATTAAGGTTTGAATCAAAATCCATTACCTCTTGACAGTGAGTTGCAAGCTACCACTGTCTTTAGTCCCAGAGGACGTTAATTATTACCCGTAGGCACTTCATCCTCAAAGGATGGTTATATAAATACAGGGAATTTAAACTAACCCAATTTTAAAGATGGCTTGTGTGATTTGTATTGCATCACAGTTTACCCAGCATGCTAACATACTTACAGATGTTAACAAAGTTTTGGAATCTTTTGGACAGGTTCTACCATCTTGGCCATGTCTATAATGACTCGTGGCTAGGTTTTACCCCGAAGATTCTCTTTTAATATTAAACGCAGAACAATCCTAAGTTGAGATGTTAATTATGGATCTGAATCTAATTATGGAGATACCATCTTGGCCTTGTCTTCAAATGATACATGGCTAGGTCTTGTCCCTTTTTAGATTTTGCCATTTTATAATAATGGTAGATCTTATAATAGGGACGTTATTTTAAATCTAACCGTTCCATTAAAATTAAACAGGTACATGGTTGCCCTAAACGGGACTTCTAAGGAGTAATGCTGTCCTCGAAGGGACTGAAAGATAAATATGTCCTTGCAAGGACTACTAAGGAAACGATCAACAACAAAAGGAGTTTCTTCCATTTTGTTTCTGAATGCCTCCTCCTTGGTTGCACGTTAATCCTAGTTGCAGTACGAAGCTCGGCCTTCCCTAGGCTTCTAATGGGGAGAATTTCCATTACGGCTTCTTTGCTTGGCGACATATCAGAAATATAGAATTGAAAGCAAAAATTCTCCGAATAGAGATGAGGGTATTCCTATGTTAAGTCTAGACTCAGAAGGTCAAGGAATGTGCTATTGTGTCATTGAGATTAAACACAAAAGGCTGTGTTTAATTCACTCAATGTTGGCTCCGATACCAACCTGTCACACCCCGATATTTACACGTGTCACCGGTGGGCCCGGTGGGGGTATAGTGACGTAATTGATATCATCATGGTCAAACAACACAATTTATATGCATAGCGGAAGCAAAAGATAAATATATTACAATCCGGTATAAAGTAATATCCAAGTATTACAAACGGAAAGTAAAAGATCCACAGGCGGATCGCAAATAAAATATAACATTGTTCAACAGACTTCAGGCATCCTAAGATTGTGAGACTTTTATTGATGCTAAGGAGTGGCCAGCCCATTACGCGTAGTACCTGCACTTAGTCTTTTTGGAAAATACGTCAGTTTTCACTGGTAAATACAATTTAACTGACTCATTTTGAAAATGGTTTAAAAATTGATTTGAGTGCAAACGACACAAAACTTTTTTATCACTTGGGATAATTATTTGCTTATAATCTTGTAAAATAATTACATGTTTGTTCTGCGTTCAGTTTTCCGGGTCGTGCCGGGTTAAAGATTAATAGACACACCACATAGTATAGTTCCGCCGCGAGATTTCCTCTCGTACCGACTGTTATACTTTATTGATTTTAATGCTCTACGGGTGTACGCCTACACCCGTGTGCTAAGGTCGTGTCCATTCTTTGAATGATACCAAGGATATCCGGGACATGGTCATTAAACCCCCAAAGGCGTTAAACAAACAAAACAATGTTTTCAAACGGGTCATTTGACTTCTCTTAACCACCGACCGGTTAAGGTCAATTACCCGACCAAGCGGTATTTTATATACCGTACCCCAAGCCCGTATAAGGGAAAATAAGTTAAACGTATTTACCTGAGCAAATTTATACAATTTATCCCAGCCGTATACCACCAAGTAAGTACAGATAGCTTTTACTGGGCTCCTAAATCTGGAACGAAGGTTTTTAATAACCTATTAGATTCCTAACGGGTCTTTAATTAAGCCTATGCTTAGACCGGTTAGTTTTTAAGTGAAGATTACGGTTTAAACGCACGATAAGGCGAAGACCGTTTTAGAATGTGGTTTTGACCCGACAAGCTTGCATACTACTTATTTAATATGGGTGACTTAATCACATTCTGGATTTTGAGACAAAAATGATATGGTTTGACCCGTTTCGGCTAAAATGGGTAAACTAGTTACATAAGCCGATCCGAACGCGTAAAGTGCGTAACGAGTAACCATAAGAGTCATATACAAGTTTCCTAAGTTAATATGCCTTAAATATGTTGTGACATCAGAAAGATATCTTCTATTATGCCCAAAATGAATTTAAACTCAAATTACGCCTCGTAAGGGCATTTTGGTCATTTAAAAGGTTATAAAAGGGTTTAAATATGATTCTGAGTTTTGGGTCTGATATGATCAGTAATTATACTTAATTTACTAAGTTATAACATTAGGGTATCACTTATATGTAAAATTTATCCTTTATAACTAAACTATGCATCTTAAGGGCATTTTGGTAATTTCACATAGGCTTACAAGGTCAAAATTGGAAATCTGAGCTTAAGACCTTTGCTTACTGTTAGGATGTAGATATTTACTAAAAATATCAGTAGGCATCAAACCTTATATTTATAAAATGGTTTTAATACATACTATGCGTTAAAAACGCTTAAAAAGGCGATTTGGAGCCATTTTCGGGTTTTCAAAGGAAAGATGATAATTTTATTATTCCAGAAGGCTCAAAATACTTTATTTATCATATTAGATCAGTAGAAAAAGGTTTGGGGTCAAAAGGATTTGTAAAACTCATTTTATAGCCAAGAAGGGCAAAACCGACAAATTACCGAATTAAGCTTAAAACTCTATGTTATGCTCAGTCTAAAAATAAATAAAAATCTTCAAAAATCCCAAAATATTATATAACATCAGTGGGTAAAAATTTTGGTATTAAAAATTAGGTTTAGATAGGCTATATGCTGATTATTCGGTTTAATTACTAAAAAGCTTCTTATTTACGCTAATGAGCATAACTCCTAATCCAGATCTCAAACTAATGTCAAATTTTAGGGACAAGTTTATAAATCAGTAGTGAAGGTTTCTATTCTTTCACTTTATCAAAAATCACATTTTAAGATGTTAAGTGCATAATAGTCAAGATTTAAGCATTTAACGGAATCATGCATATGAATCAGATAACTAATGAACCAAGTTGTATAATCTTAGAGGGTTATACTTATAGGTAACTTGGTCCTATTAAGGCTCTAAGGCATTCCTAAATCATGCTTAAACAGGTCAGAACTGAAAGTCAAAGCATAAGTCAAATTAGGCGACTTTCGGTCCCGAACCGATCCTAAACTGAAAATTGTCGAGTAGAACATGTTTAGACATGTTCTTACATTAATTACCAAGTTATATTAATGACAAAACAGGTTGCATAGTCTTTACATTGCTAATTATACATTTATTTGAAAATAGGCTTCCTGTTGACTTTTTATAATCAAGTTTGGCTCGACAATTGACCTAGTTAGAGTGGGAATCAGAGAATACCCTTTTAAGGGTTTATTGCCCACATAATTACCAACTCATAGGTACTTTCAATTTGAAATTTGACTGGACAAATTAAGGTTAATGGCGAAGTCAAACCTTAATTACGACGGATTGACTTTAAGCTAATAAACTAAGCTAAACCGACTAATGATCACTATGAAGAGGTCTTGAGCTCCAGGAATCTCCAAAATTTGGGTTATGAAGGTTTCCAAGTGCAAGTCCAAGTGTTGCAACTTAGAACTCCTTATATAGCACTTTAGATGCAACAAGATCATTCCACAATAGCCTATAGATGTTCCTTGATCATTTACAAGTGTCCCTAAGCTTGAAAAACCATCAAACAAGCCCCTAGAATCGAATACAAGGCTTCTAAGTCGGTTTAACCTGCTGAACTTGCAGGTGTACATGATTTCTGCCCAGCTAAGGTCCTCGCGTAGCGCTACGACAAAAGGGGGAGTTGCTCGCGCTACGCTAGCAAGTAGGTAACCAGCCAAACAAGTTTCAGCTAATTACATTTCAGCCCCTGGTCCTTCCAAACATGGTTTTAACTTTGTTTATTGCATTTTCAACTCTCTAACTTTACTTTTAAGGGCTCCAAGGCATAACCAAACACCGTTAAGTCCTTGGTTAACTTTGTGATCACCCGTAAGGCCTTAAATTTCAACGTTGACGCTTTTGATCCCTCGTATACGAATATTGTCATAACTTTCTCATACTTTATCGAAACCTTGTGAAATTTTTATAACTTATTCTCGTTAGCATAGTTAATCATTACAAAGCTTCGAGTTTCCTAAAAAGGTCACTCAGAGGTATACTTTAAACATGTTGACACTTTTAACCCCTGTAGCTTGTAATTTCTCACTTTCTTCCACAATTAGCTTCGTATGATCCATGAATTATTCGTTTAAGGGTATAAACGTCGTGTAGGGTTATATAGGGGTACATTTATTTATTGATGACGTTTTGAATCCTTTTACACACGTAGATCCCTTGTTTGTCAACTTTAGTCCTTCTAAATCAATTCTTTACACGTTTTAAGTCTCATGACACGTGTCCATACGTTATTGGACGTGATTTTACGAGGTGTTACAACTCGTGCCTCGACAGCCTACCTTGTAGCGAGTACTCAGGGAGTACGCGGATCCTAGGCGTGACTTTTACAACCATGGTATATATTGCCGAGCTGAAGTTCGATGCTCTGGGCTGCAAGGGAGTGACAATATCCTCAACAGGCCTGTTTTAGCTAGATTTCAAGAGTTGTATTTCTCTTATCAGCATTTGCTTGGTCTCCTGCTGTTGCTTCATCTGATCCTGTATACTAGCAAACAAAGTTAGAATTTCATCATTAGAAGCCATAATAGGATTTCTCCCTAAGGCAGCAGATCCATGGATATACTGAGTAGCCACGATATCCTGAGATGTGTGAGGTTCAACCCTCCTCGAAGGAGCTTGAGGCTGTGAAGAAGCTTGCGTCCTTGGAAGCGGTGGAAGCACCGAACCAATTGATGCAGAGGTCGTAGCAGACATGGTTGAAGAGCTCATGTTTGATTTTGAAGGCATTGAAAATAGTGTGGCAAAAACTTTCGAAAAAAGAAAACCAAGTAAAGATTTCAGCAAGGTTTTTAATATGAATAGCACCACTTGCCCCCTGGTGGGCGCCAAATTGTTTTGGTCAAAAATTACCGAAGCAATTTAGTGATCAAATTAGTTGAGTGAGGTAGTGTGCTAGCAGTGTTTGTAAAAAATATGCTGATTAAGTTGTTAACAAAAACAGTTTTCAGGATATAGCTCAGGATATTTAGCTATATCAACAATCAAACAATGAGCAGAAATGTAAAGGTTGACACGAGATGTACGAGGAAAGCCCTTGATCAATCTAGATCCCCGACACAAAACCTCGGGAGCTGACAATCGCAGCTGCCTTGTTCTTCTTATTACTTAAAAAGTCAGGATATAGTGCAGGATAATACCCAAATTGTTGCTAAGTGTTACAATGCTTGCTAGAAGTGTGTGAATTGCGAGAGAGAGTGTAATTGTTCGAGAGCAGTGAATGTGATGTGTCCTATGAGATCTAGTTATCCACATATTTAAAGTTACAAAGAGAAAACTAATTTTCCTAAAATGGGGGGATGCCTCGGAATATTCTCTTGTTAACGTTGTGGACCAGGTATTGCGTCTTCAACATTCCTTTTCTAACAATCTGGACCGAGTCTTCAGGGGAAGAAGTCCAGATGAACGTTATGGACATGCACTCGTAACCTGCAAACAATTCGTTAGTAATCTTCAGGATACAGCATCAGAATGTTACCAATATCCTGATCCAGCATCCTGGTTGTGAACATCTACTACGTAATCAAGATATAATTCAAGATACTATCCAGGATATAGGCTTAGAATTTCACCCATAACATTGAGGAAGGAGGTCATAGGCTCCAAGGACTCGGTGAAACTGAGCTCCTCATAGGAGAACCCTTCAGAAGCTGGAGCGGTGGTCTCTGAGCCCTTTCTCTTCTTAGCCGTGGAGGCGCGCGTTCTTGGGTTGGGCTTAGGAGCTGCGACTAGTTTGGAGCTTGTAACGGCAGGGGTTTCCTTCTTGACTTGGATAGGAGTAGGATAGCTATCAAGTTCCTCAAGGTCCAAGAGGATTGGAACTTTGCTGGCATCTGCATACAGGGAGTAATTTTAAAACCCTATTATATTAACATCAAATAACCAAATATGTGCAGGATATTAAATAGGATCCTTACCAGACATGTTTGAACTAGAGTGTTGGCTTGAGGATGCTGGGTACGGAATAAAGCTTCTTTCGATCTTGGTGTTAGGGGAGGATTTCCCAAGGATCATGGATCCTCAAGTGCTGCCAGGATCATGGATCCTCAATCATGTTCGAATTAAGGATCCTCATAATATGTTGCAGGACCAGGATTCAGGATCCTCATTGTTATCCTTATGCTAACGATTGTCTACCTTGTTTATGAGCTTGTTTTGCAGGGGTGTGGGCATGGACTGACTTCTACCGATATTCTTGGGGAATATGCTCATAATATTCCGCCCGTGCATGGACTAGTGAACGTTGTGGGAGATCGTGGGGAGCTTGCACAATATTCAGATAGTTAGTTAGCTTTGTTAATTCTAATTTAAAATGGGGATAACAAGCTTGAGATAGAACACTTAGCTAATTTTGGCATACACACACTCTCGTAACAACTCTTAACCAGCTCTCGAACACTACTTGGCGATTTCATATATTTTTTGCACATTACATACTAGTGATCCTTATAACAAGCTTGTTATCATCCCGAGTTGTAAACTTCTTTTGTTTAATCTTAGTTGGTGATCGGTAGTTTCCATCACCCAAGGTTTTTTGTGCCGGATATCAACTCTTGATCAAGGGCTTTTTCCTCATATAAATCCTTGTTTCATTTGTTCATTACATTTCTGTGTTATCCTTAATATTGTTTATTGATTCAAGCATCACACCTTACAACAAAAGATTTGGTTGCATTATCTTTGCTTGATTTTTTGACCAAAACAGTTTGGCGCCCACCGTGGGGCAATTGGTGCTTCATTTCTGAGAAATTTTGTTCATTCCATTCATTTCGGTTCATTACCTTCAACCACATGGCTTCTCAAGGAAAAGCCACTTCGAGTTCAATGCCGGCAATCAGTTCATCCCAGGGCGTGCCACCTTTGCCTCCACCACCTTCTGGATCCCAGAAGAATGCTGAAAATCCCACAAAGAGACCAAGCCCTAT
Organism: Helianthus annuus; assembly: GCF_002127325.2. Taxonomy (NCBI): domain Eukaryota; kingdom Viridiplantae; phylum Streptophyta; class Magnoliopsida; order Asterales; family Asteraceae; genus Helianthus; species Helianthus annuus. Next base: position 140,361,448 of record NC_035442.2, read on the forward strand.
TTTCCCAAAACCTCCAACTTCTTCTGTTTCTTATAATCCTACTACTAGTGAACTTTTTACTTTGATTTTGCAGATGAAGGATCACATACAGCAGCAGGATAAGACCAACGAAAAGATTCTCAAGGAAATTGGAGATATCAAGAAACAGAAGAGATCAGCGGAGGATCATTCTCCATTGATGCTTAGGTCTCTGAATTTCGACACCCCGGTCATAACCTCCCAACATTCTGCAGCTCCGGATGTCCAATACTTGGGTGGAATAAGAGGAATGCATTATGGATCGTCAGCAATGACTCAGGCCCTAGGATGCTATTTTCAACCAGCAGGATCCTTCTTCCTGCATCAAGGATCCTTCACCAGCTCAGGAGGGTACATGGGGACACAGCCAGCTCAAGGATCCTCTCAGGTTCAAGGATCCTCTCAAGTTCAAGGATCCTCTCAGGTTCAAGGATCCTCTCAGGTTCAAGGATTCTCCCAGGTTCAAGGATCCTCCTTTCAGCCTCAAGGATCCTCATCGCAGGTTTTCGGATCTATGGATTATCCTCCAAGACCCTCGTTCACGGCACATGAAGGATCCAATGTCTCTCAGGATCAAGGATCCTTTAGAAGCTCGCAGCCTGGAAATTCAGATGTCCATCAAGGAGACTTCATCCCAGTGCAGACCATTGCTTCTTCTGGTCCTTCAGTCATACCAGAGTCCCGTCAATATGGATTTACATCTAGGATTCCAAACCTGAATCCCTCAGGAGGTAACACTTTGAATAATTCTTATAATGCTAACCATGGCTTTGTGTAGGATACAGGTATCAACCAAGCTATGGCTAGGGAGTTACAGAAGCTTAAGGATATGATATCCAGCGTTCCAGGAGTGGTTAAACCCATTCCTGAGATTGCGGATGGGAGCCATAGGATATCTCATTTTGCACCACCTATTTGTGATGCTGACATACCCAAAAGGTTCCAAATACCAACTATGAAGCTGTATGATGGTGCAACGGACCCAGAAGAACATGTAGCTCAGTACAGAGAAAGGATGGAGATCAACCCCATCCTAGAGAGGTTAAAAGAAGCATGTCTATGCAAGGGTTTCGGATCCACACTTACAGGATCAGCTCTTAAATGGCTGCTAAGTCTTCCCCCTTACTCTATTACTTCATTTGCTAATCTAGTTAACCTGTTTAATAATCAATTCTCATGTAGTAGAAAATTTGAACGCTTAACTAGTGATTTATATAGGGTAACTCAAGGTCAAAATGAATCACTTAGAGATTATATCACTAAGTTTAGTAAATAATCCTTAGATATTCCTAACCTAGATATTGCCACGGCTGTAGAAGCCTTTAAAATGGGTTTACTAAGGGATTCATTATTCTATGATGATCTTGTTATGACCCCATGCAGGAATCTTGATGAAGTAAGAACCAAGGCCCTTAACAAAAGGATCCAGGAGAGACTGGCAGGATCCTCGAAACAGGAAAAGCAAGGATCCTACTTCAAGAATAACAAGTTCAAATCCTATAGCAAGTCTGATAACCAGAATGTGCATGCAGTAGAACAAGAAGAGGATGATGAGGATTATCCTCCAATTTCTGAATACTGTTTTTCTGTTGATAACAATGAACTAATTCTTGCAATGCAGAATTTAGGTGAGAAAGCTAGGTGGCCAAGAAAAAGCGATAAACCAGCTGCTACAAAAGACAAATCCAAATGCTGTGCATATCACGAGGATTTTCGGCATCTCACCGAAGAGTGCATTGCACTAAGGAAAGAGATTGGTTACTTGTTGAGCAAGGGGCACTTGAAGGAACTTTTGGGACGAAAGAAGTCAAGGATCCAGGATCCTGAAAGAATCCCAGAAAAGGCTCCTGCTCCTCCAGCAGACGCACAAGTTATAAACTTTATATCCGGTGGATCAGACATTTGTGGTACTTCCTTTTCAGCAGCCAAAAGACATGCCAAGGAAACCAAGATGGATAATGGAGACAGACCCATCCGAACCTCAACTGTTACCAAGGATAAAATCATAACTTTTGATGAGGATGATCGTGTTGACGTTCCTCCTCATCATGATGGTCTTGTTATTACTCTGTTTATTTCTAACCATTTTGTTCGCAGGATCCTTATAGATGGAGGAAGCTCAGTTAAAATCATCCAGCTTGATGTCCTAAAGAAGATGAATATTCTTGAATCCGATATTGTACCAAGATCCTCAGTACTTGTGGGATTCAGTGGAGAGACCAAGAACACTCTGGGGGACATCAAACTCCCCATCTATATTGAAGGACTTCATTCTTATCAAAAAATTTGTGTTATAGGTTGCTTATCCTGTTGTAACGTTATCGTTGGCAGGCCTTGGATACCTGATATGAAGGCAGTCCCATCTACTTATCATCAATGTGTGAAGCTTCCTAGTCCATTGGGGGTGGTGAAAATTGAGAGTGATCAACAAGAAGCTAAGAACTGCTACACATCATCAATGAAGCCAGCCTCAAAGTCAAGGGAGCAATAGCAATTAAAGCATCCTCCAAGGGATGTCTTGGAGGCAAGAGAGTAGGATGTGAAAGAAATCCGTATGGATCCTCATGATCCTGAATCCAAGATTTACATAGGATCAGGGATCCTTGGTAAAATAGAAGAGGATTTGGTATCCTTCCTCAAGAGGAGAAAAACTACCTTTGCATGGAAGCACGAAGATATGACAGGTATATCTAAAGATATAATTACTCATAAGCTTGGCATTGACAGGTCATTCAAGCCAATCCATCAAAAGAGGAGAAAGTTTGCACCTGAGAGAAATGCCATTATCCAGGAGTGTTGGTGCATTCGTCTGTCGACTACGTCTTGTATCGAGTCTTGCGTTGTATAGGATAGAACAGGGCACGAAAATCAAGAGTCTTGTATTAGAGGTGATTTCGCCCCAAATGACATGTGGTCATTTGGAGCGAAACCCCATTGTTCGGATTTCGCCCGAGTGTCATTTTAGAGCTGATTTCGCTCATGTGTCAAAGTCCTGATTTCGCTCATGTGGTAATGTTGTAATTTCGCTTTTGTGTACATGTATGTAGGAGCGAAATCAGTGAACCTATATAAGGGTTTGTAGGAGCGAAATCATATCATAGTTCTAGGTGTTGTCTTCCGGTAAGCCACGAAGTGCTACCGAAGTGTTGTCAGAGCTTGTAATTGCTTCAGTGATCAATACAACAACAGTTAAAAGTGAATCCGGCTGAAATCGCACCAAAGCATTAGTTTCCGCCTCTTGTTTTGGATAGGAATTCTTCTGATCGACTCATTCAGGGCCGAAAACGATCCTACAAGTGGTATCAGAGCTCAGGAGGAAGAGTTCTTGCCATTTCAGCTGCATATTCTGATTTTCTACACCTTCTTTGTCATTTTTGAAAATTTTTCTCAGTAAAACCAGCTCAATTTCACACACAGCACTCGTATTCATGTATTAATAAACCCTTGAAAGTTTCAAAGCTAAAATCGACCTAAAACTTAGTATTTTTGAGGTTTCGCTCGTGGTGACTCGTGCAAATAGTGACGTCATATCTGATTTCGCTCCTGGATCATAGCTGATTTCGCTTTTGAGGACCAAAAGATCTAATTTCGCTCATAGTTGACACTTGATTTCGCTCATACAGTCATCTAGATCTAATTTCGCTCCTAAAAACAAACATAATTTCGCTCCAAGGGTACAAGAGTTGATTTCGCTCAAAAGGCACAGTGTGATTTCGCTCTAGTTGCACACTACATCTGATTTCACTCCAAGATTCAGTTGGTGATTTCGCTCATAAGATCAATTGTTAATTTCGCTCAAACAGCACTTGGGATTGCGCTCCAAACCCTAATTTTGCCTAAACTTGGAATTTGTGAACTTTTGAACAATTGAACAATGGACAACGAATTCTATAATGCCTTTGCTAGTCCGATTACAATCACTCAGAATGCTTTACTTGAAAATGAAACTGAGACGTCTCAGAAACCGCCTAAACTCATCGATATTGATGATTACAATGCGTGGTCCGAACGGTTTGGTAATTGGGTTGAGGCATATCATTTGGATGCTTGGGAACACACTGAAGAGCAGTATGTAAAGCCCACAAGGAATAATACTCAGTTAACAATTAGAGAAATGAGTACTGAAGATAAAAAGAAATATAGAGATGAAAAACTGATGGTGAGTTTGCTTCAGCAAGCAATTAAAGAGGACATTTTGATTCTGCTTCAACATGATGGAACTGCTCATTCAATTTGGACTGAATTGGAAGCAAAATTTGTAGGAAGTGATGGTATGCTGAAAAACAAAATGTCACTCATGAAGAAAGAATTCGATTTATTCCGTGGTTTGAAATCTGAAAACACTAAGCAAATTATCGAGAGATATTGTAACTTGGTATTAAAAAGGATACTGATGAATTGATTGAAAAACTTGCAGATGCGCTACCTCATGAAATCTGGGGAACTTTTCTGATGATGCTGAGATCCAACAAAAAAGATTATAAAAAGATGACACTGGGAGATTTCATCAAACACCTGGAAGCTCAAGAAATGGAGCAGAGAAAGATCGCCAGAATGAAGAATTATGATGGAGAACAGGACATCAGTTTATATTACAAGAGTGGTGTTACTGGAACAACAAATCTTTCTCCAAAAGTTGAAACTGCGTTCAGTGTGAAAGACTCTTCTGAAAAGAAATCTCAGGGATCAAGCAGCACAAGATTTTCATCATTCGATCCAAACATTTCTGCAACAAAGAATGGAAGAAAACTTCAATGCAATATTGTATTAAATCTTGAGAGTGATCAAGATTATTCTGAGGAAGTTGCTAAAAATCAAATGTCTTTGTTGGGAATGGTGTTGGAATCCTATAGTAGTTTTGTGGCCGGAAAGATCGGTAATCCAATGCTCACGAAAGAGGATTACGATCAAATCGATGCTGAGGAAATGAAATTGATGGATATTAAATGGTGCATGGCCAGTGTGTTGAGACGAGCCGAAAAGTTTAAACAAATTACAGGCCGGGATGATTTTCGTGAGGCTCATGTTTCACCTTTAGGTTTTGACAAGACTAAAGTTACTTGTTTTCGTTGCAGGGAAAAGGAGCATTTCAAGAGAGAGTGCACAAATCGAGAAGCTAGTGGAGCCCAGAACCCTTTCGGAAACAATGACTAACACAAAAAGGCGATTTATCATCAAATCACACCACCAGCACCGCATCAGGAACAAACTGCTCATGGAAGAAGTATTGAAGGTTCAAAAAGAGCATGTCTAGTTAATCAGGGCAAATATGACAATTTTAGCTGGGATAAATATCTTCTAACAAACAGTAAAGTGTGTTTGGCAGAACAAGATGATGAAAAATTGGCTGAAGGTTTCTGTTGGGACAATTTTTGCGCAGACCAAGAGTTCATGGACAAAGAAATGTCCAAAGACACTTCAAATGTTAAAGCTTTCATTGCAAATGCCTACGATCTGAAATGGGCAGATAAGTGCAGAAAAGTAATGGAAGCTGCAGAAGAAAGACAGAGACAGATTGAAGAAGAGGAAGAAGAAGAGGAAAGGTTAAAATCTGAAGCTGAAGCTGAGAGAAAGAGAAGAAATGATTTTTTCCAATCAAACAAAACAGTCAAAGAAGTTCCAAAATTTGAGATCAAAGTTGATACTGAAGCAGTCAAAGTTCATGAGAAGTGTGTGAATTGTGACTCGTTGATCAAGCAAAACAATGAATTGTTGCACAACATTAACAGATTAAAAGAATCATATGATACAATGAACAGAGAGATCAACAAATACACTGAGTCAAATAGTGAACAAGCTGTAGCAATGAACAGACTCAAAGGAGCCTACATAAGACAGCTTGATGATGTTAACTTTTACATAAAGAAATGTGCTGATCTGGAACTGAAGCTGGCAACACAAAAAATAGAAACTGAGAGAGTTAGCAATTTATTGCATAGTTACTCATGTTCTACTTTTGTTGTTGACAAGATTTATCCGATCATGGAGGAATTGAAGACGTTTGAAGGAGTGAAGACTTCAGAAGAAAAGAAATCCGTGACAGAAGAGGAAGATAAAGTGGAGATTTCTGGTAAGAAACTGAGTGTTGTCTATCATAGATGTCCGCCCCCGGTCGAAAATGGATATTCACCACGAAATTCAAATTCCGAAAGAGTCAAAAAGGCTATAAACTTACAATGGGAGTCTGGGCCGTCGGATAACATGCCAGAAAATATTGATGTCACGTACACGTCATCCACCACTGATCATGAGTAAAAGTTGATAAAAAGTGTGGTCGATCAGGTGTTAGAAAAAGATGACTGTGAGGAGTTAAAATCGAAGTTCAAATCCAAGTCAAAGTCTGAGTCCGATGCGTCAATGTCAACAATCAAAAAGGACAAACGGGTTTATGATAAAGAGTTTTTGCTATCAAAATCTAATTTGAATGATGAATCATTCAAAGTGGCATATACTTTGAAAGATTCTGACAAATTATATTCTGATGAAGCTTTTCCAATAAGAAGTGTCAGATTTGAAATGATTCAAAAGGTTTTCAAAATTACAGAAATTAATATTTCTGAAATAAAAGATTTAAATCTTATCGGAAAACCTAAACAATACACTTCAAGAGAAAAACAAAGAATTAACAAGAAAATGGGTTATAATTGTGGCTATAGTTTCCAAAAGAAATCAAACCATAATCGTAATTTCAAAAAGAAAGGTCTTGGTTTTATTCAACCGAAAAAATTATAAAAATGAAAAAGTTTATAAACCAAAAACTGTGTTTGTTTCAGGGAAAACGTCAGAGGTTGAGAACGAACAAATGTTTAGAAAGCAGACGAATCAAGAATTCCTTGCCAAGAAGCAAGAAGAACTGAAGAAGAATGTTGTTCAGAAAAAGACAGAGACGAGAGCCTGTTTTCAGTGCAAGACTGTTGGTCATGTTGCTAGGAATTGTCTGAAGACATTCAAACCAAAACAGGAAGTCTCTGGTAAATTGAAAGAGAAAGTTGTTGAGAAAACTGAACTTTCAACTCGAAAATTTACAGGCTTTGAAAATTCAACCTTCGAGAAGGGAGAATGTTCAAAGAGTGCTTTGAAAAGAAAAGAAAATGTAAAAAATCAAAAATGGGTTGTGAAAAGTTCAGGTAATGGTTCTGGTGATGAATCTGATTCCACAAAATCAGAGGAGCCACGTGTTGAAAGAAAGGTTGAAGGATCAGTTCCAACTATGAATGATGAAAATTTTCCACCTTTGCGTGCTGAAAATTTTATGAAGAAAGTTGGAAAAGTAGAAATTTCAGATCAATTTTATTCTGACAAGAAGAAATTTGATGTTGAAAAGACTTTCAACGGAAATGTGAAACACATTTTTGGACAAATGGTCAATGGTAAGGCCAAAAGTGTCAAAGATTTTTATGCTTCTAAACGACGTGTTCACAAGTCTGTTGAAAGAAAAAATGAAGAAGAAAATGTTGTTACACCCAAGGATGGTCAGGCTTGGGTGGATATATTCTTCAATGAATAAAAACCTGACTTGCCGGAGCTCCCAGGTTGGTAATCACGGAGCATGAATCGGCATCTTTCTTTAAAATGTTTGTAAAATTTGTTTTGAAAAGCAGGAATTGCCGGAACTCCCAGGTTTGTAAGCGTGGAGTAGGAATCGACTCCCTGAGAATTCAACCAACAGATGGTAATTGGTTGAAAAGCAGGTTTGAGTTGTATGTTTGTGATTGATACAAGTGGTTCAGAATTTGAACCAGGTCGATTCTACAAGTGGTTAATCAAGGTCATTAAATTGAACTTGAGTTAACTATCATTCAAAACATTGGCAAACAAAGTGATGATTTGGTCCCCAAACTTTACAAGTGGTAAAATCAACAAAACTTATTTTTCGGAAAAACCATTCTGATTAAAACAAACTTAAGTGTTTTAAAATCTTAATGGGAAATTAGTTTGTTGTGAGGGGGAGTTCTGATTGTTTATGCCAAGCGGATGGAGATTTGAGGCAATTCGATATCAGTTGTCATGTTCTGTACAGTTTGCTTTCATTTTCGTTAAATGTTTTTGAATTTTAGGGGGAGTAAGAAATTTTCCAAAAATCCAAAAACATTAGAAAATTTGAAAAATACAAAAACATGATAAAATTGAAAAATGAGTTTTTGTTGCATAACAAAGGAAATGATAGTACATCAGTGGACTATCACAACACGCTAAAGAAATGCAAAGTCAAAATGTGATAAACAATCTCACTGCGGATGTGTCAGTAGGTTTTTACACATTTAGTAAACTGTAACGAGATATAAACCTAAATTCAAACTTGCTTATTCTGTGGGTAACAACTTCTTGGATATATAGGTAACCCCTAAAATCTTGTTTGAAAGGTCCCGTATTCTGAGATACTAGGTCTTTATGCTCAGTGATATCTGGGGTATTATCCCAGGACTTCTGCTGTATGGAAGTACTGACCTAGTCCCCGGATACTGCGTTCTGCAAAAAAGCTTGAAATATAGCTACGCCCTCAGCAAGCTGATGAAACAATAAAATTGATAGTCGCTGCTGTTGTATCAAAAAGATCCTCTAAAGGGGACACACCGAAAAGTCGAAGCCGTTATCTCTTTGCGTATACGGAAGTATCGACCTGAGCTCTCACGGCCCTCGCACATAACCCCTTTACAGATATCATCCGTGGTATACTCACCTGTAAGACTGAATATTGGGATCTGGATACGGGAGTATATTCAAGTGGTGGGACACACGAATAAGTTTAAGTAATCAAGACACTAATTGCGTATCTCGAAACAGTTAAACTTTGTGTGAAAATTTAAGAGGACAAACATACTGACAATCTAAGTGAATTGTTTAAAGCTTAAAATGAAATCTAGGTTAACGGTGTTGGTGATATGTCTCAAAACGGATATGATCCTCTTGCTCGAACTCACAAAAATGTTGTCTGTAAATATTTCGTTTTATGCATTTACTTTCTTTCAGAAAATCCAAAAAGATTTTTGAGTGTTTTGACATAAAGTTTGTAAAATTCAAAAAGATTTTCGACAACTGGTATTGAGAAGCTGATTTTCGAAATTCTAAGTGTTAAACTTGAAGAACAGGTTTGGGAGAGAGTATGTGAAGATGTTAAGATTGCATGATAAGAGCTAGGAAAAGATCCTGAATGTATAAATCATTATTAAAGGCTGCTTTCAATAGTTTCTAAAAGTTTAAAGGTCTAATCTTTAAAAGAAACTTATGTGTTGGTAGAGATTGTGCAGGTAAATTTGAGTCAGGTGACGATCTTGAATCAGATGAGAGCCTGATAATGATCTTGAAATGAATCTTGAAGCTGAGAATTCCAGACTAAGATCCCAGCAGATTGAGAGGGGGAGTCTGAAGACAATGTTGATAAAGCAAGGAAAGCCAGTATTGATTCTGGATTTGCTGATGCTGATGAAGTTTAGAGATTCAACATTCGAGGGAGAGGAGTTTGTTGATGATAAAGATAGAGACTGAGGATTCTTGCAATGACAAATACTTCAGAGAAAGAATGAAGACTGATAAAGACTGAAGGTTGACAACCGAAGACTCGACACTGAAGACTCCGTCAACATCCGAGGGGGAGTTTGTTGGTGCATCCGTCTGTCGACTACGTCTTGTATCGAGTCTTGCGTTGTATAGGATAGAACAGGGCACGTAAATCAAGAATCTTGTATTAGAGGTGGTTTCGCCCCAAATGACATGTGGTCATTTGGAGCGAAACCCCATTGTTCTGATTTCGCCCGAGTGTCATTTTAGAGCTGATTTCGCTCATGTGTCAAAGTCCTGATTTCGCTCATGTGGTAATGTTGTAATTTCGCTTTTGTGTACATGTATGTAGGAGCGAAATCAGTGAACCTATATAAGGGTTTGTAGGAGCGAAATCATATCATAGTTCTAGGTGTTGTCTTCCGGTAAGCCACGAAGTGCTGCCGAAGTGTTGTCAGAGCTTGTAATTGCTTCAGTGATCAATACAACAATAGTTAAAAGTGAATCCGGCTGAAATCGCACCAAAGCATTAGTTTCCGCCTCTTGTTTTGGATAGGAATTCTTCTGATCGACTCATTCAGGGCCGAAAACGATCCTACAAGGAGGAGGTAGAAAAATTACTCCGAGCAGGTATGATTAGAGAGGTCAAGTATCCAAGATGCTTGGCCAATGTGGTTGTTGTTTAAAAGAAAAACGGAAAGTGGAGGGTATGTGTCGATTTCACTGATTTAAATAAGGCATGTCCCAAGTATTTTGATTTTATCCTTTGGTGACACTGGATGTTCGAATGGGTCTATCTCCATTATCCATCTTGGTTCCCTTTGCATGTCTTTTGGCTGCAGAAAAGGAAGTTCCACAAATGTCTGATCCTCCAGATATAAAGTTTATAACTTGTGCGTCTGCTGGAGGGGCTGGAGCTTTCTTTGGGATCCTTTCAGGATCCTGAGTTCTTGATTTCTTTCTCCCCAATAATTCTTTCAAGTGCCCCTTGCTCAACAAGTATCCAATTTCTTTTCTCAATGCGATGCACTCTTCTGTGAGATGCCCAAAATCTTCGTGGTATGCACACCATTTTGATTTATCTTTAGTGGCAGCTGGTTTGTCACTTTTTCTCGGCCACCTGGCTTTATCACCTAGATTCTGCATCGCAAGAATTAGCTCATTGTTATCAACAGAAAAACAGTATTCAGAAATTGGAGGATAATCCTCATCATCCTCTTCTTGTTCTACTGCATGCACATTCTAGTTATCAAACTTGTTGTAGGATCTGAACTTGTTGTTCTTGAATGAGGTTCCTTGCTTCTTTTGCTTTGAGGATCCTGCTAACCTCTCCTGGATCCTTTTGTCATCCTCTAGCCAGATGAACCTAAGGGCCTTGGTTCTTACCTCATCTAGATTCCTGCACCATTAACCAAGTATCATACCTCACAAAATCAGATTTGGTTACGTTATCCTTGTGTGATTTTTGACCAAAACACCAAGGATCCTTTCCCATTACCCCACATTGACTCCATGGTGGATGCTACCACGGGTCATGAACTGTTAACTTTTATGGATGCTTCATCTGGATTTCAGCAAATTCAGATGGAACCATCTGATCAAGAGGATACAGCTTTTATGACCCCAACTGGTATATATTGTTATATTGCTATGCCATTTGGACTAAGAAATGCAGGTGCTACTTATCAAAGGCTAGTCAATATGATGTTCAAGGATCAAATTGGACACACTATGGAAGTCTATATAGATGACATGGTGATTAAATCTAAACAAGCTAAGGATCACCTTAGAGACTTGGAGGAAGCATTCAATATCCTTGATAAATTTAATATGAAACTAAATCCTTCCAAGTGTCACTTTGGTGTTAAAGCAGGTAAATTCCTAGGATATATGGTGACAAAAAGAGGCATTGAAGCACGTCCAGAACAAATTAAGGCTATAGTGAATATCAAATCTCCTGCCAATGCCGAGCATGTGCAAAGATTGATAGGAAGGATCGCAGCCTTGAACAGATTTATATCCAAGTCATCAGAAAAGTGCAAAGAATTCTATGACATTTTAAGAAAGAATAAGAAATTTGACTGGACTGAAAAGCATGAAAACGCTCTCAAATCTCTTAAGGATTACCTATCCTCAGCTCCCGCCTTGATGAAACCAGAAAAAGGGGATGTGTTATCCTTATACCTCGTAGTATCCTCTAAATCAGTAAGTGTCGTCCTTGTTAAGGATCACGAAGGTACACAACATCCTGTTTATTATGTAAGTAAGAGTTTGCTTGATGCTGAATCCAGGTATTCACATTTAGAAAAACTTATTCTGGCCTTAATTATGGCGTCTACTAAGTTAAGACATTATTTTGAAACTCATACCACTATTGTTAAAACTAACTTTCCAATTAGGAATGTTCTCAGGAAACCTGAAATGTCAGGAAGGATGGCTAAGTGGGCAGTGAAGCTTAGTGCTTATGACATAAGATATGAACCTAGAACTGCCATTAAATCCCAAGCCTTAGCTGACTTTGTGGCTAATTTTAGTAGTGATATACATAGGGAAGCTGAATTGGAAGCTCAACAACTTGAGGAAACTAAGGATCCTTGGATACTCTTCACTGATGGAGCTTATAATGTCAAAGGAACAGGACTTGGAATACTACTAAAATCTCCACAGGGGGACATAATACCCCACTCCATAGCTTGTGAGTTCCAAACTACTAACAATGAGGCTGAATATGAAGCCTTGATAGCTGGTTTGCAAATTGCCAAGCATATGAGGATCAGGTATCTTGAGGTACATGTAGATTCATTATTAATTACTAATCACTTTAATGGATCCTATGCTGTTAAAGGTGAAAAGGTAACCAAATATTTAGAGATAGTCAAAGAATTGGCACTCTTTTTTGTTTCCTTTAGTTTGACACAGGTACCCAGAGAAGAAAATGCAGAAGCTAATGCATTGGCCAATCTAGGATCATCCTTGAAGATCCCAGAGGATATCAAAATCCCTATTATCCATATTCTAACCCCTGCTATTGAGGATCATGTAGCTATGGAGATAGGAGAGGATTCTGCAATCATCCCTAGTGGTGATACACAATCTCATTCAGGATCATGGAACCTTCCTATCATGAGATATATCCAACATGGAGAGATCCCTACAGGAGAAAACCCCAGGGCTTTCAAAATTAAGGTATCTCAGTTTACAATATTGAATAACATGTTATATAAACGATCTCTTGTAGGACCATATCTAAGATGTATTGAGGATCCTGAAATCCAAGAAGTCCTAAAAGATTTTCATGAAGGAGATTGTGGAAACCACACTGGGGGCAGGGCATTATTCTCAAGGATCCTGAGGACAGGATACTATTGGCCTACTATGAAGAAGGACGCTGTGGATTATGCCAAAAAGTGTGATCCTTGTCAAATACATAGTAATATCCTTCACCAACCAGCAGAGCTCTTGCATCATATACCCTCTTCTTGGCCATTTATGAGATGGGGGATGGACATAGTTGGTAAACTTCCCAATGCACCTGGTGGAAAAGTATTCATGCTCGCTATGACTGACTATTTTTCAAAGTGGAAAGAGGCTGAAGCCTTTGCTCAAGTCAGAGAAAAAGAAGTGATATCCTTTATCAAAAGAAATATTATTACTAGATTTGCTATTCCTTCTGAAATTGTCTGTGATAATGGATCCCAATTTATTGGGAGAAGAACTGCTAACTTTTGTGACAGCTGGGGGATTAAGATGATAACATCAACACCAGTCCACCCACAAGCTAATGGCCAGGCAGAATCATCCAACAAGATCATCATCAACAATTTGAAGAAGAAGCTTGAATCCAAGAAAGGAAAATGGGCAGAAGAGCTACCTTATGTACTTTAGGCTGATAGGACAACTCCCAAGAATGCTACTGGCCAAACTCCATTCTCTTTGGTATTTGGAGCAGAATCAGTGATCCCTACAGAGATGGTGGTTCCTACTGCAAGAACAAGCATCCGTGATCCTGAAGGAAATGCTGAAAACTTGGTTCAAGACTTAGATACTATAGAAGAACTCAGGGATTTGGCAAGGATAAGGATGGCCAGTTATCAACAAAGGATGGCTGGAGCCTATAACAAAATTGTCAGGATCAGGAAATTCCAAGTTGGTGATATGGTATTGAGGAAAGCATTTCAGAACAACACTAATCCTGCTGATGGAAAGTTGGCACCAAAGTGGGAAGGCCCCTACTTGATTGAAGCTGAAGCAGGAAAGGGGGCATATCGATTGCTAACAATGGAAGGTGATTTGCTACCAAGAGCTTGGAATGTTGTCCACCTGAAGAAATACTTCATGTGATAAGGATTTGTGATCCTTAGCAATATTCATGATCCACATCCTTAAAGGATCCTTAGGAGATGGATGATCCTCATTCTGGTAATGATCTAATCTCAACTATTTCATTCTTTAATTATCCTGTATGTAAGGAGAAGGATCCTAGATCCTTTATCCTTTCTCACTTGATTCTGAGTTTTGCAGAAGGTTCATGTATCCTTAACTAAGGATCAAGTATCCACAGAGACCTCCAGTTATTTGGGCTTGACCCCAGTTATTTGGGCTTGACCCCAATATTTTGGGCCTGTCCCCAGTATCGCCAGCAGCGCACGATGATCCTGGTACAGTTCATGGCAATGGGACCAGTACTCGCTTTAGGGGCTGACAATTTCATTGTACTGGCTGTATCCGGGATCCTACGTATAATGGTAGACGTACCATACATCCGTTCCTAAGGTTTCTAACGTTTTCACGTTAGCTAAGTGTTAGGGCATGAATTTTATGCTAAGGATCATCTATCCTGAGACTGGGCATGGATCACGGATCCTTAATGGATAATGCAGGAAGTCTGAGGATCCAGAGTCTGAGGATCCAGGATCCTCAACAGAACTTACGATTTCTAACAATTGTCACGTTTTTAATGTTTATATGCAGAAAATGGACGTTGTGGACTAAATCTCAGCTAGAATCTCGGGAATATTCCTTCAAGATGCCGCACATATGCTATTTTCACGATGGTCATGGGGAGAAAACGTGGACTACCTTAATTTTCGGTTATATTGGTTATTTCTAAGATTTAAGGGGTTGATCAAGTTTGTTTTAGGCCAGTTATCACTTTCATAAACACACACACATTCACAGACATTCGCAAATCAGAAGTTTTCACAACACACATAGCATTCAATCATTGTACCACACGGATCAACATCCAACGTTGTAATATTTTTCATGTAATATAGTTGATAGTGATAGTTTTCACTATCCGAGGTTTTTATGCCGGCGATCTGCTAGCGATCAAGGGTTTTTCCTCGTAAAAATCCTGGTGTTCAGCCTTCATTTCGTTCATCTCTTGTTTACACATTTGCTCAATTAACCAAGCATCATACCTCACAAAATCAGATTTGGTTGCATTATCCTTGTGTGATTTTTGACCAAAACAGTTTGGCGCCCACCGTGGGGCAATTGGTGCTTCAATTCTGAAAATTTTGTTCATTTCGGTCATTTCAGTTCATCACCTTCAACCACATGGCTTCTCAGGGAAAAACTTCTTCAAGTTCCATGTCGGCGATTACCTCATCACAGGGCATTCCATCGTTGCATCATCTTATCCCTACATTCCAGAAGAATGTTGAGAATGCTCCGAAGAAGACAACCCCCGTTTTCACAAAACCAACTGTTGTTTCTTCCTCTACACTTACTAACAGTGATCTTTATGCTTTGATTTTGTAGATGGAAGGATCACATGCAGCAGCAGGATAAAACTAATGGCAGGATCCTTCGCGAAATTGAAAAAATCAGCAGAGGATCACTCCCCTTTGATGCTGAGGTCGCTGAATTTCGACGCTCCGGTCATAACTTCCCTGTACTTTGCAGCTCCAGATGTCCAATAACAGGGTGGATCAACAGGAATGCGTTCTGGATCATCGGCAATGTCTCAGGCTCAAGGATCCTGTTTCCAGCCTTCAGGATCCTCATTTCAGCATCAGGGATTCTTCACCAGTTTAGGAGAATGTATGGGGACGCAGCCAATTCAAGGATCCTCTCAGGTTCAAGGATCCTCTCAGGTTCAAGGATCCTCTCAGGTTCATGGTTCCTCTCAGGTTCAAGGATCCTCTCAGGCTCAAGGATCCTCTCAGGTTCAAGGATCCTCTCAGGTTCAAGGATCCTCTCAGGTTCATGGATCCTCTCAGGTTCAAGGATCCTCTCAGGTTTAAGATCCTCTCAGGTTCAAGGATCCTCTCAGGCTCAAGGATCCTCTCAGGTTCAAGGATCCTCCTTCCAGGTTCAAGGATCCTCATCTCAGGTTTCTGGATTCATGGATTATCCTCCAAGACCTTCATTCACAGCACATCAAGGATCCAACATCTTCCAGGATCAAGGATACTTAAGGAGTGTGCAACCTGGAAGTTCAGATGTTTGTCTAGGATACTTCGTGCCGATGCAGACTATTGCTTCTTCTGGTCCCTCAGTTATACCAGAATCCCGTCAATATGGATTCACATCTGGAATTCCAACCTTGAATCCATTAGGAGGTAACACTTTGAATACTTCTTATAATGCTAATCATGGCTTCGTGCAGGATACAGGAATCAACCAAGCTATGGCTAAGGAATTGCAGAAACTCAAAGATATGATATCCAGCGTTCCAGGAGTGGTTAAGCCCATTCCTGAAATTCCAGATGGAAGTCACAAGGGAAAGAATGGAGATCAATCCCATTCCTGAGAGGTTAAAAGAAGCATATCTATGCAAGGGTTTTGGATCCACACTCACAGGATCTGCTCTTAAATGGCTGCTAAGTCTTCCCCCTTACTCTATTACTCCATTTGCTAATCTAGTTAATCTGTTTAATAGTCAATTTTCATGTAGTAGAAAATTTGGACGATTAACTAGTGATCTATATAGGGTAACACAAGGTCAAAATGAATCACTTAGAGATTACATCACTAAGTTTAGTAAAGAATCCTTAGATATCCCTAACCTGGATATAGCTACAGCTATAGAGGCTTTTAAAATGGGTTTACTCAAGGATTCACAATTCTATGATGATCTTGTTATGACACCTTGCAGGAACCTAGATGAGGTAAGGAACAGGGCCCTTAGGTTCATCCGTTTAGAGGATAACAAAAGGATCCAGGAGAGATTGTCAGGATCCTCAAAGCAAGACAAACAAGGATCCTATCTCAAGGATAACTGATCCAAGCAATACTCCAAGCATGACAACCAGAATGTACATGCTGTGGAACAAGAGGAAGATGATGAGGATTATCCTCCTATTTCCGAATATTGTTTTTCTGCTGATAATAATGAACTAATCCTTTCTATGCAGAGTTTAGGTGACAAGTTTAGGTGGCCAAGGAAGAATGACAAACCGCCTGCCACCAAAGACGAATCGAAATGGTGTGCTTACCATGGGGATTCTGGTCATCTCACAGATGAGTGCATAGCTTTAAGGATGGAGATAGGTTATCTTTTGAGCAAAGGATATTTGAAGGAATTGCTTGGAAGGAAAAAGTCAAGGATCCAGGATTCTGAGAAAGTTCCTCAAAAAGCTCCTCCTCTACCAACTGATGCTCAAATCATCCATTTCATCTCCGGAGGTTCTCAGCAGCTAAGAGACATGCAAAGGAAACAAAGATGGAGAATAGGACAGACCTGTTCGAACTTCCATCCTTACCCAGGAAAAAGTCATATCCTTTGATGGGGATGACCGTGTGGACATACAAGATCCTCATCATGACGGTTTGGTTATTACAATATTTATATCTAACCACTTTGTTCGCAGGATTCTCATTGATGGGGGAAGCTCAGTGAACATAATCCAGTTGGATGTCCTCAAAATAATGAACATCCTTGAATCTGATATTGTCCCAAGATCATCTGTCCTTGTGGGATTCAGTGGAGAGACAAAGATTACATTGGGGGACATCAAACTTCCTATCTATATAGAGGGAGTGAATTATGTTAAAAAAATTCTATGTTATTGATTGCTTATCTTGCTGTAATGTTATCTTTGGCAGGCCATGGATACACGATATGAAGGCAGTCCCCCACAACATATCATCAATGTGTCAAGCTCCTAACTCTATGGGGTGTGGTGAAGATATAGATGATCAGCAGGAGGCAAAGAACTGTTACACTTCTTCAATGAAGCCAGCCTCCAAGGAGCAAGACGTCATGGAGGCAAGAGAGCAAGACGTCAAGGATATACTGTTGAACCATGATGATATTGAATCCAAAATTTTTATAGGATCCAGGATCCTAGACAGTTTTGAGCAGGATTTAATATCCTTCTTGTAAAGAAGAAAGTCTACCTTTACTTGGAAACATGAAGACACGACAGGTATAACTAAGGATGTTATTGCTCACAAACGTGATTGACAGGTCTTTCAAGGCAATACGCCAAAAAAGGAGGAAATTTGCACCCCAAAGAAATGCCATTATCCAAGAAGAGGTAGACAAATTGCTCAAGGCAACGCCAACCCTGATGAAACCAGAAAATGGAGAATCATTATCCTTATACTTAGCTGTTTAAGCTAAAGCAGTAAGCGCGATCCTAGTTAAGCTTCATGAAGGCTCTCAACATCCGGTATACTATGTAAGTAAAATTCTACTTGATGCTGAGGCCATGTATTCTCATTTAGAGAAATTAATTCTTGATTTAATTATGGCTTCCGCTAAACATAGACATTGTTTTGAAACTCACACTGTTATTATGAAAACTAACCTTCCTATCAAGAATGTTCTCAGGAAACTTCAAATGTCAGGTAGAATGGCAAAGTGGGCAATCAAGCTTATTGCATATGACATTAAGTATGAACCCAGGACTGCCATCAAGTCCCAAGCTTTAGCTGACTTTGTGGCTGATTCCAGCAGTGATCTACAAAGGGAAGTTGAATTAGAAGTTCAAGAACATGAGAAGACCAAGGATCCGTAGACATTCCTCACGGATGGAGCTTCAGATGTTAAAGGAACTAGACAAAGCACACTACCAAAATCGCCACAGGGGGACATTATACCCCAATCCATTGCATGTGAATTCCAAACCACTACTCATGAGGCAGAGTATGAGGCCTTGATAGCATGTTTGCAATTAGCTAACAATATGAGGATCAGGTTGTTTTGGTCAAAAATCAGACGAGGATAATGCAACCAAACTCTTTGTTACGGGGTATGATGCTTGAATTGGTAAACAACAATAAGGATCACTTAGATATGAATTGCACAAGTGATACAAAGAATTATACGAGGAAAAAGCCCTTGATCAATGAATGATCTCCGGCATAAAAAACCTCGGGTGATGGAAACTACCGATCACCAACTTCAAATTGAATAATAATTCTTTACAACTTCGGATAATAGCGAGCTAGGTACAAGGATCACTATGGTGTATCGTGTAGAAATGTGTAAAAATTGCTAAGTGTTTTGCTGTATGCTCAAGAATGCTGTTGTACGAGTGTGTGTAGCCAAAATTAGCCAAGTGTTTCTAAAACTAGCTCGCTACCCCTTTTAAAAATAGAAGTTAACTAGCCTAACTAACTGTCCGCAATTCGTGCCTTGCTCCCACGTTCTCCACAACGTCCATTTTCAGTCAAACACGTGCGAAATAACCGTGGAATATTCCTTAGTAACGTTGCCAAGACCAAGTCCAACTTGTTACTCCTGCAAAACAATACGAAATTCAAAGTGAACAAACGTTAGTATAAGGATCCTTAGGGTGATCCATGATCCTGATCCTGAAGCACTTCTGAGGATCACTATCTGTCACAAAAGTAAGGATCACTAAAAGGATAACACATGAGGATCACAGGCTACTAGAAAATCCTCCCCTAACAATTGCCCCCAAAATATAAGGAGTAATTATGTAAAACAAATCAGTTATATTTTGTTGATCTTATCCGCAACTAACTAACGGATATATAGCCGTTTAAATCGAACTATCCATTGCAATCCTGACGTCACAGAAGTGACTACCCTGCAAGATCATGATTATAAATAGGAGATAGAGATAGGATCAATTTGCATTTAAATCTTAGAGAAACTCCCTTTATAATCTCATCCGAAGATCAAACATGTATTCTCTCTTCATCTTCTTCCTTCTCTTACTCTGTTTTATTTCTTTTACCATCACTTCGTACAAAATAATGCTCCTGAACTCTCCCGCTAAGGATCACCAGAAAAACAGTCCACAGAAAAGTCAAGGAATCATCAAAGATTCCGCAAAAGAACGCTGTTGTTTCACTGATCCGCAGATCGATAGGATCCGCTATTGCTTCCCAGCGAACACCGTATTTAAATCCTTTGATCCTACTACTTTGAGTGATCACGTTTCTGAAACATGGGTTGCCTTTCCTGTTACTCCATTTACCATAGGCTATACCTATCCTTTTCCAGCCTTTACCCAATCTTTCTTTTCTCTTACTGGCATTTCTTATATCCAAGCTATACCAATGATCTGGAGGGTTTTGTATACCCTTGAGAGGATCATTGAGCAGGAGGGGATTGACCTAGGAATGTCTGAGTTGGCCGAGATGTATGATCTTACTACCTTTGGATCCCACCGATATTTGTTCAAACGTAAGCCCGGTGAAGAACACCCAATTTTTAAAGCCACCAAGAACGACACCAACTGGAAACGGCGTTTCTTTTTCGTCAAAAGAGATTCCATCCCCAATGGAAAAGATCTACCAAGAAAATGGGCCACCCATGGTAGGATAGAGGATCCTGAGAAGGATCACCAGGCAGTCTTCTACTTGTATAAGGATCACTGACACCCTTTTGCTTTTTTGTTGTGCAGCTGTTACTGTCTCACATCTCATAGCATCTCCTGTTACTGAGGAAAGACTCGCTGCTTTCAGAAGACTCGGACCTGAAACAAGATCGTTCAAGACAGTCACCCAAGATTCACAAGAGGTATCCTCAGGCTCAGTTACCATGTCAAGTAAGTATCCTGTTTAAAAAATTTAATAAATAGTTAAATAGAAATAGGACAAGGATACTTATCTTGCTTTGATTGTACAGGTGCTGGAAAAGCTTCCAAATCTGCTTCCAAGTTTAGTGTGACCGATCTGGATAATGTGCGATCCACCAAGAAAAAGCTTCCTGCTAGCCCATCCGCTTCAATCCCCAAGGCACCCTCAAAAGGAAGAGGAGGCAAGAAAAGAAAAACCTCAGAAGCTGAGGATCTGCAAGGCCTGCCCTTCATCCGCCACCAATTCCTTGAGTACTTCAACGAGGTAAGGATCACTATCCCTGCTTAGGTATCCAGCTTACTTAAGGATCACCCTGTCTTGAACTATTCTCTATCCTTCTTGCAGAAATTTGCCGAGATTGAGGACTATGTTGGGCACGTCGAGGAACTGGACAAAAAGATTGCTGAACTCCAACAGGTCGCCTTGCTCAAGGATCTCAAAATTGCTGATCTCCAGAAAGATCTCCAAGATGTCAAGAATGAGATGGCCAAGGTGCTGATCAACTTTGATTATGAGAAGCATGAGATCACCCAGGATGCTAAAGTCTCTGCTGCCATAGCGATGTATAAGACCAAGATACAGATGGCTTCGGACGCTCAGGATCCAGACTTTGACAAGAGCTCTTGGGATGTGGAAGGCTGGAAAGCAAGGTTGGCTGAGCTGGACGATGAGGAAGAGGCTGAGGAGATCCTGATGATAGAGGCTGGAGGCAGTGGCAAGGATCATGGTGGTGAAGCTAGTGGAGCTGGAGGCGGCGATGCAGTGAAGGTGTAGGCTGCATGATTGGGCAATGATGGACATTTCTAGACACAGCCGGAGCCCAATTTTTTAGGGTTGATGGTAGTTTTTTGTGGTTATGACGTTTTGAAAACAATTATGGTCTGTACTTTGAACAATAGCTTTAGGATTAAGGATCCAGGATCCTTCAGACAATAGGCAGGATTGCAAATGGTGGAGGGATCCTCTGTTTGGGGGATGAAGCCATTGTGATCCTGCCGCCCTTTAATTTCCTGCATGCTATGACCGCACAAACAATGGACACCCGTTGCCAACCCATGTGGACGGGCCACGTTTTGCTGGTAAAAACGTGGGTTGGCAATCTTGACAACTTTTGGTGGTTTAAACTTTGTTAATAAAGTAACTTTAATCTTTTGTGGCTTATCTTGTGTTGTTATCCTTGTTTATCTTTTTAATTTTCAATTGCTTTGATATACACTTGTCTAAATAAGAAATCTTGAATAAGTTAGATTGAAAATATTTAGGATATGATCCAGGATCAAATATCCTATAGTTGAAAAATCCCAAAAAGTAGTATATTTTTAGGATCACAAGTTTAGTTGTCAAAATACAAGGGTTATTCAAATAAACAATGAACAAAATTAAAATAGTTAAGGATCATACCTTAGGATCCAAGTTAGGATCCTAACCCTTAATACCATAACCAGGATAACTATAAGACAAACCTTAGAGAGAAGTAAGGATCAAGGATCCTTGGTTGTTTAACTTCAAAGACCTGAAATAGAACATAACTTGGGACTAAGCCAATATAAGATAAAAGTTAGCAACTGGGGACAAGCCCAAGGATAACTGGGGACAAGCCCAAGGATAACTGGGGACAAGCCCAAGGATCGTATGTAAACTGGAGTATGGCCCTAACTGGCGACTATCCAAACTTGGTGGCATGAAAATGCCAAAACCTTAGCTAACGCGAGAACGTTAGAAACCTTAGGAACGGATGTATGGTACGTCTACCATTATACGTAGGATCCTAGGTATAGCCAGTACAATGGAATTATCAGCCCCTAAAGCGAGTACTGGTCTCACTGCCAAGAACTATACCAGGATCATCATGCGCTACAGGCGGAACTGGGGTCAAGCCCAAATAACTGGGGTCAAACCCAAGGAACTGATTGCTTCTGTGGATAACCAACATTTTGCTAAGGATACCTTCAAAACTATACCAAGATCATCA
The DNA here is from genome assembly GCF_002127325.2 of Helianthus annuus. Taxonomy (NCBI): domain Eukaryota; kingdom Viridiplantae; phylum Streptophyta; class Magnoliopsida; order Asterales; family Asteraceae; genus Helianthus; species Helianthus annuus. The sequence goes on from NC_035442.2 coordinate 140,383,943, forward strand.
TGCGCTACAGGCGGAACTGATTGCTTCTGTGGATTATCCTGCTGCTGCACGTGAAAGATGGATAGAGGACACATGATCCTTATCCTTATATGGGAAAATAAGAGAATGAAATAGTTCGAGTTTAGGATGTTACCAAAGTAAGGATCATCTATGCTTTCAGGATCCTTCAAGGATACTTATGACGTGAGGATCATGGGTTCTGCTCACATGAAGTATTTCCTCAAATGGACAGCATTCCAGGCTCTAGGTAGCAAATCACCTTACATGGTCAGCAATCGATATGCCCCCTTTCCTGCCTCAGCTTCAATCAGATAAGGGCCTTCCCATTTTGGTGCCAATTTTCCATCAGCAGGATTGGTGGTATTTTGAAATGCTTTCCTTAACACCATATCACCAATTTGAAACTTCCTGATCCTGACATTTTTATTGTAAGCATCAGCCATTCTTTGTTGATAACTGGCCATCCTTATCCTAGCCAGATCCCTGATTTCTTCAATAGTATCCAGGTCTTGAACCAAGTTCTCATCATTTTCCTCAGGATCACGGATACTTATTCTAGCGGTTGGAACCACCATTTCTCTAGGGATCACTGATTCTGCCCCAAATACCAAAGAGAATGGAGTCTGGCCTGTAGCATTCGTGGGGGTTGTCCTATCAGCCCAAAGCACATAAGGTAGTTCTTCTGCCCATTTCCGTTTTTTTGATCTAAGCTTCTTCTACAAATTGTTGATGATGATCTTGTTGGATGATTCTGCCTGACCATTAGCTTGTGGGTGGACTGGTGTTGATGTTATCATCTTAATCCCCCAGCTGTCACAAAAGTTAGTAGTTCCGCCCCCAATAAATTGGGAACCATTATCGCATATTGTTTTGGTCAAAAATCACACAAGGATAATGCAACCAAACTCCTAGTTACGGGGAATGATGCTTGAAATGAAGAACAATAATAAGGATCACTTCGATGTAAATTGCACAAATGACACAAGGATTTATATGAGGAAAAAGCCCTTGATCAATGAATGATCTCCGCATAAAAAACCTCGGGTGATGGAAACTACCGATCACCAAGCTCAAATAAATCAATAAAAGTTTACAACTTCGGATAGTGACGAGCTAAGTACAAGGATCACTATGGTTAATCGTGTAAAAGTGTGAGAATTGTTAAGTGTTTGTTGAGAGCTTTGAGACTGCAATTGCACGAGAGTGTGTGTGTAACCGAAAATGGCTATGTGTTCTAAATTTAGCTCGTCACCCCTTTAAAAATGAAAGCTAACTAAGCTAACTAACTGTCCGACTTTTGTGCCATACTCCCACGTTCTCCACAACGTCCATTTCTATTCAAATGTGTGCGAAATACCCGTGGAATATTCCATAGTAACGTTGCCAAGACCAAGTCAAGCTCAATACTCCTGCAAAATAATACGAAACACAAACAGCCAATCGTTAGTATGAGGATCCTTAGGGTGATCCATGATCCTGATCCTGAAGCTCTTCTGAGGATCACTATCTGTCACAGAAGTAAGGATCACTTATCAGGATAGCAAATAAGGATCACTAATTGTTAGAAAATCCTCCCCTAACAATTGCCCCCAAAATATAAGGAGTAAAATGTAAAATTAACGAGTTATGTTTTCTTGATCTTATCTGCAACAAACTCAACGGATATATAGCCGTTGATATCGAACTATCCGTTGCATTATGACGTCACAGAAGTGACACCCCTGCAGAATCATCATTATAAATAGGAGATACGAATCATCATCATTATCCAGAATCATCTTTTAAATTCCAGAGTTACTCCCTTTATAACTGCATTCCGAAGATAAACAGGTATTTATCTTCTTCCTTTCTTTGCTCGGTTTTCCTTCCCTTTCAATTATTCTACCAAAATGTTGCTCCGAAACTCCCCTTCCAAGGATCACACGAAGAACAGCCCTCTAAAAAGCCAAGGAATCATTGAAGATTCCATAAAAGAACGATGTTGCTTCTCCGATCCACAAATCGATAGGATCCGCTACTGCTTCCCGGCGAACACGGTGTTCAAATCCTTTGATCCCAACGCCCTCAGCGATCACATCTCTGATACTTGGGTTGCGTTTCCTGTTACCCCCTTCACCATAGGTTACACATATCCCTTTCCAGCTTTCACCCAATCCTTCTTTTCCCTGACCGGCATATCTTATATCCAAGCCATGCCGATGATCTGGAGGGTCTTATATACCCTTGAAAGGATCATCGAGCAGGAGGGGATAGATTTAGGCATTGCTGAGTTGGGAGAACTGTATGATCTTACCACCTTTGGTTCCCATCGTTATCTGTTCAAACGAAAGCCTGGGGAGGAACATCCGATCTTCAAGGCTACCAAAAACGATACCAACTGGAAGCGGCGCTTCTTTTTTGTCAGGAGAGATTCTATCCCTAATGGGAAGGATCTACCCAAGAAGTGGGCTACCCATGGTAGGATGGAGGATCCTGAGAAGGATCACCAGAGAACTTTATAATATGAGGATCACTGATATTGTTTTGTTTTCTTGTTGTGTAGGGGCTGGAAAATCCACCAAGTCTGCTTCAAAGTTCAGCGTCACCGATCTCACCACCGTTAGATCCTCCAAGAGAAAAGCTCCTACCAGCCCGTCAACTTCGATCCCCAAGGCACCCCTCAAAGGAAAGGGAGGCAAGAAGAGAAAGGCCTCCGAAGCTGAGGATCTGCAAGGTCTCCCCTTGATCCGCCAACAATTCCTCGATTACTTCAATGAGGTAAGGATCACAATCCCTGCTCCTATATCCTGCTGATATGAGGATCATTTGGTTCTAACCTTATCCTTTGTCCTCTTTGCAGAAATTTGCTGAAATTAAGACCTATGTTGGCCATGTTGAGGATCAGGATAGCAAGATTGCTGATCTTCAACAGGTTGCAGTGCTGAAGGACCTCAAGATAGTTGATCTTCAGAAGGATCTCCAGAATGCCAGAAACGAAACGGCCAAGGTGTTGATCAACTTTGACTATGAGAGGCACGAGATCACCGAAGATGCCAAGGTCTCCGCCGCCATAGCAATGTACAAGACTAAGCTGCAAATGGCCCTGGAAGCTCAGGATCCTGCTTTTGACAAGAGCACCTGGGATGTGGAGGGTTGGAAGGCAAGGCTGGCTGAACTGGAGGATGAAGAAGAGGCTGAAGAGATCCTGACCATTGAGGCTGGAGGCAAGGGTGAAGGTGGTGAAGCAAGTGGAGCCGGAGGTGGTGATGCAGCAAAGGTCTAGGCTGCAGGATTGGGCGATGAAGGAAACTTCTAGACATAGCCGGAGCCCAATTTTTTTTTGTTTAATGGTGGTTTGTTTTGTTGAACAATTTGATGGTCTGTACTCTTTGAACAATAGCTTTAGGTTTAAGGATCAAGGATCCTTCAGACAATAGGCAGGATTGCAAATGGTGGAGGGATCCTCTGTTTGGGGGATGAAACCATTGTGATCCTGCCGCCTTTATGTTCCTGCACAACTTCAAACCTATTATCATGGACACCCTTTACCTACCCCAGCGGACGGGCCACGTATTGCTGGTAGATGCTTGGGGTAGGTAATTTTGACAACCTTTTAAGGGTTAGTCTTTTTGTTAATAAATAAAATCCTAATCTTTTGTCGCTTATCTTGTGTTGTTATCCTTTTAGTTCCTTTGATTCTCAATTGTTTTGGTATACACTTATTAAATCAGCAGTTTTAAATAAGTCAGATTGAAAACATTTAGGATATGATCCTTGATCAACTATCCTATAGTTGAAAAATCCCAAAGAGTAGTATACATTTTAAGGATTACAAGATTAGTTGTCAAATTTCAAGGGTTACTCAAAGAAAAAATGAATAGAATTAAAAACAATTAAGGATCATACCTGAGGATCCAAGTTAGGATCCTAACCCTTAGTACTATAATCAGGATAATTACGAGATAAACCTTAGAGATAAATAAGGATCAAGGATCCTTAGTTGTTTAACTTCAAGGACCTAAAATAGAGCACAACTTGGGACTAAGCCAATATAAGATAAGAGTTAGCAACTGGGGACAAGCCCAAGGATAATTGGGGACAAGCCCAAGGATAACTGGGGACAAGCCCAAGGATAACTTGGGACAAGCCCAAGGATAACTGGGGACAAGCCCAAGGATAACTGGGGACAAGCCCAAGGATCGTATGTGAACTGGAGTATGGCCCTAACTGGCGACTATCCAAACTTAGTGACATGATAATGCCAAAACCTTAGCTAACGTGAAAACGTTAGAAACCTTAGGAACGGATGTATGGTACGTTTACCATTATACGTAGGATCCTGGGTATAGCCAGTACAATGGAATTATCAGCCCCTAAAGCGAGTACTGGTCCCAATGCCTTGAACTATACCAGGATCATCATGCGCTACAGGCGGAACTGGGGTCAAGCCCAAATAACTGGGGTTAAACCCAAGGATCTGGATTGCTTCTGTAGATAATCAACATTATGCTAAGAATACCTGAACTTTCAAAACTCAGAATCTTGTGAGAGAAGGATAAAGGACACATGATCCTTATTCTTATATGAGAAAATAAGGAAATGAAATAGTTCAAGATTAGCACATTACCAGAGTAAGGATCATTGATGCTTTAAGGATCCTTCAAGGATACCCCTAATGTAAGGATCATACGTGCCAGGAGGATCCTGCTCACACGAAATATTTCTTCAAATGGACAGCATTCCAAGCTCTTGGTAACAAATCACCTTCCATGGTCAGCAATCTATATGCCCCCTTTCCTGCTTCAGCTTCAATCAAATAAGGGCCTTCCCATTTTGGTGCCAATTTTCCATCAGCAGGATTGGTGGTATTCTGAAATGCTTTCCTTAATACCATATCACCAATCTGAAATTTCCTGATCCTAACATTTTTGTTGTAAGCACCAGCCATTCTTTGTTGATAACTAGCCATCCTTATCCTAGCCAGATCCCTGGTTTCCTCAATAGTATCCAGGTCTTGAGCCAGGTTCTCATCATTTTCCTCAGGATCACGGGTACTTGTTCTAGCAGTTGGAACTACCATTTCTATTGGGATCACTGATTCTGCCCCAAATACCAAAGAGAATGGTGTTTGAGCAGTAGCATTCTTAGGGGTTGTCCTATCAGCCCAAAGCACATAAGGTAATTCTTCTGCCCATTTCCCTTTCTTGGATCCAAGCTACTTCTTCAAATTGTTGATGATGATCTTGTTGGATGATTCTGCTTGACCATTAGCTTGTGGGTGGACTGGTGTTGATGTTATCATCTTAATCCCCCAGCTGTCACAAAAGTTAGTGGTTCTGCCCCCAATAAATTGGGAACCATTATCACATATAATTTCAAAAGGAATACCAAATCTAGTTATAATATTTCTTTTAATGAAGGATATAACTTCCTTTTCTCTGACTTGGGCAAAAGCTTCAGCCTCTATCCACTTGGAGAAGTAATCAGTCATAGCAAGCATGAACACTTTCCCACCAGGTGCCTTAGGGAGCTTACCAACTATATCCATCCCCCATCTCATAAATGGCCAAGAGGATGATATAGGATGTAGAAATTCAGCCGGCTGATGAAGGATATTGCTGTGTCTCTGACAAGGATCACACTTTTTAGCATACTCCACAGCATCCCTTTTCATAGTTGGCCAGTAGTATCCTGTCCTCAGGATCCTTGAGAACAATGCCCTGCCCCCAGTGTGGTTTCCACAATCTCCTTCATGGAAGTCTTTTAAAACTTCTTGGATTTCAGGATCCTCAATGCATCTTAAATATGGTCCTGCAAGAGATCGCTTATACAACATATTATTTAAGATTGTGAATTGAGATACCTTAATTTTGAAAGCCCTAGGATTTTCTCCCATAGGAATCTCTCCGTGTTGTAAGTATCTCATGATTGGTGAGATCCATGATCCTGATCCTGGATAAGATTGAGTAACCTCACTAGGGATAATTGCAGAATCCTCCCCTATTTCCATGGCCACATGATCCTCGATGGCAGGAGCCAAGATATGGATAATGGGAATGCTTATATCCTCCGGGGTCTTCAAAGATGATCCTAAATTACCCAATGCATCAGCTTCTGTATTTTCTTCCCTTGGTACCTGTGTCAAACTAAAGGAAACAAAAGAGAGTGCCAATTCATTGACTATCTCTAAATATTTGGTTAGCTTTTCACCTTTAACAGTATAGGATCCATTAAAATGATTTGTAATTAATAATGAATCTACATGTACCTCAAGGTACCTGATCCCCATATGCTTAGCAATTTGTAAACCAGCAATCAAGGCTTCATATTCAGCCTCATTGTTAGTGGTTTGGAACTCACAAGCTATGGAGTGGGGTATTATGTCCCCCTGTGGCGATTTTAGTAGTATACCAAGCCCTGTGCCTTTAACGTTTGAGGATCCATCAGTATAGAGTATCCAAGGATCCTTGGTCTCTTCTAGCTGCTGGACTTCTAACTCAGCTTCTTTTTGTAAATCACTACTGAAATCAGCCACAAAGTCGGCCAATGCTTGGGATTTGATGGCTGTCTTGGGCTCATATCTTATATCATAGGCACTAAACTTCACTGCCCACTTAGCCATCCTTCCTGACATCTCTGGTTTCCTGAGGACATTCTTAATTGGAAAATTAGTTTTAACAACGATAACATGAGTTTCAAAATAATGTCTCAACTTAGTGGATGCCATAATTAATGCAAGAATAAGCTTTTCAAGGTGTGAATACCTGGATTCGGCATCAAGTAAACTCTTACTTACATAATAGACAGGATGTTGTATACCTTCATGATCCTTAAAAAGGACTACACTTACTGCTTTTGAGGATACTGCAAGATATAAGGATAACACATCTCCTTTCTCTGGTTTCATCAAGGCTGGGGCTGAGGATAGGTAATCTTTGAGAGCTCGTAAAGCACTCTCATGCTTCTCAGTCCACTCAAATTTCTTGTTCTTCCTTAGGATATCATAGAATTCTTTGCACTTTTCGGAGGATTTAGATATAAATCTGTTCAAAGCTGCTATCCTGCCTGTTAGTCTTTGAACATCCTTAGCATTGGCAGGAGATTTGATATTCACTAAGGCTTTGATTTGTTCCGGGCTAGCTTCAATGCCTCTCTTGGTCACCATGTATCCTAAGAACTTACCTGCTTTAACACCAAAGTGACATTTTGAAGGATTAAGTTTCATGTTATATCTATCAAGGATATCAAATGCTTCCTCCAAGTCCCTTAGGTGATCCTCAGCTTTTATGGATTTTACCACCATATCGTCTATGTAAACCTCCATTGTTTGTCCAATCTGATCCTTGAACATCATATTCACCTGCCTTTGATATGTGGCACCTGCATTCCTTAATCCAAACGACATAGCAATATAACAATATATACCGGTTGGAGTCATAAAAGCCGTATCCTCTTGATCAGATGGTTCCATCTGAATTTGTTGAAATCCAGATGAAGCATCCATAAAAGTCAACAGTTCATGACCCGCCGTTGCATCCACCATGAGGTCAATGTGGGGTAATGGGAAAAGATCCTTGGGACATGCCTTATTTAAATCTGTAAAATCGGCACATACCCTCCACTTTCCATTTTTCTTTTGAACAACAACCACATTAGCCAACCATCTTGGATACTTGACCTCTCTAATCATACCTGCCCGGAGCAATTTCTCTACCTCTTCCTGGATAATGGCATTTCTTTCCGGTGCAAACTTCCTCCTTTTTTGATGGATCGGTTTGAATGACCTGTCAATGCCAAGTTTATGAGTTATAATATCCTTAGATATACCTGTCATATCCTCATGCTTCCATGCAAAAGTAGTCTTTCTTCTTTTGAGGAAGGATACAAGATCTTCTTTTATTTTGCCAAGGATCCCTGATCCGATATAGATTTTGGATTCAGGATCATCAGGATCCATGAGGATTTATACCACATCCTGCTCTCTTGCCTCAAAGACATCCATTGGAGGATACTTTGATTGCTATTGCTCCCTTGATTTCGAGGCTAGTTTCATTGATGAAGTGTAGCAATCCTTAGCCTCCTGCTGATCACTATCAATCTTGACTATTCCCCAAGGACTAAGGAGCTTCACACATTGATGGTAGGTAGATGGGACTGCCTTCATATCGTGTATCCAGGGCCTGCCAAGGATAACATTACAACAAGATAAACAGTCAATAACGCAAAATTTTTGATAATTATGTAATCCTTCAACATAAATTGGGAGTTTAATGTCCCCCAGGGTGTTCTTGGTTTCGCCACTAAATCCCACGAGCACGGAGGATCTTGGTATGATATCTGATTCAGGGATACCCATTTTCTTCAGAACATCTAGCTGGATAATGTTCACTGAGCTTCCTCCGTCAATAAGGATCCTGCGGACAAAATGGTTAGAAATAAAAAGAGTAATAACTAAACCATCATGATGAGGATCCTGGATGTCAACACGATCATCCTCATCGAAGGTTATGACTTTTCCTTCAGAGACACTTGATGTTCGAACAGGTCATTCTCCATTATCCATTTTAGCTTCCTTTGCATGCCTTTTAGCTGCTGAGAAGGATGTACCACAGATGTCTGATCCTCCAGAAATAAAGTTTATCACTTGTGCATCTGCTGGAGGGGCCGAAGCTTTTTCAGGGATCCTTTCAGGATCCTGAGTCCTTGACTTTTTTCTACCCAGCAATTCTTTTAAATGCCCCTTGCTCAATAAGTATTCAATTTCCTTTCTCAATGCAATGCATTCCTCTGTTAAATGCCCAAAATCTTCATGGTATGCACACCACTTTGATTTATCTTTGGCTGCAGCCGGTCTGTCATTTTTTCTAGGCCATCTGGCTTTATCTCCTAGATTCTGCATCGCAAGGATTAGTTCATTGTTATCAACAGAAAAACAATATTCAGAAATTGTAGGATAATCCTCATCATCCTCTTCTTGATCAACTGCATGCACGTTCTGGTTATCAGATCTATTATAGGATTTGAATTTGTTGTTCTTGAACGAGGATCCCTGCTTCTCTTGTTTTGAGGATCCTGCTAATCTCTCCTGGATCCTTTTATCATCCTCTAGCCGGATGAACCTGAGTGCCCGGGTTCTTACCTCAAGGTTCCTGCACGGTGTCATAATAAGATCATCATAGAACAATGAATCCCTAAGCAATCCTATTTTGAAGGCCTCAACAGCCGTGGCTATATCCAAGTTGGGGATGTCTAAGGATTCTTTACTAAATTTGGTAATGTAATCCCTTAACGATTCATTATGACCCTGGGTTATCCTATATAAATCACTAGTTAATCGCTCAAATTTTCTACTACAAGAAAACTGATTATTGAATAAATTAACTAGATTAGCAAATGAGGTAATAGAGTAAGGGGGAAGACTTAGCAGCCATTTGAGGGCTGATCCAATAAGAGTGGATCCGAATCCTTTGCACAAGCACGCTTCCTTTAACCTTTCTGGGATTGGATTGATCTCCATCCTCTCCCTGTATTGTGCTATGTGTTCCTCAGGATCCGTCGAACCATCATACAGCTTCATAGTTGGAACATGGAACCTTTTGGGTATCTCAGCATCACAGATTGGTGGTGCAAAACGAGATATCATGTGGCTTCCATCTGCAATCTCCGGGATAGGTTTGACCACTCCTGGAACACTTGATATCATATCCTTCAGTTTTTGCAACTCTCTGGCCATAGCATGGTTGATACCTGTATCCTGCATGAATCCATGGTTAGTGGTAAGAGAATTATTAAAAGTGTTACCTCCCATCGGGTTCAAATTAGGAACACCGGATGTGAATCCATATTGCTGGGACTCTGGAATGATGGAGGGACCAGTGGAAGCAATGGTCTGTATCGGAATAAAATCTCCTTGATGGACATCTGAACTTCCTCTTTGCAAACTCCTCAAGGATCCCGAGGATTCTGGAACAAAGGAGGATCCTTGAACCTGGGATGATCCTGGAACAAAGGAGGATCCTTGAACCTGGGATGATCTTGGAACAAAGGAGGATCCTTGAACCTGGGATGATCCTGGAACAAAGGAGGATCCTTGAACCTGGGATGATCTTGGAACAAAGGAAAATCCTTGAATCTGCTGCGCTCCTGAGTAGGCTCCTGAATTCATGAAGGATCCCATATGCTGAGAATAGGATCCTGCGGGCTGGAAATATGAACTTGATGCCTGAGTCACTATTGCTGAACCGTAGTGCACTCCTTTTGGTCCACCCACATATTGAACATCTGGAACCACTGATGGCTGAGAAGTAATCACCGGAGTGTCAAAATTCAAAGATCTGGGCACCAGTGGGGAATGATCCTCTGCCGCCTTCTTTTGTTTTTTGAGATCTCCGATTTCTTTGAGGATCCTATCATTGGTCTTATCCTGTTGCTGTATATGTTCCTTCATCTGCAAAATCAAAGTAAACATGTCACTAGTAGTAGGAGTGTAAGGAGCAGAAGAAGTTAGAGGTTTAGAGAAAATGGGAGTTGGTTTCTTCTCAGCATTTTTCTGAGATCCAGCAGGAGGTGGAGGCAAAAGTGGAATGCTCTGAGACGAATTGACTGCAGACATTGCAGTAGAGGTATTCTTCAATGATGAAGCCATATATTCGTATGCAATGAACCGGAATGATCACCAACAGAAAACTTTCTTAGAAATGAAGCACCAATTGCCCCACGGTGGGCGCCAAACTGTTTTGGTCAAAAATCACACAAGGATAATGCAACCAAACTCCTAGTTACGGGGAATGATGCTTGAAATGAAGAACAATAATAAGGATCACTTCGATGTAAATTGCACAAATGACACACGGATTTATACGAGGAAAAAGCCCTTGATCAATGAATGATCTCCGGCATAAAAAACCTCGGGTGATGGAAACTACCGATCACCAAGCTCAAATAAATCAATAAAAGTTTACAACTTCGGATAGTGACGGGCTAAGTACAAGGATCACTATGGTTAATCGTGTAAAAGTGTGAGAATTGTTAAGTGTTTGTTGAGAGCTTTGAGACTGCAATTGCACGAGAGTGTGTGTGTAACCGAAAATGGCTAAGTGTTCTAAATTTAGCTCGTCACCCCTTTAAAAATGAAAGCTAACTAAGCTAACTAACTGTCCGACTTTTGTGCCATACTCCCACGTTCTCCACAACGTCCATTTCTATTCAAATGTGTGCGAAATACCCGTGGAATATTCCATAGTAACGTTGCCAAGACCAAGTCAAGCTCAATACTCCTGCAAAACAATACGAAACACAAACAGCCAATCGTTAGTATGAGGATCCTTAGGGTGATCCATGATCCTGATCCTGAAGCTCTTCTGAGGATCACTATCTGTCACAGAAGTAAGGATCACTTATCAGGATAGCAAATAAGGATAACTAATTGTTAGAAAATCCTCCCCTAACACATATAATTTCAGAAGGAATACCAAATCTAGTTATAATATTTCTTTTAATGAAGGATATAACTTCCTTTTCTCTGACTTGGGCAAAAGCTTCAGCCTCTATCCACTTGGAGAAGTAATCAGTCATAGCAAGCATGAACACTTTTCCACCAAGTGCCTTAGGGAGCTTACCAACTATATCCATACCCCATCTCATAAATGGCCAAGAGGAGGATATGGGATGCAAAAATTCGGCCGGCTGATGAAGGATGTTGCTGTGTCTCTGACAAGGATCACACTTCTTAGCATACTCCACAGCATCTTTTTTCATAGTTGGCCAATAGTATCCTGTCCTCAGGATCCTTGAGAATAATGCCCTGCCCCCAGTGTGGTTTCCACAATCTCCTTCATGGAAGTCTTTTAAAACTTCTTGGATTTCAGGATCCTCAATGCATCTTAAATATGGTCCTGCAAGAGATCGCTTATACAACATATTATTTAAAATTGTGAACTGAGATACCTTAACTTTGAAAGCTCTAGGGTTTTCTCCTGTAGGAATCTCTCCATGTTGTAAGTATCTCATAATTGGGAGGATCCATGATCCTGAACGAGATCGGGTATCCTCACTAGGGATGACTGCAGAATCCTCTTCTATTTCCATAGCCACATGATCCTCAATGGCGGAAGCTAGGATATGGACAATGGGGATACTTATATCTTCCGGGATCTTCAAGGATGATCCTAAATAAGCCAATGCATCAGCTTCTGTATTTTCTTCCCTTGGTACCTGTGTCAAACTAAAGGAAACAAAAGAGAGTGCCAATTCTTTTACTATCTCCAAATATTTGGTTAGCTTTTCACCTTTAAAAGCATAGGATCCATTAAAGTGATTAGTGATTAGCAATGAATCTACATGTACCTCAAGATACCTGATCCCCATATGCTTAGCAATTTGCAAACCAGCAATCAAGGCTTCATATTCAGCCTCATTGTTAGTGGTTTGGAACTCACAAGCTATAGAGTGGGGTATTATATCCCCCTGTGGCGATTTTAGTAGTATTCCAAGCCCTGTGCCTTTGACATTTGAGGATCCATCAGTATAGAGTATCCAAGGATCCTTCGTCTCCTCTAGGTGCTGGACTTCTAATTCAGCTTCCTTTTGCAAATCACTACTGAAATCTGCCACAAAGTCAGCTAATGCTTGGGATTTAATGGCTGTCCTAGGCTCATATCTTATATCATATGCACTAAGCTTCACTGCCCACTTAGCCATCCTTCCTGACATTTCAGGTTTCCTGAGGACATTCTTAATTGGAAAATTAGTTTTAACAATAATAACATGAGTTTCAAAATAATGTCTTAATTTAGTAGATGCCATAATTAAAGCAAGGATAAGCTTTTCTAGGTGTGAATACCTGGATTCGGCATCAAGTAAACTCTTACTTACATAATACACAGGATGTTGTGTACCTTCGTGATCCTTAACAAGGACTGCACTTACTGCTTTTAAGGATACTGCAAGATATAAGGATAGCACATCTCCTTTTTCTGGTTTTATCAAGGCCGGGGCTGAGGATAGGTAATCCTTGAGAGCTCTTAAGGCACTTTCATGCTTCTCAGTCCACTCAAATTTCTTGTTCTTCCTTAGGATATCATAGAATTCCTTGCATTTCTCTGAGGATTTGGATATAAATCTGTTCAAAGCTGCGATCCTGCCTGTTAGCCTCTGGACATCCTTAGCATTGGCAGGAGATTTGATATTCACTAAAGCTTTGATTTGTTCTGGGCTGGCTTCAATGCCTCTCTTTGTCACCATATATCCTAAGAATTTACCTGCTTTAACACCAAAGTGACATTTTGAAGGATTAAGTTTCATGTTATATTTGTCAAGGATATCGAATGCTTCCTCCAAGTCCCTTAGGTGATCCTCAGCCTTTCTGGATTTTACCACCATATCATCTATGTAAACCTCCATAGTTTGTCCAATCTGATCCTTGAACATCATATTCACCAGCCTTTGATAAGTTGCACCTGCATTCCTTAGTCCAAATGGCATAGCAATATAACAATATATACCGGTTGGAGTCATAAAGGCCGTATCCTCTTGATCAGATGGTTCCATCTGAATTTGTTGAAATCCAGATGAAGCATCCATAAAAGTTAACAGTTCATGACCCGCCGTTGCATCCACCATGGAGTCAATGTGGGGTAATGGGAAAGGATCCTTGGGACATGCCTTATTTAAATCTGTGAAATCGACACATACCCTCCACTTTCCGTTTTTCTTTTGAACAACAACCACATTGGCCAGCCATCTTGGATACTTGACCTCTCTAATCATACATGCTCGGAGCAATTTCTCTACCTCTTCCTGGATAATGGCATTTCTTTCTGGTGCAAACTTCCTCGTCTTTTGATGGATTGGTTTGAATAACCTGTCAATGCCAAGTTTGTGAATGATGATATCTTTAGATATAGCTGTCATATCTTCATGTTTCCATGAAAAGGTAGTTCTCCTCCTTTTGAGGAAGGATATGAGGTCTTCTTTTATTTTGCCAAGGATCCCTGATCCTATATAGACCTTAGATTCAGGATCATCAGGATCCAAAAGGATTTCTACTACATCCTGCTCTCTTGCCTCCAAGACATCCCTTGGAGGATACTTTGATTGCTATTGCTCTCTTGATTTTGAGGCTGGTTTCATCGATGAAGTGTAACAGTTTTTAGCCTGACGGGTGGTCCATTGGACAACCCTTTATGATGTTAAAAGATAAGTTTATCCCTCATTTAAGTGTGTAATTATCTCGAATTAGATAACTACTGTTGCTTATGTCTCAGGTGCGGTTTAGCGGCTTAAAGTGAAGAAAAATGCAGCTTCGGAAGGTTCGAAGTTGAACGGGTCGAGTGTGGAGCAAAAGATGAATCAAAGAAGAAAAATCAGCTTTCCACCGTAAATTACGGTCCTACCGTAATTTACGGTGGACCTGATTTCCACTTGGATGCTGCCGTAAACCAGACAATTCTCACCGTAACAAAATTATGTCCACCGTAACTTACGGTGGAGCCGTAAGTTACGGTGGAGGCGACGCGAAAATGTGTAACTGCTCATTAAAAACAGTTTTATGGTGTCTTTTGAATGGTGCTCATCATTGGTCGGTTATTGGAGACACTAGGGGCGATTTTGAGTGATTTGGCTTGGCTTGGAACAATTTCTAACATTCAGTTTGTGATTTTGATTTGTATGAACATTGAACTACTTGTTATGATGATTCACCAAGCTATGCGTGGCTAAAACTCTCGGTGATCATCTTAGGTGAAGGTTTATCTTGAACTTTTGTGTGTTTATTTCTGAATTTCTAGAATGATAACTTGCGTTGCTTGAATATCATGGTGTATGCATAATTGTTTGTAGCTTGTTAATTGATAGTGCAATTTCTAGTCTCGATCGTACGTTCTTGGTGCCGTTGGCAATCGAGATATCACGGGAAGGGTTAGGGTTGGTTATTGATTAATTGATCATCGGGAAACAACCCCGCATTTATAAATCCGAGTACTTTGTTCCCTTTTTATCACTTCGCTTATGTATGTACGAGTTATGTCTATGTAACTCTTTCTAGTTGAAATTTCACACAATTGTTAAAGGAAATTGAATCCTAAGATGGTCATTGCTCTCCTAATCTGTTAAACAACTAATCTTTATTTGCACTTAGATATTAATTTAGTTTTCTAAAACAACAATCCAACTCATTGATCTTTATTTTCTGCAAATTAGGTTAATTGTAGTTTAATCGCAAAGCTATTAAATCAACATACTTTCCACATACTCCCTGAGTTCGATACCCTTTTACCACTATCTATAGTTGTTGTTGGGATTAAATTTGCGTGTACCTACGACATCACGTCAAATTTTGGCGCCGTTGCTGGGGAGTTGTGCGCAACGTGTGTCAATTTGTTAGTTTTGCTTTGTTATTTTCCGGTTTACACTGGTGTGTTTAGTGTGCAGGTTCTACAGGTGCATGCATACTAAAGGCTCTCACAAAGCGTCACCATTGTCATTTGATCCGGAAATCGAAAGAACGCTAAGGCAAAACAGGGTTTTACTACGAGAAAACCGAATCATTGGTTCACCCACTTCACCAATTACACCAAGAAACATCATGGCTGATTCACAAATTCCACCTACAACTGGTCAAACGACCTCATCATTTATACCTACTTCCACACAACCATCACCAAACACAACCATACCAAATTCCACTACAATTCCCACTCCACCTCATGACACTACACCAACCAACACCACACAACCCATTACTACCCAAGAAGAACCAACCATTACCTTTAACCCATCCACTACTATACCGCCATTGTCTCATTTCTTCCCGGGTGCGGGTCCGTCATATTCAAGCCATACCATAGCACCAATTTCGACCATTGTCCATGCTACTTCAACATTCAGACCATCGAACCAAGCGGGTTTTCAGTACTCGACTCTCCCATTTGGACAATCGTCGGGAATTCAAGGAGATGGGTACGATGAAGGATTTGAGGAGTTTGAAGGTTTTGATGAAGATGGGTATGCTTACGTGGGTTATGTTGATCAAGGAGAATTCGGTTATGTGCAAAGTCAATCTCAAGGGATGGCAAGTGTCGGTGGAATATCACAACAACAACTCATACCACAACACATTCGGCCAAGACCACAAGGGCCACCAATGCAACATGCTATCCCATTGCAACAAGTCCGGCCGCAAAATGTAAAACCACAATTTCAAAGACCACCTCAACGCCCACTGATGCGACAACAACAGTTTCAACAACCAATTGCACCACAAGGGCAAGTACCAAGGCCAATGGGTCCTATTCCTCCGCGAGGTAGGTTCGGTGTACCAAGGAGGCACCTTAGAGAAAATGTGAGGGGCATCGAAGGACATTTTAGGCCGGTAATCACTCAAAACCCTTCACCGGTAGTCATTCCTCACAATGATCAAGGGAGAACATTTGAAGTGAGGACCAACTCTTTGCAAAGTCTACCAAAATATAAGGGGTTAGCAATGGAGGAGCCTTACTTTCATTTGGAGGCTTATGACTCGATTTGTAACACTCTTGGGAGTCAAGGGTTCTCGGCCGACGATATTAAATTGGTATTATTCCAATTTTCTTTGGAAGATAAGGCGAAGAAATGGTTCTACACATTACCTTCGGCATCCATATATACATGGGGGGAGATGCAACAAACTTTCTTGGATGAGTTTTACACCGCCCAAAAGACCAACGATGCAAGAAAGGGGTTGAGAAGCTTCCAACAACAACATGGTGAAATGTTCCATGAGGCATTTAAACGATTTAATATGATGATAAAGAATTGCCCTCACCATGGAATTGAATTGTGGGAGTTGATGAATGCCTTTCACGAAGGATTAACTGCCGAAGATGCGCGTGATTTAATGTCCATTACCGGTGGGACTTTTGGAACAAATTATGAGAACGATTTTGGAGAGGAAGTTTTTGAGACTGGGTGGAGGATGGTGGTTCTAGCCATGAATGGCTAAACTCTTTATGGTCATCTTTAGTTGAAAGTTTGTAGAGACAATTGTGCATGATTTCATATTTCTAGAATGGTAAATTGAATTTATGTTTTATTTATCATGGTGTGTTCTTATTTGCTTGTAAATTGTTGATGCTTATGATTATGCTATTTTGAAACCATACGTTCTTGGTGTCGTTGGCAATCGAGATATCATGGGTAGAGCTAGGATCGGGTAAGGGTCAATTGGTCATCGGGTAACAACCTCACGATCTAGGAATCTGAGTACTTAGTTCCCTTTTATCACAACAAGTAATTGCACATGAACTATGTCTATGTAGTTCTTTCTAGTGAATGATAGCACAAATGTTGAAGCAAACCGGAAACTAAAGATGGTCACTCGTCTCTAATTTGTTTACAACCAAAACACTTCCATTTTGCAATTAGAATAGTAGTCTTAGTTTTAAAAATCAACCAATCAAACCCACTCTTGAATTTATTTTATTTGCAATTAGATTAATTTAGTCAAGTTAGATATACACTTAGATAACATACATTCCACAAACTCCCTGTGTTCGATACCCACTTACCACTAGCTACTTAGTTGTAATTGGATTAAATTTGACTGTGACCACGACATCACGTCAAATTTTGGCGCCGCTGCCGGGGAGTAGTGCGCAACGTGTATCAGTTTGTTAGTGCGCAATGATTGGGAGTTCTTGGAGAGCATGGCAACTACATCAAAAAGAAAAGCTCAAGCATCAAGGAGAGCATGACCGACCATTGCCCGACCTCAAGTGCACGCCATAGACGATGGTAATGTTCAAACTACTAACCAAATTTATGATGTTTGTGCTTTGTGTAATGAAATAGGTCATGCTGCTGAAAATTGCCAAAGGATTGTGGAAGGGCAATATGAGGAAGTCCATGCGGTTCAAGGTCAAGGAGGGGGTGGTAGAAACTACAACAACATGAAATCTAATACTTACCACCCCGGGTTGAGGAACCACCCAAATTTTCGGTATGGGAACCCTTCAAATCAAGCTAACCCGAACTTTCAAGGTAGCCAAGGTAATTTTGGTTCATGCCAACCTTACAATAACCAAAGTGGATACCGAGGCGGGAACAACCAAGGCTATTAAAAACAATATCAAACGGTTCAAGAACAAGGGGGGTCTTCGGGTGGAAACGAGATGATGGAGATGCTAAAGAGCATGCAAATGGAGATGCAAAAACGGAACCAACTCGATGATGTTCGAATGCAAAAGGATGAGGTTCGTGACAAAAGCATCCAATCACTAACAACTCAAATGGGTCAACTAGCAACCGACGTGGCTGAATTGAAGAAAAACAAGGGTCAACTTCCTAGCAACACTAAGGTAAACCCTTCGCATGGTACGTCACGAGGTAATGTTAATGTTCATCATGTTAGTGTTTTAAGAAGTGGAAAAGAGTTTAAATCCAATTTGTCACCCGAGTTGGTTGAGGGGGTAGTTGAGGACATCACCGGTAATGATAGTAATGATGATGTTTCACCGGTAAAACCAAAAGAATTAAATGTTAACAAACCGGGTTTGGGTGAAAATGAAAAGAGTGAAAAAGTTGAGGGTGAACCGAGTCAAGTCCCTTTTCCGTCGGCTTTACTTGACCTGGGAAAGAAAAATTTTATTGCATCCAGAGGTCCCCGAAAAGAACAAATGTGGGACATGTTTAAACAAGTTAAATTTAACGTCCCATTTCTTGATGCAATAAAACAAGTACCCGCCTATGCCAAATTTTTAAAAGAGTTATGTATACAAAAAAGGCAAAACAAGAAGAAAGTGCCTAAGCGGGTCGATTTAACCGAGCAAGTAAGTGCAGTTTTAAATGGGGAGCTTCCTCCTAAGCTACAAGATCCGGGCACGCCATTGATTAACATACAAGTTGGTAATTTTCAAATGGCTAAGGCGTTGCTAGATCTTGGAGACGGGTGAGCATTTTACCGGGGGGCTTATACTATCAATATGATTTTGGTCCGTTAGCAAGGGTGGAGACAACAGTTGTTTTGGCCGATTTGTCTCATAAGCTACCTCGGGGTATGGTTCAAAATGTAATCGTAAAAATTGATGAGTTTTATTACCCGGTCGACTTTCTAGTCTTGGACTACTCGTCCGCGGACCCAAAACAACAACAAAACGTAATTTTGGGTCGGCCATTTTTGAGCACCGCTCATGCCGTGATCGATTGTAGATTTGGTACGGTCGACATGACTTTTGGGAATCGAAAAATGCGTTTGAATGTTTTTACTAACAATTCTAATGCTAATGGTGTTGATGAGTGTTTTATGGCAGATATAGTTGACGGATGCAACCCGCATGAGTATGAGGAGGATGGTTTGGATGATTGCCTGTGTGATTTTTCTGAACAGGTACATGCTTATGCACTCCGGGTTGAAGAAGAAAAGCAAGATGCAATGGCGTTGAAAGAAGGTAGACCACCATGGACTCATCAATTTGAAGGTCTACCGGCGGAGATAGATTCGGGTACGAAACCATCATTAGAGGAACCGCCAAAGTTGGAACTTAAAGACTTGCCAAGCCACTTAAAATATGCATTTTTAGGGGATAATGACACTGTACCGGTCATTATGGCCTCTAATTTGGAGTTGGCACAAGAGCAAGCGTTGTTGGGAGTTTTGAAAGAGAACAAGGGAGCTATCGGATGGACGATTGCCGATCTCAAAGGAATTAGTCCATCCATTGTCATGCATAAGATCATTACCACCAAAGATGCAAAGCCGACACGAGAAGCTCAAAGGCGATTGAATCCGAACCTACGTGAGGTAGTTAAAAAAGAGGTAATTAAGTGGTTGGATGCGGGAATTACTTATCCAATTTCGGATAGTGCTTGGGTGAGTCCCACCCAAGTTGTGCCTAAGAAGGCCGGCATTCAAGTAGTAAAGGATGAAAGTGGTGAACAAATTGCCACCCGACCGGTTACCAGGTGGCGTGTATCTATTGACTACCGGAAACTGAATGCCGCCACTTCTAAGGACCATTTCCCGCTACCTTTCATTGACCAAATTATTGAAAAATTATCGGGTAAAAAGTATTACTGTTTTTTGGATGGGTATTCGGGTTACAATCAAATCGCAATACACCCGGATGACCAACACAAGACCACCTTCACTTGTCCATATGGCACCTTTACCTTTCGGCGGATGCCATTTGTCTTGTGCAATGCTCCGGCAACTTTCCAACAATGTATGATGAGTATATTCTCGGACATGGTTGGAGAGTCGCTTGAAGTATTTATGGATGACTTCTCCATTTTTGGCACTAGTTTTGATGCTTGTCTCAACGAATTACAAAAAGTGTTAAAAAGATGCGTTGAGAAAAACTTAGTGCTAAGTTGGGAGAAAAGTCATTTCATGGTGCAAGAGGGCATTGTGTTAGGTCATGTGATTTCTGAAAGGGGGATGGAGGTGGATAAGGCAAAAATACGGGTAATATCATCTTTGCCACCTCCAAAAAATGTTAAGGGTGTAAGGTCATTCTTGGGACACGCGGGTTTTTATAGACGTTTCATTAAAGGATTTAGTGTTATCACTAAGCCTTTATGCAACTTGTTGTTAAAAGATGTCCCATTTAATTTTACTAACGAGTGTATGCAAGCGTTCACTGTTTTGAAGGAACATTTGGTCAAGGCTCCTATTTTGCAACCACCGGATTGGTCAAAGCCGTTTAAGATAATGTGTGATGCAAGCGATACCACTATTGGTGCAGTTTTGGGTCAACAGGTTGATAGAAAGCCGGTGGTGATTTACTATGCAAGCAAAACTCTATCCGAAGCGCAACTTAATTATACCACAACCGAGAAGGAATTACTAGCGGTGGTGTATGCTTTCGATAAGTTTCGCTCCTATATTTGGGGGAGCAAGGTGGTGGTTTATTCGGATCATAGTGCGGTCCGGTATTTGATGGAGAAAAAGGACGCGAAGCCTCGTTTGATTCGGTGGGTATTATTGCTACAAGAGTTTGATCTAGAAATCCGAGACAAAAAGGGAAGTGAGAATGTAGTGGCGGATCACTTGTCTCGGATTCCGGTGGAAGGGATCGATGATGTTAGTGAAATCAATGAAAGTTTTCCCGATGAGCAACTCTTAGCCGTTCCACCTTTGTTGCACCGTGGTATGCTCACTATGTTAATTACTTGGCCACGGGTGCAATCCCAAGTCATTGGACCAAGAAGCGCCGACAACAATTTATGGTTCAAGTGAAGCAATATATTTGGGATGAATCGGATCTCTTCAAGATTAGACCAGATCAAGTTATACGAAGGTGTGTGCCCGAGACAGAAGTGTTGGAAATTTTGACCCATGCCCATTCGTCTGCATGTGGGGGTCATTTTAGTGGGCACAAAACAGGCTATCGGGTTCTTTCATGTGGGTTTTATTGGCCCACAATTTTCAAGGATGCATGTGAGTTCACTAGAAATTGCATAAATTGTCAAAAAATGGGAAGTATATCGAAGAGGGTTGAGATGCCATTACAACCAATCTTGGTTGTAGAGATATTTGATGTTTGGGGTATAGATTTTATGGGTCCGTTCCCGAATTCAAATGGCTTCCTATACATTTTGGTAGCGGTGGATTATGTTTCGAAGTGGATTGAAGCTATTGCAACACGAACAAACGACCATTCGGTAGTTTGTAAATTTGTTCAATCCAACATTTTCTCTCGTTTTGGCATCCGGCGGGTTATTATAAGTGATGGTGGTTCGCATTTCAAGAACCTCAACTTTGGGAAATTATTGAAGAGGTATAGCGTGAATCACCGAATTGCCGCACCTTACCATCCGCAAACAAGTGGACAAGTCGAAGTGTCCAACCGTCAAATCAAAGAAATTCTGATGAAGACGGTTAGAACGGATAGGAAGGATTGGTCGAGTAAGTTAGATGATGCATTGTGGGCATACCGAACGGCCTACAAGACTCCTATTGGCACAACGCCTTACCGGATGGTGTATGGAAAGGGTTGTCACTTGCCAATGGAGCTAGCGCATCGGGCACATTGGGCAATTAAGATGGTAAACGCGGATTATGATGAGGCGGGGAAGTTGAGAAAGTTGCAATTAAGCGAGATAGAAGAGATTTGAGACAAGGCGTATGAATGTGCATCCGCTTATAAAGATAAACTCAAGAAGGTGCATGATGCAAAATTACGAAAGAAAACGTTCGAAGTGGGTCAAAAAGTTTGGTTGTATAACTCAAGGCTCAAGATGTTTGCGGGCAAGCTTAAAAGCAAATGGATGGGCCCGTATGTTGTTCGGAGAGTTGGAAGGTTTGGTGACGTAGACATCCAAGATGAGCAAACATTGAAACAACAAACGGTGAACGGTCACCGGTTGAAGCCATACTTGGAAGGGAACGACATCAACAACTTGGAGCTTGATAAAGCGGGCTACATCTTGCGCCCGGTCGATGAGGAACAACCATGAGAGGCCCAAGTTTGATAGTGTAAATAGTAGTGTTTTATTTTGTTTGTTTTGTATAGTTTGTACAATTACCGTATTCCTTGAAATCCGTGTTTGAAACAAGTGTGGGGATATTCGGGTCGCGAATTACTCTAACATTGTGTTGAGGACAACACGGGACTTTCGAGGGGGTAGGGTGATTTTTACACGTTTTTAAAAAAATTTAAAAACATAAAAAATCGAAAAAACTGAAAAAATATAAAAAATGACACTTAAAAATTCAATTTTTGTGAAATCACAATCGCCCAGAAGCCACTGTAATTTACGGTATTACCATAATTTACGGTGGATGTGAAACATGTTTGATCTTTACGGTGCATCGCTACTGTCTTACGGTAGAATTTTGTTGTTCAGGTCTCACCGTAACTTACGGTCTGACCGTAAGTTACGGTACGCAGTTTAAGCCGATGCGTTGTTCCGATGTTGCATGTATATAAAAAAAATAAATAATAATAACATCTGGTCACATTAAGTCATCCCCAACCACACAATTTCATTCTATCTATCACCATCCATCTCTTTCACAAAGACCCACAAAATCCATCTTCTTCTCCAACCTTCAATTCTCCATAACTTTCTCAATTCTTGTTCAAACTAAGTGAAATTGGAGTCTATCTTGACTAATTTTTCGCGTAGTTTCTGATTTTGTCAAGAGATTTACAAGAAAACGCAGTTTTGGGGTCCGAACTTCAAACCCTAGTCCGAAAATTTTTGGGGGTTTTTGGAGTTTTTGTTTCAAAAGCATTCTTGCATCTTAAATCAAAGGTATGGAAGTTTATTTGTTATATTTTGATGATGCATTGTGAAGATTGAGGTTATTGTTGATATTTGGTTACACCCACTTGCTTGTGCATAGCTTTGACTTGTTACTTGTTCTTGAATATGATTATGGTTTGTAGATGTAGGGTTGTTATGAAAGTAGTGAACTTACTTTTGGGGATCTCTACATTGTAGAGACATCATGCCCAAATTTTTGAAAAATTTATAAACTTGTAGTTCACTAACATCTACAACCATAGTAACAAGCAAGTGTGGGGATATTTTGGAGAAAAGAGTCTAATTGTGTTTCGTTTGGTTGTGTTGTTTGCTTTAATGTGTGTAGGAAAATGGTTAAGACGAAAGAAAAAGCAAGATCGAGTTCGTCCTCATCATCAAAGGGAAAGGGTAAACAGCCAGAACAACAACCGAAAAAGAGACAATATTTAGGCCGAGTGGATGAAAGTGAAAGTGGGAGCGAGGAAGAAATGGAGTTGGACCCGGCGGAAAAGCCGATATGGAACTCGGGTCCTTTGGATGAGCAACCAGAGGAGTGGCAACCAACACTCTATCATGACCGCATGAATAAGTTGAAGAATAAGGCAGCGGCCTTTATATGTGAGAGGGAAGTCCGGGAAGTGGAGCTTGGTCAGTTTGGGGTGTTTGACAAGTTCCGGGCTTTAGGTTGGGAGTCAGCATTAAAATGCTTTGATAAAGATAAAAGCAATTTGTTTATCACAGAGATACAGGAGTGGATGGCGACTCTTAAATGCAACACATATGAAAGGCTATCGCAAATGAAGTTGATTCGTGAAGTTCACGGGGTTCCGGTGGAGATGTCCTTTGACACGTTGAAGAAGCTTGGGAAATACGATAGCCTTCTAGCCCGTGATTATATTGTTCCCACCCTTGATGACCTTTTGGTGAAGCCGGAGAAGCACCCCCGTTGGAACGACATGTTGGCAGCGCTATTTTTGCCCGGTACTTATCATGGATGTTGTATCGGAAAAGTCTAAAGATCGAAGCGAAATTATTGTTGGCAATCTGTTTGTTGAATGTTATACCGCGAAGGGGGGACAAAGAGCAGGTGAGGTTCCCGGAGGTACCTGTTCTATATTCATTAATGCACGGGTCTCCGCGTTTTCCGATACGCTATCTGATCATGAACCACTTATGGATTTGCCGGAATAAATATGGAAGGGACATTGTACCATATTGTCAAATCATAACGGGGTTAATGAAGCAACAAAAGGCTCTTACGTCCGAAGATCGAGGAGCAACGAAACGGCATCAACCGTTTACGTTAGACAAGTTGGGAATTGGTTGGACGTATACACAATCGGAGCGGTATCATAAGCTTAAATCTGAGGGGCAAAGATGGAGGGCGCTTTGGCGGGTGCTAGAGATTTGTTACCGGGTGAAGAGGATGAACCCGAAAGTGAGGTGGAGATCCCAAGTGGGGATGAAGATTATGAAGAGCAACCACAAGGTGGTGTGAATTTGAACGTGGGGCAAGGGGGCCCGGGTGGAGGTTATGGTGGTGCTTTCTACGACTGTACGGAGCGATCTTATGTGCCCGGGTGGGCTTATGAAGGTACCATGCAAGAGGTGATAGCAAACCAACATCCTCTGGCTTCCGTTTTTGAAACTTGGTCGGGTCCGGAGCGGACGTTGTATGATCAAAATACCATGATGAGTGCAAGCATAGAGCGGTCCTTGAAACAAAAATTTGATCGTAATGAGGCGTGGAACCACACTTTTGCGTATTCCCAAGAGGTGGAAATGAATAATCGGTATTACGACGATCAAGAGAGAAGGATGCACGCAGATTGGCATGCCGGGAGACCGGTAGTTGTGGATCCACAACATGTGGATTATGCCTCGCTACCACCTTATGATGGGAGTGTGTCATATCCGACTCCACAGCTTCACCACTCACAATGGATTGATCCGAGACAATAAGAGGGAGCCCAACAACAATAAGGAGGAAGTAGTAGTAGCGGCTCATTTGCATTTGGAGAATGGAACAACATGATTTCTTCCATCTTTGGACCTCCGGGACCGCGCTACTATTAGTCAGGTTGTGTTCCTCCTTTGTATATTTTGTGCATATGTGTTAGCTTGTTTTGTTTTGTTTACAGTTGGGCGGTTGGGTGGTGTATGATTGTTATATTGAGTGCAGGATGGTGCTTGTTGGTGGTGTCATGTATATAAAAAAAATATTATAAAATGAAAAATCCAAAAAGAAATTTGGGGTTTGAGTGTAGAAGCTTTTTGTTGATGTTGAATGAATTTTAGTGATCAAAGCCTCCTAAAACTATACATTGGGGTCAATGTATCCCAAGTGTGGGGATGGGGGGAAATTTTCGGAGATTTTGAAAAATTTTAAATCAAGCGAAATATTGTGAGAATTTGAACACCCTAGATTAACCCCAAATGGTGCACCGGCAACCCTTGATACCTTTCATTCTTGGTGAGAGTTGAAGCCACATTTGTATATAAATAATGCTTTTCTTTGATGAGAGTGGCTACGGGTGGGGGTACATTAGAACTTGCGCTTGAATGCGGTTTGAGTCCTTAGTTAGACATGAATGCGAAAAGGATAAGGGCATCTAGGTAGCCTCGTCTTTAGTGTGTGCGAGTGTGGGATTTGGGGGGTTGGACCTCATAAGTTATATATATGAGCATGGTTGCGAGAGGGGCGGGGGTTTGGACATTTAGTTGCCAATTTTGTGCCTAAAAGCCTATTGTTTGTTTCCCCTAGCTACTTACCTAAAAATTTACCAAATTTGACCCGGTCTTTTAGTGTTAGTAATAGTAGTTGTAGTAATATGATGTAGATATGTTGATGCTTTATTGCATGGTTGTTAAAAAAATCAGAAAAATCAGAAAAGAAAAGAAAAAAAAGAAAAAAAAGAAATGAAAAATGAAAAGAAAGGATGTTTAGTTGTCTTGTACTTAGTAGTTTAGTTTGGTAGTTGTTAGTTTGTTTATTCGTGTAATAAAAAGACCGGGTTAAATTTTCGCTACTTCATATATATTCCATTTCCTACCCATACACCTAGCCACGTTACAACCTTGAAAGTCCCTTTGATTTGCATTCATGTTTAGCACTTATAGGAGGAGGATCAATTTAGGTACAAGCCTATAATGGTGCAACCACCCGTTTGCCTTTTGTGTGTCTAGCGTATCGTTGCTAGTGTTGACTTGAAGCCGAGAGGAGAGATTTAGAGAGGGGTGTATTGTTTTGGGTGTTAAAAAAGGATTAGTAAAAGAATTACATGTTTTTGCTTGGTTTAAATTGATCACTTGTATTGAAATTGATTTGATGAGTTGCTTGGGACAAGCAACGATTAAGTGTGGGGATGTCACGGGTGGTCCATTGGACAACCCTTTTGATGTTAAAAGATAAGTTTATCCCTCATTTAAGTGTGTAATTATATAGAATTAGATAACTACTGTTGCTTATGTCTCAGGTGCGGTTTGGCGGCTTAAAGTGAAGAAAAATGCAGCTTTGGAAGGTTCGAAGTTGAACGGGTCGAGTGTGGAGCAAAAGATGAATCAAAGAAGAAAAATCAGCTTTCCACCGTAAGTTATGGTCCTCCCGTAATTTACGGTGGACCTGATTTCCACTTGGATGCTGCCGTAAACCAGACAATTCTCACCGTAACAAAATTATGTCCACCGTAACTTACGGTGGAGCCGTAAGTTACGGTGGAGGCGACGCGAAAATGTGTAACTGCTCATTAAAAACAGTTTTATGGTGTCTTTTGAATGGTGCTCATCATTGGTCAGTTATTGGAGACACTAGGGGCGATTTTGAGTGATTTGGCTTGGCTTGGAACAATTTCTAACATTCGGTTTGTGATTTTGATTTGTATGAACATTGAACTACTTGTTATGATGATTCACCAAGCTATGCGTGGCTAAAACTCTCGGTGATCATCTTAGGTGAAGGTTTATCTTGAACTTTTGTGTGTTTATTTCTGAATTTCTAGAATGATAACTTGCGTTGCTTGAATATCATGGTGTATGCACAATTGTTTGTAGCTTGTTAATTGATAGTGCAATTTCTAGTCTCGATCGTACGTTCTTGGTGTCGTTGGTAATCGAGATATCACGGGAAGGGTTAGGGTTGGTTATTGATTAATTGATCATCGGGAAACAACCTCGCATTTATAAATCCGAGTACTTTGTTCCCTTTTTATCACTTCGCTTATGTATGTACGAGTTATGTGTATGTAACTCTTTCTAGTTGAAATTTCACACAATTATTAAAGGAAATTGAATCCTAAGATGGTCATTGCTCTCCTAATCTGTTAAACAACCAATCTTTATTTGCACTTAGATATTAATTTAGTTTTCTAAAACAACAATCCAACTCATTGATCTTTATTTTCTGCAAATTAGGTTAATTGTAGTTTAATCGCAAAGCTATTAAATCAACACACTTTCCACATACTCCCTGAGTTCGATACCCTTTTACCACTATCTATAGTTGTTATTGGGATTAAATTTGCGTGTACCTACGACATCACGTCATAGCCTCCTGCTGATCACTATCAATCTTCACTATTCCCCAAGGACTAGGGAGCTTCACACATTGATGGTAGGTGGATGGGACTGCCTTCATATCGTGATCCAAGGCCTGCCAAGGATAACATTACAACAAGATAAGCAGTCAATAACACAAAATTTTTGATAAGAATGTAGGCCTTCGATATAGATTGGGAGTTTAATGTCCCCCAGAGTATTCTTAGTTTCGCCACTGAATCCCACGAGCACAGAGGATCTTGGTATGATATCGGACTCAGGGATATTCATCTTCTTGAGAACATCAAGCTGGATAATGTTCACAGAGCTCCCTCCATCTATAAGGATCATGCGAACAAAATGGTTAGAAATAAAGAGAGTAATAACCAAACCATCGTGATGAGGATCCTGGATATCAACACGATCATCCTTATCAAAGGTTATGACTTTTCCTTCGGAGACACTTGATGTTCGAATAGGTTTATCTCCACTATCTATCTTGGTTTCCTTTGCATGCCTTTTAGCTGCTGAGAAGGATGTGCCACAAATGTCTGATCCTCCAGAAATAAAGTTTATTACTTGTGCATCTGCTGGAGGGGCCGGAGCTTTCTCAGGGATCCTTTCAGGATCCTGAGTACTTGACTTTTTTCTCCCCAATAATTCTTTCAAATGCCCCTTGCTCATCAAGTATCCAATTTCTTTTCTCAGTGCGATGCATTCTTCTGTGAGATGCCCAAAATCTTCATGGTATGCACACCACTTTGATTTATCTTTAGTTGCAGCTGGTCTGTCATTTTTCCTGGGCCATCTAGCTTTATCACCTAAATTCTGCATCGCAAGGATTAGTTCATTGTTATTAACAGAAAAACAATATTCAGAAATTGGAGGATAATCCTCGTCATCCTCTTCTTGATCAACAGCATGCACATTCTGGTTATCAGATTTGTTATAGGATCTGAATTTGTTGTTCTTGAACGAGGATCCTTGCTTTTCTTGTTTTGAGGATCCTGCTAATCTCTCCTGGATCCTCTTATCATCCTCTAGCCGGATGAACCTGAGTGCCCGGGTTCTTACCTCATCTAGGTTCCTGCATGGTTTCATAACAAGATCATCATAGAATAATGAATCCCTAAGCAATCCCATTTTAAAGGCCTCAACAGCCGTGGCTATATCCAGGTTAGGAATGTCTAAGGATTCTTTACTAAATTTAGTGATATAATCCCTTAATGATTCATTATGACCCTGGGTTATCCTATATAGATCACTAGTTAAACGTTCAAATTTTCTACTACAAGAAAACTGATTATTAAATAGGTTAACTAGATTAGCAAATTAGGTAATAGAGTAGGGGGGAAGACTTAGCAACCATTTGAGAGCTGATCCAGTAAGAGTGGATCCAAATCCCTGGCACAGACATGCTTCCTTTAACCTTTCTGGGATTGGATTGATCTCCATCCTCTCCCTGTATTGTGCTATGTGTTCTTCAGGATCCATTGAACCACCATACAACTTCATGGTTGGCACGTGGAACCTCTTGGGTATCTCAACATCACAGATTGGTGGTGCAAAACGAGATATCTTATGGCTCCCATCTGCAATCTCCGGGATAGGTTTGACCACTCCTGGAACACTTGATATCATATCCTTTAACTTTTGCAATTCTCTGGCCATGGCATGATTGATACCTGTATCCTGCATGAATCCATGGTTAGTAGTAAGAGAATTATTAAAAGTGTTACCTCCCACCGGGTTCAAATTAGGAACACCGGACGTGAACCCATATTGTTGGGACTCTGGAATGATCGAAGGACCAGTAGAAGCAATGGTCAGCATTGGAATAAAATCTCCCTGATGGATATCTGAACTTCCTGATTGCAAACTCCTTAAGGATCCCGGCATCTGGAAGGATCCATGAAACTGGGATGATCCTGGAACATAGGAGGATCCTTGAACCTGGGAGGATCCTTAAACCTGGGAGGATCCTTGAACATAGGAGGATCCTTAAACCTGGGAGGATCCTGGAACATAGGAGGATCCTTGAACCTGCGAGGTTCCTTGAAACGGCCAGAACCCTTGAATCTGCTGCGCTCCTGGGTATCCTCCTAAGCTTGTGAAGGATCCTGCATGCTGAGGATGGGATCCTGCTTGTTGGAAGTGCGATCCTGAGGCCTGAGTCATTGTTGTTGAATCGTAGTGCACTCCTTTTGGTCCTCCCACATATTGAACGTCTGGAATCACTGAAGGCTGAGAAGTTATCACCGGAGTATTAAAATTCAAAGATCTGGGCACCAGTGGGGAATGATCCTCTGCCGATCTCTTTTGTTTCTTGATGTCTCCAATTTCTTTAAGAATCCTCTCATTGGTCTTATCCTGTTGCTGTATATGATCTTTCATCTGCAAAATCAGAGTAAACAAGTCACTAGTAGTAGGAGTATAAGAAGCAGAAGAAGTTGGAGGTTTTGAGAAAATGGGTGTTGGTTTCTTCTCAGCATTTTTCTGAGGTCCAACAGGTGGTGGAGGCAAAGGTGGAATGCCCTGAGATGAATTGACCGCAGACATTGCAGTAGAAGTATCCTTTGATGATGAAGCCATGTACTTGAATGCAATGAACCGGAATGATCAAAAATAGAAGAACTTCTTAGGAATGAAGCACCAATTGCCCCACGGTGGGCGCCAAACTGTTTTGGTCAAAAATCAGACGAGGATAATGCAGCCAAACTCTTTGTTACGGGGTATGATGCTTGAATTGGTAAACAACAATAAGGATCACTTAGATATAAATTGCACAAGTGACACAAAGATTTATACGAGGAAAAAGCCCTTGATCAATGAATGATCTCCGGCATAAAAGACCTCGGGTGATGGAAACTACCGATCACCAACTTCAAATTGAATAATAATTCTTTACAACTTCGGATAATAGCGAGCTAGGTACAAGGATCACTATGGTGTATCGTGCAGAAATGTGTAAAAATTGCTAAGTGTTTTGCTGTATGCTCAAGAGTGCTGTTGTACGAGTGTGTATAGCCAAAATTAGCCAAGTGTTTCTAAAACTAGCTCGCTACCCCTTTTAAAAATAGAAGTTAACTAGCCTAACTAACTGTCCGCAATTCGTGCCTTGCTCCCACGTTCTCCACAACGTCCATTTTCAGTCAAACACGTGCGAAATAACCGTGGAATATTCCTTAGTAACGTTGCCAAGACCAAGTCCAACTTGTTACTCCTGCAAAACAATACGAAATTCAAAGTGAACAATCGTTAGTATAAGGATCCTTAGGGTGATCCATGATCCGGATCCTGAAGCACTTCTGAGGATCACTATCTGTCACAAAAGTAAGGATCACTAAAAGGATAACACATGAGGATCACAGGCTACTAGAAAATCCTCCCCTAACACAGGTATCTTCAAGTATTTGTAGATTCCCTATTAATTACTAACTACTTTAATGGTTCTTATGCTATTAAAGGTGAAAAGCTAATCAAGTACTTAGAAATAGTCAGGAAACTGGCAGACTCTTTTGCTTTTTTTCAGTTTATCACAGGTACCCAGGGAAGAAAAATTCAGAAGCTGATGCTCTAGCCAATCTTGGATCATCACTGAAGATTCCAGAGGATGTGAAAATACTCATCATTCATGTCTTAGCCCCTACTATTGAAGATCACATAGCTATGGAGATAGCATAGGATTCTGCAATCATACCTAGTGATGGTGCACAATCAAATTCAGGATCCTGGATCCTTCCGCTCCTGAGATATATAAAACATGGAGAGATTCCTACAAGAGAGAACCCTAGAGCTTTCAAAGTCAAGGTATCTTAATTGACCATACTAAATGACATGTTATACAAGATATCTCTTGCAGGTCCCTAGTTGCGGTGCATTGAGGATCCAGAAATTCAAGAAGTTCTAAAGGACTTTCATGAAGGAGATTGTGGAAACCACACTTGTGGCAGAGCACTATTCTCAAGGATCCTTAGAACAAGATACTATTGGCCTACCACAAAGAATGGCTAGAGCATACAACAAGAATGTCAGCTTCAGAAGATTTCAAGGTCCCTACTTAATTGAAGCTGAAGCAAGAAAGGGGGCATATCATTTGTTAACAATGAATGGTGACCTCTTACCAAGAACTTGGAATGTTGTTCATCTAAAGAAATACTTTAAGTAAGAAGGATCAGAGATCCTCAGCGATACCGGTATTCTGATTAAGGATCCAGGATCCTCAAAGGATATATGATTCTACATTTGGTAACACATTACTTTAATTTTTATTCATTTTATACTTATTACTTATCATAAGGCAAAGATGTTAAACATTTAACATCTATTTTCATAAAGTTTAAGCCTTTGTAGAGTTGTTATCATTTTACAGAAGATCAAAGTGGTTGGTCAACTCTCCAAAGTTTATGGGCTTGTCCCCAGTTTTTTGGGCTTGTCCCCAGTTTTGGGCCTGTCCCCAGTTTTGGGCCTGTCCCCAGTTTCGCTAGTAGCGCACGATGATCCTGGTACAGTTCGTGGCAATGGGACCAGTACTCGCTTTAGGGCCTGACAATTTCATTGTACTGGCTGTATCCGGGATCCTAAAATAATGGTAGACATACCATACATCCGTTCCTAAGGTTTCTAACGTTTTCACGTTAGCTAAGGTTTCGGCATTTTCATGTCGCTCATGTTTGGATAGTCGCCAGTGAGGGCCATACTCTAGTTTACACAAGTTATATGGGCTTGACCCCAGTTTACATCCGTTTATTTGGGCTTGTCCCCAGTTTGTTGGGATTGTCCCTAGTTTATTTGGGCTTGTCCCCAGTTTGTTGGGCTTGTCCCCAGTTATTTGGGCTTATCCCTAGTTTGTTGGGCTTGTCCCCAGTTTATTTGGGCTTGTCCCCAGTTTGTAGGGCTTGTCCCCAGTTTATTTGGGCTTGTCCCCAATTATTATGGGTTCATTCCCAATTATTTGGCTTGGTCCCAAGTTTGTTTTTCTTACAGGATCTTGGAGCTCTAAAGTTATACATGTTCTGACAATAAGGATCCTGGATCCTAGAAACTTTACTTTTCATAGTTTGTTTATTCAGCAGTAATTTACAAGGATATAGAATCCTAACTTGGATTCTCTGGTATGTTATATTCTAACTTTTTCTAAGCTGTAAGTTGTCTCTTATCCTTTTTGGTTAAGGATCATTGATCCACATTTGTTCGAACACCTCAAGTTTTCTGTTAAAAGTTTAACATTATCATCAGGTTTCCAATAACTTTCCAGTTGTTTGGCGATGATATCTTTGAAAATAGAAAGCATACATGAAAAATAAAGAGGAAAGAAACAACAACAGTTGTAGCTAAAAATATTTAATGTTATTACCCATTCATTATGTATCAAAATCA
This sequence comes from Helianthus annuus, assembly GCF_002127325.2. Taxonomy (NCBI): domain Eukaryota; kingdom Viridiplantae; phylum Streptophyta; class Magnoliopsida; order Asterales; family Asteraceae; genus Helianthus; species Helianthus annuus. The sequence continues at coordinate 140,417,057 of NC_035442.2, forward strand.
TCTGGCCTGGATTTTACCAGCAAAACCATGGACCATCCACCCAGGCCAGATAAGGCTATCTAACAGTTAAAGTGTTTATGCAGAAATTAAAATGCAGGAAGGTTAATAGCGAACTGTGTAGAAGGATTCATTCTCCACAAACAGAAGGATCTTCTTGTCTGTAAAGGCATTTGAGGAGTTATCTCTAACTCTATATTTTGCAATAATGATTATAGCAGGTCTTATCAGTGACGACAGGCAGTGTAACGACTAGTTACCAGCAGCAACGGCTAGTCCGCTTCTAACGGAAATATGATAGTTGTGAATCCTTATCACAACTGCCATATTGGGGGCAATCGTTAGGGCATGAATTTTATGCTTAGGATCATCTATCCTGAGACTGGGCATGGATCACGGATCCTTAATGGATGATGCAGGGAGTCTAAGGATCCAGAGTCTGAGGATCCAGGATCCTTAACAGAACTTATGATTTCTAACAATTGTCACGTTTTAAATGTTTATATGAAGAAAATGGACGTTGTGGACTAAATCTCAGCTAGAATCTCGGGAATATTCCTTCAAGATGCCGCACATATGCTATTTTCACGATGGTCATGGGGAGAAAACGTGGACTACCTTAATTTTCGGTTATATTGGTTATTTCTGAGATTTAAGGGGTTGATAAAGTTTGTTTTAGGCCAGTTATCACTTTCATAAACACACACACATTCGCAGACATTCGCAAATCAGAAGTTTTCACAACACACATAGCATTCAATCATTGTACCACACTTGATCAGCATCCAAAGTTGTAATATTTTTCGTGTAATATAGTTGATAGTGAAAGTTTTCACTATCCGAGGTTTTTATGCCGGCGATCTGCTAACGATCAAGGGCTTTTCCTCGTAAAAATCCTGGTGTTCAGCCTCCATTTCGTTCATCTCTTGTATACACATTTGCTCAATTAACCAAGCATCATACCTCACAAAATCAGATTTGGTTGCATTATCCTTGTGTGATTTTTGACCAAAACACTATGGTTTTGGCATTTTCATGTCACTATGTTTAGATAGTCGCCAGTGAGGGCCATACTCCAGTTTACACAAGATCCTTTGGGCTTGTCCCCAGTTATCTTTTGGGCTTGTCCCCAGTTATCCTTTGGGCATGTCCCCAGTTATCCTTTGGGTTTATCCCCAATTATCTTTTGGGCTTGTCCCCAGTATATTGGGCTTGTCCCTAGAATTGTTGGGCTTGTCCCCAGTTACTAACTTTTCTCTTATATTGGCTTAGTCCCAAGTTATATTCTATTTCAGGTTTTTGAAGCTAAAAAACTAAGGATCCTTGATCCTAACCTTTTATTAAGTTTGTCTTTTGGTTATCCTGATTGTAAATGTTAAAGGTTTAGGATCCTAACTTGGATTCTCAGGTATGATCCTTAATTACTTTGATTTTATTCATTACTTATATAAGTAACCCTTATCCTTTGACAATAGAACTAATGATCCTTAAGTTGCATAACTTTTCTGAATTTATCGACTATAGGATATTTGATCCTTGATCATACCCTAAAATTTTTAAACATGATTTGTTTAGCTTTTCTTCTTTACTTAGTAAATTCAAACAAAATACATCATAACAACTTAAAGATAAAGTGTATCCAAATGAAACAACACATGATAAGCCAAAAAGATAAAGTTTTATTTATTCACAAAACATTAAACCCTTGAAGGTTGTCAAAATTGCCAACCCAAGTTTCTACCAGTAAAACGTGGCCCGTCCACTAGGGTTGGCAAAAGGTGTCCATGTTTGATAAGGTCTGAATGCAGGAAATAAAAGTCGGAAGGATAACAAGTGGTTTCATCCCCCAAATAGAGGATCCCTCCACCACCTATTATCCTACCTATTGTCCAAAGGATCAGTGATCCTTAAACCTAAAGCTATTGTTCAAAGTACAGACCAACCATTGTTTAACCAAAACATCAACAACCACAAAAACCACTAGCAAATCTTAAAAAAATGGGCTCTGGCCGCGTCTAGAAATATCCATCATTGCCCATTCTTGCAGCTCACACCTTGGTTGCATCACCACCAGCATCACCTCCAGCTTGATCCTTCCAGCTGCCACTTGCTTCAATCGCCAAGACTTCTGTAGCCTCCTCCTTATATTCCAGCTCAGCCAGCTTTGCCTTCCTGCCCTCCTGATCCCGAGTGGTCCTATCAAAGTTAGGATCCTCAGCCTCTTGAGCCATTTGGAGCTTGAATTTGTACATGGTAATCGCGGCAGAGACTTTGGCATCCTCCAGCAGCTCATGCTTCTCATGATCAGCATCAATTTGGGCCATGACCACCTGCTTCTTAGCCAGATTGAGGTCTTTCTCGAGGGAGGAGATGGTTTGATCTTTGGCCAGGAAGAACCTTTGGAACTCCAGCTGCTTCTGCTCCGCCTCCTTAGTATATGCATCAAAGAGCATTTCGATCTCGTCGAATTTCTGCAAAAAGGACAAGGTAGAATTCAGGATCAGTGATCCTCAAGTGGGCAGGATAATGAAGCAGAGTAGGTGATCCTTACATCAGCAAAGTATTCCTGAAATTGGTGGCGGATAAGAGGCAATCCTTCCAGCTTATCAGCCTCGGTGGTCTTCCTTTTCTTTCCTCCTTTGGAGGTGGTAACTTTGGGGATTATAGCACTGGGGCTAGCAGCAGTTTTCTTCTTCGCCGATCGAGGACCAACATTACTAAGGTCATTAACACTGAAACGAGAGGCAGACTTTGAGGTTTTTCCAGCACCTGTCAAATCCAAAACAACAGATAAGTATTCTTGTTCTATTTCATTTAAAACAATTAATTACATATAAACATGGATACTTACTTGACATTGTAACTGAGCTTGAGGATACTTCTTGAGAATCCTTGGTGTTTGCTTGGAATGATCTTATTACAGGATCAAGGTTCCAGAAAGCAGTGATCCTATCCTCTGTTGCAGGTGATGGAATGAGGTGAGAAACAGAAATAGCTGCAAAACAAAAAGAAGGATTCAGTTATCCTCTCAAGAGAGCAGGGTTATCCTATGATCCTTCTATAAGGATCCTCTATCCTACCATGGGTAGCCCATTTTAAGGGTAGATCCTTCCCGTCTGGGATGGAATCCCTCCTAACGAAGAAAAATCGTTTCTTCCAGTTTGTGTCATTCTTGGTGGTCTTGAGGATTAGGTGTGCTTGGCCTGGTTTATGTTTGAACAAAAAGCGGTGTGATCCGTGGCTTACAAGGTTGTAAAGTTTTGCGAGTTCCGACATTCCTAGCTCAATATCCTCCTGCTCAATGATCCTTTCAAGGGTATATAACACCCTCCACATCATTGGCATGGCCTGAACATAGGATATGCCTGAACATAGGATATGCCGGTAAGGGAGAAGAAAGATTGGGTGAAAGCAAGAAAAGGATATGAATATCCTATCAGGAATGGGGTAGCAGGAAAAGCAACCCAAGTTGCAGAAACAAAATCGCTCAGGGCGGTAGAGTCGAAAGGATTGAAAACAGAGTATGCTGGAAAGCAGTGACGGATGCGGTCTATATCCGGATCGCTGAAGCAGCAGCATTCCTTCGGCGAGTCCTTGATGATTCCCTGGCTTTTCAGGGGGCTATCTTTGTGGTGATCCTTAGCTGGTGAAGATCGTAAGACCATTTTCGCCATGGATGATGCTGTAGGAAGAAAGAACAGAATGAGAAGATGAAGAGAGAAAGGAAAGAGAAGTACCTGATCGGATCTTCGAATGTGGATTTAAAGGATGTAACGCACGAATTTAAATGCTCCTCAACCCTTATCTCTAACTTGAATTTATAATGATGGTTTTGCAGGATTGTCATTTCAGTGACGTAGGATCAGCAACGGACAGTTCTATCCTAACGGCTAAATATCCGTTAATTTGTTGCGGATAAGATCAAGAAAATATAAGTCATTAATTTACAGATTACTCCTTATATTTTGGGGGCAATTATTAGGGGAGGATTTCCCAAGGATCATGGATCCTCAAGTGCTGCCAGGATCATGGATCCTCAATCATGTTCGAATTAAAGATCCTCAGAATATGTTGCAGGACCAGGATCCTCATTGTTATCCTTATGCTAACGATTGTCTACCTTGTTTATGAGCTTGTTTTGCACGGGTGTGGGCATGGATTGACTTCTACCGATATTCTTGGGGAATATGCTCATAATATTCCGCACGTGCATGGACTAGTGAATGTTGTGGGAGATTGTGGGGAGCTTGCACAATAATCGGATAGTTAGTTAGCTTTGTTAATTCTAATTTAAAATGGGGAGAACAAGCTTGAGATAGAACACTTAGCTAATTTTGGCATACACACACTCTCGTAACAACTCTCAACCAGCTCTCGAACACTACTTGGCGATTTCATATATTTTTTTGCACATTACACACTAGTGATCCTTGTAACAAGCTTGTTATCATCCCGAGTTGTAAACTTCTTTTGTTTAATCTTAGTTGGTGATCAGTAGTTTCCATCACCCGAGGTTTTTTGTGTCGGAGATCAACGCTTGATCAAGGGATTTTTCCTCGCATAAATCCTTATGTCATTTGTTCATTACATTTCTGTGTTATCCTTAATATTGTTCATTGATTCAAGCATCGCAGCTCACAACAAAAGATTTGGTTGCTTTATCTTTGCTTGATTTTTTGACCAAAACACTTGGGAAGAAGTCTGATGGCTTGAATTCTTTTTTCAGAGTCAGCAAGAGGAGGTGCTAGTTTCCTGAAGTCAGCTGCATAAAGAAAAAGACAGATCAGTTCTGGATACAAGATATGATATGACAAAGGATCATCCTAAAACCCTAAATCCTACCCTTTCTTAACCACTTCACCGGATAATCCGCTCCAGCAGGGATCGAACTTCTTTTTACAAAGAAGAATTTGGATTTCCATTCCTCCTTGTTCCTGGTGGCTCGGAGTATCAGAGGATCGTTGGAAGTAGAGTAAAACCAAAATCTGCAAGACCCATGGGATCTTAGCCGATATGCCCATGGAAGGTCATGGACGGAGAGCTCGGGAATGTGGGCATTCTTGGTTCGATAAAAAACGAGCAACACTCGCCAGAGCATCGGCATAGTCTGGCTGAAACTGAGATTGGTAATGTGAAAAAATTCAGTGTTGAAATCGGGGAAAGGGAATCGGAAGCCCAAGGTAAACGGAAAGGCATTAAAACAGAGCCACTCATTGGATGCCATGTCTGACCGGATTTCCCAATCATATAGCCAGAACACCGTCCCTTTCGGGAAGATACCAGAAGTCTTGAGGGCCGACATGTGAACACTATCAAAGGAGCATATTTCCTTCTCCGGGTCTTGGAGGATTTTCTGTGGAAAAAAGGAGGGAGCTGAATCACCGGAGCTTGATCTTGTCTGTCTTGCCATATCTTCGCCGGAACTTGAGAATAAGAAGAAGAAAAGAAATGAGAAAAAGGAGAAATGTTTTACCTTTTGATTTCTCGATGAGGATAAATGGCGATAAAGATGAGAAGATATAGGGGGGGTGATGAGTGTTTATAGCCTGGGCGGTTACAAGTTGTCACATCAAAGTCTTATCTCTTAATTACCTTTGAACTCGTAAAAATGTAACCGTTAGGACTCAGGATCCTCAAACGGTAACATTTTTGGGGACAATTGTTATGGGTGAAATTCCGAGCCCATATCCTGGATCATATCTTGGGTTATATCTTGATTACATAATAGCTGTTCACAACCAGGATGCTGGATCAGGATATTGGTAACATCCTGATGTTGTATCCTAGTGTTTACTAACAATCTGCTTACAGGTCTCGAGTGCAGGATGGTAACGTTCACCAAGACTTGTTCTCCTGAAGACTCGGTCTAAATGGTTAGAAGAAAACGTTGAAGCCGCAATACCTGGTCAATAACATTCATAAAGGAATATTCCAAGGCATCCCACCATTTTAAGAGAATTTATTTTCTTTGTAACTATAAATATGTGGATAACCAGATCAATAGGGCACATAAATTACACTCACCTCTCTCGAATTCTTACACTTTCTCTCACAATCACACACTACTAGCAAGCATTGTAACACTTAGCAACGATCTGGGCATTATCCTGCACTGTATCCTGAGCTTTGAAGTAATAAGAAGAACAAGGCAGCTGCGATTGTCAGCTCCTGAGGTTTTATGCCGGAGATCTAGATTGATGAAGGGCTTTCCTCGTACATCTCGTGTCAACCTTTACTTTTTTGCTCATTGTTTGATTGTTGATATAGCTTGGTATCCTGAGCTATATCCTGAAAACTGTTTTTGTAAACAACTAGATCAGCATATTTTTTACAAACACTGCTAGCACACTACCTCACAAAACTAATTTGATCACTTAATTGCCTATGTAATTTTTGAGCAAAACACTTAGCTAACACGAAAACGTTAGAAACCTTAGGAACGGATGTATGGTACGTCTACCATTATACTTAGGTATATATAGCCAACAACAATGAAATTGTCAGCCCCTAAAGCAGATACTGGTCCAATTACCTCAAAATTTAAACCGTAGAAGGTAATGGATACCTTAGACTGGGGACACGCCCAAAAACTTTGGAGAGGTGCCCAACCCCTTGATCCTTTGTCACAAATGCAAATAACTCTGCAAAACTTAAAACCTGATGAAAAGGGATGTTATAAATCTAACATCCTTTCCTCATAATAAATTAAATAAAGAACTTATGAAATAACAAGTAAAATATTACCAGAATGAGGATCATATATCCTCTGAGGATCCTCAAACATGAACAGAGTTTCAAGATATACAAGGATCCTTAATCCTTCTTGCATGAAATACTTCTTTAAATGAACAGCATTCCAAGCTCTTGGTAATAGGTCACCATCCATTGTTAACAAACGATATGCCCCCTTTCCTGCTTCAGCTTCAATTAGATAGGGGCCTTCCCATTTTGGTGCTAGCTTGCCATCAGCAGCATTTGTGGTATTTTGGAATGCCTTCCTTAATACCACGTCACCAACTTGAAACTTCCTGACCTTGACATTTTTGTTGTAAGCCCCAGCCATTCTTTGTTGATAGCTAGCCAACCTTATCCTTGCCAAATCCCTAAGTTCTTCTATGGTATCCAGTTCTTGAGCCAAGCTTTCAGCATTTCCTTCAGGATCACGGATGCTTGTTCTTGCAGTGGGGACTACCATTTCTGTAGGGATCACAGATTCAGCTCCAAAAACTAAAGAGAATGGAGTTTGACTAGTAGCATTCTTAGGAGTTGTCCTATCACCCCATAAGATATATGGTAACTCTTCTGCCCATTTCCCTTTCTTGCATCCAAGCTTCTTCTTCAAATTGTTGGTGATGATCTTGTTGGATGATTCTGCCTGACCATTAGCTTGTGGGTGGACTGGTGTTGATGTTATCATCCTAATCCCCCAGCTGTTACAAAAGTTAGTGGTTCGGCTCCCAATGAATTGGGATCCATTATCACAAACAATTTCAGAAGGTATTCCAAATCTAGTAATGCTATTTCTTTTGATAAAGGATATAACTTCTTTTTCTCTGACTTGTGCAAAGGCTTCTGCTTCTATCCACTTGGAGAAATAATCAGTCATGGCCAACATGAATGTTGTTCCTCCTGGTGCCTTAGGAAGCTTGCCAACTAGGTCCATTCCCCATCTCATGAATGGCCAAGAAGAGAATATAGGATGTAGAGGCTCTGCTGGTTGATGTAGGATATTACTATGTCTTTGACAAGCATCACACTTCTTTGCATATTCCACAGCATCCTTCTTCATTATGGGCCAATAGTATCCTGTTCTAAGGATCCTTGAAAACAGTGCTCTACCCCCAGTGTGATTCCCACAGTCTCCTTCATGAAAATCCTTTAGAACTTCTTGAATCTTTGGATCCGCAATGCATCTTAAATATGGACCTGCAAGAGACTTTTTATATAAGATGTTATTTAATAATGTGAATTGAGATACCTTAATCTTGAAGGCTAGAGCATTTTCTCCAACAGGAATTTCTCCATTCTGTATATAACTCAAGATTGGAATGATCCAGGATCCTGAATTTGACTGTGCACCATCACTGGGTACAATTGTAGAATCCTCCACTATCTCCATGGCTATGTTATCCTCAATTGCAAGAGTTAAAACATGGATGATAGGTATCTTCACATCCTCTGGAATCTTCAATAATGATCCAAGATTAGCTAGGGCATCAGCTTCTGCATTTTCTTCCCTGGATACCTGTGTTAAACTGAAAAAAGCAAAGGAATCTGCCAATTTCTTGACTATTTCTAAGTACTTGATTAGCTTTTCACCTTTGACAGTATAAGAACCGTTATATTGATTAGTAGTTAATAGAGAATCTACATACACTTCAAGATTCCTGATCCTTATATGCTTGGCTAATTGCAAACCTTCTATCAAGGCCTCATATTCTGCCTCATTATTAGTGGTTTGAAATTCACAAGCAATTGATTGGGGTATAATGTCCCCCTTGTGGCGATTTTAGTAGTATGCCTAGTCCAGTTCCCTTGACATTTGAAGCCCCATCTATGAAGAGTGTCCAAGGATCCTTGGTCTCCTCAAGTTGTTGAACTTCTAATTCAGCTTCCCTTTGTAGATCACTACTGAAATCAGCCACAAAGTCAGCTAAGGCTTGGGACTTGATGGTAGTCATAGCTTCATACTTAATGTCATATGCGCTAAGCTTGACTGCCCTTTTTGCCATCCTTTAAGAACATTTCAGGTTTCCTGAGAAAATTCTTGATAGGAAAGTTAGTTTAGACAACAATAGGATGAGTTTCAAAAGAAGAGTAAATTACAAAAATCGTCCATTATGTATGTCACTTATTGCAAACTGTGTCCTTTGTCTTCAATAATTACAGAAAACGTACTCGATGTTTGCAAACCCTTGCAAGTTATGTCCTTTAGCCCTAACTCAGTTACTTTTAGTTTTAAAGAAATTAATAAATAATTTTATTATTTAAAAACAAATAAAACCCACCCACCCCACCCAACCCTTTCTCCCTCTAGAAAGAAACTCTGGCTTCTCTCTCTCTCCTAACCATCACCTACAAACACCAAAATCTCATCCATAACACCAATAGAATTCGCACCGTCCGAAGACAGTTGGAGAATATTCGTCGCCAGTTTCGTAATCTCCGACACATCAATATTACTCGACAGCTTTGAAATCCCACTCAGAAACCTCCCTCCAATCTCTGATAAGTCTTCTTTGACGCCTTGAGATGAAGGTGAAGATGAATCGTCTTCTGGTTCGAGGTGTGGATTTGTTGAGGTGTTCGGAGACTGTTGTTGTGAGGTTTCTTCATCGTCGTCGAGATTGAAGGTGTTGGAGATAGATCGAGCGAACCATGACATTGTGGCATTAGTGTTTTTAGGAGATGAACGTGATAGTGACTGTGACAGTGCAGCGACGGTTTGATTGGAATATGGATGGGTTAGTTGTTGGTTTCAGATTCGGTGGTGTTGATTTCATAAAAATTAAGCCTGTTTTTCACTTTTCTTTTTTATTTACTACAATAGTTTATGTTGAAATGATTTGCCAGATTACCAAAACTAGACTCAAGAGCATACGAATCAAGATTGGAGTACTTTGTGTTGAAATGATTTAATACAGTAGTTTGTGTTAAAGCAAAAGAATTACCCTCTCTCTATATCTGTCTAGTTCTAAACCAAATATGAAAACATCAACTGCAGATTTGAAACAACTATCAATCAATCAAGAATTAGTAAAGATGGAGTGTGTGACAAAGAGACTTATCTTGATTTGGGTTTTTGATTATGTGTGTGGTTTTGTTTAGATATGAATTGGCTGAGGAATGGGCAGATGATGATGAAATAGAGATCTGCGTTCGGAGAGAGAGAGAGATCTGAATTTTTTATAATTTTTTTAGTATTTAGGGTAAAATGACTAAAATACCCTCATGTGGGGTCCAATTGGTCAGATTTAACCACAAAAATTAACTGAGTTAGGGCTAAAGGACATAACTTGCAAGAGTTTGCAAACATCGAGTACGTTTTTTGTAATTATTGAAGACAAAGGACACAGTTTGCAATAAGTGACATACATAAAGGACGATTTTTTGTAATTTACTCTTCACAATAATGTCTGAGTTTAGTAGATGCCATAATTAAAGCAAGAATAAGTTTCTCTAAATGAGAATACCTGGACTCAGCATCAAGTAGACTTTTACTTACATAGTATACCGGATGTTGAGAGCCTTCATGATCCTTAGCTAAAACCACACTTACTGCCTTAGCTGAAATAGCTAAGTATAAGGATAATGTTTCCCCATTTTCTGGTTTCATTAGAGCTGGTGCTGAGGATAGGTAATCCTTGAGGGCTTTGAGGGCATTTTCATGCTTCTTAGTCCATTCAAACTTTTTATTCTTCCTCAGGATATCATAGAACTCTTTGCACTTTTTTGAGGACTTTGAGATGAATCTGTTCAAGGCTGCGATTCTTCATGTCAACCTTTGTACATCGTTAGCATTGGTAGGAGACTTGATGTTCAAAATGGCCTTGATTTGTTCTGGACTTGCCTCTATTCCTCTCTTTGTTACCATATATCCTAAAAATTTACCAGCTTTAACTCCAAAATGGCATTTGGAAGGATTCAATTTCATGTTGTGTTTGTCAAGGATATCAAATGCTTCTTCTAGATCTGTTAGGTGATCCTCAGCTCTTTTGGACTTGACTACCATATCATCTAAGTAGACTTCCATTGTGTGGCCAATCTGCTCTTTGAACATCATATTCACTAGCCTTTGGTATGTGGCACCTTCATTTCTTAAACCAAAAGGCATAGCAATAGAGCAATATATACCAGTGGGAGTCATGAAGGCTATGTCCACCTGGTCAGATGGTTCCATCTGAATCTGTTGGAATCTAGATGAAGCATCCATAAAAGTTAACAACTCATGACCCGCCATAGCATCCACCATGGAGTCAATGTGGGGTAAAGGGAAAGGATCCTTGGGACATGCTTTGTTTAAGTCAGTAAAATCAACGCATACCCTCCACTTTCCATTCTTTTTCTGAAAAACTACCACATTGGCTAGCCATCTTGGATACTTTACCTCTCTGATCATATGTAGGATCGTTATTGACGATCAATTGAGTCAATCAGAGCTAACACCACTATTTATGCAACGGAAATACACAAACGGCTTGAATCAAAGTAGAATGGAGTAGAAACAGAATGCAGATTACTTTAAACACGTTTTCTCATTAAACTTTCTCAGAAAAATTCGACAGCAGTTCGGCTACACAGTCGACATTCGGATACAAATGAGAAAACACACAAGACTATATATAGGGGCTGATTTCGCTCCTAATGACACTGTGTCATTTCAGGCGAAATCAGAAACAAGTGATTTCGCTCCAAATGACACAATGTCATTAGGAGCGAAATCAGCTCTTAACAACATAACAATTACAAAACAGCCCCTATACTTTACAAAACATACATATAAGACCCCTAGACCCTATACAAGGTTGACTAAGACTAAGACGCAGGCTTTAGACTTTCGTGCACCAACAAACTCCCCCTTGGATACAGCCGCAGTCTTCAGTCTTGTCTTCGGGTCTTCAGAGTGACTTGAACGTTTCTTCACGTGGCTTAGGCTTCTTCCTTAGCAAATTTCTCACTCTGTCATTCTCTTTCTTCCGTTTCTTTTCTTCCTCAGCTTGAATATTCATCCATTTTCCTCTGTTTTCTTCAAGCTTTTTACGTTCACGTTCAACTTTCCTCTTTTGTTTCTCTTCAAGCGACCACCAAGTTGACTTCCATTTACTTTCAGAATTTATGCCTTTCTGAAAGCAAAGAGTAGCAACTCTTTGAAACTACATCGCCTGTTCTTTATCTTCAGCCTGATAGTGAATCTTGTTAATGAATACACATTCAATATCCTTCGCTAAGCAATTCACTAACCACATCGGGTCAAACACATGTATCTCTCTTATCTCCCTTCAAGCTCTGTACGTAATCACAGCTTCTGTAGAGATACAGCTGAAAACCCAGCCCATGAAGCCTTGATAAAATTCCTGCTCAATCTTCGGCATTGGTATATTCTTCATCGTTTTAGGCTTTTTAACGTTAAGGATAGTTTCTTCAACCTCTGTTACCGGATCTACCCTTCGCACTCTCTTTGGGTAATGCGGCTTCCAGTGTCGAAAATCTTTCAACGATTCAAACTTTATGTACCCCCACATTGCAACATCATTCATGCGTACTGGATACCCTAAAGTTCTTACTTTCGACAGCTCCTCAACATCCCACCATGGTAATGAAATTATGTCATATAGACGTTCAAAGTATTGCACTCCAAACTCCCTTCTGATCACATATGCATTAACATGAGGCAGGAAACCCCAGCTAATGATGTCACCAAGTGAAATGCTTCGATCCCTCTGATAGAACTTCAACGGCCTTTTGAATTTTCTCTCGTGACTGTCTTTAAACCATTTCTGTCGTTCTTCCTTTTGCATATCCTTTGGAGTACCGTCGAAATTTTTGTCTTTTAGTATCTCAGCGACTTTTCTTCTCAACTCGTCTCTATTCTCTTCTGTAAAGAATTCCATCAGCGTAGGATACTGAGAAGTATCTTCACTTACACTTTCATCATCTGTGCAATCCTCAACCTCAACCCTGTCGTACATATCAGCATCCTCTACATACTTATACTCGTATTCAAGTTGGTGGTTGATGTCGAATGCATTTAATTCGTCCTCAAAATCAAATTTAAAATCAGGATCCACCATACGCGTCATTTCTTTAATCTTTTCCAATGTATACGTATGAAAGTGTTCACCTTCTTCCCGATAAGTATCCAATCTCAAAACTAACTTTTCAACATGTTCAACATTTTGAGCATCACCAGACTCCCCCTTTCCTTCATCTCCCCCTGTCTCTTCATTCACAGTATCGTTCAGAAACTCATCAACAGTTTTTTCATTGGAAGCTTCAGTTGCTTTAATTCCCATACCACCTTGAGCATCGTCATCGTCATTATCAGAACTATGACTGCTAGCTGAAAAGACTTTCTCATCATCATCTTCTTCCTCGTCATCACCCTCTTCTTCATCACCCTCTTCATCTTCATCCTCCTCATCATCATTTTCTTCATCATCATCAGCAGCAAGATCTTCCAGTGTTACCGGTTCTTCAAAAAGTGCTGATACTGAAGATATAGCTACTGGATTTTCAATCACTAAGGATGGAACAATTGATCTCTCAACAGCTGAAAAACTGCTTTCAGCACCCTTACCCTTATCTTTCATCTGTTCGTCAATCTCAGCTTGGCGTTTTGCCCTAAGCTCTTCAACTTGTATCTCTTCGAATCTTTGTTCAATTGACGTTCCGAGCATATTCTCCACTACTTTATTCAACATGTAGAAATCATGCTCTTTCAATGCCTTTGCAGCCTCAAGCTCTTTGTTTTTCATCTCGAAATACTTGTTCTGCTCATCTCTGCGAGCCTTCTCTTCTTCCAATTCTGCCACTCGCACTTTCAGAAAATCAATTTTAGTCTGATCTGTATCAATCTTCTTTAACAATGCCTTGTTGTCAGACTCTAATTTCTTCATGCGCATTTCGAGAATCTTTTCACGTTTAGCAACTTTCTTGCTTTCTGCTGCAATAACTTTGTTTTCATTCAACACTTCATCCATCTTCTTCTCTAACTTCTTAACTTATTCATCTTTTGCAAAGCCAAAATCTCGGATATCTTCAAGATTATCTGGAGGAATGTGAAGACCTCTGTGGCCAGAAGAACCAGGAGTTAGTTGAATTTGAGTGAGTGGTGGTGTTTGAAATATTTCTTGAGATGTGAGTAAGGTTTGTTGTTGTGGTGGTGAAAGATGTAATGGTGATGGTTGTCTGGGTGGAGTAGGTTGTTTTGGTGGTGAAGGTTGTTGTGGAGGTGTTTGATGTGGTGGTGATTGTATTGGTGTAGGTTCAGGTGGTGGAATTGATGGTTTACTGGATTCTTTGGCTGGCTTCTTCTTCAAGACAATCTTGGGCTTTGTAATCTTTATAGTAAGTTTCTTGATTTTCGGAGATACAATTCTTTTCTTTGCACCTGCTTTCTTTTTGCCATTTGAAGGTGATTGAGATTCAGAAACGTGTTCAGGAGATGGAACGTAAGCAGCATCATCTTTATCCTGTCTCTTCCTCTTCCTTAACTGTTTCTCTTTCTTTGTAGCTTCTTCAATTCTTCTTAGACGTTCTGCCTCATCTACTTCATCATCTGAAGAACTCGAAGAGCTTGTAGTATCTTTATCAACATCATCACCTTCGATATCATCAATAACCTTCTCTTTTTCAGCTTCCACATTCACTGCTAGATTAGACACTAAATCATCAACATTAAGCATCACTTGATAAATTTCAGCATATGGATCTTCTTCCGCAGTAACAACTGGCTCATCTACCTCAGGTTCATCAACCAATAACGTCTTTGTCACTTTCTTTTGTTTCTTCTTTGGCTGAGATGAAGACCCCTCACCCTCCTGTGATTTAGGGTTAACCTTCTTACCTCTCCTCCTCGTTTCTTTGACAAACCAGTCATTTCGGGTGGTTTTGAACTCCTCAAGAGTCTTTAGCTCATCACCGTAAGCTGCTTCCTTCATTTCTTCTTCATTCCTCCAGTTTTGATGATTAACTGGATCAGGATCAACGTAGTTCACATCTTTGATATACCCGAAGAACTCTGCTACTACCTTTGGTTTAGGGTGGTTTGGGTGATATCTTGCAAGCTGCTTTAGAGAATCATTGCTCATGTGTGACTGAACTAACAAATCATCCTTCAAATCACGTTCAATTTCTGGATATGCATGATCGATCAGCATCTGCACAAATCTTGGATAAGTCTAAGTCCGGCTCTTCGTTGTAATATTCTCAGCCATGTAGTGAAAGACAATGTGCGAGAAATTATATTTCTTGTTCAACACCAATGCAGTGACCATGTTCATCTGATAATCGCGCATTGTATCGTAACTTTCCTTGGTATGGCTAAGTGACATCAATATACAATGAATAATAAACTTGTAGGGTTTCTGGAATTTTGACTTCAAATAATTTCCAACATTTAGAGCACCCTGATAACCCATCCTGAGCATACAACCCTTTACCATCCGTTCTGGAAACTTTGTTGGCGACTCTGCATCGTCCGAAAAATTTACAACCTCACGAATAAGCGCCTCAGTAATCACAATTTCCTTCTTTTCATTATGCACCTTCACAATCGAATGAATTGCTTTGTTTGCTTCATCATACTTTGAATGCTTCCAGAATCGTTTGATATGTGACTTGTACAATGGACGTTGATCAGTCAAGGCCTTTTGAATTGGGATTCTACCCATGAACTCCAAAATACTGCTAAACTTAGCCAATTCAGTATTTTTCTCCAGATCCAAGTCACAACAGGTGTTGTGAAGTGGATCAAAAATTACACTAGAACCCTGCAAATCAACAAAATACACACTGAGTCAATACTTAGAAAATTTCAGCATCAAAACAATTACAAGTGAAAACAAATGTAATGACAACGCATTACAAGCGAAATCACCCTAATTGATTTGGAGCGAAATAACATAACACTCAGAAGCGAAATCAGGTTAACACATAGAAGCGAAATCTCATGACAAGCACTTAGAAGCGGAATCATTGAGCTCACTTAGAAGCGAAATCAGAAATGATACTTAGAAGCGAAATCACCCTGTTGTAGGAGCAGAATCACCTAACCCTCAGTTTGAAGCGAAATCACAGATAAATATTCAAAACTTGTTGGATGATTAAATTGATCAGGTTAACTTGTAAATCTGATGATTCCGACACTAGGGTTATGTTCTGATTTAATTTTTGCCCTTTCAAACAACCTAGATCTAAGTCTGAACAAACATTCATCATCAAACATACAATCGGTTCAGATCTGAAACAATTAACATACAATTACATGTTCTATACACTAAACCGACACTAATGATATTATCTATGTTCAATTTTTAACAGATATTAGCCCTAAAACTACGTTTTGTTCAGCAACAGTCGCCGACAGTTCAAATAATACAAGATATAGCCAGATTAGAGCCTAAATCTACCTTGCCCGTGATTACTAGATGAGATAATCACAAGATCTGATAAAAATTGGGCAGCAATATGGTAGGAAAACAAAGAGACTAGGGTTTCGCTCAAGATCGCCGGAGAGAGAACAGTTGGGGCGGAATCCGGAAAGTGGTGGCAGGAGTGGAATCAGGTGGCTTTTATAGCCTGTCTGATTCCGCTCGAAATGGTAACACAACTCTCGAGCGAAATCACTTTATGAAGCTATGAGCGAAATCAGCTTAGAAGCTACGAGCGAAATCAGATCTTGAAGCAGCTAGGAGCAAAATTAACTTTTAATGAGATTAGGAGCGAAATCAGCTTGTTGTTGTGAAACTTATGTTTTAGAGCGAAATCAGAAATTTATTCTCAAACTTTTAACATTTTAATCTTTTCTGATTGTTCACCGACACACCCAGTTAACCAAGTCCAAGTTAATAACATTGGTCAACTGTTTGGCCTACCAAGTCCAAGTTAATGACCTTGGTTGACCGGATTATGAAGTAAGCTGTCTTTTCAATCTGAAAACAGTTCAAATTAATGAACTTTTGAACAATTTGAGCCTTCAAACACCTTTTCAAACTTCACACCTGTACCAATCACAGTTCAGTATCTCCTGTTTAGCCAACCTTCATCAAACAGACATGATCTGCACAAGGTTTTGATCGTCTGATTCCCAACATCGGTTGTCGAAAATAAGTTGAAAAATTAAAATCTTTTTGGATTTTTTAACAGGATAAACTGAAATATGTACACACAATCTTTTTGTGAGCGTGTTAGGGGATCATATCAGCATTTGACAAGACACCAGCACCGTTAAGCTATTATTTCATACCAAGCCTTAAACAATTCGCGTAGCTTGCTGATTTACTGATCCTCTTAAATTCTCACAAAACTTTCAATCTGTTCGGGATACGGAATTAATGTTTTAAGACTTAAACCTCTACATGTGTCCCACCTCAGTATATACTCCCGTATCCAGATCCCAATATTCAGTCTTACAGGTGAGTATACCTAAATGATATCTGTAATGAGGTGTATTGCGAGGGCCATGAGAGCTCAGGTCGATACTTCCGTATACGCAGAGAGATGATGGCTTCGACTTTGGTGGGTCCCCTTTGGGGATCTTCTTTACAACAGCACATGATTATCATTTTCAATGTTTAATCATTTTTTATGCTGAGGGGAGGCTTTACAAGTAAAGCATATGTGTAAAGCATTATCCGGGGACTAGGTCAGTATTTCTATACAGCAGAAGTCCCGGGATAATACCCCAGATATCAATAAGCATAAAGACCTAGTATCTCAGAATAGGGGACCTTTCAACCGAGATTTCGGGGGTTACCCATACATCCTGGAGGTGTTCCCCACATAAACGCAAGTAAATTTTAGGTTTATATCCCAAACTGATCTACTGATTTTGCAAAAACCTATCGGCACATCTTTAGCGAGACTGCTTAATTGCATTTTAAACGTTACATTTCTTTAGCGTACTGTGTCTGTCTAGCTGACGTACTATCATTTCCCCTATTCTACACAAACTCTTTTTGAAGTTTTCTAATGTTTTTGGATTTTTGTGATTTTATCATGTTTTTGTATTTTTCTGCAAATTTCTCCCCCTAAAAAGAAAAACATATTTTTGTGTTTTTGTTTTTATCGAAAAGCAGAAAAACAAACTGTAAAGAAAGTTGACAACACGACATGGTTCACGTCTGATCGCTGCCCTCCTCGGCTTCACATTCTACTACCCTCCCAGAACTTAGATTTTTTAACCCATTCAATTTTAGAAGATAGCAAAATCTCTTTTTGTCAAAGGGTTTTGTATAAAAATCAGTTTTCTGATCATCGGTGTGTATGTGCTCAATCCGGATTAACTTCTTCTCATGACAATCATGGATGAAGTGGTGAAGGATTTCGATATGTTTTGTTTTATGAATGGTGAACCGGGTTTTTAGTGATGTTTATAGCTGCTTCGTTGTCCACATATATCGGCGTATCTAAGAACTTGTCACACCCCGATTTCCACGTGTCTCACCGGTGGGCCCGGTGGGGGATTACCGTGACGTAGTTGGCACCTATTATAGTCAAACCACACAATATATATGAATGCACAGCGGAAGCATAAAGATAAATATATTTCAACATTTAAGTGTAATATCAATGTATCACCATTGTTGAAATAATAATCCATAGGGGATCAAATATAATAATAACAAAGTATTGTTCAACAGACTTCAGGCATCTTAAGCTTGCGAGACTTCTAGTGATGCTAAGGAGAAATCCCAGCCAATTACGCATAGTACCTGCATTTAGTCTTTTTGGGGAAAATACGTCAGTTTACACTGGTAAATACATTCAACTGACACTTTTGTAAAATGTTTAATAAAATTGGTTTAAATGCTCAAGGCACAAACTCTTTATAACTTGGGATAATTTATAATCAAATCTTGTAAAGAATTACATGTTACTATGCGTTCGGTCGCCCGGGTCGTGCCGGGTTAAATTTTAATAGACACACCACATAGTATAAAACCGTGGCGGGTAACCAACGGCTACACTTTTATAGTTATGGACATAATACCGGGTGTACGCCTACACCGGGATGTCAAGGTCGTGGCCATTCGTAAATGCTGCCAAGGATATCCGGGACATGGTCATTAAGCCCCCAAAGGCGTCAAGCCAACAAAACAAGTTTTTAAACGGGTCACATTGATAATACCCAACTACAAATGAGTTGGGGTCAATTTCCCGACCAAGCGGTATTTTAGATACCGTAACCCAAGCCCGTATAACGGAAAATAAGTTAAAAGTATTTACATTTGCAAGTATAATTCCTTAATTGAAATAAATTGCAGATAGCTTTTACTGGTCCCCTATTCTGGAACGAAGGTTTAAATTAACCTATTAGAATCCTAATGGGTCTTTAATTTAGCCGTAGCTTAGACCGGTCAGTTTCAATGGATAGTTACGGTTTAATCGCGTGAAAGGCGAAAACCGTGAGTGGAGTGTGATCTTGACCCAACAAGTTTGAAGACTTGTTTTATATGGGTATAATAATCATATTCTGGATTTTGGGGTCAAAACAATATGGTTTGACCCGTTTCGGCTAATTTATGTAAACTAGTTACATAAGCCGAACCGCGCGCGCAAAAGGCGCAACGGGTAACCATAAGAGTCCTACACTGTTTCCCTAAGTCAACATGCTTTAAAGAGGTTGTGGTATCAGTAGGATACCTTCCATAATGCCCGTAACGAGTTTAAGTTCATATTATGCCCCGTAGGGGTATTTCGGTCTTTTTAAAGATTATAAAAGAGGTTTCTGAGTTCTACAGGAAATCTGAGTTTCCCAAATAGTTTATAAAGTCTAAAATACTTTATTTATTATTTAAATTCAGTAGCAACTGGAATCGGGTCAAAAGACCTTGTAGAACTCAAGTTATGGCCAAAAAGGGTATATTCGGTATTTACCGAACCGTTGCCATAACCGCAGGTTATGAGCAGGTTAAAAATAATTAAAAATCTTTAAAAATCCCAAAATATTATTTTACATCAGTGAGTAAAAGGTTTGGTGTCGAAATTCGGGTTTAGATAGGCGTTATGCTAATTGCGCTATTTAATTACTAAAGTTTCGTAATTTGCGCTATTTAGCATAACTCCTATTCTGGACCTCGGATTGACACGAGATTTTAGGGACATCCTTAGAAATCGGTAACTAAGGTTATGATTCTTTCACATGTCCGAAATTCTCGTGTTAAGTCAAAAAGGGCGTTACGGTCAACTTTTAAGCATTTAACGGAAATGTGTAAAAGACTCGGACAAACAACGAACCGGTCATAGAGGTTTATACCATCGTGTAACCTGGTCCTAAGAGAGTCATAAGGCATATCTATATCAAACTTTAACGGGTCAGAACTGTAGTCAATGCAAAAGTCAAGCTTTTGCGACTTTCGGCTCCGAACCGGGTCAAAACAATAAATGGTCGGATCAAACAAGCTTAGATTAGTTTATATACTTATTATCATGTTTTATGAGTGTTCAAACAGGTTACATATCATCTACACTACAGATTATGCAAGAAATCGCAAAATGACATTTCTATTGACTTTTTCTAAGCACGTTTGACTCGACATTTGGACTAGTTAGAATGGGAATCAGAGGGTACCCTTTTAGGGGTTTAATGCCCACATGATTACCATCATATAACTATCTTTGATTCGACAAACCACTGGACCATTCGTGATTTATCGCAAAGTCAATCGTTAGTTACGACGCATTGACTTTTAGGCTAAAACTATGGAAAAACGAAACCACAAAGGGTTAGGCAACTTACAGAAGCTTGGTGCACGACTAAGAATGATAGAGGAAAGCTTGAGAGCTCCAAGAATGATCAGAAGGCAGGTTTTGAGGTGTGTTTCACTTATGCACAATGTATGGCCTTTTATTGTGAAAAACTTGGCATAGGATCATCACAACTCAACCTACAAGGCATCATGGATGTTCAGCAGGTGGCCCTGGGTACTAGGGGGCATGTAGAGGGCGCCCATGCTTCATTAATTGCTCACAAGATCGTTCACAAGCTAAATCATTGAATCTGTCCAACGTTTCTGCATCTGGGACATGTAGAGGGCGCCCATATGCACGCGGGCCGCCTGGATCTTCATGTCAGGAAACGTATCTACAGGTGGCTCGCGGCCCGCTTCAACTTGCTTGTTTCACTCAGGCGGGCCGCCTGAGGCCTAAATTTCAAGATTTTCAAATCTTTTGTAATCATTAACCTGACCTTTCGGTTTCGAAGGGGTAACTTTGCGATTTGGCCCTCGGTTATTTACCGTTAAGGGCCTCGTGCCTTTTACCCGCACTGTTAAGTCCCCGGTTAGTTTAATTACTATCCGAAAAGCCTTAACTTTCATTGTTGACGCTTTTAACCCCTCGCATACGAATTTGATCATAACTTTCTCGTTTTAAAACGGAACTTCGCGAAATTTATATAGTACATTCTAGTGAGCGTATTTTACTGTTACAAAGCCTCGGGTTCGTCAAAGGGTCACTCAGAGGTATTAATTAAACATGTTGACACAATTAACCCCTGTAGCTTGTAATTCCTCACTTTCTCCCGCGTTTTGCTCCGTACGATCCATGATTTATTCGTTTGAAGGTACGAGCATCATTTAGGGTTACTATACAGTATATTTACCCTTCGTTGACATTTATAACCCTCGAATTTACATACTTTCAAGGTTTGTCAACTTTAGTCCTTTATTTAATATCTAATGCCACGTGTAAACTAATGACTCGTGTTAACACATTATTGGACACAAAATTTTGAGGTGTTACATCCTCACCCCCTTAAAATAAATCTCGACCCGAGATTTACTCAAACAAATAAGGGTATTTTTCTTTCATCGTGGCTTCAACCCCCCACGTGAATCGGGACCTCTACGGGCATCCCATTTGACTTTTACTATAGGTACATGCTTCCTTCGAAGCTTCTTTACCTGTCGATCTTCAATCGACAAAGGCTTCTCCACAAATTTCAAGCTCTCATCTATATGCACATCTGTGTGTGGGATCACCAATGATTCATCAGCGAAGCACTTCTTTAGATTGCAGATGTGGAACACATTGTGAATTCCATTGAGCTCCTCCGGTAAGTTTAGCTTATAGGCAACTGACCCGACCCGTTCGATAACTTCGAAAGGTCCTATGTATCTCGGGCTTAGTTTGCCTTTCTTACCAAAACGCATCACCCCCTTCCAGGGTGATACTTTAAGTAACACTTTTTCACCTACTTCGAAGTGAAAATCTTTACGCTTTGGATCCGCGTAACTCTTCTGCCTATCTCGGGAAGCATTGAGACGGTCTCGAATCTGGACAATCTTGTCCGTCGTCTCGAAAACTATCTCTGGTCCAGACAATTGGACATCTCCAACTTCCGCCCAACAAACAGGCGATCTACGCTTTCTACCGTATAATGCCTCGAAAGGCGCAGCCTTAATGCTGGTGTGGTAGCTATTGTTGTAGGAGAATTCGATTAATGGTAGGTTCTTATCCCAACTACCACCCAAATCGATAGCACATGCACGCAGCATGTCTTCCAACGTCTGAATAGTACGCTCACTCTGACCGTCTGTCTGAGGATGGTAAGTCGTACTAAAATTCAAACGTGTGCCCAAAGATTGCTGGAAACTTTTCCAGAAATGAGACGTGTATCTAGTATCTCTGTCGGAGATAATAGACACAGGTATGCCATGTAAGGCTACAATCTTATCAACGTATAACTGGGCTAACATGTCAGAGCTATAAGTCTCCTTGATGGGTAAGAAATGAGCTGACTTAGTCAGTCTGTCGACTATAACCCATATTGTGTCATTTCCATTCCTCGTCTTGGGTAACTTAGTAATAAAATCCATAGTTACACATTCCCACTTCCATTCAGGAAGTTCAGGCTGTTGTAGCAAGCCTGATGGCTTTTGATGCTTAGCCTTGACTTGCGCACAAGTCATGCATTTGGCTACATAAGCGGCTACAGACTTTTTCAAGCCTATCCACCAATAATTTGCCTTTAGATCCTGATACATCTTATCAGCTCCTGGGTGAACAGAGTATTTGGAACTATGGGCTTCCTGGAGGATAACATCGCGTAGTCCTCCATAAATTGGAACCCATATTCGTCCATTCAATCGTAAAATTCCGTCCTTGCTAAGAGTTAACTGCTCCTCAGTTACTCCCAGCTTCTCTTGAGGATAGTTAGCTTCCAAGACAGCTTCTTGCTGTGCAGCTAACAACCTTTCAATTAAATTATTCTTCACTTCAATACTCTTGGCATTGATTCGGATGGGTTTTACCCTTTCCTTTCTACTCAGGGCATCAGTACTACAATTGCCTTGCCGGGATGATATCTGATTTCACAATCATAATCATTTAAAGTCTCCATCCAACAGCATTGCTTCATGTTTAGCTCCTTCTGATTAAACAGATGTTGAAGGCTCTTGTGATCAAAATAGATCACAAACTTGATACCATACAGATAATGCCTCCACAGTTTTAGTGCGAACACAACGGCACCCAGCTCCAAGTCATGGGTGGTGTAATTCTTTTCGTGCACCTTTAACTGTCTCGAAGCATAGGCAATAACCTTGCCTTTCTGCATGAGCACACATCCCATGCCAGTGTGTGATGCATCGCAGTAAACTACGAACTCCTCGGTACCTTCCGGAAGTGTCAGCACAGGAGCGTTGCTCAGCTTTTGCTTTAGAATATCAAAGGACTCTTGCTGCTTAGGGCCCCA
Source organism: Helianthus annuus (assembly GCF_002127325.2). Taxonomy (NCBI): domain Eukaryota; kingdom Viridiplantae; phylum Streptophyta; class Magnoliopsida; order Asterales; family Asteraceae; genus Helianthus; species Helianthus annuus. The sequence goes on from NC_035442.2 coordinate 140,440,473, forward strand.
AACAAACTTTACTTTCTTCTTGGTCAGGGAAGTTAAGGGCGCAGCAATCCTTGAAAAATTTTCAATGAATCGCCTGTAGTATCCTGCCAATCCCAGGAAACTACGAATCTCTGTAGGTGTCTTCGGCTCTTGCTAGTTCATAACTGCTTCAACCTTAGCGGGATCCACTTGGATGCCACGCTCACTGACGACATGTCCAAGGAATTGGACTGCTCGTAGCCAGAATTCGCACTTAGAGAATTTGGCATAGAGTTTCTCACGATGTAGCAGTTTGAGAATACAACGAAGGTGTTTCTCATGGTCAGCTCGGTTCTTCGAGTAGATAAGAATGTCGTCGATGAAAACGATGACGAATTTGTCCAAGTACGGCTTGCAGATGCGATTCATGAGATCCATGAACGCAGCCGGTGCATTAGTGAGCCCAAAAGGCATCACTAGGAACTCGTAGTGACCGTAACGAGTCCTAAATGCGGTTTTATGTACGTCTTCATCTCTGACTTTCAGTTGATGGTAGCCTGACCTCAAATCGATCTTCGAGAAATAACTTGCCCTTTGTAACTGATCGAACAAATCGTCAATCCTCGGCAAGGGGTATCAATTCTTTATCGTGACCTTATTAAGTTCGCGATAATCGATGCACAGACGCATCGATCCGTCCTTCTTTTTAACAAACAGGACAGGCGCTCCCCAGGGAGATGAACTGGGTTTGATGAAACCTTTAGCTAGCAGTTCATCCAGCTGGGTCCTTAACTCCTTCATTTCGGTTGGTGCTAGCCTGTAAGGCGCTCTAGCAATAGGTGCTGCTCCAGGGATGATATCTATCCTGAATTCCACTTGCCTATCTGGTGGCAAACCAGGTAGATCTTCAGGGAAAACTTCTGGATACTCTGAAATGACGGGAATGTCTTCTATCTTCGGTTTAGGCTCTTTAATAATCACCTGTTCCATGTAGATGACACAACCCTTCTTTAGACATTTTGAAGTCTTGAGCATGGTCACTTGCTCAGGCAATCCGTACTGGGTGTCTCCCCGAATGGTAAGCGATTCACCAGACGGAGTCTTTATCACCACTTGCTTTCTGTTGCAGACGATTTGGGCATGGTTGTGAGATAACCAGTCCATACCCAATACTAGGTCAAAACCGGCCAATTTAAAGGGAAGTAGAGATAGAGGAAAAAAGTGGTTCTTAATGGATATCACACATCCATCTAACACAGTGGAGACGGTTTCTATGGTGCCATCTGCTAGCTCTACCTCGTAATTCATATTTAAGGTTTTGACAGGTATATTCAGCAATTTGCAAAATTTATGATCTACGAAAGACTTATCAACGCCCGAATCAAAAAGTACTCTTGCAAAGATATCATTTACGAGAAAAGTACCTGTGATCACGTTATCATCCAGCACTGCTTCTTTCGCCTCCATCCTGAAGACTCTAGCATTGTTCTTCTTGGCCTCTTCAGGCTTCTTGGAATATTTAGGGCAGTTGCTTTTAATGTGCCCCTTCTCGTTGCATTTATAGCAGGTTGCATCTTTTATCTTCTTGCAGTCCACGGTCCTGTGGTCCTTGGACTTGCACAACCCGCAAGCATACGACTTCGACTGAGTCTGCGAGTTTAATTCGAGCCTACACTTTCCAAAGTGATGTCTCTTGCAAGTCTTGCACTTGGGCTTCTCACCAGACTGTTGCCCATCCTTCCTTGACTCCGACCCCCCTTGTTATCACCGTTTCCACGGTGTTTCTTGCTCGACCTCTGTGAAGTTTCATCTTCACGCTTTCTCTTTTCAGCTTCTTTGTTCCTTAGCGATCTTTGTCGGACCGCATCCAGAGTAAGGGACAAAGATATATCGGCTACAGATCGAAAGGTCGCTGGCCGAGAGGCCTTCACGCTTGCCTTTATTTCGGGGGCTAACCCACCGATGAAACGAGCGATTCTCTTTGGCTCCGGGGTTACCAGATATGGAACCAACCGGGACATCATGTTGAAGCTCGTTAGGTAAGCTTGGCAGTCAAGGTTTGTCATCACCAATGATAGAAAATCGGATTCTATCTTTTCCACCTCATGTTGAGGGCAGTAATTCTCCTTGATGAGAGAAATGAATTCCTCCCATGTCATGCTGTATAGAACAGCCTTTCCTGAGGCCTGAACCAACGCCCTCCACCAAGCCAGGGCCTCGCCTTTGAAAGATTGCGACACATACTTTACCACATCTTTTTCTGCACAGCCGCTGATGTCCACCACGGTGTCCATCTCGTCAAGCCACGTCATACAATCGACCGCTCCTTTCTCCCTAGTGAAGTCTCGGGGTTTGCATAATACAAAGTACTTGTAGGTGCAGCCTCTGGCGCGAGATGTGTCAGTATATACTCTTTCTTGACGGACACTGTTTTCATTGGATGAATGATTATCATCATCCTTTTTAGGCTTGGACAACGGTTTGCTGTGAGATTTTATGTGGGTTTTCGGCTTTGAGTGTGGTTTGGATATGGTTCGGCTCCGAGATTCAGTATATTCCTCATATTGTCGATCCAGAGCTGCCTTGACAGCATTATCGACAAGAGCTTTCAACTCTGCGCCCGTCAGATGAACCTGGGTGTTAACGTATTCGTCTTCCTTCGAGTGGCTATTTTATCCACTAGGATCAGCCATGGTAACTTGAATTTGTTACAGAAGATAACGAAAATTTTATTTAGGAGTTTATTATGGAATTGTCTTTTATGGCAATTTATTAACCATGATAAACAGAGACCATATCTGGTTAATTTATACTCACTTTTATTTAGGATTTGAGTATAACTTATCCTAATTACAAACAATATTGCTAGTGGCATAACAGCCTAGTCACTAGGACGTTTTTATAATATTAGCCGAGATTACAGAGAATCAAGGTACGAAGGTTTGAACCGTAGTCCTTTTACCCTTTCTGTCAGGGAGTCATAGACCACCACTGCCTTTTGTCCTATATGACAATAATTATGGCCCGTAGGCACTACATCACTAATGGATGGTTAATAAGTTTGGCCCGTAGGCACTACATCACTAATGGATGTTTAACAAGTCTGGCCCGCAGGCACTACATCACCAATGGATGTTTAATAATTGATCATCTTTATTGACGATTTAACCCATGATTTATACATCATTTATTTGGGCTTTGGAATCCTTACAAGGATCCTTATATAAGAATGACGCGTGCAATTTTAACGAATCACATCTGCCATGAACGTTAACATGATTACAGAGGTTAACTGGAATTCTGAATCTTTTAATCAGGTCTTACCATCTTGGCCGGGTCTAAAAAGACACCTGGCTAGGTTTCACTCTTAAGATTCTTTATTTAGGCAGATTTAAATTTAAACGGAATGATTTTGATTTATTTCATATATAGTAATAACAAAAATGAAATTTATAACATAACATTCCATAAACTTCAAATATGATTACACGCTACCCTAAACGGGACTTTTAATTAAATAAGTACCTACGCAGAGGTTTGTAGAAAGACAAGTCCACGTAGGGACCAATACAAGATAGATGTCCGCACAGGGACTAAAAGATAAGTCCATCTAAGGACTGAAATACGATAAATGTCCACGCAGGGACTAAATTGCAAATACAATATTACATAAGGAGACTAATGGTCTCGTTTCTTCCTCCCTTTTAGTAGGTTTGCAAGGCCTTTGAGAAATCCATGATTACTCTTGCGTTCTTGTTCGAAGTCTCGTTCCACACGGTTTAAACGGTGGAGTATTTCTTCTTGCTCTGGTGGAGAAAAACGTGGCTGTTGCGACGGTTGCTGGACCGGAGGTCTAGGAGGTATTGGATACCCATGAGCTGAGTAATCTGGTCTCCAAGAGGTTCCATGAAGGGCATTATAATTAGCCGCTACCACATATGGATCGGCATCATAGTTATAGTTGTAGTGCGTGTGAGTTGGCTGCTCAAACGGATTGTACGCCGTGGAAGCGCCGTACGCTGGTATCGGATTGTCATATTCGAATGGTGGCGGAGGGGGTGTAACTGGTGCAGAATTCACCTCTGCAGGGTGACCAGAAGGTTCCCCTAATTGTGGTTCTTCTTCAGGTACTGACGGAAAGTGACTCGCACTCGAGTGGCGAGGAGTGCTGAAATGGAATTCCCCTCCTCGGGTAGACATCCGTGCGCCTGATCTTCTATGCCTTGGCGGATCTGGAATTACTGGTTGAACCGGTGGCGGTGGCGGTGGCGTAACGACCACAAACCGCGAATCCTCAGAAGGATCCTGTTGTTGCTGTTGATCAAATCGATCTTCGAGAAATAACTTGCCCCTTGTAACTGATCGAACAAATCGTCGATCCTCGGCAAGGGGTATCAATTCTTTATCGTGACCTTTTTAAGTTCGCGATAATCGATGCACAGACGCATCGATCCGTCCTTCTTTTTAACAAACAGGACAGGCACTCCCCAGGGAGATGAACTGGGTTTGATGAAACCTTTAGCTAGCAGTTCATCCAGCTGGGTCCTTAACTCCTTCATTTCGGTTGGTGCTAGCCTGTAAGGCGCTCTAGCAATAGGTGCTGCTCCAGGGATGATATCGATCCTGAATTCCACTTGCCTATCTGGTGGCAAACCAGGTAGATCTTCAGGGAAAACTTCTGGATACTTCGAAATGACGGGAATGTCTTCTATCTTCGGTTTAGGCTCTTCAATAATCACCTGTTCCATGTAGATGACACAACCCTTCTTTAGACATTTTGAAGCCTTGAGCATGGTCACTTGCTCAGGCAATCCGTACTGGGTGTCTCCCCGAATGGTAAGCGATGCACCAGACGGAGTCTTTATCACCACTTGCTTTCTGTTGCAGACGATTTGGGCCTGGTTGTGAGATAACCAGTCCATACCCAATACTAGGTCAAAACCGGCCAATTTAAAGGGAAGTAGAGATAGAGGAAAAGAGTGGTTCTTAATGGATATCACACATCCATCTAACACAGTGGAGACGGTTTCTATGGTGCCATCTGCTAGCTCTACCTCGTAATTCATATTTAAGGTTTTGACAGGTATATTCAGCAATTTGCAAAATTTATGATCTACGAAAGACTTATCAGCGCCCGAATCAAAAAGTACTCTTGCAAATATATCATTTACGAGAAAAGTACCTGTGATCACGTTATCATCCAGCACTGCTTCTTTCGCCTCCATCCTGAAGACTCTAGCATTGTTCTTCTTGGCCTCTTCAGGCTTCTTGGAATATTTAGGGCAGTTGCTTTTAATGTGCCCCTTCTCGTTGCAGTTATAGCAGGTTGCATCTTTTATCTTCTTGCAGTCCACGGTCTTGTGGTCCTTGGACTTGCACAACCCGCAAGCATACGACTTCGACTGAGTCTGCGAGTTTAATTCGAGCCTACACTTTCCAAAGTGATGTCTCCTGCAAGTCTTGCACTTGGGCTTCTCACCAGACTGTTGCCCATCCTTCCTTGACTCCGACCCCCTCTTGTTATCACCGTTTCCACGGTGTTTCTTGCTCGACCTCTGTGAAGTTTCATCTTCACGCTTTCTCTTTTCAGCTTCTTTGTTCCTTAGCGATCTTTGTCGGACCGCATCCAGAGTAAGGGACAAAGATATATCGGCTACAGATCGAAAGGTCGCTGGCCGAGAGGCCTTCACGCTTGCCTTTATTTCGGGGGTTAACCCACCGATGAAATGAGCGATTCTCTTTGGCTCCGGGGTTACCAGATATGGAACCAACCGGGACATCATGTTGAAGCTCGTTAGGTAAGCTTGGCAGTCAAGGTTTGTCATCACCAATGATAGAAAATCGGATTCTATCTTTTCCACCTCATGTTGAGGGTAGTAATTCTCCTTGATGAGAGAAATGAATTCCTCCCATGTCATGCTGTATAGAACAGCCTTTCCCGAGGCCTGAACCAACGCCCTCCACCAAGCCAGGGCCTCGCCTTTGAAAGATTGCGACACATACTTTACCACATCTTTTTCTGCACAGCCGCTGATGTCCACCACGGTGTCCATCTCGTCAAGCCACGTCATACAATCGACCGCTCCTTTCTCCCCAGTGAAGTCTCGGGGTTTGCATGATACAAAGTACTTGTAGGTGCAGCCTCTGGCGCGAGATGCGTCAGTATATACTCTTTCTTGACGGACACTGTTTTCATTGGATGAATGATTATCATCATCCTTTTTAGGCTTGGACAGCGGTTTGCTGTGAGATTTTGTGTGTGTTTTCGGCTTTGAGTGTGGTTTGGATATGGTTCGGCTCCGAGATTCAGTATATTCCTCATATTGTCGATCCAGAGCTTCCTTGACAGCATTATCGACAAGAGCTTTCAACTCTGCGCCCGTCAGATGAACCTGGGCGTTATCGTATTCGTCTTCCTTCGAGTGGCTATTTTCTCCACTAGGATCAGCCATGATAACTTGAATTTGTTACAGAAGATAACGAAAATTTTATTTAGGAGTTTATTATGGAATTGTCTTTTGTGGCAATTCATTAACCATGGTAAACAGAGACCATATCTGGTTAATTTATTACTCACTTTTATTTAGGATTTGAATATAACTTATCCTAATTACAAACAATATTGCTAGTGGCATAACAGCCTAGTCACTAGGACGTTTTTATAATATTAGCCGAGATTACAGAGAATCAAGGTACGAAGGTTTGAACCGTAGTCCTTTTACCCTTTCTGTCAGGGAGTCATAGACCACCACTGCCTTTTGTCCTATATGACAATAATTATGGCCCATAGGCACTACATCACTAATGGATGGTTAATAAGTTTGGCCCGAAGGCACTACATCACTAATGGATGTTTAACAAGTCTGGCCCGCAGGCACTACATCACCAATGGATGTTTAATAATTGATCATCTTTATTGATGATTTAACCCATGATTTATACATCATTTATTTGGGCTTTGGAATCCTTAGAAGGATCCTTATATAAGAATGACGCGTGCAATTTTAACGAATCACCTCTGCCATGAACGTTAAGATGATTACAGAGGTTAACTGGAATTCTGAATCTTTTAATCAGGTCTTACCATCTTGGCCGGGTCTAAAAAGACACCTGGCTAGGTTTCACTCTTAAGATTCTTTATTTAGGCAGATTTAAATTTAAAAGGAATGATTTTGATTTATTTCATATATAGTAATAACAAAAATGAAATTTATAACATAACATTCCAAAAACTTCAAATATGATTACACGCTGCCCTAAACGGGACTTTTAATTAAATAAGTACCTACGCAGAGGTTTGTTGAAAGACAAGTCCACGTAGGGACCAATACAAGATAGATGTCCGCGCAGGGACTAAAAGATAAGTCCATGTAAGGACTGAAATACGATAAATGTCCATGCAGGGACTAAATTGCAAATACAATATTACATAAGGAGACTAATGGTCTCGTTTCTTCCTCCCTTTTAGTAGGTTTGCAAGGCCTTTGAGAAATCCACGATTACTCTTGCGTTCTTGATCGAAGTCTCGTTCCACACGGTTTAAACGGTGGAGTATTTCTTCTTGCTCTGGTGGAGAAAAACGTGGTTGTTGCGACGGTTGCTGGACCGGAGGTTTAGGAGGTATTGGATACCCATGAGCTGAGTAATCTGGTCTCCAAGAGGTTCCATGAAGGGCATTATAATTAGCCGCTACCACATATGGATCGGCATCATAGTTATAGTTGTAGTGCGTGTGAGTTGGCTGCTCAAACGGATTGTACGCCGTGGAAGCGCCGTACGCTGGTATCGGATTGTCATATCCGAATGGTGGCGGAGGTGGTGCAACTGGTGCAGAATTCACCTCTGCAGGGTGACTAGAAGGTTCCCCTAATTGTGGTTCTTTTTCAGGTACTGACGGAAAGTGACTCGCACTCGAGTGGCGAGGAGTGCTGAAATGGAATTCCCCTCCTCGGGTAGACATCTGTGCGCCTGATCTTCTACGCCTTGGCGGATCTGGAATTACTGGTTGAACCGGTGGCGGTGGCGGTGGCGTAACGGCCACGAACCGCGAATCCTCAGAAGGATCCTGTTGTTGCTGTTGATCATGAGGCGAGTAATGTTGTGAAGGTGTAAAGTACCAGTTACATTGGTCAAACCTCGCCTGGTAGCTGTCGGGACCTTGATAGGGCGTTCCATGGAAGGATGACCCATCCGAGATCTCGATTGGATGATTGGGAGTACCCCGTGCAGGCTCGACGGGATCTGTATCCTCGTCCATATCCACTGCATTATCTTCGGAAAAGTGATCCTCTGGTCCTAGAGGGTTATACCCTATTGGCTCTTGGACATAATCCGCCGGGTTAAACTATCCTATGAAGAAAGGTGAAGGATCGCCATAAGATCGGTGCGAAGCAGATCGCTGTAGAGGTATAAAGGATGGTTGAGGGTTATTGGGATTATTTTCCGAATCTAGTCCAAATGAATGGCGGTATGAGGGTGTTGAGCTATGCGAGGTAGAATGTCTCGCAGGTTCAAAAAGGTTTCTCCTTCGTCTCTGTGGTTCTTCACTCCTTGTACTGGAAGGAGCTCGCGTGTTCGAAGGTCCAGCTTCGTGATCATTGTGAGTAATGATCGTTCCTCTGCCTCTTCCTCCTCTTCTTCGTCTGATTGCAGGTGGCATGTTCCTGCTTTCAAAACTTTAAATAACAATAAACAATAAAAAGACAAACTTGGAATAACAATTCGAATTTGTCCTGTGTTCTTGTCTAGACTCAAGTATGTGCAATTGTGTAACTGAGATTAAACACAAAGGTTAGTGTTTAATTCACTCAGTGTTGGCTCTGATACCAACCTGTCACACCCCGATTTCCACGTGTCTCACCGGTGGGCCCGGTGGGGGATTACCGTGATGTAGTTGGCAACATTATAGTCAAACCACACAATATATATGAATGCACAGCGGAAGCATATAGATAAATATATTTCAACATTTAAGTGTAATATCAATGTATCACCATTGTTGAAATAATAATCCACAGGGGATCAAATATAATAATAACAAAGTATTGTTCAACAGACTTCAGGCATCTTAAGCTTGCGAGACTTCTAGTGATGCTAAGGAGAAATCCCAGCCAATTACGCATAGTACCTGCATTTAGTCTTTTTGGGGAAAATACGTCAGTTTACACTGGTAAATACATTCAACTGACACTTTTGTAAAATGTTTAATAAAATTGGTTTAAATGCTCAAGGCACAAACTCTTTATAACTTGGGATAATTTATAATCAAATCTTGTAAAGAATTACATGTTACTATGCGTTCGGTCACCCGGGTCGTGCCGGGTTAAATTTTAATAGACACACCACATAGTATAAAACCGTGGCGGGTAACCAACGTCTACACTTTTATAGTTATGGACATAATACCGGGTGTACGCCTACACCGGGATGTCAAGGTCGTGGCCATTCGTAAATGCTGCCAAGGATATCCGGGACATGGTCATTAAGCCCCCAAAGGCGTCAAGCCAACAAAACAAGTTTTTAAACGGGTCACATTGATAATACCCAACTACAAATGAGTTGGGGTCAATTTCCCGACCAAGCGGTATTTTAGATACCGTAACCCAAGCCCGTATAACGGAAAATAAGTTAAAAGTATTTACCTTTGCAAGTATAATTCCTTAATGAAATAAATTGCAGATAGCTTTTACTGGTCCCCTATTCTGGAACGAAGGTTTAAATTAACCTATTAGAATCCTAATGGGTCTTTAATTTAGCCGTAGCTTAGACCGGTCAGTTTCAATGGATAGTTACGGTTTAATCGCGTGAAAGGCGAAAACCGTGAGTGGAGTGTGATCTTGACCCAACAAGTTTGAAGACTTGTTTTATATGGGTATAATAATCATACTCTGGATTTTGGGGTCAAAAGAATATGGTTTGACCCATTTCGGCTAATTTATGTAAACTAGTTACATAAGCCGAACCGCGCGCGCAAAAGGCGCAACGGGTAACCGTAAGAGTCCTACACTGTTTCCCTAAGTCAACATGCTTTAAAGAGGTTGTGGTATTAGTAGGATTCCTTCCATAATGCCCGTAACGAGTTTAAGTTCATATTATGCCCCGTAGGGGTATTTCGGTCTTTTTAAAGATTATAAAAGAGGTTTCTGAGTTCTACATGAAATCTGAGTTTCCCGAACAGTTTATAAAGTCTAAAATACTTTATTTATTATTTAAAATCAGTAGCAACTGGAATCGGGTCAAAAGACCTTGTAGAACTCAAGTTATGGCCGAAAAGGGTATATTCGGTATTTACCGAACCGTTGCCATAACCGCAGGTTATGAGCAGGTTAAAAATAATTAAAAATCTTTAAAAATCCCAAAATATTATTTTACATCAGTGAATAAAAGGTTTGGTGTCGAAATTCGGGTTTAGATAGGCGTTATGCTAATTGCGTTATTTAATTACTAAAGTTTCGTAATTTGCGCTATTTAGCATAACTCCTATTCTGGACCTCGGATTGACACGAAATTTTAGGGACATCCTTAGAAATCAGTAACTAAGGTTATGATTCTTTCACATGTCCAAAATTCTCGTTTTAAGTCAAAAAGGGCGTTACGGTCAACTTTTAAGCATTTAACGGAAATGTGTAAAAGACTCGGACAAACAACGAACCGGTCACAGAGGTTTATGCCATCATGTAACCTGGTCCTAAGAGAGTCCTAAGGCATATCTATATCAAACTTTAACGGGTCAGAACTGTAGTCAATGCAAAAGTCAAACTTTTGCGACTTTCGGCTCCGAATCGGGTCAAAACAATAAATGGTCGGATCAAACAAGCTTAGATTAGTTTATATACTTATTATCATGTTTTATGAGTGTTCAAACAGGTTACATATCATCTACACTACAGATTATGCAAGAAATCGCAAAATGACATTTCTGTTGACTTTTTCTAAGAACGTTTGACTCGACATTTGGACTACTTAGAGTGGGAATCAGAGGGTGCCCTTTTAGGTGTTTAATGCCCACATGATTACCATCATATAACTATCTTTGATTCGACAAACCACTGGACCATTCGTGATTTATCACAAAGTCAATCGTTAGTTACGACGGATTGACTTTTAGGCTAAAACTATGGAAAAACGAAACCACAAAGGGTTAGTCAACTTACAGAAGCTTGGTGCACGACTAAGAATGATAGAGGAAAGCTTGGGAGCTCCAAGAATGATCAGAAGGCAGGTTTTGAGGTGTGTTTCACTTATGCACAATGTATGGCCTTTTATAGTGAAAAACTTGGCATAGGATAATCACAACTCAACCTACAAGGCATCATGGATGTTCAGCAGGTGGCCCTAGGTGCTAGGAGGCATGTAGAGGGCGCCCATGCTTCATTAATTGCTCACAAGAGCGTTCACAAGCTAAATCATTGAATCTGTCCAAAGTTTCTGCATCTAGGACTTGTACGCGGCCCGCATTAGATTTAGGCCATATGCACGCGGGCCGCCTGGATCTTCATGTCAGGAAACGTATCTACAGGTGGCTCGCGGCCCGCTTCAACTTGCTTGTTTCACTCAAGCGGGCCGTCTGAGGCCTAAATTTCAAGATTTTCAAATCTTTTGTAATCATTAACCTGACCTTTCGGTTTCGAAGGGGTAACTTTGCGATTTGGCCCTCGATTATTTACCGTTAAGGGCCTCGTGCCTTTTACCCACACTGTTAAGTCCCTGGTTAGTTTAATTACTATCCGAAAAGCCTTAACTTTCATTGTTGACGCTTTTAACCCCTCGCATACGAATTTGATCATAACTTTCTCGTTTTAAAACGGAACTTCGTGAAATTTATATAGTACATTCTAGTGAGTGTATTTTACTGTTACAAAACCTCGGGTTCGTCAAAGGGTAACTCAGAGGTATTAATTAAACATGTTGACACAATTAACCCCTGCAGCTTGTAATTCCTCACTTTCTCCCGCGTTTCGCTCCGTACGATCCATGATTTATTCGTTTGAAGGTACGAGCATCATTTAGGGTTACTATACAGTATATTTACCCTTCGTTGACATTTATAACCCTCGAATTTACATACTTTCAAGGTTTGTCAACTTTAGTCCTTTATTTAATATCTAATGCCACGTGTAAACTAATGACACGTGTTAACACATTATTGGAAACAAAATTTCGAGGTGTTACAGAACTGCAAACCGAAGTCACGCATTTGCTGTTGGATCCATAGGATCTGTGAGCAACAGCTGGAGGCTGAAACGTATTCAGCCTCACACGTAGAAAGCGCCACAACGGTTTGTTTCTTGCACTGCCAGGTAACGAGTCGAGTTCCGAAGAACTGACACCCAGCAGTGGTGGACTTTGCATTCTGCTTGCAGCTTCCAAAATCAGAATCAGCGAAACCTGATAGGGAGAAGTCACCCGAGCGAGGATACCACAAGCCGATGCTTGGGCAGCCTTTCAAATACCGTAAGATACGTTTTACAATCGTCTGGTGTGACTGCTTCGGGCTCGACTGATATCTGGCACAGAGACATGTCGGATACATGATGTCTGGACGGGAAGCAGTGAGATACATCAGAGATCCAACGATTGACCGGTACAGTGTCTCGTCCACTTTCACTCCACTTTTGTCTGGACAAATCCCGTGATTCTGTGCAAGGGGGGTTGCTGCAGGACTGCATTCAGTCATGTCGAACTTGTCAAGCACGTCCTTCACGTATTTCGTTTAGTGAATGAAGATTCCATCGGGCATCTGCTCCACCTGCAGCCCGAGGAAGAACTTCATCTCCCCCATCGAACTCATCTCAAACTTTTTCTTCATCACTTTCTCAAACTCTTTACAAAGATCGACATTGGTGGAACCAAAAATGATATCGTCAACATAAATCTGCACAATCAACAAATGGCCTGCCACTTCCTTTGTGAAGAACGTGCTATCTACTGTCCCTCTGATGAACCCGTTGGCCAACAGATATTGGGAAAGCGTCTCGTACCAGGCTCTCGGGGCCTGGTGAAGTCCGTAAAGCGCTTTGTCCAGCAGATAGACCTTGTTTTTGTGCAGTGGATCTGTGAACCCCGGCGGTTGTCCCACATACACTTATTCTTTGATTTTTCCGTAAAGGAAGGCAGATTTGACGACCAGCTGGTACACTTTAAAATCTTTCCATGACGCAAACGCCAGGAAGATCCGAATTGCCTCGAGTCGAGCAACAGGCGCATAAACTTCGTCTTAGTCGATGCCTTCTTGCTAACTAAAGCCTTGTACCACCAGTTATGCTTTGTTTCTCACCACGACTCCTCTGTCATCCCGTTTGCACTTAAAAACCCACTTTGTTTTGATTAACTTTTGATTCTGTGGCAGATCAACAAGTTTCCAAACACCCAGCTTTTCAAACTGTAGCAGTTCCTCCTGCATCGCATTTACCCAGCTTTCGTCAGTCAACGCCTCTTTGTAAGTTCTGGGCTCGATCTGCGAAATAAAACACTTTAATGAGAATTCTTCTTGCAAATGAGCAACAGAAGAATAAAAACATGTAAGGGCTCGATTGATTTGGTCTCGGGTTTTGACACCACTTTGCATGTCACCAATTATTTGCTCTGATGGATGGTGAGACAAAGTACTAGGCATCATGGTGTCGGGCACATTCACTTCCGATTGCAAGTTTGATATATCAAGATTAATGGTTTGATCCTCAGCTTCCGTCGAAGTATCATTTGGTTCCTCGTCAAAGGTCGGAATGGGTTCCGCCTCTGAGTTGTCAGAATCGTCATATGTTGGAGCTGGTTCCTCTGGTGTTTCGTGAGCTGTTCCACTCGGTCCGGCTTCATCATTGTGAGTACCCTCGGTGGGTGGAGGAACTACTAGTGGTCTAGGCACTTGCTCCTGTGGCATAGATTGCTGGTACTGGTACAGAAGTGCTAGTTCCTCATCACTCGGCGGAACCGGTAGTTGAAACGACTCCCAGAGCTTGTCGTAATCGAACAGGAATCTTTGTCCGGGAAGTTGTGGTGATGGGGTGTGCTTCTAAAAATCCACATGCTGAACTTGAATCACTTTCCCAGGCACGGTACGAACACCCTCTTCAGCGGGCTTGCGTAACCTACAAAGAAACCCTCATTTGATTTAGCACCAAATTTTCCATTCTCATCAATAAACGTACACGGAGACCCAAATGGCTCCAGAAATTCAAGATTCGGTTTGTATCGGTGCAGCAACTCAAAGCATGTCTTTTTGTACTTTTTGACAGTGAGTACACGATTCAATATATAACAAGCTGCAGATACTGCTTCGCTCCAGAAGAAGATCGGTAGTTTGGAATCGGCTAACATTGTTCGAGCTATCTCTATTAGGGTCCGATTCTTTCGTTCAGCAACGCCATTTTGTTGTGGTGTGTACGGCGCACTGAATTCATGAAGAATTCCCTTTTCATTGCAAAACTCGTACATTTTGTTGTTTTTGAATTCCGTTCCGTTGTCACTACGAATTCTCTGGATTGGCAGCTTATACCCCATTTCCATCTTCTTTAACAACACCATCAACGACTCAAAAGTTTGATCTTTTCTTTCTAAGCACACGGCCCACGAGAATCTTGTAAAGTCATCAGTCACCACCAAGCAGTACAAATCTCCACTGATGCTCTTTACGTTGACAGGCCCGAAGAGATCCATGTGTAATCTCTCAAGAGGTAACCTGATCGAATTAAGTATCTTCGGTGGGTGTGACTTCCGAGTCTGCTTCCCTTTTTTACACACTACACAATCATCAGACAAGTGAAAATTCTTTAAGTTTACACCTTCTACCAAATCATTGTGTACTAGAAAATTCATTTTACGAACATGTATGTGGCCCATCTTTCGATGCCACATAATTGTTTCTTTTTCCGTTGCTTTTGATTTTGACACAAAACATTGTTTTTGATGAGTTGTTGGTCCAACGCTCATATCAAGAATATAAAGGTCGTTTTCCCGCGGAGCGCGCAACAACACCATCTCATCAGGGATTTTAAACCTAGGTTTTAAAATCACACACTCATTCTTTGTGAAATGTACACTGAAAGATTTATCACATATTTGCGAAATGCTAAGTAAATTGTTTTCCAACTCTACGATATAGTTCACTTTGTCGAATGAGATGACACCATTTGTCAATGTTCCCTGTCCAACAATTCTCCCGCCTTGATTTCCGGCGAAGCCCACATAACTTCCATTTATTGATTTGACGTCGTAAAGAAGAGCTAGCGTCCCTGTTATATGTCTCGATGCACCACTGTCCATGATCCACTTCGAAAGGATAGACTTGGGCAGCCCCTGCAAGCATCAAATCAACTTATTCAAACATTGATGCCCATGATTTCTTAACCTCAGAAACAGTACCAAACACTACATCACACTTCTCATCTGTTTTAGGAAAGTTAAATGTGACATTAGGAACATCATTTTTCACAATTGGTTTTACTTTGTTGTTAATCGGGGGAAACTCAGCAAGAAATTTATCAAGTTCATTATCAAACTCAACAACATCATCTTTTAATACCTTTGTTTCATTTTTCAAAGCATTTTCCATCTTTTTGACCTCGACAGATGGTTTCGACTTCGCAACCCATGATTGGTTCTCAAAAAAAATTTTTTAGGATAAATTTTTGAAGTCTTGCGAGACTTGGAAGATTCACCAACCTCGAAGGTCGATTTTGGCTTATCCTCGGACTACAAAGATTCTCCTCTTCAAAGATTTCCACGTGTCTCACCGGTGGGCCCGGTGGGGGATTACCGTGACGTAGTTGGCAACATTATAGTCAAACCACACAATATATATGAATGCACAGCGGAAGCATAAAGATAAATATATTTCAACATTTAAGTGTAATATCAATGTATCACCATTGTTGAAATAATAATCCACAGGGGATCAAATATAATAATAACAAAGTATTGTTCAACAGACTTCAGGCATCTTAAGCTTGCGAGACTTCTAGTGATGCTAAGGAGAAATCCCAGCCAATTACGCATAGTACCTGCATTTAGTCTTTTTGGGGAAAATACGTCAGTTTACACTGGTAAATACATTTAACTGACACTTTTGTAAAATGTTTAATAAAATTGGTTTAAATGCTCAAGGCACAAACTCTTTATAACTTGGGATAATTTATAATCAAATCTTGTAAAGAATTACATGTTACTATGCGTTCGGTCGCCCGGGGTGTGCCGGGTTAAAGTTTAATAGACACACCACATAGTATAAAACTGTGGCGGGTAACCAACGGCTACACTTTTATAGTTATGGACATAATGCCGGGTGTACGCCTACACCGGGATGTCAAGGTTGTGGCCATTCGTAAATGCTGCCAAGGATATCCGGGACATGGTCATTAAGCCCCCAAAGGCGTCAAGCCAACAAAACAAGTTTTTAAACGGGTCGCATTGATAATACCCAACTACAAATGAGTTGGGGTCAATTTCCTTACCAAGCGGTATTTTAGATACCGTAATCTAAGCCCGTATAACGGAAAATAAGTTAAAAGTATTTACCTTTGCAAGTATAATTCCTTAATTGAAATAAATTGCAGATAGATTTTACTGGTCCCCTATTCTGGAACGAAGGTTTAAATTAACCTATTAGAATCCTAATGGGTCTTTAATTTAGCCGTAGCTTAGACCGGTCAGTTTCAATGGATAGTTACGGTTTAATCGCGTGAAAGGCGAAAACCGTGAGTGGAGTGTGATCTTGACCCAACAAGTTTGAAGACTTGTTTTATATGGGTATAATAATCATACTCTGGATTTTGGGGTCAAAACAATATGGTTTGACCCGTTTCGGCTAATTTATGTAAACTAGTTACATAAGCCGAACCGCGCGCGCAAAAGGCGCAACGGGTAACCGTAAGAGTCCAACACTGTTTCCCTAAGTTAACATGCTTTAAAGAGGTTGTGGTATCAGTAGGATACCTTCCATAATGCCCGTAACGAGTTTAAGTTCATATTATGCCCCGTAGGGGTATTTCGGTCTTTTTAAAGATTATAAAAGAGGTTTCTGAGTTCTACAGGAAATCTGAGTTTCCCGAAAAGTTTATAAAGTCTAAAATACTTTATTTATTATTTAAAATCAGTAGCAACTGGAATCGGGTCAAAAGACCTTGTAGAACTCAAGTTATGGCCAAAAAGGGTATATTCGGTATTTACCGAACCGTTGCCATAACCACAGGTTATGAGCAGGTTAAAAATAATTAAAAATCTTTAAAAATCACAAAATATTATATTACATCAGTGAGTAAAAGGTTTGGTGTCAAAATTCGGGTTTAGATAGGCGTTATGCTAATTGCGCTATTTAATTACTAAAGTTTCGTAATTTGCGCTATTTAGCATAACTCCTATTCTGGACCTCGGATTGACACGAAATTTTAGGGACATCCTTAGAAATCAGTAACTAAGGTTATGATTCTTTCACATGTCCGAAATTCTCGTTTTAAGTCAAAAAGGGCGTTACGGTCAACTTTTAAGCATTTAACGGAAATGTGTAAAAGACTCGGACAAACAACGAACCGGTCACAGAGGTTTATACCATCATGTAACCTGGTCCTAAGAGAGTCCTAAGGCATATCTATATCAAACTTTAACGGGTCAGAACTGTAGTCAATGCAAAAGTCAAGCTTTTGCGACTTTCGGCTCCGAACCGGGTCAAAACAATAAATGGTCGGATCAAACAAGCTTAGATTAGTTTATATACTTATTATCATGTTTTATGAGTGTTCAAACAGGTTACATATCATCTACACTACAGATTATGCAAGAAATCGCAAAATGACATTTTTGTTGACTTTTTCTAAGCACGTTTGACTCAACATTTGGACTAGTTAGAGTGGGAATCAGAGGGTGCCCTTTTAGGGGTTTAATGCCCACATGATTACCATCATATAACTATCTTTGATTCGACAAACCACTGGACCATTCGTGATTTATCGCAAAGTCAATCGTTAGTTACGACGCATTGACTTTTAGGCTAAAACTATGGAAAAACAAAACCACAAAGGGTTAGGAAACTTACAGAAGCTTGGTGCACGACTAAGAATGATAGAGGAAAGCTTGAGCACTCCAAGAATGATCAGAAGGCAGGTTTTGAGGTGTGTTTCACTTATGCACGATGTATGGCCTTTTATAGTGAAAAACTTGGCATAGGATCATCACAACTCAACCTACAAGGCATCATGGATGTTCAGCTGGCCCTGGGTGCTAGGGGGCTTGTAGAGGGTGCCCATGCTTCATTAATTGCTCACAAGATCGTTCACAAGCTAAATCATTGAATCTGTCCAACGTTTCTACATCTGGGACTTGTACGCGGCCCGCCTTAGATTTAGGCCATATGCACGCGGGCCGCCTGGATCTTCATGTCAGGAAACGTATCTACAGGTGGCTCGCGGCCCGCTTCAACTTGCTTGTTTCACTCAGGCGGGCGCCTGAGGCCTAAATTTCAAGATTTTCAAATCTTTTGTAATCATTAACCTGACCTTTCGGTTTCGAAGGGGTAACTTTGCGATTTGGCCCTCGATTATTTACCGTTAAGGGCCTCGTGCCTTTTACCCGCACTGTTAAGTCCCCGGTTAGTTTAATTACTATCCGAAAAGCCTTAACTTTCATTGTTGACGCTTTTAACCCCTTGCATACGAATTTGATCATAACTTTCTCGGTTTAAAACGGAACTTCGCGAAATTTATATAGTACATTCTAGTGAGCGTATTTTACTGTTACAAAGCCTCGGGTTCGTCAAAGGGTCACTCAGTGGTATTAATTAAACATGTTGACACAATTAACCCCTGTAGCTTGTAATTCCTCACTTTCTCCCGCGTTTCGCTCCGTACGATCCATGATTTATTCATTTGAAGGTACGAGCATCATTTAGGGTTACTATACAGTATATTTACCCTTCGTTGACATTTATAACCCTCGAATTTACATACTTTCAAGGTTTGTCAACTTTAGTCCTTTATTTAATATCTAATGCCACTTGTAAACTAATGACACGTGTTAACACATTATTGGACACAAAATTTTGAGGTGTTACATCCTCACCCCCTTAAAATAAAGCTCGACCCGAGATTTACTCAAACAAATAAGGGTATTTTTCTTTCATCATGGCTTCAACCTCCCACGTGAATTCGGGACCTCTACGGGCATCCCATTTGACTTTTACTATAGGTACATGCTTCCTTCGAAGCTTCTTTACCTGTCGATCTTCAATCGACAAAGGCTTCTCCACAAATTTCAAGCTCTCATCTATATGCACATCTGTGTGTGGGATCACCAATGATTCATCAGCGAAGCACTTCTTTAGATTGCAGATGTGGAACACATTGTGAATTCCATTGAGCTCCTCCGGTAAGTTTAGCTTATAGGTAACTGACCCAACCCGTTCGATAACTTCGAAAGGTCCTATGTATCTCGGGCTTAGTTTGCCTTTCTTACCGAAACGCGTTACCCCCTTCCAGGGTGATACTTTAAGTAACACTTTTTCACCTACTTCGAAGTGAAAATCTTTACGCTTTGGATCCGCGTAACTCTTCTGCCTATCTCGGGCAGCTTTGAGACGGTCTCGCATCTGGAAAATCTTGTCCGTCGTCTCGAAAACTATCTCTGGTCCAGACAATTGGACATCTCCAACTTCCGCCCAACAAACAGGCGATCTACACTTTCTACCGTATAATGCCTCGAAAGGCGCAGCCTTAATGCTGGTGTGGTAGCTATTGTTGTAGGAGAATTCGATTAATGGTAGGTTCTTATCCCAACTACCACCCAAATCGATAGCATATGCACGCAGCATATCTTCCAACGTCTGAATAGTACGCTCACTCTGACCGTCTGTCTGAGGATGGTAAGCCGTACTAAAATTCAAACGTGTGCCCAAAGATTGCTGGAAAGTTTTCCAGAAATGAGACGTGTATCTAGTATCTCTGTCGGAGATAATAGACACAGTTATGCCATGTAAGGCTACAATCTTATCAACGTATAACTGGGCTAACATGTCGGAGCTATAAGTCTCCTTGATGGGTAAGAAATGAGCTGACTTAGTCAGTCTGTCGACTATAACCCATATTGTGTCATTTCCTTTCCTTGTCTTGGGTAACTTGGTAATAAAATCCATAGTTACACATTCCCACTTCCATTTAGGAAGTTCAGGCTGTTGTAGCAAGCCTGATGGCTTTTGATGCTCAGCCTTGACTTGCGCACAAGTCAAGCATTTGGCGGTGAACAGAGTATTTGGAACTATGGGCTTCCTGGAGGATAACATCGCGTAGTCCTCCATAAATTGGAACCCATATTGTCCATTCAATCGTAAAATTCCGTCCTTGCTAAGAGTTAACTGCTCCTCAGTTACTCCCAGCTTCTCTTGAGGATAGTTAGCTTCCAACACATCTTCTTGCTGTGCAGCTAACAACCTTTCAATTAAATTATTCTTCACTTCCATGCTCTTGGCATTGATTCGGATGGGTTTTACCCTTTCCTTTCTACTCAGGGCATCAACGACTACAATTGCCTTGCCGGGATGATATCTGATTTCACAATCATAATCATTTAAAGTCTCCATCCAACGGTGTTGCCTCATGTTTAGCTCCTTCTGATTAAACAGATGTTGAAGGCTCTTGTGATCAGAATAGATCACAAACTTGATACCATACAGATAATGCCTCCACAGTTTTAGTGCGAACACAACGGCACCCAGCTCCAAGTCATGGGTGGTGTAATTCTTTTTGTGCACCTTTAACTGTCTCGAAGCATAGGCAATAACCTTGCCTTTCTGCGTGAGCACACATCCCATGCCAGTGTGTGATGCGTCGCAGTAAACTACGAACTCCTCGGTACCTTCCGGAAGTGTCAGCACAGGAGCGCTGCTCAGCTTTTGCTTTAGAATATCAAAGGACTCTTGCTGCTTAGGGCCCCAAACAAACTTTACTTTCTTCTTGGTCAGGGAAGTTAAGGGCGCAACAATCCTTGAAAAATTTTCAATGAATCGCCTGTAGTATCCTGCCAATCCCAGGAAACTACGAATCTCTGTAGGTGTCTTCGGCTCCTGCCAGTTCATAACTGCTTCAACCTTAGCGGGATCCACTTGGATGCCACGCTCGCTGACGACATGTCCAAGGAATTGGAGTGCTCGTAGCCAGAATTCGCACTTAGAGACTTTGGCATAGAGTTTCTCACGATGTAGCAGTTTGAGAATACAACGAAGGTGTTTCTCATGGTCAGCTCGGTTCTTCGAGTAGATAAGAATGTCGTCGATGAAAACGATGACGAATTTGTCCAAGTACGGCTTGCAGACGCGATTCATGAGATCCATGAACGCAGCCGGCGCATTAGTGAGCCCAAAAGGCATCACTAGGAACTCGTAGTGACCGTAACGAGTCCTAAATGCGGTTTTATGTACGTCTTCATCTCTGAATTTCAGTTGATGGTAGCCTGACCTCAAATCGATCTTCGAGAAATAACTTGCCCCTTGTAACTGATCGAACAAATCGTCGATCCTCGGCAAGGGGTATCTATTCTTTATCGTGACCTTATTAAGTTTGCGATAATCGATGCACAGACGCATCGATCCGTCCTTCTTTTTAACAAACAGGACAGGCGCTCCCCAGGGAGATGAACTGGGTTTGATGAAACCTTTAGCTAGCAGTTCATCCAGCTGGGTCCTTAACTCCTTCATTTCGGTTGGTGCTAGCCTGTAAGGCGCTCTAGCAATAGGTGCTGCTCTAGGGATGATATCGATCCTGAATTCCACTTGCCTATCTGGTGGCAAACCAGGTAGATCTTCAGGGAAAACTTCTGGATACTCTGAAATGACGGGAATGTCTTCTATCTTCGGTTTAGGCTCTTCAATAATCACCTGTGCCATGTAGATGACACAACCCTTCTTTAGACATTTTGAAGCCTTGAGCATGGTCACTTGCTCAGGCAATCCGTACTGGGTGTCTCCCCGAATGGTAAGCGATTCACCAGACGGGGTCTTTATCACCACTTGCTTTCTGTTGCAGACGATTTGGGCCTGGTTGTGAGATAACCAGTCCATACCCAATACTAGGTCAAAACCGGCCAGTTTAAAGGGAAGTAGAGATAGAGGAAAAGAGTGGTTCTTAATGGATATCACACATCCATCTAACACAGTGGAGACGGTTTCTATGGTGCCATCTGCTAGCTCTACCTCGTAATTCATATTTAAGGTTTTGACAGGTATATTCAGCAATTTGCAAAATTTATGATCTACGAAAGACTTATCAGCGCCCGAATCAAAAAGTACTCTTGCAAAGATATCATTTACGAGAAAAGTACCTGTGATCACGTTATCATCCAGCACTGCTTCTTTCGCCTCCATCCTGAAGACTCTAGCATTGTTCTTCTTGGCCTCTTCAGGCTTCTTGGAATATTTAGGGCAGTTGCTTTTAATGTGCCCCTTCTCGTTGCAGTTATAGTAGGTTGCATCTTTTATCTTCTTGCAGTCCACGGTCTTGTGGTCCTTGGAATTGCACAACCCGCAAGCATACGCCTTCGACTGAGTCTGCGAGTTTAATTCGAGCCTACACTTTCCAAAGTGATGTCTCTTGCAAGTCTTTGACTTGGGCTTCTCACCAGACTGTTGCCCATCCTTCCTTGACTCCGACCCCCTCTTGTTATCACTGTTTCCACGGTGTTTCTTGCTCGACCTCTGTGAAGTTTCATCTTCACGCTTTCTCTTTTCAGCTTCTTTGTTCCTTAGCGATCTTTGTCGGACCGCATCCAGAGTAAGGGACAAAGATATATCGGCTACAGATCGAAAGGTCGCTGGCCGAGAGGCCTTCACGCTTGCCTTTATTTCGGGGGCTAACCCACCGATGAAACGAGCGATTCTCTTTGGCTCCAGGGTTACCAGATATGGAACCAACCGGGACATCGTGTTGAAGCTCGTTAGGTAAGCTTGGCAGTCAAGGTTTGTCATCACCAATGATAGAAAGTCGGATTCTATCTTTTCCACCTCATGTTGAGGGCAATAATTCTCCTTGATGAGAGAAATGAATTCCTCCCATGTCATGCTGTATAGAACAGCCTTTCCCGAGGCCTGAACCAACGCCCTCCACCAAGCCAGGGCCTCGCCTTTGAAAGATTGCGACACATACTTTACCACATCTTTTTCTGCACAGCCGCTGATGTCCACCACGGTGTCCATCTCGTCAAGCCACGTCATACAATCGACCGCTCCTTTCTCCCCAGTGAAGTCTCGGGGTTTGCATGATACAAAGTACTTGTAGGTGCAGCCTCTGGCGCGAGATGCGTCAGTATATACTCTTTCTTGACGGACACTGTTTTCATTGGATGAATGATTATCATCATCCTTTTTAGGCTTGGACAGCGGTTTGCTGTGAGATTTTGTGTGGGTTTTCGGCTTTGAGTGTGGTTTGGATATGGTTCGGCTCCGAGATTCAGTATATTCCTCATATTGTCGATCCAGAGCTGCCTTGACAGCATTATCGACAAGAGCTTTCAACTCTGCGCCCGTCAGATGAACCTGGGCGTTATCGTATTCGTCTTGCTTCGAGTGGCTATTTTCTCCACTAGGATCAGCCATGGTAACTTGAATTTGTTACAGAAGATAATGAAAATTTTATTTAGGAGTTTATTATGGAATTGTCTTTTATGGAAATTCATTAACCATGGTAAACAGAGACCATATCTGGTTAATTTATTACTCACTTTTATTTAGGATTTGAATATAACTTATCCTAATTACAAACAATATTGCTAGTGGCATAACAGCCTAGTCACTAGGACGTTTTTATAATATTAGCCGAGATTACAGAGAATCAAGGTACGAAGTTTTGAACCGTAGTCCTTTTACCCTTTCTGTCAGGGAGTCATAGACCACCACTGCCTTTTGTCCTATATGACAATAATTATGGCCCGTAGGCACTACATCACTAATGGATGGTTAATAAGTTTGGCCCGTAGGCACTACATCACTAATGGATGTTTAACAAGTCTGGCCCGCAGGCACTACATCACCAATGGATGTTTAATAATTGATCATCTTTATTGACGATTTAACCCATGATTTATACATCATTTATTTGGGCTTTGGAATCCTTAGAAGGATCCTTATATAAGAATGACGCGTGCAATTTTAACGAATCACATCTGCCATGAACGTTAACATGATTACAGAGGTTAACTGGAATTCTGAATCTTTTAATCAGGTCTTACCATCTTGGCCGGGTCTAAAAAGACACCTGGCTAGGTTTCACTCTTAAGATTCTTTATTTAGGCAGATTTAAATTTAAAAGGAATGATTTTGATTTATTTCATATATAGTAATAACAAAAATGAAATTTATAACATAACATTCCAAAAAATTCAAATATGATTACACGCTGCCCTAAACGGGACTTTTAATTAAATAAGTACCTACGCAGAGGTTTGTAGAAAGACAAGTGCACGTAGGGACCAATACAAGATAGATTTCCGTGCAGGGACTAAAAGATAAGTCCATGTAAGGACTGAAATACGATAAATGTCCACGCAGGGACTAAATTGCAAATACAATATTACATAAGGAGACTAATGGTCTCGTTTCTTCCTCCCTTTTAGTAGGTTTGCAAGGCCTTTCAGAAATCCACGATTACTCTTGCATTCTTGTTCGAAGTCTCGTTCCACACGGTTTAAACAGTGGAGTATTTCTTCTTGCTCTGGTGGAGAAAAACGTGGCTGTTGCGACGGTTGCTGGACCGGAGGTCTAGGTGGTATTGGATACCCATGAGCTGAGTAATCTGGTCTCCAAGAGGTTCCATGAAGGGCATTATAATTAGCCGCTACCACATATGGATCGGCATCATAGTTATAGTTGTAGTGCGTGTGAGTTGGCTGCTCAAACGGATTGTACGCCGTGGAAGCGCCGTACGCTGGTATCAGATTGTCATATCCGAATGGTGGCGGAGGTGGTGCAACTGGTGCAGAATTCACCTCTGCAGGGTGACCAGAAGGTTCCCCTAATTGTGGTTCTTCTTCAGGTACTGACGGAAAGTGACTCGCACTCGAGTGGCGAGGAGTGATGAAATGGAATTCCCCTCCTCGGGTAGACATCCATGCGCCTGATCTACTACGCCTTGGCGGATCTGGAATTACTGGTTGAACCGGTGGCGGTGGCGTAACGGCCACGAACCGCGAATCCTCAGAAGGATCCTGTTGTTGCTGTTGATCATGAGGCGAGTAATGTTGTGAAGGTGTAAAGTACCAGTTACATTGGTCAAACCTTGCCTGGTAGCTGTCGGGACCTTGATAGGGCGTTCCATGGAAGGATGACCCATCCGAGATCTCGATTGGATGATTGGAAGTACCCCGTGCAGGCTTGACGGGATATGTATCCTCGTCCATATCCACTGCATTATCTTCGGAAAAGTGATCCTCTGGTCCTAGAGCGTTATACCCTATTGGCTCTTGGACATAATCCGCCGGGTTAAACTGTCCTATGAAGAAAGGTGAAGGATCGCCATAAGATCGGTGCGAAGCAGATCGCTGTAGAGGTATAAAGGATGGTTGAGGGTTATTGGGATTATTTTCCGAATCTGGTCCAAATGAATGGCGGTATGAGGGTGTTGAGCTATGCGATGTAGAATGTCTCGCAGGTTCAAAAAGGTTTCTCCTTCTTCTCTGTGGTTCTTCACTCCTTGTACTGGAAGGAGCTCGCGTGTTCGAAGGTCCAGCTTCGTGATCATTGTGAGTAATGATCGTTCCTCTGCCTCTTCCTCCTCTTCTTCGTCTGATTGCAGGTGGCATGTTCCTGCTTTCAAAACTTTAAATAACAATAAACAATAAAAAGACAAACTTGGAATAACAATTCGAATTTGTCCTATGTTCTTGTCTAGACTCAAGTATGTGCAATTGTGTAACTGAGATTAAACACAAAGGTTAGTGTTTAATTCACTCAGTGTTGGCTCTGATACCAACCTGTCACACCCCGATTTCCACGTGTCTCACCGGTGGGCCCGGTGGGGGATTACCGTGACGTAGTTGGCAACATTATAGTCAAACCACACAATATATATGAATGCACAGCGGAAGCATAAAGATAAATATATTTCAACATTTAAGTGTAATATCAATGTATCACCATTGTTGAAATAATAATCCACAGGGGATCAAATATAATAATAACAAAGTATTGTTCGACAGACTTCAGGCATCTTAAGCTTGCGAGACTTCTAGTGATGCTAAGGAGAAATCCCAGCCAATTACGCATAGTACCTGCATTTAGTCTTTTTGGGGAAAATACGTCAGTTTACACTGGTAAATACATTCAACTGACACTTTTGTAAAATGTTTAATAAAATTGGTTTAAATGCTCAAGGCACAAACTCTTTATAAGTTGGGATAAAACTGTGGCGGGTAACCAATGGCTACACTTTTATAGTTATGGACATAATGCCGGGTGTACGCCTACACCGGGATGTCAAGGTCGTGGCCATTCGTAAATGCTGCCAAGGATATCCGGGACATGGTCATTAAGCCCCCAAAGGCGTCAAGCCAACAAAACAAGTTTTTAAACGGGTCACATTGATAATACCCAACTACAAATGAGTTGGGGTCAATTTCCCGACCAAGCGGTATTTTAGATACCGTAACCCAAGCCCGTATAAGGGAAAATAAGTTAAAAGTATTTACCTTTGCAAGTATAATTCCTTAATTGAAATAAATTGCAGATAGCTTTTACTGGTCCCCTATTCTGGAACGAAGGTTTAAATTAACCTATTAGAATCTTAATGGGTCTTTAATTTAGCCGTAGCTTAGACCGGTCAGTTTTAATGGATAGTTACGGTTTAATCGCGTGAAAGGCGAAAACCGTGAGTGGATTGTGATCTTGACCCAACAAGTTTGAAGACTTGTTTTATATGGGTATAATAATCATACTCTGGATTTTGGGGTCAAAACAATATGGTTTGACCCGTTTCGGCTAATTTATGTAAACTAGTTACATAAGCCGAACCGCGCGCGCAAAAGGCGCAACGGGTAACCGTAAGAGTCCTACACTGTTTCCCTAAGTCAACATGCTTTAAAGAGGTTGTGGTATCAGTAGGATACCTTCCATAATGCCCGTAACGAGTTTAAGTTCATATTATGCCCCGTAGGGGTATTTCGGTCTTTTTAAAGATTATAAAAGAGGTTTCTGAGTTCTACATGAAATCTGAGTTTCCCGAACAGTTTATAAAGTCTAAAATACTTTATTTATTATTTAAAATCAGTAGCAACTGGAATCGGGTCAAAAGACCTTGTAGAACTCAAGTTATGGCCGAAAAGGGTATATTCGGTATTTACCGAACCGTTGCCATAACCGCAGGTTATGGGCAGGTTAAAAATAATTAAAAATCTTTAAAAATCCCAAAATATTATTTTACATCAGTGAGTAAAAGGTTTGGTGTCGAAATTCGGGTTTAGATAGGCGTTATGCTAATTGCGCTATTTAATTACTAAAGTTTCGTAATTTGCGCTATTTAGCATAACTCCTATTTTGGACCTCGGATTGACACGAAATTTTAGGGACATCCTTAGAAATCAGTAACTAAGGTTATGATTCTTTCACATGTTCGAAATTCTCGTTTTAAGGCAAAAAGGGCGTTACGGTCAACTTTTAAGCATTTAACGGAAATGTGTAAAAGACTCGGACAAACAACGAACCGGTCACAGAGGTTTATACCATCATGTAACCTGGTCCTAAGAGAGTCCTAAGGCATATCTATATCAAACTTTAACGGGTCAGAACTGTAGTCAATGCAAAAGTCAAACTTTTGCGACTTTCGGCTCCGAACCGTGTCAAAACAATAAATGGTCGGATCAAACAAGCTTAGATTAGTTTATATACTTATTATCATGTTTTATGAGTGTTCAAACAGGTTACATATCATCTGCACTACAGATTATGCAAGAAATCGCAAAATGACATTTCTGTTGACTTTTTCTAAGCACGTTTGACTCGACATTTGGACTAGTTAGAGTGGGAATCAGAGGGTGCCCTTTTAGGGGCTTAATGCCCACATGATTACCATCATATAACTATCTTTGATTCGACAAACCACTGGACCATTCGTGATTTATCGCAAAGTCAATCGTTAGTTACGACGAATTGACTTTTAGGCTAAAACTATGGAAAAACGAAACCACAAAGGGTTAGGCAACTTACAGAAGCTTGGTGCACGACTAAGAATGATAGAGGAAAGCTTGAGAGCTCCAAGAATGATCAGAAGGCAGGTTTTGAGGTGTGTTTCACTTATGCACGATGTATGGCCTTTTATAGTGAAAAACTTGGCATAGGATCATCACAACTCAACCTACAAGGCATCATGGATGTTCAGCAGGTGGCCCTGGGTGCTAGGGGGCATGTAGAGGGCGCCCATGCTTCATTAATTGCTCACAAGATCGTTCACAAGGTAAATCATTGAATCTGTCCAAAGTTTCTGCATCTGGGACTTGTACGCGGCCCGCATTAGATTTAGGCCATATGCACGCGGGCCGCCTGGATCTTCATGTCAGGAAACGTATCTACAGGTGGCTCGCGGCCGGCTTTAACTTGCTTGTTTCACTCAGGCGGGCCGCCTGAGGCCTAAATTTCAAGATTTTCAAATCTTTTGTAATCATTAACCTGACCTTTCGGTTTCGAAGGGGTAACTTTGCGATTTGGCCCTCGATTATTTACCGTTAAGGGCCTCGTGCCTTTTACCCACACTGTTAAGTCCCCGGTTAGTTTAATTACTATCCAAAAAGCTTTAACTTTCATTGTTGACGCTTTTAACCCCTCGCATATGAATTTGATCATAACTTTCTCATTTTAAAACGGAACTTCGCGAAATTTATATAGTACATTCTAGTGAGCGTATTTTACTGTTACAAAACCTCGGGTTCGTCAAAGGGTCACTCAGAGGTATTAATTAAACATGTTGACACAATTAACCCATGTAGCTTGTAATTCCTCACTTTCTCCCGCGTTTCGCTCCGTACGATCCATGATTTATTCGTTTGAAGGTACGAGCATCATTTAGGGTTACTATATAGTATATTTACCCTTCGTTGACATTTATAACCCTCGAATTTACATACTTTCAAGGTTTGTCAACTTTAGTCCTTTATTTAATATCTAATGCCACGTGTAAACTAATGACACGTGTTAACACCTTATTGGACACAAAATTTCGAGGTGTTACAGAACTGCAAACCGAAGTCGCGCATTTGCTGTTGGATCCATAGGATCTGTGAGCAACAGCTGTAGGCTGAAACGTATTCAGCCTCACACGTAGAAAGCGCCACAACGGTTTGTTTCTTGCACTGCCAGGTAACGAGTCGAGTTCCGAAGAACTGACACCCAGCAGTGGTGGACTTTGCATTCTGCTTGCAGCTTCCAAAATCAGAATCAGCGAAACCTGATAGGGAGAAGTCACCCGAGCGAGGATACCACAAGCCGATGCTTGGGCAGCCTTTCAAATACCGTAAGATACGTTTTACAATCGTCTGGTGTGACTGCTTCGGGCTCGACTGATATCTGGCACAGAGACATGTCGGATACATGATGTCTGGACGGGAAGCAGTGAGATACATCAGAGATCCAATGATTGACCGGTACAGTGTCTCGTCCACTTTCACTCCACTTTTGTCTGGACAAATCCCGTGATTCTGTGCAAGGGGGATTGCTGCAGGACTGCATTCAGTCATGTCGAACTTGTCAAGCACGTCCTTCACGTATTTCGTTTAGTGAATGAAGATTCCATCGGGCATCTGCTCCACCTGTAGCCCGAGGAAGAACTTCATCTCCCCCATCGAACTCATCTCAAACTTTTTCTTCATCACTTTCTCAAACTCTTTACAAAGATCGACGTTGGTGGAACCAAAAATGATATCGTCAACATAAATCTGCACAATCAACAAATGGCCTGCCACTTCCTTTGTGAAGAACGTGCTATCTACTGTCCCTCTGATGAACACGTTGGCCAACAGATATTGGGAAAGCTTCTCGTACCAGGCTCTCAGGGCCTGGTGAAGTCCGTAAAGCACTTTGTCCAGCAGATAGACCTTGTTTTTGTGCAGTGGATCTGTGAACCCCGGCGGTTGTCCCACATACACTTATTCTTTGATTTTTCCGTAAAGGAAGGCAGATTTGACGACCAGCTGGTACACTTTAAAATCTTTCCATGACGCAAACGCCAGGAAGATCCGAATTGCCCCGAGTCGAGAAACAGGCGCATAAACTTCGTCGTAGTCGATGCCTTCTTGCTGACTAAAGCCTTGTACCACCAGTTATGCTTTGTTTCTCACCACGACTCCTCTGTCATCCCGTTTGCACTTAAAAACCCACTTTGTTTTGATTAACTTTTGATTCTGTGGCAGATCAACAAGTTTCCAAACACCCAGCTTTTCAAACTGTAGCAGTTCCTCCTGCATCGCATTTACCCAGCTATCGTCAGTCAACGCCTCTTTGTAAGTTCTGGGCTCGATCTGCGAAATAATACACTTTAATGAGAATTCTTCTTGCAAATGAGCAACAGAAGAATAAAAACATGTAAGGGCTCGATTGATTTGGTCTCGGGTTTTGACACCACTTTGCATGTCACCAATTATTTGCTCTGATGGATGGTGAGACAAAGTCCTAGGCATCATGGTGTCGGGCACATTCACTTCCGATTGCAAGTTTGATATATCAAGATTAATGGTTTGATCCTCAGCTTCCGTTGAAGTATCATTTGGTTCCTCGTCAAAGGTCGGAATGGGTTCCGCCTCTGAGTTGTCAGAATCGTCATATGTTGGAGCTGGTTCCTCTGGTGTTTCGTGAGCTGTTCCACTCGGTCCGGCTTCATCATTGTGAGTACCCTCGGTGGGTGGAGGAACTACTAGTGGTCTAGGCACTTGCTCCTGTGGCATAGATTGCTGGTACTGGTACAGAAGTGCTAGTTCCTCGTCACTCGGCGGAACCGGTAGTTGAAACGACTCCCAGAGCTTGTCGTAATCGAACAGGAATCTTTGTCCGGGAAGTTGTGGTGATGGGGTGTGCTTCTAACAATCCACATGCTGAACTTGAATCACTTTCCCAGGCACGGTACGAACACCCTCTTCAGCGGGCTTGCGTAACCTACAAAGAAACCCTCATTTGATTTAGCACCAAATTTTCCATTCTCATCAATAAACGTACACGGAGACCCAAATGGCTCCAGAAATTCAAGATTCGGTTTGTATCGGTGCAGCAACTCAAAGCATGTCTTTTTGTACTTTTTGACAGTGAGTACACGATTCAATATATAACAAGCTGCAGATACTGATTCGCTCCAGAAGAAGATCGGTAGTTTGGAATCGGCTAACATTGTTCGAGCTGTCTCTATTAGGGTCCGATTCTTTCGTTCAGCAACGCCATTTTGTTGTGGTGTGTACGGCGCACTGAATTCATGAAGAATTCCCTTTTCATTGCAAAACTCGTACATTTTGTTGTTTTTGAATTCCGTTCCGTTGTCACTACGAATTCTCTGGATTGGCAGCTTATACCCCATTTCCATCTTCTTTAACAACACCATCAACGACTCAAAAGTTTGATCTTTTCTTTGTAAGCACACGACCCACGAGAATCTTGTAAAGTCATCAGTCACCACCAAGCAGTACAAATCTCCACTGATGCTCTTTACGTTGACAGGCCCGAAGAGATCCATGTGTAATCTCTCAAGAGGTAACCTGATCGAATTAAGTATCTTCGGTGGGTGTGACTTCCGAGTCTGCTTCCCTTTTTTACACACTACACAATCATCAGACAAGTGAAAATTCATTAAGTTTACACCTTCTACCAAATCATTGTGTACTAGAAAATTCATTTTACGAACATGTATGTGGCCCATCTTTCGATGCCACATAATTGTTTCTTTTTCCGTTGCTTTTGATTTTGACACAAAACATTGTTTTTGATGAGTTGTTGGTGTTGCAACGCTCATATCAAGAATATAAAGGTCGTTTTCCCGCGGAGCGCGCAACAACACCATCTCATCAGGGATTTTAAACCTAGGTTTTAAAATCACACACTCATTCTTTGTGAAATGTACACTGAAAGATTTATCACATATTTGCGAAATGCTAAGTAAATTGTTTTCCAACTCTACGATATAGTTCACTTTGTCGAATGAGATGACACCATTTGTCAATGTTCCCTGTCCAACAATTCTCCCGCCTTGATTTCCGGCGAAGCCCACATAACTTCCATTTATTGATTTGACGTCGTAAAGAAGAGCTAGCGTCCCTGTTATATGTCTCGATGCACCACTGTCCATGATCCACTTCGAAAGGATAGGCTTGGGCAGCCCCTGCAAGCATCCAATCAACTTATTCAAACATTGATGCCCATGATTTCTTAACCTCGGAAAGAGTACCAAACACTACATCACACTTCTCATCTATTTTAGGAAAGTTAAATGTGGCATTAGGAACATCATTTTTCACAATTGGTTTTACTTTGTTGTTAATCGGGGGAAACTCAGCAAGAAATTTATCAAGTTCATTTTCAAACTCAACAACATCATCTTTTAATACCTTTGTTTCATTTTTCAAAGCATTTTCCATCTTTTTGACCTCGACAGATGGTTTCGACTTCGCAACCCTCGGACTTCAAAGATTCTCCAACCTCGAAGGTCGATTTTGGCTTATCCTCGGACTTCAAAGATTCTCCTCTTTTTAGAATGCGAATCGGAGAAACCATTGGTTTTTTACCTTTTGTATCAATCGGTGATTTTGGTCGAGGTTTTTGAACAGTTGGTTTTTGAACATTCTGTGTTTGAACAATTTGTTTTTGAACAGATTTTTCAAACACTTTCTTGCATTGTTTTGCCATGTGCCCGATTTCATTACAGCGATAACAGACTCTTTTGTCATATTAGACAAAAGTTGATGTGACTGTCTCCTCTTTCAACTTTTTCGCTGCATTGAAATCGTCCACGGCCTTTTGACTAAAGATGTAGTCCTTTTCATCATCTACACTCGGTCCAGCGACAAAGATATCATTCATTTTCTCTTTTGGCTTAACCACCTGCTTAGCCGTCTTCTTCTCAAAACCGATCCCTTTGTTTTTAAAGTTGTGTTTCTTGTTATTACCCTTACCATCCCACTCTTTCTTTACCGAGCTAGTAGGACATGATGTAACAAAAGATTTTTTAGGTTTTGAAAAGAATTCTTTGTTATTGACCTCATCAATGTTCATTTCAACCAGCTTGAAAACTTTCTCAACATTCTCAATCTTCACGTTCTGAAGAGGATACTCGAAATCGGAATAAAGTTTGTCTGTTCCAATCATAGTGTATACCACCATAATCGGATCATCATTCGCACTTTTGTCCGATTTCGGTATGAATCGATCCAAGAAATTACCCTCATCTTCAGACTCACTAACAGCTTTCTCAGATTGAGACTTCTCAGAGTTATCACTCTCTTTATCTAACACCTGATCGACAACGGTTTTGATGACATGTGATTCGTTGTCGGTGTCGGATGCAGAAAATGTAACATCAATACTTTCAGGCAAATCATTCTCAATTGATCTCAACTTTGAGATTCAAAGCACCTTCCACCCCATCTGGATATTTTTGCGTATAATGATTCCACATTGGGGGTGGAATGCTCTTAAAGACTGGTGCAGCATGTGGCTGCTGTGGGACAATTTGTTCAAGAACATAAGATGAAGCCACATAACTCATCAATTTTTTATCAATCCTTTCATTTTCAATTTTAGCTAATTCAAGCTCTTTCTTTAGTGAAGCGATCGTGTCAAGATGAAAGTTAACCTCAACTTGTTTATCAAAAAGTGTTGCTTTAGCCAATTTTGTTGCTTTGTCATTTTCAACACTCTCTTTTCGGATCATTTTAATTGACCTGGCAAGAGTATCATAAGCCTCTTTGACTTGTCCAATGTCAAATTTAAGCATATCAGCATGATGTTTCAATTCCTGATACTTAGTGTCTTTCTCAAGACACTCCATGCACGGTTGTAAACACTTCTGGCATGGTGTTTCAGGGATTGAAACAACTTTCTCAACAACAACCTGTTCATCACACACAATTTTCACATCTTGTTTACCGACATTTTTCAACTCAGACTCAGAAACTTTGACCTCCTGAACTCCAGATTTCTGATCCGACTCCTGTTTGACTGACACGGTACTGACAGACTCTGACTTCTCGAGTTCTGTGTCTACCTCTTTTAGCTTTCCCATGAGAGCTTTGTCAGCGATGTCTTTCAATGTCTCTCCAGTCAACTCTTTCGTCACATCTATCATTTCCTCGACAACTTCTTTCTTTTCTCCGTATCTTGGACACGATCCAATCGTCGGTTCTTTGAAATAACCTGCAAAAGATTCAAACACTTTAGGAGGCATTATTGATTTCATAGAACTTGCCAATACCTCCTATTCTGACTGGTAATAGTAAACATCTGCAGCGATTTCTTCAATGTCAATCACATTCTCAACAGGAACATCCTCAACAACCATTTCTGGCTCAGTCACCATCTCCGGTACTTCAACAATTTCTGTCATCATGGCCTGACCATCGCTTCCAGGGATGTATTTATCCCAAGTAAAACCTTCAGCTACTCTTTCATCATCTTGATTCACAATAAGAGCTTTTTCCGGTTGGTTTTCGATTTGCGGCCTCTGAACAGCAGGTTGTTGGTTAGGTCGATGATAGATCGCCTGCCTGTAATAATCGTTTGTGAATGGGTTCTGATGGTTTTTCACTTCACGGTTCGGGCATTCTCTCTTAAAATGACCACGTTCCATACACTTGAAGCAGGTAACTTTTGATTTGTCGAACCCTAGTTTCTGATCAGGACCTGAGAGATTGTTTCTGCCTGTAATCTCTATAAAGCGTTGTGCCCTTCTAACCAAACTTGCCATGCACCATTTTATATCAATCAATTCAAGCTCCTCACGGTCGATCTGGTCGTAATCCTCTTTTGTCATATCCGGATTACCGATCCTTCCCGCCACTAAACCTTCATACGCCTCTAAAACGGAAGCCAGTAAAGCAATGTGTTGTTTCGCGGCTGTTTCAGTAATTTCATTTCCATTCTTAATATTCACCGCGATGTTGCATTGCACCCTAGAAACGTAAGCCTGATTGTTGGAACTTGTAGAGCTTTGAGGTGAAGGTTGTTCTTAAGTTTTGAAGTTTGGATCATAGTTCACAAACAGTGAGGGCTTGTTTGATTGTGGAGTGTTTGTAGAAGCACTTGAATTTGTATCAGCACTAAAACCCGTTTGTATCTTTGGACTTTGATTTGTTGCAACAGGAGTGATTCCTTTGTAGTAAAGAGATACGTCTTGCTACACATTTGCTGAATTCATCTTCTTTATCTTCAACAACTCCAACTCATGAGCCTCTATCTTCTCGATAAATGAACTGAGATTCAAATTCACGAAATCTGAGTTATTTTTCAACATCATTAAGTATGTTCCCCATTCATCATAAGGTAATGCGTCGGACAACTTGTCGATCCATTCCTCGTTTGTCTTTGTAATCTCCAATCTTTTCATCTCTACCACAAGATGGCAATAACGTTCAATCAACTGCTTCGTTGTTTCACCCTTCATCCCGGTAAAGATGTCGAACTCTTTCTTGATCAGGGCTTTCTTGCTTTTGATCATAGAGACGCTGCCTTGGAACTTCAACTTTAATGCTTGCCACATCAATTGCGAGTTGTCATCATGTTGTAACAGCACAAGAATATCTTCTTTTATGGCCTGTTGGAGAATACTGACCATCTTCTTCTCCGCCTTAAAATCATTCTGTTCGGTTTCAGTAAAACTTCCAATGCCTTTCTCTAATCCCATACCATCAACAGGTGGAACATATCTTTTCTCTATCTTCATCCAACACTCAAAATGGTTGGCTTGTACCCAATTCTTGAAACGACCCGACCATCCGGCATACTCATCCAAGTTCATAAACTTTGGCGGTTTCTGCATTGTTCCTAGCTCGTTCTCCATGTTGACATTTTGAACTATGCTTGCCGGACTTTGTGTTGCCGTCATGTCGCTACCCGCGAAAAGGTTGTAAAAATCTTGATTTTCCATTCTAGGTGACAAATTCTGAAAAATTTTTAACTTTTTGACAAACAGGTTATTTTTACTGAAAAATTTTCTACACAGACTGAATTCCCAACACGATATCACGAACGAAACGGACTTAAACTCTCAAACCATGTTTTTTATACAAAGACTGAATTTAGAGCGAAATCATAGTTTAAGTTTTGGAGCGAAATCAAAAAAAAAAACTCTCTAGAGCGAAATCAGAAAGTGACTTTTTGGAGCGAAATCAACAGCTAATCTCGGGCGAAATCAGATTTTGAAAACTTTGGAGCAAAATCAACAGGTAATGAGCGAATCTCGGGCGAATAAGATTCTTTATTTAGGCAGATTTAAACTTAAAAGGAATGATTTTGATTTATTTCTTATATAGTAATAACAAAAATGAAATTTATAACATAACATTCCAAAAACTTCAAATATGATTACACGCTGCCCTAAACGGGACTTTTAATTAAATAAGTACCTACGCAGAGGTTTGTAGAAAGACAAGTCCACGTAGGGACCAATACAAGATGGATGTCCGCGCAGGGACTAAAAGATAAGTCCATGTAAGGACTGAAATACGATAAATGTCCACGCAGGGACTAAATTGCAAATACAATATTACATAAGGAGACTAATGGTCTCGTTTCTTCCTCCCTTTTAGTAGGTTTGCAAGGCCTTTGAGAAATCCACGATTACTCTTGCGTTCTTGTTCGAAGTCTCGTTCCACACGGTTTAAACGGTGGAGTATTTCTTCTTGCTCTGGTGGAGAAAAACGTGGCTGTTGCGACGGTTGCTGGACCGGAGGTCTAGGAGGTATTAGATACCCATGAGCTGAGTAATCTGGTCTCCAAGAGGTTCCATGAAGGGCATTATAATTAGCCGCTACCACATATGGATCGGCATCATAGTTATAGTTGTAGTGCGTGTGAGTTGGATGCTCAAACGGATTGTACGCCGTGGAAGCGCCGTACGCTGGTATCGGATTGTCATATCCGAATGGTGGCGGAGGTGGTGCAACTGGGGCAGACTTCACCTCTGCAGGGTGACCAGAAGGTTCCCCTAATTGTGGTTCTTCTTCAGGTACTGACGGAAAGTGACTCGCACTCGAGTGGCGAGGAGTGCTGAAATGGAATTCCCCTCCTCGGGTAGACATCCGTGCGCCTGATCTTCTACGCCTTGGCGGATCTGGAATTACTGGTTGAACCGGTGGCGGTGGCGGTGGCGTAACGGCCACGAACCGCGAATCCTCAGAAGGATCCTGTTGTTGCTGTTGATCATGAGGCGAGTAATGTTGTGAAGGTGTAAAGTACCAGTTACATTGGTCAAACCTTGCCTGGTAGCTGTCGGGACCTTGATAGGGCGTTCCATGGAAGGATGACCCATCCGAGATCTCGATTGGATGATTGGGAGTACCCCGTGCAGGCTTGACGGGATCTGTATCCTCGTCCATATCCACTGCATTATCTTCGGAAAAGTGATCCTCTAGTCCTAGAGCGTTATACCCTATTGGCTCTTGGACATAATCCGCCGGGTTAAACTGTCCTATGAAGAAAGGTGAAGGATCGCCATAAGATCGGTGCAAAGCAGATCGCTGTAGAGGTATAAAGGATGGTTGAGGGTTATTGGGATTATTTTCCGAATCTGGTCCAAATGAATGGCGGTATGAGGGTGTTGAGCTATTCGAGGTAGAATGTCTCGCAGGTTCAAAAAGGTTTCTCCTTCGTCTCTGTGGTTCTTCACTCCTTGTACTGGAAGGAGCTCGCGTGTTCGAAGGTCCAGCTTCGTGATCATTGTGAGTAATGATCGTTCCTCTGCCTCTTCCTCCTCTTCTTCGTCTGATTGCAGGTGGCATGTTCCTGCTTTCAAAACTTTAAATAACAATAAACAATAAAAAGACAAACTTGGAATAACAATTCGAATTTGTCTTATGTTCTTGTCTAGACTCAAGTATGTGCAATTGTGTAATTGAGATTAAACACAAAGGTTAGTGTTTAATTCACTCAGTGTTGGCTCTGATACCAACCTGTCACACCCCGATTTCCACGTGTCTCACCGGTGGGCCCGGTGGGGGATTACCGGGACGTAGTTGGCAACATTAAAGTCAAACCACACAATATATATGAATGCACAGCGGAAGCATAAAGATAAATATATTTCAACATTTAAGTGTAATATCAATGTATCACCATTGTTGAAATAATAATCCACAAGGGATCAAATATAATAATAACAAAGTATTGTTCAACAGACTTCAGGCATCTTAAGCTTGCGAGACTTCTAGTGATGCTAAGGAGAAATCCCAGCCAATTACGCATAGTACCTGCATTTAGTCTTTTTGGGGAAAATACGTCAGTTTACACTGGTAAATACATTCAACTGACACTTTTGTAAAATGTTTAATAAAATTGGTTTAAATGCTCAAGGCACAAACTCTTTATAACTTGGGATAATTTATAATCAAATCTTGTAAAGAATTACATGTTACTATGCGTTCGGTCGCCCGGGTCGTGCCGGGTTAAAGTTTAATAGATACACCACATAGTATAAAACCGTGGCAGGTAACCAATGGCTACACTTTTATAGTTATGGACATAATGCCGGGTGTACGCCTACACCGGGATGTCAAGGTCGTGGCCATTCGTAAATGCTGCCAAGGATATCCGGGACATGGTCATTATGCCCCCAAAGGCGTCAAGCCAACAAAACAAGTTTTTAAACGGGTCACATTGATAATACCCAACTACAAATGAGTTGGGGTCAATTTCCCGACCAAGCCGTATTTTAGATACCGTAACCCAAGCCCGCATAACGGAAAATAAGTTAAAAGTATTTACCTTTGCAAGTATAATTCCTTAATTGAAATAAATTGCAGATAGCTTTTACTGGTCCCCTATTCTGGAACGAAGGTTTAAATTAACCTATTAGAATCCTAATGGGTCTTTAATTTAGCCGTAGCTTAGACCGGTCAGTTTCAATGGGTAGTTACGGTTTAATCGCGTGAAAGGCGAAAACCGTGAGTGGAGTGTGATCTTGACCCAACAAGTTTGAAGACTTGTTTTATATGGGTATAATAATCATACTCTGGATTTTGGGGTCAAAACAATATAGTTTGACCCGTTTCGGCTAATTTATGTAAACTAGTTATATAAGCCGAACCGCGCGCACAAAAGGCGCAACCGGTAACCGTAAGAGTCCTACACTGTTTCCCTAAGTCAACATGCTTTAAAGAGGTTGTGGTATCAGTAGGATACCTTCCATAATGCCCGTACCGAGTTTAAGTTCATATTATGCCCCGTAGGGGTATTTCGGTCTTTTTAAAGATTATAAAAGAGGTTTCTGAGTTCTACATGAAATCTGAGTTTCCCGAACAGTTTATAAAGTCTTAAATACTTTATTTATTATTTAAAATCAGTAGCAACTGCAATCGGGTCAAAAGACCTTGTAGAACTCAAGTTATGGCCGAAAAGGGTATATTCGGTATTTACTGAACCGTTGCCATAACCGCAGGTTATGAGCAGGTTAAAAATAATTAAAAATCTTTAAAAATCCCAAAATATTATTTTACATCAGTGAGTAAAAGGTTTGGTGTCAAAATTCGGGTTTAGATAGGCGTTATGCTAATTGCGCTATTTAATTACTAAAGTTTCGTAATTTGCGCTATTTAGCATAACTCCTATTCTGGACCTCGGATTGACACGAAATTTTAGGGACATCCTTAGAAATCAGTAACTAAGGTTATAATTCTTTCACATGTCCGAAATTCTCGTTTTAAGTCAAAAAGGGCGTTACGGTCACAGAGGTTTATACCATCATGTAACCTGGTCCTAAGAGAGTCCTAAGGCATATCTATATCAAACTTTAACGGGTCAGAACTGTAGTCAATGCAAAAGTCAAACTTTTGCGACTTTCGGCTCCGAACCGTGTCAAAACAATAAATGGTCGGATCAAACATGCTTAGATTAGTTTATATA
This sequence comes from Helianthus annuus, assembly GCF_002127325.2. Taxonomy (NCBI): domain Eukaryota; kingdom Viridiplantae; phylum Streptophyta; class Magnoliopsida; order Asterales; family Asteraceae; genus Helianthus; species Helianthus annuus. The sequence goes on from NC_035442.2 coordinate 140,480,470, forward strand.
CTTATTATCATGTTTTATGAGTGTTCAAACAGGTTACATATCATCTACACTACAGATTATGCAAGAAATCGCAAAATGACATTTCTGTTGACTTTTTCTAAGCACGTTTGACTCGACATTTGGACTAGTTAGAGTGGGAATCAGAGGGTGCCCTTTTAGGGGTTTAATGCCCACATGATTACCATCATATAACTATCTTTGATTCGACAAACCACTGGACCATTCGTGATTTATCGCAAAGTCAATCGTTAGTTACGACGGATTTTTTAGGCTAAAACTATGGAAAAACGAAACCACAAAGGGTTAGGCAACTTACAGAAGCTTGGTGCACGACTAAGAATGATAGAGGAAAGCTTGAGAGCTCCAAGAATGATCAGAAGGCAGGGTTTGAGGTGTGTTTCACTTATGCACAATGTATGGCCTTTTATAGTGAAAAACTTGGCATAGGATCATCACAACTCAACCTACAAGGCATCATGGATGTTCAGCAGGTGGCCCTGGGTGCTAGGGGGCATGTATAGGGCGCCCATGCTTCATTAATTGCTCACAAGATCGTTCACAAGCTAAATCATTGAATCTGTCCAAAGTTTCTGCATCTGGGACTTGTACGCGGTCCGCATTAGATTTAGGCCATATGGACGCGGGCCGCCTGGATCTTCATGTCAGGAAACGTATCTACAGGAGGCTCGCGGCCCGCTTCAACTTGCTTGTTTCACTCAGGCGGGCCGCCTGAGGCCTAAATTTCAAGATTTTCAAATCTTTTGTAATCATTAACCTGACCTTTCGGTTTCAAAGGGGTAACTTTGCGATTTGGCCCTCGATTATTTACCGTTAAGGGCCTCGTGCCTTTTACCCACACTGTTAAGTCCCCGGTTAGTTTAATTACTATCCGAAAAGCCTTAACTTTCATTGTTGACGCTTTTAACCCCTCGCATACGAATTTGATCATAACTTTCTCGTTTTAAAACGGAACTTCGCGAAATTTATATAGTACATTCTAGTGAGCATATTTTACTGTTACAAAACCTCAGGTTCGTCAAAGGGTCACTCAGAGGTATTAATTAAACATGTTGACACAATTAACCCCTGTAGCTTGTAATTCCTCACTTTCTCCCGCGTTTCGCTCCGTACGATCCATGATTTATTCGTTTGAAGGTACGAGCATCATTTAGGGTTACTATACAGTATATTTACCCTTCGTTGACATTTATAACCCTCGAATTTACATACTTTCAAGGTTTGTCAACTTTAGTCCTTTATTTAATATCTAATGCCACGTGTAAACTAATGACACGTGTTAACACATTATTGGACACAAAATTTCGAGGTGTTACAGAACTGCAATCCGAAGTCGCGCATTTGCTGTTGGATCCATAGGATCTGTGAGCAACAGCTGGAGGCTGAAACGTATTCAGCCTCACACGTAGAAAGCGCCACAACGGTTTGTTTCTTGCACTGCCAGGTAACGAGTCGAGTTCCGAAGAACTGACACCCAGCAGTGGTGGACTTTGCATTCTGCTTGCAGCTTCCAAAATCAGAATCAGCGAAACCTGATAGGGAGAAGTCACCCGAGCGAGGATACCACAAGCCGATGCTTGGGCAGCCTTTCAAATACCGTAAGATACGTTTTACAATCGTCAGGTGTGACTGCTTCGGGCTCGACTGATATCTGGCACAGAGACATGTCGGATACATGATGTCTGGACGGGAAGCTGTGAGATACATCAGAGATCCAATGATTGACCGGTACAGTGTCTCGTCCACTTTCACTCCACTTTTGTCTGGACAAATCCCGTTATTCTGTGCAAGGGGGGTTGCTGCAGGACTGCATTCAGTCATGTCGAACTTGTCAAGCACGTCCTTCACGTATTTCGTTTAGTGAATGAAGATTCCATCGGGCATCTGCTCCACCTGCAGCCCGAGGAAGAACTTCATCTCCCCCATCGAACTCATCTCAAACTTTTTCTTCATCACTTTCTCAAACTCTTTACAAAGATCGACGTTGGTGGAACCAAAAATGATATCGTCAACATAAATCTGCACATTCAACAAATGGCCTGCCACTTCCTTTGTGAAGAACGTTCTATCTACTGTCCCTCTGATGAACCCGTTGGCCAACAGATATTGGGAAAGCGTCTCGTACCAGGCTCTCGGGGCCTGGTGAAGTCCGTAAAGCGCTTTGTCCAGCAGATAGACCTTGTTTTTGTGTAGTGGATCTGTGAACCCCGGCGGTTGTCCCACATACACTTATTCTTTGATTTTTCCGTAAAGGAAGGCAGATTTGACGTCCAGCTGGTACACTTTAAAATCTTTCCATGACGCAAACGCCAGGAAGATCCGAATTGCCTCGAGTCGAGCAACAGGCGCATAAACTTCGTCGTAGTCGATGCCTTCTTGCTGACTAAAGCCTTGTACCACCAGTTATGCTTTGTTTCTCACCACGACTCCTCTGTCATCCCGTTTGCACTTAAAAACCCACTTTGTTTTGATTAACTTTTGATTCTGTGGCAGATCAACAAGTTTCCAAACACCCAGCTTTTCAAACTGTAGCAGTTCCTCCTGCATCGCATTTACCCAGCTAACGTCAGTCAACGCCTCTTTGTAAGTTCTGGGCTCGATCTGCGAAATAAAACACTTTAATGAGAATTCTTCTTGCAAATGAGCAACAGAAGAATAAAAACATGTAAGGGCTCGATTGATTTGGTCTTGGGTTTTGACACCACTTTGCATGTCACCAATTATTTGCTCTGATGGATGGTGAGACAAAGTCCTAGGCATCATGGTGTCGGGCACATTCACTTCCGATTGCAAGTTTGATATATCAAGATCAATGGTTTGATCCTCAGCTTCCGTCGAAGTATCATTTGGTTCCACGTCAAAGGTCGGAATGGGTTCCGCCTCTGAGTTGTCAGAATCGTCATATGTTGGAGCTGGTTCCTCTGGTGTTTCGTGAGCTGTTCCACTCGGTCCGGCTTCATCATTGTGAGTACCCTTGGTGGGTGGAGGAACTACTAGTGGTCTAGGCACTTGCTCCTGTGGCATAGATTGCTGGTACTGGTACAGAAGTGCTAGTTCCTCGTCACTCGGCGGAACCGGTAGTTGAAACGACTCCTAGAGCTTGTCGTAATCGAACAGGAATCTTTGTCCGGGAAGTTGTGGTGATGGGGTGTGCTTCTAACAATCCACATGCTGAACTTGAATCACTTTCCCAGGCACGGTACGAACACCCTCTTCAGCGGGCTTGCGTAACCTACAAAGAAACCCTCATTTGATTTAGCACCAAATTTTCCATTCTCATCAATAAACGTACACGGAGACCCAAATGGCTCTAGAAATTCAAGATTCGGTTTGTATCGGTGCAGCAACTCAAAGCATGTCTTTTTGTACTTTTTGACAGTGAGTACACGATTCAATATATAACAAGCTGCAGATACTGCTTCGCTCCAGAAGAAGATCGGTAGTTTGGAATCGGCTAACATTGTTCGAGCTGTCTCTATTAGGGTCCGATTCTTTCGTTCAGCAACGCCATTTTGTTGTGGTGTGTACGGCGCACTGAATTCATGAAGAATTCCCTTTTCATTGCAAAACTCGTACATTTTGTTGTTTTTGAATTCCGTTCCGTTGTCACTGCGAATTCTCTGGATTGGCAGCTTATACCCCATTTCCATCTTCTTTAACAACACCATCAACGACTCAAAAGTTTGATCTTTTCTTTCTAAGCACACGACCCACGAGAATCTTGTAAAGTCATCAGTCACCACCAAGCAGTACAAATCTCCACTGATGCTCTTTACGTTGACAGGCCCGAAGAGATCCATGTGTAATCTCTCAAGAGGTAACCTGATCGAATTAAGTATCTTCGGTGGGTGTGACTTCCGAGTCTGCTTCCCTTTTTTACACACTACACAATCATCAGACAAGTGAAAATTCTTTAAGTTTACACCTTCTACCAAATTATTGTGTACTAGAAAATTCATTTTACGAACATGTATGTGGCCCATCTTTCGATGCCACATAATTGTTTCTTTTTCCGTTGCTTTTGATTTTGACACAAAACATTGTTTTTGATGAGTTGTTGGTGTTGCAACGCTCATATCAAGAATATAAAGGTCGTTTTCCCGCGGAGTGCGCAACAACACCATCTCATCAGGGATTTTAAACCTAGGTTTTAAAATCACACACTCATTCTTTGTGAAATGTACACTGAAAGATTTATCACATATTTGCGAAATGCTAAGTAAATTGTTTTCCAACTCTACGATATAGTTCACTTTGTCGAATGAGATGACACCATTTGTCAATGTTCCCTGTCCAACAATTCTCCCGCCTTGATTTCCCGCGAAGCCCACATAACTTCCATTTATTGATTTGACGTTGTAAAGAAGAGCTAGCGTCCCTGTTATATGTCTCGATGCACCACTGTCCATGATCCACTTCGAAAGGATAGACTTGGGCAGCCCCTGTAAGCATCAAATCAACTTATTCAAACATTGATGCCCATGATTTCTTAACCTCAGAAACAGTACCAAACACTACATCACACTTCTCATCTGTTTTAGGAAAGTTAAATGTGACATTAGGAACATCCTTTTTCATAATTGGTTTTACTTTGTTGTTAATCGGGGGAAACTCAGCAAGAAATTTATCAAGTTCATTTTCAAACTCAACAACATCATCTTTTATTACCTTTGTTTCATTTTTCAAAGCATTTTCCATCTTTTTGACCTCGACAGATGGTTTCGACTTCGCAACCCATGATTGGTTCTCAAAAATTTTTGTTTTAGGATAAATTTTTGAAGTCTTGCGAGACTTGGAAGATTCACCAACCTCGAAGGTCGATTTTGGCTTATCCTCGGACTTCAAAGATTCTCCTCTTTTTAGAATGCGAATCGGAGAAACCATTGGTTTTTTACCTTTTGTATCAATCGGTGATTTTGGTCGAGGTTTTTGAACAGTTGGTTTTGAACATTCTGTGTTTGAACAATTTGTTTTTGAACAGATTTTTCAAACACTTTCTTGCATTGTTTTGCCATGTGCCCGATTTCATTACAGCGATAACAGACTCTTTTGTCATATTCGACAAAAGTTGATGTGACTGTCTCCTCTTTCAACTTTTTCGCTACATTGAAATCGTCCACGGCCTTTAGACTAAAGATGTAGTCCTTTTTATCATCTACACTCGGTCCAGCGACAAAGATATCATTCATTTTCTCTTTTGGCTTAACCACCTGCTTAGCCGTCTTCTTCTCAAAACCGATCCCTTTGTTTTTAAAGTTGTGTTTCTTGTTATTACCCTTACCATCCCACTCTTTCTGTCCCGAGCTAGTAGGACGTGATGTAACAAAAGATTTTTTAGGATTTGAAAAGAATTCTTTGTTATTGACCTCATCAATGTTCATTTCAACCAGCTTGAAAACTTTCTCAACATTCTCAATCTTCACGTTCTGAAGAGGATACTCGAAATCGGAATAAAGTTTGTCTGTTCCAATCATAGTGTATACCACCATAATCGGATCATCATTCGCACTTTTGTCCGATTTCGGTATGAATCGATCCAAGAAATTACCCTCATCTTCAGACTCACTAACAGCTTTCTCAGATTGAGACTTCTCAGAGTTATCACTCTCTTTATCTAACACCTGATCGACAACGGTTTTGATGACATGTGATTCGTTGTCGTTGTCGGTGTCGGATGCAGAAAATGTAACATCAATACTTTCAGGCAAATCATCCTCAATTAATCTCAACTTTGAGATTCAAAGCACCTTCCACCCCATCTGGATATTTTTGCGTATAATGATTCCACATTGGGGGTGGAATGCTCTTAAATACTGGTGCAGCATGTGGCTGCTGTGGGACAATTTGTTCAAGAACATAAGATGAAGCCACATAACTCGTCAATTTTTTATCAATCCTTTCATTTTCAATTTTAGCTAATTCAAGCTCTTTCTTTAGTGAAGCGATCGTGTCAAGATGAAAGTTAAACTCAACTTGTTTATCAAAAAGTGTTGCTTTAGCCAATTTTGTTGCTTTGTCATTTTCAACACTCTCTTTTCGGATCATTTTAATTGACCTGGCAAGAGTATCATAAGCCTCTTTGACTTGTCCAATGTCAAATTTAAGCATATCAGCATGATGTTTCAATTCCTGATACTTAGTGTCTTTCTCAAGACACTCCATGCACGGTTGTAAACACTTCTGGCATGGTGTTTCAGGGATTGAAACAACTTTCTCAACAACAACCTGTTCATCACACACAATTTTCACATCTTGTTTACCGACATTTTTCAACTCAGACTCAGACACTTTGACCTCCTGAACTCCAGATTTCTGATCCGACTCCTGTTTGACTGACACGGTACTGACAGACTCTGACTTCTCGAGTTCTGTGTCTACCTCTTTTAGCTTTCCTATGAGAGCTTTGTCAGCGATATCTTTCAATGTCTCTCCAGTCAACTCTTTCGTCACGTCTATCATTTCCTCGACAACTTCTTTCTTTTCTTCGTATCTTGGACACGATCCAGTCGTCGGTTCTTTGAAATAACCTGCAAAAGATTTAAACACTTTAGGAGGCATTATTGATTTCATAGAACTTGCCAATACCTCCTATTCTGACTGGTAATAGTAAACTTCTGCAGCGATTTCTTCAATGTCAATCACATTCTCAACAGGAACATCCTCAACAACCATTTCTGGCTCAGTCACCATCTCCGGTACTTCAACAATTTCTGTCATCATGGCCTGGCCATCGCTTCCAGGGATGTATTTATCCCAAGTAAAACCTTCAGCTACTCTTTCATCATCTTGATTCACGATAAGAGCTTTTTCCGGTTGGTTTTCGATTTGCGGCCTCTGAACAGCAGGTTGTTGGTTAGGTCGATGATAGATCGCCTGCCTGTAATAATCGTTTGTGAATGGGTTCTGATGGTTTTTCACTTCACGGTTCGGGCATTCTCTCTTAAAATGACCACGTTCCTTACACTTGAAGCAGGTAACTTTTGATTTGTCGAACCCTAGTTTCTGATCAGGACCTGAGAGACTATTTCTGCCTGTAATCTCTATAAAGCATTGTGCCCTACTAACCAAACTTGCCATGCACCATTTTATATCAATCAATTCAAGCTCCTCACGGTCGATCTGCTCGTAATCCTCTTTTGTCATATCCGGATTACCGATCCTTCCCGCCACTAAACCTTCATACGCCTCTAAAACGGAAGCCAGTAAAGCAATGTGTTGTTTCGCGGCTGTTTCAGTAATTTCATTTCCATTCTTAATATTCACCGCGATGTTGCATTGCACCCTAGAAACGTAAGCCTGATTGTTGGAACTTGTAGAGCTTTGAGGTGAAGGCTGTTCTTGAGTTTTGAAGTTTTTATCATAGTTCATAAACGGTGAGGGCTTGTTTGATTGTGGAGTGTTTGTAGAAGCACTTGAATTTGTATCAGCACTAAAACCCGTTTGTATCTTTGGACTTTGATTTGTTGCAACAGGAGTGATTCCTTTGTTGTAAAGAGATACGTCTTGCTGCACATTTGCTGAATTCATCTTCTTTATCTTCAACAACTCCAACTCATGAGCCTCTATCTTCTCGATAAATGAACTGAGATTCAAATTCACGAAATCTGAGTTATTTTTCAACATCATTAAGTATGTTCCCCATTCATCATAAGGTAATGCGTCGGAAAACTTGTCGATCCATTCCTCGTTTGTCTTTGTAATCTCCAATCTTTTCATCTCTACCACAAGATGGCAATAACGTTCAATCAACTGCTTCGTTGTTTCACCCTTCATCCCGGTAAAGATGTCGAACTCTTTCTTGATCAGGGCTTTCTTGCTTTTGATCATAGAGACGCTGCCTTGGAACTTCAACTTTAATGCTTGCCACATCGATTGCGAGTTGTCATCATGTTGTAACAGCACAAGAATATCTTCTTGTATGGCCTGTTGGAGAATACTGACCATCTTCTTCTCCGCCTTAAAATCATTCTGTTCGGTTTCAGTAAAACTTCCAATGCCTTTCTCTAATCCCATACCATCAACAGGTGGAACATATCTTTTCTCTATCTTCATCCAACACTCAAAATGGTTGGCTTGTACCCAATTCTTGAAACGACCCGACCATCCGGCATACTCATCCAAGTTCATAAGCTTTGGCGGTTTCTGCATTGTTCCTAGCTCGTTCTCCATGTTGACATTTTGAACTATGCTTGCCGGACTTTGTGTTGCCGTCATGCCGCTACCCGCGAAAAGGTTGTAAAAATCTTGATTTTCCATTTTAGGTGACAAATTCTGAAAAATTTTTAACTTTTTGACAAACAGGTTATTTTTACTGAAAAATTTTCTACACAGACTGAATTCCCAACACGATATCACGAACGAAACGGACTTAAACTCTCAAACCATGTTTTTTATACAAAGACTGAATTTAGAGCGAAATCATAGTTTAAGTTTTGGAGCGAAATCAAAAAAAAAATACTCTCTGGAGCGAAATCAGAAAGTGACTTTTTGGAGCGAAATCAACAGCTAATCTCGAGCGAAATCAGATTTGGAAAACTTTGGAGCAAAATCAACAGATAATGAGCGAAATCAGTGATTGAATCTCGAGCGAAATCAGAATCACGAGCGAAATCACTGATTTAGCTTCTACTTCTCGAGCGAAATTAGAACTGTTGGAGCGAAATCAACCAGAAACACCCTCTAGCGAAATCAGGTTTCGAGACATTTTCTACCAATTTTAAGCCGTATTTTGATCTGAAATTCTCAAGGGTTTTTTAATTGTCAATTTTACACAATATGTCCAAATTTCAGTCCATTTTGTCCGTGGCAATGTCCAGAAATTCAAAAAGTGTAGTAAAAAAGCTTTGATTCTGGTATTCTAGCTCATAACTGGCTCTGATACCAATTGTAGGATCGTTATTGACTATCAATTGAGTTAATCAGAGCTAAACACGACTGTTTATGCAGCGGAAATACACAAACAGCTTGAATCAAAGTAGAATGGAGTAGAAACAGAATGCAGATTACTTTAAACACGTTTTCTCATTAAACTTTCTCAGAAAAATTCAGCAGCAGTTCGGCTACACAGTCGACATTTGGATACAAATGAGAAAACACACAAGACTATATATAGGGGTTGATTTCGCTCCTAATGACACTGTGTCATTTCGGGCGAAATCAGAAGCAAGTGATTTCGCTCCAAATGACACAATGTCATTAGGAGCGAAATCAGCTCTTAACAACATAACAATTACAAAACAGCCCCTATACTTTACAAAACATACATATAAGACCCCTAGACCCTATACAAGCTTGACTAAGACTAAGACGCAGGCTTTAGACATTCGTGCACCAACATCATACCTGACTTAAGCAATTTGTCTACCTCTTCTTGGATAATGGCATTTCTTTCGGGTGCAAATTTCCTCCTTTTTGGTGTATTGGCTTGAAAGACCTGTCAATACCAAGTTTGTGAGTAATAACATCCTTAGATATACCTGTCATGTCTTCATGTTTCCAAGCAAAGGTAGATTTTCATCTTTTCAAGAAGGATATTAAATCCTGCTCAATACTATCTAGGATCCCGGATCCTATAAAAATTTTGGATTCAGAATCCTCTGGGTTCAACAGAATATCCTTGACGTCTTACTCTCTTGCCTCCATGACGTCCCTTGGAGGATACTTTAATTGCTATGCTTCCCTCGGCTTGGAGGCTGGTTTCATTGAAGAAGTGTAGCAGTTCTTTACCTTTTGCTGATCACTCTCTATCTTCACCACACCCCATGGAGTTGGAAGCTTGACACGTTGATGATATGTTGAGGGGACTGCCTTTATATCGTGTATCCATGGCCTGCCAAGGATAACATTACAGCAAGATAAGCAATCAATAACACAGAATTTTTGAACAAAATTCACTCCCTCTATATAAATAGGAAGTTTGATGTCCCCCAATGTATTTTTTGTTTCTCCGCTGAATCCCACTGTTAGGCCCTAAAGTGTGAGACTGGCGCTTCAAATTAACATAACGGGTTATGGTTACGAACTGGGCCTTACCGGGTTAGTTTATATTAGGTTGTGGACCTTTATAGGTCACTTGGCCCAAGCTTTAGGCAATGTTTTGAAAACCAGACCGGGCCGGCCGGTCGGACCGGTCCAGCCGGGAACCGTAATGTATACCGGGCCGGTTCACTGTTCAAAACCGTTTCTGCATGAAGCCGGCGGTCGGGCCGGGATCCGGCGGTCGGGCCGGCCGGTTACGTGCAATCAGGTCGGGCCAGTTACCTTTAATTTTTTTTTTAATTGATGGAAAATATAACAATAACAAAACCTAATCAGTTTCCTTTGGTCTTTTCTTTCTGTACGCCTCCATCACTCCATCCGGTTCTTTTCTTCTTCAAATCTGAATCCAGCTCCATCAGTCATCGATCGATCTCTCATCCTTCCAACTTTCCAAGCCTCATCAGTCATCGATCTCTCATCCTTCCATCTTAGTCTCGAACTCGATTCCTTTCAGGTTATCTTTACTTTTTTTTTCTGTTAGATCTTGGAGTTGATTATCTGTACAATTGATTGTTCATTGTTGTGTAATGTGTTTGATAGTTAGTTTAGTTGATTCTTAGTGTTAAACTGTTAATTACTTAATTAATCTCGGTCTCGATTCTCTGTACAGTTGATTATTGTATGCATTTTCTCGATTCTTGATTGTTGTGTTTGATAATTGATAGTTAGTGCAGGATTTGTGTTTAAAAGTAACAAATTTCTCGATTCAGTTTCTGTTAAAGACTTAAATCACTCGGTTCTTGCAGGATTTGTGTTTGATAATTGATACTTGATAGTTAATTGAAGTGAATTTGACAATGATGTTATATAAATAATAAATGTTAATCCCTTTTATGTTTTTTTTATATCTTGTATAGTATGGATTCACAAGAAGAAGAGGAAATTAATCCCCAATCCGAGTCGACCGCCCACTCTAATGTTCGCGCGAAGACGGATATCACATGGAAATATGTTACCGAAGCTCAAGATGAAAATGGTAAAAAGATGCGCATTTGTACATTTTGCAACAAGTCATTTCGTGGGGGAGGCATTAACCGAATGAAACAACACCTTGGTGGAGTTAAAGGAAATGTAGCTGCGTGTTTAAAGGTCCCGGCGGATGTAAGGTGTCAAATGAAAATTTTGTTTGAAGAGAGTACACAAAAAGGTAAAAATACAGTTGTTTTAGATACTGAGACGGGTAGCACACTAAAATCAAAAAGTCTTGGTAAAAGGAAAGCTTCTTCAACATCCGACAACGCACAATCGTATTTCTCAAGAGGTATAAATGATCATACTCAACCTTCAATTAGATCTGTATGGCAAAGTAAGGAAAGAGTTCATGATACAGATTTAGCTGTAGCCATGTGGCTATATGATGCATGCATACCTATGAATGCCGTAAATTCTCCCCTTTTTCCAATTGCAATGAGTAAAGTAGCTTCCATGGGGCATGGATATACGGGACCTTCCTACCATCAAGTTCGTGTAAATTTGTTGAAAGATGCTAAGCAATCTGTGAAACTTATAGTTGATTCTTATAGAGAGCAATGGGCTGAAAGAGGTTGCACTATAATGAGTGATGGATGGAGAGACGTTAGACAAAGAGCTCTAATTAATTTTTTGGTTTATTGTCCAACGGGGATTTCATTCATCAAATCTGTTGATGCTTCTGATATTGAGAGTAATGCTGAAGGTTTATGCAATTTGTTTAGTGAAATTGTTGAGATTGTTGGTTCCAAGAATATTGTTCACTTGGTCACTGATAATGCTGCAAATTACAAAGCTGCGGGAAGATTATTATGTGATAGATATCCAATGATTTCTTGGTCTCCTTGTGCGGCTCACTGTATAAATTTGATCTTGAAGGATGTTTCAGAAATGGAAGATGTGTCTACTTTGATACAACTTGCATCACGAATTACAATTTTCATCTACAACCACCCTCTAAATTGGTTGAGAAAAAGACCCGGTTGGACAGAAATTATCCGTCCTGGGGCCACCCGATTTGGCACATCATTCATTGCATTGAAGAGTTTACATGATCATAAGCATGATTTGCAAGCTTTAGTAACCTCTCTTGATTTCAAAAAGATGTTGAAAGTGACTAAAGCTAATGATGTGAAAGACACTATCTTAGATCCGAAGTTTTGGAATAATTGTTTTATAACGGTTCAGGTGATGACTCCTATCTTGAGACTTTTGCGTATCTGTGATTCCGATGAAAAGCCTTCATTAGGCTACGTTTATGAAGGTATGCTTAGGATAAGAAAAGGAATCAAAGAGTTGTTTAAAAGGAAAAGACGTAACTATAAGAGGTATGTTGATATCATTGATGCACGTTGGGATAAGATGTTACGCAAAAGTCTTCATGCAGCAGCTTATTGGCTAAATCCGATATTTCAATATGAAAAAGATAATCGTGAAGAAAAGGATAAGGCATGGGTAGGGGTGCTTGATATGATTGAGAAGTTAACGAGTTTAGATAATAGTGTGCAAATAACTATTTCACACTTGGCAAAATTTCGGGATAAAGTAGGTACTTTTGGTCGATCTATTGCTTTGAATTCCGTGGAGCTTGAGCGTCCCGGTTAGTCTACTTAATGTTTACTTACGATATTAGTTTTATATATTATAACAAAATTATATTTTCATGTTAATTGTATGATTAGATGAGTGGTGGAAAGCATTCGGTGGAGATGTACCGGCGTTGCAAAAATTTGCCGTAAGAATTTTAAGTCAAACCGCATCCTCTTCTGGATGTGAAAGGAATTGGAGTGTTTTTGAGAGAATTCACACCAAAAGAAGGAACCGCTTGGAGCATCAAAGGCTAAGTGATCTCGTGTATGTACATTACAACTTACGTCTACAAAATAGGTATGATACAAGCACAAACTTTACTTATTATTAGTTGTTGATATTGAATAAAAGATTTTACATTTAAACTTGTTAGGCTAAATGAGAGCAAAAGGCCATATGACCCGGTTGATTACCAAGGCATTGATAAAAACGAATTTTGGGTGGTGGAAGACGAGAAGGAAGCCGAGCTTAACTATGATGATTTAGAAAATATGCTCGATGAGGAGGAACTACCAATTGACCTTGATTCACAACCATCCGAAGGTTAGTATTTTCTTTTTGGTAAATTGATGATGCATAATTTTTTTCTATTTTTTCTATATTTTTTCTATATTTTTATATAATTTATGACGTAATCCGGGTCTTAAATCCGGTCGAACCGGTCGGACCGGTCCGACCTTTGACCTCGTAAGGCGACCGGGTCGACCTCCGGTCCGGTTCTGAAAACATCGGCTTTAGGCCATGTGGGCTAAGAAGGCCCAAGGGGAGCCCATGTAGGGAATTGGGCTTGAGTTAGTATATAAACAAGTTTTCAACTTGTTTTAGGGTTTGAACCTCCTAGTTACACAATTCGAGAGAATCAGAGAAGGGGAGGCGATTTGTAGTGTGTCAACGATTTGTAGTGTGTCAACTTGTACTAGACGTTTTGCTTTGATAGTAATAGAACGTGTGCAAGTTGGAAAGTGATTCGGTATTGTGTTCTTCGTATTTTCATATTTTCGTGTTTTTCTTGAATCACCAATTGATTGGATTCCGCACAATCAATTGGTTGTTTGATATCATTGAAAGATCCGGTTAAACGGGACTTACAAGTGGTATCAGAGCCATTAGAACCTGTTTTTAGGCTCGGTTTGATATCAAATATTCAAGATTTGGAATTTGTGTTCATTGCGTTCTTCGTGTTATTCGTAGTATTCATCAATATTTTATCAAAAATCAGTGTATTTTGGTGTTTCAATTGTTGAAAAGGTTGTTAAAAAGATTAAACGTAATCTTTTAAAATTCTGGAAATATGTTGATTTGAAAAGGTTCCTAAGTTTTCGGAGATTTGTTTCAGCTACATTGATAATATTTTTTTTGAATATCATCTCTTTCCAGCTAATAGTAGAAACGTGTGTTGTCATCTTCAAGCTTTCACGGTTTCGAGTCCCATTCTTAAGGACTCATCTGGTCTCGACTCACAAGATCTCGAGTCACAGGTTTCAGCAGGTCTCGACTCATCTTCATTAGGTCTCGAGTCACGGTCTCGAGTTGCAAGCTTCACCGTCTCGAGTCGCAACCACGATTTCGACTTCACATCTTTCAAACAGTCTCGACTCATCAACTTTCACAGAGGTCTCGACTCACTCATTTCACAGTCTCGAGTCACTATCATTTATTTCTTGGTCTCGAGTTGTTTATCTCCGAGTCGCAACCTCGTTCTCGAGTCGCAATCAGACACATCGAGTTTCAAGAGGTCTCGAGTCTGTCACCAGGTTTCGAGTACACTGCCATTTCATCACAAGTTGCAACCAAGGTTTCGAGTGGTGAGTTCCCGAGTCCACTGATCACCGGTTATCACCTCCTTACACCATCCTTTCCGTTTCCGTTCATCTTCCTCAGACCACTCCTCCACATCTGTGAATCATCAGTCATCGTTCACCTTCTCCGTTCATCTTTATCATTCGTATCATCACCATCTTCTCCGAGCAACACCTGCAACCACTTTAGAACACTATCATCATCTTCAAGCTCTCGAGTCGCAGTCTCTCCGATCACCGCTTTGCACCATACATCGTTATTCCATTATCACTGTCAATTACACCATTGTTTCCGGCTACCACCATTGTTTCCGGCTATCACCATTGGTATCCAATAGGTGTTGATGTGTTAAACGTGGGATTGCTTGGCTGTCGAGAAAGAAGAAAACCAAAGGAGAAAGAATTTTTCGTGACACTTGAAATGTCAGGAATTTAAAAAAAAATAAAAATAAAAAAACTGAAAGTGACGGGTTATTTTTAAGGTTAAAATTTGATTAGACTTTTAGGATTCTTTTTCTAATAATATTATCATTAGTTAATCATTACTTATCATTAGGTTTTTATTACAATATTAAATCTAAATAATATTCATAATTAATAATAATAATAATGATTGTTTAATTAAAATAGTTTATATAATATTCTAATTAAAATGGGGGTTTATTTTATAAATAAATAAAAACGGGGAGTTTGTTTGTGATAACGGTTTTGACAGGTTTTGAGGTGTGGTTCTGAAAGCTGGTTCGTTCATTCAACTGCTAAGTGTTTGAGTTGGCGAGTACACGGGTTCTCGCTTTGAGCTTGTGTTGAGGAAATTGTTAAAAAACGCACATTTTTGGGGATCTCTTCTTAAAAATGTCTTCTAAGAGAGAGGTGCTTGAGCAGGAACTCCAAGGATTTAGATGCTTTCCTGGTGAATCTATAGAAGCATTGATTGGCCGGTTTGTTGAACTGCTCTCTGAAATGGAGAAGGCAGAGATGGTGGTGTCTACTCGCATGAGCAACAGAAAGCTTCTGGATGCTATAAAAGGGATTCCAGATCAGGCGAACTGTAGTTGGTTTAGAAATGTTAATCAAATAATATTGACAACCGACTGCAACTGTTACAAAATGAAGTCAGATGAGCTGATCTCACTAATCAAATCATATGACAATGCTGACTCATCACAAAATTCAGCATTTATGTTTAACAAACCCCTGGCTCGAGAAATTACTAAAGAACGTGAAGAGATACTTTCTGTCTTTTGCACTCCTGAGTGTAGAGAAAGAAATGAGGCATATCGATTACACAACGCTGAGTTGATTCAAGACTACAACGACATAAAAAATAAAAATTTTACTTTATCAAAGAATGAAAAGCATTATAAAGATAAAATTGAAGCTCAGCGAAAAGACATCATCCAACTTAAAGATGATGTCAGTGTAAAAGCAGCCCATTTCTTAGAGGCACAGGAGAAGGTATGCATTTTGATCAAAGAACTGGAAGATATTAGAGAAAGATATCAAATTAACGAACTTAACATTAAAAAATATGAGTCTTCCAGTAAACTGGTCAAAAATCTGTGTGATCAGCAACTTGCATACAAGAAAAAAGAAGGGGTGTGGGTTGGGATTTAATCAAGTTCCTCCTCCTTACAATGACAATTACACATACTTACCCATGACTGAGGAGGAATTGATGAATGAGGACAAGATGGCTTACGGTCCTAAAACTGATAAGTCATCAATCAACAGCAGACCTGTTGATAAACGAGCGACTCATTCGGTAAATTTTGTTTCAAAGGGTACTTTTGATCCTAATGCTTCGTTTTCCCCTGCAGATGAAGTTAAAGTTGAAGGTGTCGTTGGAGATGAACAAGCATCAAGTTCTCATGTGTGTGACATTTTTGGCTCATTTTTACACTCTATGATGAATGTCAGGCCTGATGGTTTGTGCGAAAACGTTGATGCTTGTGTAACAGAGACTGAAACAGCAAACGAAACAAATGAGCCAGCTGAACCATCAGATTCCAAATGCAAATCACCTGAAGCAGCTGATTCTGAGAAATTGGAATCAGTTGTTTCTAGTGAATTCAGCTCAAGAGTGTCATATGCAAAACCGTCTTGTACTGATAATTCGTCTAATGATTCAGCTGAAGTTTCTACTAAAGTTTCTGGTGTTTCATCTGATAAACCAGAATTCTCCGATTCTGTCAAAGCTGAGGACATGAAGGAAGAAGTGAAGATTGACATGAACAAGGCTCAAAGTGCGCAAGCTGAACAATCTGAACCTTCTGTTAGTGATGAAAAGGTTCAGATCAAGCAACAGGAGCCGAAGCGAGCAGGTAAAGGACGCGGAAATAAGAAGCCTAAATATCAAAGACGATCAGGCTCTCCACAGTCCTCAACGGGCAGCAATAGTCCTCAAAAGGCCCGTGATGTGAAAAATTCCTTTGTTAAGCCAGTTAGTAATGGCAAATGTGAAAATATGCATTTGACTGTGCTAACAAAGCTTTCGGAAAGACTGGTGAGATTTCTGAACAAGACGTGCAATCTACACAAAATAAGAAAACTCAGAGGAAATCTCCATCACAGAAGGCCCCTGCAAACGACAAGTATAGACATCCGAATTCATCATCGTTTGCAAGAAATGTGCAACAAAAACAAGCACAGAAAGGATCGGTTCATCCTTCAGGGCCTGCAAGAGCTACACAAGCTGATCAGAATGCCTTCTACGTGAAGAGACAAACATGCTTCAATTGCGGCATTGCTGGTCACATTGCTCGGAACTGCACAAATCGTCCCTACGTACCCTATTATATGCAAAATCAGAGGGTTACACCAAAGGGTAACTACCATTCCAAGCCGATGAAGGTATCATCACCTAAGGCAATGAAGAATGTGAATCCGAAGGTTAAACCTTCTGATGGGGATTGGAATGTTGCTAAAAACAAACGCAAGGCTGTTCAAGAACAAAAACTTTTTTCTAAAACTAACAAGCCTGAATCAGCTAAAGTTGCTCAACCAAAGGCAACGAACACGTTTGTTAAACCGAAACAGATTTGGAAACCCAAATCCAAAGCAGCAACGTCTGCAATCCTTGAAATTAAAGGGGACTTGTGTTTGAAAGAAGTGTTTTATTTTGATGCTTCAGGTAAACCCAGGACCACGGTGGCCTGGGTACCAATGTCTTACTAATCTCCTTAATTTTCAGGAACAACTAAGGAGGAGCTGTTGACAATCTCTGGAATGTTGATAGTGGTTGTTCCAGAGAAAAAACGGGTAACATTTCACTGTTGCAGGAAGTTCAAATTTTTTTACAGATGATATGTTTCCTTTGGAGGAGATAAGAGAAGTAAGATAAGATCAGCAAAAGGTACCGTTTAAATTCAGTACTTTGATTTGAATTTGATTAGTCTTCAATCTGATGATAGAACGGTTAAACAAAAATATTTTCTCTCTTTCTTAGTTTTTTTTTACTTTGTACATAAAGTGTCCTTTCTCTAGTAAATGGTAAATTTACGCAAAAATACAAGATTTATGCACAAATTTAGGGGGGGGGGGAGGAACATATAGATAGATATAGAGTTTAGGAGGAGAAAACGTAGAAAAGAAAAATACAAAAAGAGTTTGCTGTATATATATAAGTATTGCTTTAGGGGGAGAAAATGAGAAAAATACAAAAACATTAGAAAAATGAAAAAGCCAAAAAGATAAATTGCATGATATGGGAAGTGAAATAAATGTTCGTGTTAAAGGGTTTGACTAACACATGTAAGGTGCCATAGCTGAAAAGACTAGGATCTACTGCGATATGTCGATAGGCTTGACGCTCAACATGATAAAAGATACTAAGTGATATAAACATAATGAACTATGTACCATGTGGGTAACATACCAACGACGTATGATTTTATGGTCTTAAATCTTGCGTTGATAGATAGCCAACATCTGAGGTTTCAGGTCTTTATATTGTTGAATCATCCGGGGATATCTTGGCTGTCCTTCTGTTCAGAACTAAAATTGTACATGACCCCAGGAAAGAAAGTCACTTGGAATTAGCTCATTTCTATTTGAATGTCTGTATGTTGTCCCGATACACACAATTTTGATCTGATTCTGAAATCTTCTCTGAAAAAGTCGTGTACCTCCTCTGCTACATCCAGATACATGCTTACCTGGAGGTGCTAGGCAACGACAGCTTCTGCTGCATCCAGATACATGCTGACCTAGCTGTACGTTATCGCGCTATAGATCTAATACACCCGAAAGAGGCCCTCTAGTGCCCAAAAGAAACCCAAGAAACCTATATCAAATTGAGAAAAAACTCATTTGATCTGTATATTATACCATCTCTGCAAAAGATCTATTATGTTCTCTTCTCAACCTATTCCCAGTTAAGATTTCAGAAATCTGGATTGGACTTGTGAAATATGGGTAGGGAAGATACTTGCATGATAGAGTGTGCTGTTTATATTTCCAGGATTTGATTAGTATTTATTTGGGTGTTCATTGTTAAGAAATCAAAACATGATAAAACAGATTATATGCAGACCTAGACACAGTCAGGATATCTTAAAGGATGACATCAGTATACTCACCTGCTACGATGAATCGTTGTGCTTACCTTGATCGCGGGGGTATGCCTTGGAATGGGACACACGGGTATAATAGTATAATATTACCTTAAACATATCACGAAGTTGAGCGTTAAAGTTTAAGTGGACAAACATATTGGCAATCGCATAGACCAGTTTGATTAGACTCGTACTGAAAAGTGTTCCTTAGTCTGCTTGAGAACGAATTTTGATCCCATTGCAATTGTAATTGAATATTATGGTAGTTGTTTATATTTTGAGTTTTTATTTGTTTCTAGTTTTTAAAATAAAAAAAAATTCAAAAATTCAAAAATACAAAAATAGTGTCTTGTTTTTCTGTAAAACCAAAAATCCAAAAATAGAGTGTTTATTTGTTTTCTTAAAAATTAAAAATATAACCGTTCTTGAAGATTTGACTGATCATCAAAAGTTGAAAGAATTTAAATTGTGAAATCTGAGTACAAGTACTTGGATGTACCTAGTGTTCATATGGTACTCTCCCTGTTGCATAAGAAATGTTTGCTTATGAGTTTGTGAGCATGTGCAGAACTTGATTTCAATCAAGAACAGGGGTTGATGAAGATTGAGATGCTGTTTGCTGTTGACAAAGTCCGAAGCAGCACAACAACAAGATGTACCTGAGTTAGAAGAATCGAATACGAAACGCCGTCTGACAATGAAAGTACACTTGAAGAAGTACTGTGAACCTGCTTGAAAGACAAAGACTGAAGAAGAAAAGAGCTGTTGAGAATCCTCCTCTCACATTCTTTTCTAACAAGATTTTCAAGCAAAGCTGATCGAGATCCTGATATGAAGCTAACCACAAGAGCTGAAGAAAGACACCCAGTGCTGAGAGTTCAGAAGTCAAGAACTTCCACAACATCTGCAGCATAGCGACAACCGTAGACTACGTTGAAGACGTTGCTGATTTCAAGTTATGAAGACAATTTGATGGCATCAGTCTAGGGGGAGATTGTTAGGCCCTAAAGTGTGAGACTGACGCATCAAATTAACATAACGGGTTATGGTTACGAACTGGGCCTTACCGGGTTAGTTTATATTAGGTTGTGGACCTTTATAGGTCACTTGGGCCAAGCTTTAGGCCATGTGGGCCAAGCAGGCCCAAGGGGGGCCCATGTAGGGAATTGGGCTTGAGTTAGTATATAAACAAGTTTTCAACTTGTTTTAGGGTTTGAACCTCCTAGTTACACAATTCGAGAGAATCAGAGAAGGGGAGGCGATTTGTAGTGTGTCAACGATTTGTAGTGTGTCAACTTGTACAAGAGGTTTTGCTTTGATAGTAATAGAACGTGTGCAAGTTGGAAAGTGATTCAGTATTGTGTTCTTCGTATTTTCATATTTTCGTGTTTTTCTTGAATCACCAATTGATTGGATTCCGCACAATCAATTGGTTGTTTGATATCATTGAAAGATCCGGTTAAACGGGACCCACACCCACAAGGACAGATGATCTTGGAACAATCTTGGATTCAGGGATATTCATCCTTTTGAGGACATCCAACTGGATTATGTTCACTGAGCTTCCCCCGTCAATGAGAATCCTGCGAACAAAATGGTTAGAGATAAATAATTTAATGGTTAAACCATCATGATGAGGATCCTGTATGTCTACACGATTAGTCTCATCAAAGGATATCACTTTCTACTGGGTAAGAGTGGAAGTTCGAATAGGTCTGTCCCCATTCTCCATCTTTGTTTCCTTTGCATGTCTCTTATCTAATGAGAATGAAGTCCCACAAATATTAGAACCTCCGGAAATGAAGTGGATGATTTGAGCCTCAGCTGGTGGAGGAGGAGCTTTTTCAGGAACTTTCTCAGAATCCTGGATCCTTGACTTTTTCCTTCCGAGCAACTCCTTCAAGTATCCTTTGCTCAAAAGATAACCAATCTCCTTCCTTAATGCTATGCACTCATATGTGAGATGACCAAAGTCCTCATGATAAGCACACCACTTTGATTTATCTTTAGTAGCAGCCGGTTTGACACTCTTCCTTGGCCATCTAGCCTTGTCACCTAGATTCTACATAGCAAGGATTAGTTCACTATTATCAGCAGAAAAACAATATTCATAAATGGGAGGATAATACTCATCATCTTCCTCTTGTTCCACAGCATGCATGTTCTGGTTATTAGGTTTGGTGTATGATTTGCATCGATTATTCTTGAAATAGGATCCTTGCTTGTCCTGTTTTGGGGATCCTGATAACCTTTCTTAGATCCTTTTGTCATCCTCTAAACGGTTGAACCTTAGGGCCCTCTTCCTTACCTCATCTAGGTTCCTGCAAGGTGTCATAACAAGATCATCATAGAATTGAGAATCTTTTAGTAAACCCATTTTAAAAGCTTCAACAGCAGTAACAATATCTAAGTTAGGGATTTCTAAGGATTCTCTACTAAATTTAGTTATATAATCCCTTAATGATTCATTATGACCTTGGGTGATCCTATATAAGTCACTAGTTAACCTTTTAAATGTTCTACTACATGAGAATTGATTATTGAACAAGTTGAATAAATGAGAAAATGAAGTAATTGAATAAGGAGGAAGACTTAGCAGCCATTTCAAAGCTGATCCAGTTAGTGTGGATCCGAAACCCTTGCAAAAACAGGCTTCCTTTTACCCCTTCTGGAATGGGGTAAATCTCCATTCTTTCCCTGTACTGTGCCACATGTTCTTCTAGGTCGGTGGTACCATTATACAGCTTCATATTGGGTGTTTGGAACTGTTTTGGTATCTCAACATTACATATGGGTGGTGCAAAGAGAGACACCTTGTGACTTCCATCCGGGATCTCAGGAATGGGTTTAACCACTCCCGGGACACTGGATATCATATCCTTGAGCTTTTGTAACTCCTTAGCCCTGGCTTGATTGATTCCTGGTTCATGCATGAGACCATGATTAGTACCATAAGATGTATTGAAAGTGTTACCTCCTGATTGGTTTGAAATTGGTATCCCAGAAGTGTGTCCAAAATGAGGCATCTCTGGTGCAAGATTGGGACCAGATGAAGCAATAGTTTGCATTGGAATGAAGTCTCCCACATGAATTTCAGAACTTCTGGTTTGTTGACTCCCTATGGATCCTTGATCCTGGAAGATGTTGGATCCAGGATACATCGGTGCTGAAGGTCTTGGAGGATATTCCATGAATCCTTGAACCTGCGATGAGGATCCTTGATGCTGAGGGTAGGATCCTTGAGTTGAAAGCATCCCCGTATATCCTCCAGAACTAGAGAAGGATCCTTGATGCTGATAAGAGGATCCTTGAGGCTGGAAGTAGGATCCTTGAGGCTGCGTGACGGCTGATGATCCGTATTGCAAACTTGATGATCCTCCTTGATACTGGACACCTGATGCTTTAGAATGCTGGATGGTTGTTGGTGGAGTAGTGAAATCCAACAACCTAGGCATCAATGGGGAGTGATCCTCCACTGATTTCCTCATCTTCTTGATTTCATCATTTTCACGAAGGATCCTTCCATTAGTTTCATCCTGTTGTTGCATGTATCCTCTCATATGCAAAATCAAAGAATAAAGATCACTGTTAGTGGGTGTAGAGGAAGAAACAATAGTTGGTTTAGTGAAAACAGGGGTTGGTTTCTTCGGAGCATTCTCAGCATTTTTCTAAGATGCAGTGGGAGCAGGAGGCAATGGTGGAATGCCCTTTGATGAAGTGACCGCCGACATGGAACTTGAAGTAGTTTTTCCCTGGGAAGCCATGTGGTTGATGGTGATGCACATAAATGAATGAAATGAACAAAATTTCGGAGTTGAAGCACCAATTGCCCCACGTTGGGCGCCAAACTGTTTTGGTCAAAAATTACAACAAAGATAATGTAACCAAATCTGATCTTTGTGAGGTTGAGTTCTGAGGTTGATGAACAAATGTATGAACAATTATCAAAAGGAAATAACAATGAACACAAGGATTTATACGAGGAAAAAACCCTTGATCAATGAATGATCTCCGGCATAAAAAAACTCGGATAGTGAAAACTATCACTATCAACTATATTGCATAAGAAATATTACAACTTCGGAAGTTAACAAGCTCAATACAATGAATTGCTAGTGTGAGTGTGTGTTTCGCCAATGAATATCAGAGAGTTCGAGGGTTTGCTAATGTGTTTCGATTCTGAGCCTGTTAACCCCTTTAAAATTAGAAATATCCTAGTAACAAACTATCCGAAAATCATGCAATTCTTCACATGATCTCATTAACGGTCATGACTCCTTTGCACGTGCCAGAAACAGCATATTCCTCCAATACTCCCGTGTTAACTCAGTTCACATAATACCTGCAAACGTAAACTAAACAAATAAGGAACAATTGTTAATAACATAAACATTAGTAAGGAACCTTGATCATTAGACTCCCTGCATTATCCGTTAAGACTCCGTGATCAAGGCCCAGTCTCAGGATGGATGATCCTCAGCATAGAATTCATCAAAATTTGAGCGAAACAGTGTACAAGCTTCAGTCCCAAGGTCCTGCATTTATATTCCACCTGGGACCCTCCGCGTGTCGCGGCCCGAGCCCACTAGTCCTAGACTAGCCTTGTTTGCAAGTATAACCCTGTTGTTCGATCTTATCAAGTGTTACACGTATGGGTTACCTGCCGCGTGTCGCGGGAGCTGGAGGGATCCCTCCCGCTTGTCTCCTGAGGTTCCAGTTTCAAGATTCTTTGTTTTTCGCACTGGTTTACGCCGTACAAGTCCGGGGTTGCAATGAGAGGTCCTTATAAGGTGTTTTGGGTGTTGTTACAACATGAGTTTAATAACCACCCATTCTGATTAGAACTAAATTTGAAAGCTTTTGACCCGATTTGACTAGTTTATATATTTTATTCTATTTAAACTAGTCGTACGTGCATATGCGGTATCAGGTGGTCAAATGGGTCTATGACAAGTCTATTATGCCAAAAATATATGTTATGATGTTATATAATCAGTTTCAAAGTTAGATTATAGGTTTCATTTGGTTTTAAAACCATTTTTATGCCATAAAGGCATTTCCGGCATTTTAAGGTATATTATATGGACTTATCAATAAACCTATCAAATGATATGACTAGAAGGATAACCTTAGTGGGTAATTACCTACAATAATATGGTCATATAAGAACCCTTAATCAGGCTCTAAACTTGACCAAACGGGTCTGAATCGAACGTCGAAGCAGAACTCAAACTGTTTGACTTTCGACTATGAAATAAGCTCTAAATAGGAAATCATGAGTTGGACATGATTAAACATGTTCTAATATGTTATATAAACTGTTATGTTGTTAAAATTTAAGGTTTTGATACTTAGAAGTTCATTTAGCGTAAATTTCAAAAATCTGTGTTTTGACTTTTTATTTAATATAAGTTGACTCATCATTTCGCCTTCTTAACGTGATTCCAAAGGGTGTGATCACTAGGGATTAACACCTTCATTATTATGATCACGTTTCAAAGTTCGATTCAAACTTTGACTTGACCGAAATGGTCAGAACCGAAAGTCAAAGCAAAATCAATTTGCTTGACTTTCGGCTAATAACTAGCCTAATAATGAAAAGAGACTGAGATAGAACACTTACAAGTGTTCAAGGGAAGTTTATAACTTCAGAAAGGAGGCCTCTATAGATCAGAAGCTGCTCCAAAAAATTAGAGTGAAAGAAATGAAGGTGCAAGTTGGAATGTGCAACTTGATCACCTATTTATAGCAATCTTGAAGCTCTCAAATAATGTCAAGCGTGATCAAAGGTGTTAAGGAAGGGATTAGTAGCATCCCACGTGTCACAAGAAGGAGGAGAAGTGGAAAAATCCGGAGCTGGGTGTCCATGTTGCAACCTGCAGCTGCCAGCTTTAGGTGTTCTGCTACCGACCCCCTTACGGACCATAAGGGTGGTGGCTTACAATCCGTAAGGACATTCTAGCAGCCACAATATTTGAATGCCTTAAGGACCGTAAGGCATATGCCTTGCTGTCCGTAAGGGACCTTCAAAAGCCAAAATGTTGGCACTTTATCACATTGATCCCTCAACTATTAAACATCATCCATTTTTATAACGTTGGTCCCTCTCCTCTAACAAATCTGGAATATTTGGAGAGGTATTGGACACGTGTTGCCATATAATTCGATACAGTTTTCTGAGGTGTTACAAGCATCATATTTCATTAGCTCAGTTTTGAATTAGCTTTTTGTCTAAACATAAACTGGATTAGTTTTAAATAATATTATCCTAAAACATAGATTAATATAAGCATATGGTAACATCTTTCGGAGTGTTTTCTATTTTAATAGGTGGTCATTATAAATATTTATTTATATATGTTACTATGCATGACTATATATAGGGTTCATTTTATTTGTGAACAACCCAGTGATTGTAAACACTTGTGAACTAGTTTTACCCCTTAATTATCAATACACAAGTGTAAACACAAGTGTAAATCAATGGCCATGATTTGATGATGAAAATACACTACTTTATTTTACGAGTTGATGATGTAATCAATGGCCATAATTTGTTCATTCAGTTCACAAATACGCTAGTATTCACTCTAGAACCCCACCATATATATATATATATATATATATACACAGGGGATGGTTCAAATAAAAACCACTTTTATTGTGAAAACTCGAAAACTAACTGTTTTGGTCAAAAATCAGACGAGGATAACGCAACCAAACTCTTTGTTACGGGGTATGATGCTTGAATTGATAAACAACGATAAGGATCACTTAGATATGAATTGCACAAGTGACACAAAGATTTATATGAGCAAAAAGCCCTTGATCAATAAATGATCTCCGGCATAAAAAACCTCGGGTGATGGAAACTACCGATCACCAACTTCAAATTGAACAATAATTCTTTACAACCTCGGATAATAGCGAGCTAGGTACAAGGATTACTATGGTGTAACGTGCAGAAATGTGTAAAAATTGCTAAGTGTTTTGCTGTATGCTCAAGAGTGCTGCTGTACGAGTGTGTGTAGCCAAAATTAGCCATGTGTTTCTAAAACTAGCTCGCTACCCCTTTAAAAAATAGAAGTTAACTAAGCTAACTAACATTCCGCAATTCGTGCCTTGCTCCCACGTTCTCCACAACGTCCATTTTCAGTCAAACACGTGCGAAATAACCGTGGAATATTCCTTAGTAACGTTGCCAAGACCAAGTCCAACTTGTTACTCCTGCAAAACAATACGAAATTCAAAGTGAACAATCGTTAGTATAAGGATCCTCAGGGTGATCCATGATCCTGATCCTGAAGCACTTCTGAGGATCACTATCTGTCACAGAAGTTAGGATCACTAAATGGATAACACATGAGGATCACGGGCTACTAGAAAATCCTCCCCTAACAATTGCCCCCAAAATATAAGGAGTAATTATGTAAAATAAATGAGTTATATTTTGTTGATCTTATCCGCAACTAACTAACGGATATATAGCCGTTTAAATCGAACTATCCGTTGCAATCCTGACGTCACAGAAGTGACAACCCTGCAAGATCATGATTATAAATAGGAGATAGAGATAGGATCAATTTGCATTTAAATCTTAGAGAGACTCCCTTTATAATCTCATCCGAAGAACAAACAGGTATTCTTTCTTCATCTTCTTCCTTGTCTTACTCTGTTTTATTTCTTTTACCATCATCTTGCCAAAAATGTTGCTCCGGAACTCTCCCGCTAAGGATCACCAGAAGAACAGCCCTCTGAAAAGTCAAGGAATCATCAAAGATTCCGCAAAGGAACGCTGTTGTTTCACTGATCCTCAGATCGATAGGATCCGCTATTGCTTCCCCGCGAACGCCGTATTTAAATCCTTTGATCCCACTGCCCTGAGTGATCACGTTTCTGAAACATGGGTTACCTTTCCTGTTACTCCGTTTACCATAGGCTATACCTATCCTTTCCCGGCCTTTACCCAGTCCTTCTTCTCTCTTACTGGCATTTCTTATATCCAAGCTATGCCAATGATCTGGAGGGTTCTACATACCCTTGAGAGGATCATTGAGCAGGAGGGGATTGACCTAGGAATGTCAGAGCTGGGCGAGATGTATGATCTCACTACCTTTGGATCCCACCGATACTTGTTCAAACGTAAGCCTGGTGAAGAACACCCAATTTTTAAAGCCACTAAGAACGATACCAACTTGAAACAGCGTTTCTTCTTTGTCAGAAGAGATTCTATCCCCAATGGAGAGGATCTACCAAGAAAATGGGCCACCCATGGTGGGGATAGAGGATCCTGAGAAGGATCACCAGACAGTCTCCTTTTGTATGAGGATCACTAACACCCTTTTGTTCTTTGTTATGCAGCTGTTACCGTCTCACACCTCAAACTGTCTCCTGCTGCCAAAGAGAGGCTTGCTGCCTTTAGAAGACTCAATCCTGAAATAAGATCATTCAAGACAACCACCCAGGATTCACAAGAGGTATCCTCAGGTTCTGTCACGATGTCAAGTAAGTATCCTGTTTAAAAACTCAAATAAACAGTTACATATAAGTAGGATAAGGATACTTATCTTGTTTTGATTGTGCAGGTGCTGGAAAAGCTTCCGAATCTGCTTCAAAGTTCAGTGTGACCGATCTGGATAACGTCTGATCCTCCAAGAAAAAGACTCCTGCTAGCCCAACTTCTTCAATCCCCAAGGCACCCTCCAAAGGAAGGGGAGGCAAGAAAAGAAAAGCTTCTGAGGCTGAGGATCTGCAAGGCCTGCCCTTGATCCGCCAACAATTCCTTGAGTACTTCAATGAGGTAAGGATCACTGTCCCTGCTCGTATATCTTGCTTGTTTGAGGATCACCTGGTCCTGAACTGTTCTTTATCCTCTTTGCAGAAATTTGCCGAGATTGAAGATTATGTGGGGAACGTTGAGGATCAGGATAGGAAGATTGCTGACCTCCAACAGGTTGCATTGCTCAAGGATCTCAAGATTGCCGACCTCCAAAAAGACCTCCAGAATGCCAAAAATGAGACGGCCAAGGTGTTGATCAATGCTGACTACGAGAAACATGAGATCACCCAGGATGCCAAAGTCTCTGCTGCCATAGCGATGTATAAGACCAAACTGCAGATGGCCTTGGAAGCTCAGGATCCTGATTTTGACAGGAGCAACTGGGATGTGGAAGGCTGGAAGGCAAGGCTGGCTGAGCTGGATGATGAGGAGGAGGTTGAGGAGATGCTGACGATCGAGGCTGGAAGCAGTGGCAAGGATCATGGTGGTGAAGCAAGTGGAGCTGGAGGTGATGAGACAGCGAAGGTGTAGGCTGCGTGATTGGGCAATGATGGACACTTCTAGACATAGCCGGAGCCCAATTTTTTAGTTTTGATGGTAGTTTTTTGGTTGTGATGTTTTAAACAATGATGGTCTGTACTTTGAACAATAGCTTTAGGGTTAAGAATCCAGGATCCTTTAGACAATAGGTAGGATTACAAATG
The DNA here is from genome assembly GCF_002127325.2 of Helianthus annuus. Lineage (NCBI taxonomy): Eukaryota > Viridiplantae > Streptophyta > Magnoliopsida > Asterales > Asteraceae > Helianthus > Helianthus annuus. The sequence goes on from NC_035442.2 coordinate 140,508,923, forward strand.
GTGGAGGGATCCTCTGTTTGGGGGATGAAGCCATTGTGATCCTGCCGCCTTTTTATTACCTGCATGCTATGACCGCACAAACAATGGACACCCGTTGCCAACCCATGTGGACGGGCCACGTTTTGCTGGTAGAAACGTGGGTTGGCAATTTTGACAACCTTAAAAGGTTTAATGTTTTGTGAATAAAATAACTTTAACTTTTTGGCTATCTCTCGTGTTGCTATCCTTATGTATCCATTAGTTTTCAATTGCTTTGATATACACTTGTCTAAATAAGAAATCTTGAATAAGTTAGATTGAAAATATTTAGGATATGATCCAGGATCAAATATCCTATAGTTGAAAAATCCCAAAAAGTAGTGTATTCTAAGGATCACAAGTTTAGTTGTCAAAATACAAGGGTTATTCAAATAAACAATGAACAAAATTAAAATAGTTAAGGATCATACCTGAGGATCCTAGTTAGGATCCTAACCCTTAATACCATAACCAGGATAACTATAAGACAAACCTTAGAGAGAAGTAAGGATCAAGGATCCTTAGTTGTTTAACTTCAAAGACCTGAAATAGAACATAACTTGGGACTAAGCCAATATAAGATAAAAGTTAGCAACTGGGGACAAGCCCAAGGATAACTGGGGACAAGCCCAAGGATAACTGGGGACAAGCCCAAGGATCGTATGTAAACTGGAGTATGGCCCTAACTGGCGACTATCCAAACTTAGTGACATGAAAATGCCAAAACCTTAGCTAATGTGAAAACGTTAGAAACCTTAGGAACAGATGTATGGTACGTCTACCATTATACGTAGGATCCTAGATATAGCTAGTACAATGGAATTATCAGCCCCTAAAGCGAGTACTGGTCCCACTGCCATGAACTATACCAGGATCATCATGCGCTACCGGCGGAACTGGGGTCAAGCCCAAATAACTGGGGTTAAACCCAAGTGACTGGTTGCTTTTGTGGATAACCATCCTTTTGCTAAGGATACCTGAACTTTCAAAACTCAGAATCACGTGAGAAGTGGATAAAGGATGCAGGATCCTTATCCTTAGGTGAGAAAGTAAGGGAATGAAATAGTTTGAGATTAGGATGTTACCAAAGTAAGGATCATCTGTGCTTTAAGGATCCTTCCAGGATACTCATGATGTGAGGATCATTTGTTCTGTGAGGATCCTACTCACATGAAATATTTTTTCAAGTGGACAGCATTCCAAGCTCTTGGTAGTAAATCACCTTCCATTGTTAGAAACCGATATGCCCCCTTTCCTGCCTCAGCTTCGATCAAATAAGGGCCTTCCCACTTTGGAGCCAACTTTCCGTCAGCAGGATTGGTGGTATTCTGAAATGCTTTCCTTAACACCATATCACCAATTTGAAACTTCCTGATCCTGACATTTTTATTGTAAGCACCAGCCATTCTTTGTTGATAACTGGCCATCCTTATCCTAGCCAGATCCCTGATTTCTTCAATAGTATCCAGGTCTTGAACCAAGTTCTCATCATTTTCCTCAGGATCACGGAATCTTATTCTAGCAGTAGGAACCACCATTTCTGTAGGGATCACTGATTCTGCCCCAAATACCAAAGAGAATGGAGTCTGGCCTGTAGCATTCTTGGGGGTTGTCCTATCAGCCCAAAGCACATAAGGTAGTTCTTCTGCCCATTTCCCTTTTTTGGATCCAAGCTTCTTCTTCAAATTGTTGATGATGATCTTGTTGGATGATTCTGCCTGACCATTAGCTTGTGGGTGGACTGGTGTTGATGTTATCATCTTAATCCCCCAGCTGTCACAAAAGTTAGTAGTTCTGCCCTCAATAAATTGGGAACCATTATCACATATAATCTCAGAAGGGATACCAAATCTAGTAATAATATTTCTTTTAATGAAGGATATAACTTCCTTTTCTCTGACTTGGGCAAAAGCTTCAGCCTCTATCCACTTGGAGAAGTAATCAGTCATAGCAAGCATGAACACTTTTCCACCAGGTGCCTTAGGGAGCTTACCAACTATATCCATACCCCATCTCATAAATGGCCAAGAGGAGGATATGGGATGCAAAAATTCGGCCGGTTGATGAAGGATATTGCTGTGTCTCTGACAAGGATCACACTTCTTAGCATACTCCACAGCATCTCTTTTCATAGTTGGCCAATAGTATCCTGTCCTCAGGATCCTTGAGAATAATGCCCTGCCCCCAGTGTGGTTTCCACAATCTCCTTCATGGAAGTCTTTTAAAACTTCTTGGATTTCAGGATCCTCAATGCATCTTAAATATGGTCCTGCAAGAGATCGCTTATACAACATATTATTTAAAATTGCGAATTGAGATACCTTAATTTTGAAAGCCCTAGGGTTTTCTCCTGTTGGAATCTCTCCATGTTGTAAGTATCTCATGATTGGGAGGAGCCATGATCCTGAACGAGACTGAGTATCCTCACTAGGGATAATTGCAGAATCCTCTCCGATTTCCATAGCCACATGATCTTCAATGGCGGGAGCCAGGATATGGATAATGGGGATACTTATATCCTCCGGGATCTTCAAAGATGATCCTAAATTAGCCAGTGCATCAGCTTCTATATTTTCTTCCCTTGGTACCTGTGTCAAACTAAAGGAAACAAAAGAGAGTGCCAATTCTTTGACTATCTCCAAATATTTGGTTAGCTTTTCACCTTTAACAGCATAGGATCCATTAAAGTGATTAGTGATTAGCAATGAATCTACATGTACCTCAAGATACCTGATCCCCATATGCTTAGCAATTTGCAAACCAGCTATCAAGGCTTCATATTCAGCCTCATTGTTAGTGGTTTGGAACTCACAAGCTATAGAGTGGGGTATTATGTCCCCCTGTGGCGATTTTAGTAGTATTCCAAGCCCTGTGCCTTTGACATTTGAGGATCCATCAGTATAGAGTATCCAAGGATCCTTGGTCTCCTCTAGGTGCTGGACTTCTAATTCAGCTTCCTTTTGCAAATCACTACTGAAATCTGCCACAAAGTCAGCTGATGCTTGGGATTTAATGGCTATCCTAGGCTCATATCTTATATCATATGCACTAAGCTTCACTGCCCACTTAGCCATCCTTCCTGACATTTCAGGTTTCCTGAGGACATTCTTAATTGGAAAATTAGTTTTAACAATAATAATATGAGTTTCAAAATAATGTCTTAATTTAGTAGATGCCATAATTAAAGCAAGGATAAGCTTTTCTAGGTGTGAATACTTGGATTCGGCATCAAGTGAACTCTTACTTACATAATAGACAGGATGTTGTGTACCTTCGTGATCCTTAACAAGGACTGCACTTACTGCTTTTGAGGATACTGCAAGATATAAGGATAGCACATCTCCTTTTTCTGGTTTCATCAAGGCCGGGGCTGAGGATAGGTAATCCTTGAGAGCTCTTAAGGCACTTTCATGCTTCTCAGTCCACTCAAATTTCTTGTTCTTCCTTAGGATATCATAGAATTCCTTGCATTTCTCTGAGGATTTGGATATAAAACTGTTCAAAGCTGCGATCCTGCCCGTTAGCCTCTGGACATCCTTAGCATTGGCAGGAGATTTGATATTCACTAAAGCTTTGATTTGTTCTGGGCTAGCTTCAATGCCTCTCTTTGTCACCATATACCCTAAGAATTTACCTGCTTTAACACCAAAGTGACATTTTGAAGGATTAAGTTTCATATTATATTTGTCAAAGATATCGAATGCTTCCTCCAAGTCCCTTAGGTGATCCTCAGCCTTTTTCGATTTTACCACCATATCATCTATGTAGACCTCCATAGTTTGTCCAATATGATCCTTGAACATCATATTCACCAGCCTTTGATAAGTTGCACCTGCATTCCTTAGTCCAAATGGCATAGCAATATAACAATATATACCGGTTGGAGTCATAAAGGCCGTATCCTCTAGATCAGATGGTTTCATCTGAATTTGTTGAAATCCAGATGAAGCATCCATAAAAGTTAACAGTTCATGACCCGCCGTTGCATCCACCATGGAGTCAATGTGGGGTAATGGGAAAGGATCCTTGGGACATGCCTTATTTAAATCTATGAAATCGACACATACCCTCCACTTTCCGTTTTTCTTTTGAACTACAACCACATTGGCCAGCCATCTTGGATACTTGACCTCTCTAATCATACCTGCTCAGAGCAATTTCTCTACCTCTTCCTGGATAATGGAATTTCTTTCTGGTGCAAACTTCCTCCTCTTTTGATGGATTGGTTTGAAGGATCTGTCAATGCCAAGTTTGTGAGTGATGATATCTTTAGATATACCTGTCATATCTTCGTGTTTCCTTGCAAAGGTAGTTTCCTTCTTTTGAGGAAGGATATGAGGTCTTCTTTCATTTCGCCAAGGATCCCTGATCCTATATAGATTTTGGATTCAGGATCACCAGGATCCATGAGGATTTCTACTACATCCTGCTCTCTTGCCTCCAAGATATCCCTTGGAGGATACTTTGATTGCTATTGCTCTCTTGATTTTGAAGCTGGTTTCATTGACGAGGTGTAGCAGTTCTTAGCCTCTTGTTGATCGCTATCAATCTTCACGATCCCCCAAGGACTAGGAAGCTTCACACATTGATGGTAGGTGGATGGGACTGCCTTCATATCGTGTATCCAAGGCCTGCCAAGGATAACATTACAACAAGATAAACAGTCAATAACACTAAATTTTTGATAAGAATGTAGGCCTTCGATATAGATTAGGAGTTTAATGTCCCCCAGAGTATTCTTAGTTTCGCCACTGAATCCCACGAGCACAGAGGATCTTGGTATGATATCGGACTCAGGGATATTCATCTTCTTGAGAACATCAAGCTAGATAATGTTCACAGAGCTCCCTCCATCTATAAGGATCCTGCGAACGAAATGGTTAGAAATAAAGAGAGTAATAACCAAACCATCGTGGTGAGGATCCTGGATATCAACACGATCATCCTCATCAAAGGTTATGACTTTTCCTTCGGAGACACTTGATGTTCGAACGGGTCTCTCTCCACTATCCATCTTGGTTTCCTTTGCATGCCTTTTAGCTGCTGTGAAGGATGTGCCACAAATGTCTGATCCTCCAGAAATAAAGTTTATTACTTGTGCATCTGCTGGAGGGGCCGGAGCTTTCTCAGGGATCCTTTCAGGATCCTGAGTCCTTGACTTTTTTCTCCCCAATAATTCTTTCAAATGCCCCTTGCTCAACAAGTATCCAATTTCTTTTCTTAGTGCGATGCATTCTTCTGTGAGATGCCCAAAATCTTCATGGTATGCACACCACTTTGATTTATCTTTAGTTGCAGCTGGTCTATCATTTTTCCTGGGCTATCTAGCTTTATCACCCAAATTCTGCATCGCAAGGATTAGTTCATTGTTATCAACAGAAAAATAATATTCAGAAATTGGAGGATAATCCTCGTCATCCTCTTCTTGATCAACAGCATGCACATTCTGGTTATCAGATTAGTTATAGGACCTGAATTTGTTGTTCTTGAACGAGGATCCTTGCTTTTCTTGTTTCGAGGATCCTGCTAATCTCTCCTGGATCCTCTTATCATCTTCTAGCCGGATGAACCTGAGTGCTCGGGTTCTTACCTCATCTAGGTTCCTGAATGGTGTCATAACAAGATCACCATAGAACAATGAATCCCTAAGCAATCCCATTTTAAAGGCCTCAACAGCCGTGGCTATATCCAGGTTAGGAATGTCTAAGGATTCTTTACTAAATTTAGTGATATAATCCCTTAATGATTCATTATGACCCTGGGTTATCTTATATAAATCACTAGTTAAACGTTCAAATTTTCTACTACAAGAAAACTGATTATTAAATAGGTTAACTAGATTAGCAAATGAGGTAATAGAGTAGGGGGGAAGACTTAGCAGCCATTTGAGAGCTGATCCAGTAAGAGTGGATCCAAATCCCTTGCACAGACATGCTTCCTGTTAGGGCCGGATTTTTATGACCTATGATCCTTACATGTGATCCTAACAAGTGATCCTTGCTTCTTTGGCAGATAGTGATCCTCAGAAGAGCTCTAGGATCAGGATCACGGATCATCCTAAGGATCCTCATACTAACGACTGTTCTCTTTGGACTTAATATTATCTTGCAGGAATTACGAGTTGGATCTGGTCTTAGCAACGTAAACAAGGAATCTGTCACGCTAATCTCGCACATGCATAATCAAAGATGGACGTTATGAAGAATATGGAAACTCAGCACAATTCAAGGGCGATTATTTAGGCTAAATTTACTTCTATTCCTAAAAGGGGTAACGAGCTAGTAGTTAGGTGATTTGCCTAAAATACGACCACACACACTTATATAAAGAGCACTCTCAAGCATTCGGAGGAGACAACACATTTCTCACACGCTTTAGCATACGATACTATAGTGATCCTTGTACCTAGCTCGTTACCATCCGAAGTTGTAAACATTGTTTGATATATTGAAGTTTGGTGATCGGTAGTGTTAGGGCTGGATTTTTTTGACTTATGATCCTTACGTATGATCCTAACCAGTGATCCTTATTTCTTTGGCAGATAGTGATCCTCAGAAGAGTTCCAGGATCAGGATCACGGACCATCACAGGGATCCTCATACTAACAGTTGTTTTCATTGGATTTAATGTTATCTTGCAGGAATGTCTGGCAGGATCCGCTCTTAGCAACGTAAACAAGGGACTCGTCTTTACAACTTTGGCATATGCTTAATCAGAGATAAACGTTGTGGACGATATGGAAACTCAGCATAATTTAAGGGCGATAATTTAGGCTAGATTTACTTTTATTCCTAAAGGGGTAACGAGCTAATAGTTAGTCTATTTACCTAAAATAGGGCCACTCACACTTGTATAAATAGCTCTCTTCCACATTCGGAAGACACAACACACTTCCCACACACTTTGACACACAATACTATAGTGATCCTTGTACTTAGCTCGTTACCATCCAAAGTTGTAACCTTTTTTTGTTATATTGAAGTTTGGTGATCGGTAGTTTCCATCACCCGAGGTTTTTTATGCCGGAGATCATTGATCAAGGGCTTTTTCCTCGTACAAATCCTTGTGTCACTTGTGCATAATACATTTGAGTGATCCTTCACTTTGTTCTTCAAACCAAGCATCATTCCCCGTTTTCATAAGAGTTTGGTTGCATTATCCTTGTGTGATTTTTGACCAAAACAGTTTGGCGCCCACCGTGGGGCAATTGGTGCTTCATTCATAAAGAAATTTTTCTGTTGGTGATCATTCCGGAAGTGTTGCATGGCTTCATCACTAAAGAATACTTCCACAGCGATGTCTGCAGTCAACTCATCTAATGGCATTCCACCTTTGCCTCCACCACCAGCTGGATCTCAGAAAAATGCTGAGAAGAGACCAACTCCTATCTCCTCTAAACCATCATCTTCTGCTCTAACTTCCTCTGTTCCCAGTACTAGTGATATATTTACTTTGATTTTGCAGATGAGGGATCGTATGCAGCAGCAGGATGAAACTAATGACAGGATCCTCAAGGAAATCGGAGATCTCAAAAGGCAAAAGAAAACGACAGAGGATCATTCCCCACTAATGCCCAGATCTTTGAATTTTGATACTCCGATGATTACTTCTCAGCCATCAGAGGCCCCAGACATTCAACATATGGGTGGATTAAGAGGAGTGCATTTCGGCCCAGCAGCAATGACTCAGGCATCAGGATCATATTTCCAACCGGCAGGGTCCTACACCCAGCATATGGGATCCTTCATGAGCTTAGGATCCTCCTTCGTTCCAGGATCATCCCAGATTCAAGGATCCTCCTTTGTTCCAGGATCATCCCAGGTTCAAGGATCCTCCTTTGTTCCAGGATCATCCCAGGTTCAAGGATCCTCCTTCGTTCCAGGATCGTCCCAGGTTCAAGGATCCCTTCAGATACCAGGATCCTTGAAGAATTTGCAAACAGGAAGTCCAGATGTCCATCAAGGAGATTTTATTCCAATGCAGACCATTGCTTCCACTGGTCCATCCATCATCCCAGAATCCCAGCAATATGGATTCACATCCAATGTTCCTAACTTCAACCCGATGGGAGGTAACACTTTTAATAACTCTCTTACCACTAACCATGGATTCATGCAGGATACAGGTATCAATCATGCTATGGCCAGAGAGCTACAGAAATTAAAGGATATGATATCGAGTGTTCCAGGGGTAGTCAAACCTATCCCGGAAATTGCAGATGGAAGCCATAAGGTATCTCGTTTTGCACCACCAATTTGTGATGCTGAGATACCCAAAAGGTTCCATATCCCTACTATGAAGCTGTATGATGGTACAACGGATCCTGAGGAACACATAGCACAATACAGGGAAAGGATGGAGATCAATCCAATTCCAGAAAAGCTAAAGGAAGCATGCCTCTGCAAAGGATTTGGATCCACTCTTACTGGATCAGCTCTTAAATGGCTGCTAAGTCTTCCCCCTTACTCCATTACTTCATTTGCCAATTTAGTTAACTTATTCAATAACCAATTTTCTTGTAGTAGAAAATTTGAAAGATTGACTAGTGATTTATATAGGGTAACTCAGGGTCATAATGAATCATTAAGGGATTACATAACCAAATTTAGTAAAGAATCCTTGGACATTCCCAACTTGGATATGGCCACAGCTGTTGAGGCCTTCAAAATGGGATTGCTTAGGGATTCATTGTTCTATGATGATCTTGTTATGACACCATGCAGGAACCTAGATGAAGTAAGAACTCGTGCACTCAGGTTCATCCGGTTAGAAGATGACAAAAGGATCCAGGAAAGACAAGTAGGATCCTCCAAATAAGAAAAGAAAGGATCCTCTTTCAAAAGCAGCAGATTCAAATCCTACAATAGAAATGACAACCAGAACGTGCATGCCGTTGACCAAGAAGAGGATGATGAGGATTATCCTCCGATTTCTGAATATTGTTTTTCCGTTGATAATCATGAACTAATCCTTGCCATGCAGAATCTAGGAGAAAAAGCCAGATGGCCCAGAAAAAACGACAAACCAGCCGGAACTAAAGACAAGTCAAAGTGGTGTGCATACCACGAGGATTTCGGGCATTTAACTGAAGAATGCATCGCATTAAGAAAGGAAATTGGATATCTGCTAAGCTAGGGACATTTAAAAGAGTTGCTGGGAAGAAAAAAGCAAAGGACTCAGGATCCTGAAAGGATCCCTGAAAAAGATCCAGGCCCTCCGGCAAATGCACAAGTGATCAACTTTATTTCTGGAGGATCAGACATCTGTGGTACATCCTTCTCAGCAGCTAAAAGGCATGCAAAGGAAGCTAAAATGGATAACGGAGAAAGGCCTATTCGAACATCAAGTGTCTCGGAAGGAAAAGCCATAACCTTTGATGAGGATGATCGCATTAATATCCAGGATCCTCATCATGATAGTTTAGTTATTACTCTCTTTATTTCTAACCATTTTGTCCGCAGGATCCTTATCGACGGAGGGAGTTCAGTAAACATTATCCAACTTGATGTTCTGAAGAAGATGGGTATCCCAGAATCAGACATCACTCCAAGATCCTCAGTGCTTGTGGGATTCAGTGGAGAAACTAAGAAAACCCCGGGGGACATCAAACTCCCAATCTACGTGGAAGGATTACATAATTATCAAAAATTTTGTGTTATTGACTGTTTGTCTTGTTGTAATGTTATCCTTGGCAGGCCCTGGATACATGATATGAAAGCTGTCCCATCCACCTACCATCAATGTGTAAAGCTCCCTAGCCCATGGGGAATAATCAAGATAGACAGTGATCAGCAGGAGGCTAAGGATTGTTATACCTCATCTATGAAACCAGCCTCGAAGCCAAGGGAGTATTAGCAATTACAGTATCCTCCAAGGAATGTCTTGGAGGCGAGAGAACAGGATGTGGACGAAATCCTTTTGGATCCTAATGATCCTGAATCAAAAATCTATATCGGATCAGGGATCCTTGGCAAGATGAAAGAAGACATAGTATCCTTCCTCAAAAGAAGAAAGTCTACCTTTGCATGGAAACACGAGGATATGACAGGTATATCTAAAGATATTATAACTCATAAACTTGGCATTGACAGGTCAATCAAACCAATCCATCAAAAAAGGAGGAAGTTTGCACTGGAAAGAAATGCCATTATCCAGGAAGAAGTAGAAAGATTACTTCGAGCAGGTATGATTAGAGAGGTAAAGTATCCAAAATGGTTAGCCAATGTGGTTGTTGTTCAAAAGAAAAACGGAAAGTGGAGGGTATGTGTCGATTTCACTGATTTGAATAAAGCATGTCCTAAGGATCCTTTCCCATTACCCCACATTGACTCCATGGTGGATGCAACGGCGGGGCATGAACTGTTAACCTTTATGGATGCATCATCTGGATTCCAACAAATTCAGATGGAGCCATCTGACCAAGAGGATACGGCTTTTATGACCCCAACCGGTTTATATTGTTATATTGCCATGCCTTTTGGATTAAGAAATGCAGGTGCAACATATCAAAGGCTGGTGAATATGATGTTCAAAGATCAAATTGGACAGACTATGGAAGTGTACATAGATGATATGGTAGTAAAGTCAAAGAAAGCTGAGGATCACCTAAGGGACTTGGAGGAAGCATTTGATATCCTTGATAATTATAACATGAAGCTTAATCCTTCAAAATATCACTTTGGTGTTAAAGCAGGTAAATTTCTAGGATATATGGTAACTCAGAGGGGCATTGAAGCAAGCCCGGAACAAATTAAAGCATTGGTGAATATCAAATCCCCTGCCAACGCTAAGGATGTGCAAAGGCTAACAGGCAGGATAACAGCTCTAAATAGGTTCATATCCAAATCCTCAGAAAGATGTAAAGAATTCTATGATATCCTAAGAAAGAACAAGAAATTTGAGTAGACTGAAAAGCATGAGAATGCTTTACAAGCCCTCAAAGAATACATGTCCTCAGCTCCAGCATTGATGAAACCCGAAAAAGAAGATGTGTTATCCTTATACCTGGCGGTATCCTCAACAGCTGTAAGTGCAGTCCTTGTTAAGGATCATGAAGGTACACAATATCCTATCTATTATGTAAGTAAGAGTTTACTTGATGCTGAATCCAGGTACTCACACCTTGAAAAACTTATTCTTGCATTAATTATGGCATCTACTAAGCTAAGACATTATTTTGAAACCAATGCTATTGTTGTTAGAACTGATTTTCCAATCAAGAATGTCCTCAGGAAACCAGAGATGTCCGGAAGGATGGCTAAGTGGGCAGTAAAGCTTAGTGCCCATGATATAAGATATGAGCCTAGAACAGCCATCAAATCTCAAGCATTAGCAGACTTTGTGGCTGATTTCAGTAGTGATCTACAAAAGGAAGCCGAATTGGAGGTCCAGCAGCTGGATGAGACCAAGGATCCTTGGATACTACACACTGATGGATCCTCAAATGTCAAAGGCACAGGGCTCGGCATACTACTAAAATCGCCACAGGGGGACATAATACCCCACTCCATCGCTTGTGAGTTCCAAGCAACTAACAATGAGGCTGAATATGAAGCCTTAATTGCTGGTTTGCAAATTGCTAAGCATATGGGGGTCAGGTATCTTGAAGTATACGTAGATTCATTATTGATCACTAATCACTTTAATGGATCCTATGCTGTGAAAGGTGAAAAACTAACCAAATATTTAGAGATAGTCAAAGAATTGGCACTCTCCTTTGTTTCTTTCAGTTTGACACAGGTACCAAGGGAGGAAAATACAGAAGCTGATGCATTGGCCAATCTAGGATCATCTTTGAAGATCCCAGAGGATATAAGTATCCCCATCATCCATATCCTGGCTCCTGCTATTGAAAATCAGGTGGCCATGGAAATAGAAGAGGATACTGCAATGATCCCTTGTGAGGAAACTCAATCTTATTCAGGATCATGGATCTCACCAATCATGAGATACTTACAACACGGGGAGATTCCTATAGGAGAAAATCCTAGGGCTTTCAGGATTAAGGTATCTCAATTCACAATCCTAAATAATGTGCTATATAAGCGATCTCTTGCAGGACCATATTTAAGATGTATCGAGGATCCTGAAATTCAAGAAGTGTTAAAAGACTTCCATGAAGGAGATTGTGGAAACCACACTGGGGGGCAGGGCATTGTTCTCAAGGATCCTTAGGACAGGATACTACTGGCCAACTATGAAAAGGGATGATGTGGAGTATGCTAAGAAGTGTGATCCTTGTCAGAGACACAGCAATATCCTTCATCAGCCGGCTGAACTTCTACATCCTATACCATCCTCTTGGCCATTCATGAGATGGGGAATGGATATAGTTGGCAAGCTCTCTAAAGCACCTGGTGGAAAAGTATTTATGCTTGCCATGACTGACTACTTCTCCAAGTGGATAGAGGCTGAAGCTTTTGCCCAAGTCAGAGAGAAGGAAGTTATATCCTTTATTAAGAGAAACATTATAACCAGATTTGGCATTCCTTCTGAAATTGTATGTGATAATGGTTCCCAATTTATTGGGAGCAGGACTACTAACTTTTGTGACAGTTGGGGAATTAAGATGATAACATCAACACCAGTCCATCCACAAGCTAATGGTCAAGCAGAATCATCCAACAAGATCATCATCAACAATCTGAAGAAGAAACTTGGATCCAAGAAGGGGAAATGGGCAGAGGAATTGCCTTATGTGCTCTGGGCTGATAGGACAACCCCCAAGAATGCAACTGGTCAAACACCCTTCTCTTTGGTGTTTGGGGCAGAAGCAGTGATCCCAACAGAAATGGTGGTTCCAACTGCTAGAACAAGTACTCGTGATCCTGAAGAGAATGATGCAAACCTAGCTGAAGACTTGGATACTATTGAAGAAATCAGGGATCTAGCTAGGATAAGGATGGATAGCTACCAACAAAGAATGGCTGGTACTTACAACAAAAATGTCAGGATAAGGAAATTCCAAGTGGGGGATATGGTATTAAGAAAAGCATTCCAAAATACCATCAATCCTGCTGATGGGAAATTAGCACCAAAATGGGAAGGCCCTTACTTGATTGAAGCTGAGGCAGGAAAGGGGGCATATAGATTGCTAACCATGGAAGGAAACTTGTTACCAAGAGCCTGGAATGCTGTTCACTTAAAGAAATATTTCATGTGAACAGGATCCTCCTGGCACATATGATCCTTACATTGAGAGCATCCTCAAAGGATCCCGATGATGTCAATGATCCTTACTCTGGTAATATCCTAATCCTAAACTATTCCATTTTCTTATTTTTACCTAAGGATAAGGATCATGTATCCTTCATCCTCTTCTCACGAGAATTTGAGTTCTGATAGTCCAGGTATCCTCAGCATATCATTAAGAATCTTCAAAAGCATCTCAGATCCTTGGGTTCAACCCCAGTTATCCTTGGGCTTGTCCCCAGTTTCCGCCTGTAGCACACGATGATCCTGGTATAGTTCACGTCTTTGGGACTAGTACCCACTTTCGGGGCTGATAACCCCATCGTACTGGCTATATCTAGGATCCTACGTATAATGGTAGACGTACCATACATCTGTTCCTAAGGTTTCTAACGTTTTCATGTTAGCTAAGGTTTTGGCATTTTCATGTCACTAAGTTTGGATAGTCGCCAGTAAGGGCCATACTCCAGTTTACATACGATCCTTGGGCTTGTCCCCAGTTATCCTTTGGGCTTGTCCCCAGTGATCCTTTGGGATTGTCCCCAGTTATCCTTTGGGCTTGTCCCCAGTTATCCTTTGGGCTCGTCCCCAATTATCCTTTGGGCTTGTCCCCAGTTACTAACTTATCTTTTATATTGGCTTAGTCCCAAGTTATGTTCCGTTTTTCAGGTTTTCGAAGTTAAACAATTAAGGATCCTTAATCCTTATTATCCATTAAAGTTTTACTTATGGTTATCCTGATTAAAGGTTAGGATCCTAACTTGGATCCTCAGGTATGATCCTTAACCATTTTTAATCTCATTATTCATTTGAATAACCCTTAGACCTTGACAACTGAACCTATGATCCTTAAAATAAACTACCTTGAAAATTTTCGATTATAGGATATTTGATCCAGGATCATATCCTAAATTTCTTAAACATAGTTTGCTCAACTTTTCTTACTCAAACAAACATGTGTCAAAACAATTGGAAATAAAAAGGATAATAACACAAGATAAGCGACAAAAGTTTAAGATTTTATTTATTAACGAAAGGATTAACCCTTCAAAGGTTGTCAAAGTTACCTACCCCAAGCATCTACCAGCAATACGTGGCCCGTCCGCTGGGGTAGGTAAAGGGTGTCCATGATAATAGGTTCAAAAGTAATGCAGGGATATAAAGGCGGCAGGATCACAATGGCTTCATCCCCCAAACAGAGGATCCCTCCACCATTTGCAATCCTACCTATTGTCTGAAGGATCCTGGATCCTTAATCCTAAAACTATTGTTCAATGTTACAGACCATCATCGTTAAAAACATTAACAAACACAAAAAAATTGGGCTCCGGCTATGTCTAGAAGTTTCCTTCATCGCCCAATTCTGCAGCTCAAACCTTCGCTGCACCATCACCACCAGCTCCACTTGCTTCTCCCTAATCCTTGCCAGCATCACCACCTTCAAGCATTGGGATCTCCTCAGCCTCCTCATCATCCTCCAACTCTGCCAGCCTCGCCTTCCAGCCCTCCACGTCCCATGTGCTCTTGTCGAAGGTAGGATCCTGAGCCTCCGCAGCCATCTGCAGCTGGATCTTATACATGGTTATCACAGTAGAGACCTTGGCATCCTGGGTAATGTCATGCTTCTCCTAATCAAAATTGATCAGCATCCTTGCAGCTTTATCCTTGGTGGCCTGGAGCTCCTTCTCAAGATCAGCAATCTTGAGATCCTTCAGCACACCCATTTGTTGGAGGTCAGCAATTTGGCGATCTTGATCCTCGACGTGGCCAACATAAGTCTCTATTTCAGCAAATTTCTGCAAGGAAAGCAAGGCATAACGTCAGAAACAAGTGATCCTCAAAACTATCAGGATAACAAACAGGGGCAGTGATCCTCACCTCGTTAAAGTAGTCTAGAAACTGTTGGCGGAACCGGGGCAGGCCTTGTAGATCCTCAGAGGCCTTTCTCTTCTTTCCTTTACCCCTAATAGGTGCTTTAGGGGCTGAAGCACTTGGGCTAGCAGGAGTCTTCTTCCTTGAGGATTTAACATTAGTAAGATCATCGATGCCGAACTTCGAAGCAGACTTAGAGGATTTTCCAGCACCTACACAACCAAAATAAGATAAGTATTCTAACTAAATTTGAAATCCTACACAGAATTACTTTTTAAATGAGGATACTTACTTGACATTGTGACAGAGGCAGAGGATACTTCCTGTGAATCTTGGGTGGCAACTTGAAAACTTCTAATCTCGTGATCAAGCTTCTTGAAGGCTAAAACTCTCTCTTTTGCAGCAGGTGTCAACTTCAGATGTAAAACGGATATAGCTGCACAATAAACAAGAGAATATCAGTGATCCTTATCCTAAGGAACAAGTTCTATGGTGATCCTTCCAGGATCCTCTATCCTACCATGGGTAGCCCACTCCTTGGGCAAATCCTTCCCATTAGGGATGGAATCTCTCCTAACAAAAAAGAACCGACGCTTCCAGTTTGTGTCGTTCTTGGTGACCTTGAGAACAGGGTGATCCTCTCCAGCTTTCCGCTTAAACAGATACCGATGGGATCCAAACGTTGTGAGATCATACATCTCAGCCAGCTCCGCCATTCCTAAGTCAATCCCTTCCTGCTCAATGATCCTTTCAAGGGTATATAAAACCCTCCAGATCATTGGCATGGCCTGGATGTAGGAGATGCCGGTGAGGGAAAAGAAGGACTGGGTGAATTGAGGGAAAGGATATGAATATCCTATCAAGAACAGAGTAACAGGAAAGGCTACCCAAGTATCAGAGATGAAGTCACTTAAAGCAGTGGGAGTAAAAGACTTGAAGATGGCGTTCGCCGGAAAACAGTGACGGATTCTGTCGATGTGAGCATCGGTAAAACAGCACCTCTCGGTGGGAGAATCTTTGATGATCCCTTGACCCTTCAAGGGGCTGTTCTTCTTAGGATCCTTATGAGGAGAGTTCCGGAGCAACATCTTTGCAGAGTGATAAACAAAGAAACAGAGAAACAGAGTAAGAGAAAGGAGAAAAAGAAAGAGAGATACCTGATTGATCTTCGGACGAGAATATAAAGGGAGTTTCTCTTGAATTTAAATGCAAATTGATCCTATCTCTAACTCCTATTTATAATGATGATCTGCAGGGCTGTCACTTCTGTGACGTAAGATGTGCAACGGCTAGTCCGTCTTCAACGGCTAATATCCGATTAACTTGTTGCGGATAAGATCAAACAAAATATAACCCGTTTATTTACAATATTACTCCTTATATTTTGGGGGCAATTGTTAGGGCTGGATTTTTATGACTTATGATCCTTACGTATGATCCTAACCAGTGATCCTCATTTCTTTGGCAGATAGTGATCCTCAGAAGAGTTCCAGGATCAGGATCACGGACCATCACAGGGATCCTCATACTAACAGTTGTTTTCATTGGATTTAATGTTATCTTGCAGGAATGTCTGGCAGGATCCGCTCTTAGCAACGTAAACAAGGGACTCGTCTTTACAACTTTGGCATATGCTTAATCAGAGATAAACGTTGTGGACGATATGGAAACTCAGCATAATTTAAGGGCGATAATTTAGGCTAGATTTACTTTTATTCCTAAAGGGGTAACGAGCTAATAGCTAGTCTATTTACCTAAAATAGGGCCACTCACACTTGTATAAATAGCTCTCTTCCACATGCGGAAGACACAAGACACTTCCCACACACTTTGACACACAATACTATAGTGATCCTTGTACTTAGCTCGTTACCATCCAAAGTTGTAACCTTTATGTCACACCCCCAAAATCCACACGCGGAGCATCACCGCTAGGAGGCGTGACATGACCAGGATCAAGCCACCAATCATATTGAACAATATAAATAATTAAAGAAATTCAAAAACCCAATTCAATACAATTGATGTTCCAACAAAACATAGTTTAAGTAGCGGAAGCATGTAAGTAACCCAACATAGTTAATAGTTTTAAATGTCATAACAGTTCAACATAGTAATCACGATCCTTGTCCACAACGACCGCGCCTCCAGTGCAAGCTCCATAAGTACCTAAGGTCCTGCAAGGCATGCAGCAACGAGTCAACAACTAGTTGAGCGAGTCAACAACTAGTTCAGTAATAGTATAGTGTGAGTTGTAGTATGTTCGTTCGTTATGTCATGTATCGTATTAGTTTCCATCGCGGCCTCCCAGGCAGGTATGCGAAGATCTTAGGGGATGTTCATCCCGAGTATTCTAGACTAGGTTTGTTTGTATCGCGGCCTACCAGGCAGGTGTGCGAAGATTAGCAGATTTCAGTTCGCGGCCTTCCAAAGGCAGGTGTGCGAAGTAAGTCATAATATCGCGGCCAACCCTTGGCAGGTGTGCGAAGATCAGTTCAATAAGTGTTACTAGTCTAGTCGTATTCTTGTCGTTAGGTTCTATCAACTGAGTATGTACAATAGTTCATCAAATCCCATTCCCACCCGGGAACCCCATGCCTTGGCTGTGTGAACTCACCTTGGTTTGCTCTATGCTCTAGGGTTTATCAAACGTCTAAGTCCGTTACACACGACCTAGGATATGTTGCATATGATACGATGTAAGTGTTTGCATCAAATTAGGGTTTGCAAATCATTGACATTCAAGCAGCTGTGTCTTGTGTGTTTATTGTGCACATGATAATATCACATAGAATGTTCACGCATGTAGAATCATACAGTTGCATTCAGTATCATACGATTATACACATATAGAATCCTACATCATGTAATCAGTTCATCGTATTCACATAATTCATGCGTCACGCCTTTGCTTTCACATTTCAGTCTAACATGGATGTTAATCTAATTGTCACCGTTAAGTTACCCAGTACATTAGCAGCCTTATTAAACTTCACAAGTTTAACGAAGTCAAGGATTCAACAGAGTGTCATACACATCTTAACAGATTACTCATTATCAATCATGCAGTTCATTGTTTCCAAATTGAACGTCACACAACATCAGACAGGGCCTTGCCATTCCAAAACTCAGACAAGTGTGTGTGGGGGGGGGGGTTTCCCCTGTTTAAAACTCAGATAAGAAGGTGGTGGGGGCTTTAAAGGTCGGACAAGATATCAAGTCACAAAATTCGGACCCCCTTACATGCATAAAGCTCGGACAAGTGTTTGGGCCAAGAATTCGGACCCATGGGGAGTGGGATCAAAACTCGGACTATGGGCATGACTCAACAAAGTCGGACCAAGTGAGGATGGTTAAAAACTCGGACATCATTGCTATATATACAAAACTCGGGCAAGGGGCTCCCTTCACAAACTCGGACACACTCACCTTAAGAACTCGGACCTTCTCTAAAGATCTCAAAAAGGTCGGACATCTTGTGAGTTCATAAAGGTCGGACCTAGTGTCTCACCTATAGAACTCGGACAATGTTCATTTAAAAGTCGGACATTCATGCATGGTTAAAGAAGTCGGACCACTTGTTTATTAAAAGTTCGGACTATATTGCATTCATTAAAAGAATTCGGACCTTTTAACTTCATCACAAAGATCGGACACTTAATGGTTATAAAAATCGGACCTTTAGATGTTTATACATAAACTCGGACACATTAGAGTATCTCACAAAGCTCGGGCAATGCATTTTCCAACAGAAAGTCGGACCTATGAAACATATAGAGGTCGGACTATCTCAAACATGTAGAAGTCGGATCTTGTTGTTTATCTAAGAAGAATTCGGACTAGCATCAGAGATTAAAACTCAGACAATGTTAACAAGCAAAACTCGGATCATGAACATCCTCTCAAAACTCAGACACTTACGTTAGGGTTACGAAACTCTGACAATAACAATACGTGAATTCCAATCATTGCACAGAGTCAAAGATCATAACAGTTACGTTCTTGTGTTTATACAATCGTGAAACCCTAATTACATATACTGGCAACCATTTTAATCCAATTATCAGTCACAATTGTAGCATATCATGTAACAACCCATTACACAACTAGTCACCATCATATTACAATAATCAGAATCAAATTAAAGCACAGAACCATCAAATCAAAGCTAGGGTTTACAAGTGTTCTAATAATCAAGAATTGATATAATCAAGCAATCAGGAACAACGACAAATCATTAATAATTACCTTGGATTGATTCTAGACAGAAAGAGGATAATCAAGCGTGATTATGAACTTGTGATGATGATGATGGATTTCCAGAGAGAACCAAAGAGAATGAAACTACGTGCTTTGTTTTGTGTGCCAATGATTAGTGAAAAGGGATTAGGGTTAAGTATCTCTAGGATTTCACTAATTACCCTCTACCTCCCTAAGTATCATATTTTACACATGCACACCATCTCATAGCAATTTCATATTTTCACCACCAAGTTTATGCATTTAACAAATTTATCACAATTACACATAACCATGCATAATCACACAATGCACTTTATTGTATCAAAACGTTACAGTTCCATAGCCAATTATTTGTACAATTAAACAACTAGACAATACATGAACGTGCAATAAATGCGAAATAGAAATCTTGGAAATTCGAGTTGTCACACTTTATTTGTTATATTGAAGTTTGGTGATCGGTAGTTTCCATCACCGAGGTTTTTTATGCCGGAGATCATTGATCAAGGGCTTTTTCCTCGTACAAATCCTTGTGTCACTTGTGCATAATACATTTGAGTGATCCTTCACTTTGTTCTTCAAACCAAGCATCATTCCCCGTTTTCATAAGAGTTTGGTTGCATTATCCTTGTGTGATTTTTGACCAAAACAGGTAGTTTCCATCACCCGAGGTTTTTTATGCCGGAGATCATTCATTGATCAAGGGCTTTTTCCTCGTATAAATCCTTGTGTCACTTGTGCAATTTTCATTATAGTGATCCTCTACTTTGCTCATCATACCAAGCATCATTCCCCATTTACAAAGAGTTTGGTTGCATTATCCTAGTGTGATTTTTGACCAAAACAGTTTGGCGCCCACCGTGGGGCAATTGGTGCTTCATTCATAAGGAAATTTTTCTGTTGGTGATCATTCCGGAAGTGTTGCATGGCTTCATCGTTGAAGAATACTTCCACAGCGATGTCTGCAGTCAATTCATCTAATGGCATTCCACCTTTGCCTCCACCACCAGCTGGATCTCAAAAAAATGCTGAGAAGAGACCAACTCCTATCTTCTCTAAACCATCATCTTCTGCTCTAACTTCTTCTGTTCCCAGTACTAGTGATATATTTACTTTGATTTTGCAGATGAGGGATCGCATGCAGCAGCAGGATGAAACTAATGACAGGATCCTCAAGGAAATCGGTGATCTCAAAAGGCAAAAGAAAACGGCAGAGGATCATTCCCCACTAATGCCCAAATCTTTGAATTTTGATACTCCGATGATTACTTCTCAGCCATCAGAGGTCCCAGACATTCAACATATGGGTGGATTAAGAGGAGTGCATTTCAGACCAGCAATAGTGACTCAGGCATCAGGATCATATTTCCAACCGGCAGGATCCTACACTAAGCATATGGGATCCTTCATGAACTCAGGATCCTCCTTCGTTCTAGGATCATCCCAGGTTCAAGGACCCTCCTTCGTTCCAGGATCATCCCATGTTCAGGGATCCCTTCAGATACCAGGATCCTTGAAGAATTTGCAAACAGGAAGTCCAGATGTCCATCAAGGAGATTTTATTCCGATGCAGACCATTTGTTGGTGCACTTGTGTCTGTACTTTGTCTGTATTTTGTAATGATATAAAACGATGTCTTTGTTAGTCTTGTTTACGTCTTTTGTTGGTTTGTATATGTGTTTGAATGTAAGTTTGACCAAGTCAACCATCCTCCTGGTTTGACTTGGCCAAACAGTCAACACTTAGGTTGTAACATATGTTGTGTCGAAGGATGTCATCGAAGGATTGTTTATATCCTTCGATGACCTCGAAGGATAACCTTCGATGGATACAAATGGACCTCGAAGGATATACCATCCTTCGAGGTATATGTGGATCCTTCGGAAGGTTTCTGGTCGATAGATGATCTTTCGACCAGGCATTCTGATCCTTCGACATATCAATCTGTTATGGGTATATATACCCATGTAATGGTTCACTTCACAAAAAGACATTGTGTGAGACATCCGATAGAGTTGTATGTGAGTGAACCAGGTCTTGTAGAGAGCATTTTTCAGTTTGGTCAAGGGCTGTAACCGTGTCCACTGAAATACAAGATAAAACTTTGATATCTTGTGTGTCTACTCTTTCTCTTTGTTGCTTGTGCTCTAATATAAACTATCGGTTTGCATTCTAGCTTGGATTCCGCACTTGCTAGAGTGTTAAACATAACAAGGATAAGGTTTAACCTCGACCTCCGGGGGACCTACAAGTGGTATCAGAGTCGTGGCTCTTTTCCTTGTTAAAAACCGAGTTTATACAAGACTTTGGAGTGTTTGGACAAAACTCACTTGGTTTAGCACCCGTTTTTAGTGTTTTTCTTGGATTTCTTGACGTAAAAACGTGTTCTAAACTAACCGGGTGTGTTAAAGGAAGGTTTGGGTAACTTAAAATCTTGTGTTAAAAGGTTTGGTAATTTCCGGCCAAAATTCCGGCTTACTCTGGTGACCGGTTTCTGGATAAGAACCTTCTATTTTAGGCAATTTTTTTATTAGTCAAATCTGAGTTGGTGAAAAGGTAAGGTCTGAACATACCTTCTGCCGAAAGTTGTCTACCAACCAATCACCTTTTTCACCAACCTGTCACCTTTTGTCAACTGTGTCAGATCTGTTCGAAAGATATCCTTCGAAGTCGAAAGACTATCTTTCGATCAAAGGAGGTTCGACAGATATTCATCCTTCGAACATCCTTCGAAGTCTGTGAGTTATCTTTCGAGCCAAGGAATCTTTTCGAAGGATATATTGTTCGAGCTACTGTTACTATTCAAAAGATAATGATCCTTCGTCTTGGAGAATCTTTCGAAATTATTGTTCGAAATTCAACAGTGATCTTTCGAACACTGTTGATCCTTCGAACAAGTATTATCTTTCGATCCTTATCTGTTTAAGTTTAACAGTTGTGTTTTTCAGGTCTTTCGATCCAGGATCTTTCGGCTGTTTGTTTCTTTTCAACATATTAACATAGTTTGTGAACATTGAATTTTCAAAAAGAAAAACTTGTTTTTCAAATTTTAAATCAATTTTCACTTAATATATTAATTTTTTTTTAAATGGGAACAAACGGTCAGTGGGATCCAACCGCGTGGACTACAACAACTTTGACTCCACAATCATCAGCTACGCAATCATCAGCCACGCAATCTGCGTCAGATTTCAACAAAACTGCATGGATGCAGGCTATTGCGCCACCTCAAGCTGCAATGATAACTGCAAATCAATGGGCATTGGTCACAAATCAAAGCAGCAACATTCAAGCAATGATGCAGAACGACAGTGAAACTGGTACAAGCACAAAACCGCCAAAGCTAAATCACATCAATGATTGGGGATGGTGGAAAGAAAGGCTGAGAACTTATGTTCAGGGGCAAGGTCAAGATCTATGGATGTGTTTCTTCACCCCATTTGAAAATGAGTTGGAAGTTGCAGGATCCAATCCAGAAACTTACAGCACTATGTGTGATGATGATAAGAAGAAATTTGAGTTAGAAAAGAAAGCATTCATGATTCTCACACAAGCTCTTCACAGAGACATTTACCACCAGTTTGTTTACTGCACGACTACTAAAAGCTTGTGGGATATGCTCACGTTACGATGTGAAGGAAATGCTCAATCTAGAAAGATCAAGCAACAATTACTGAAGAAAGAGTTTGAAGGATTCACGTGTATGGAGAATGAGACTTTGGCAGAGTTATCTACAAAGTTCCATCACTTGTTGAGCGAGATGTTTGCTTTTAGAGTCACTGCCACTCCACAAGAAATGGTGAAGAGATTTGCTGATAGCTTACCATCAAAATGGAGCAGTTTTCTTGAAATTCTCAAAGAAAATGGTGTTCTAGATACAATCACCGTTTATGAGTTAATTCAAAGATTGGAGAACAAGGATGTAGAAGAAAAGCTTAAAGCAAAAAGAACACTAACTCCTCAAAATCCAGAGATGTACTATGGGATTGCAGGAGGTATCAGTGGAGAAAAACCAGCCTCTCAACACGCGAAGCTTCAAACAGCTTTCATCTCAAACACCGGACCTTCCACAACAAATCAGTTTGATCCTTCAGCATACACGATGATGTATTCAAGACCAGATTCTTCTTCTCAACAACAGACAGCTCAGCAATTCACACCACCGCCTTTCTTAGACCCAAGCAGAGCTCAGCAGCAACAACCGCAACAGCAAGGGTTTTATAGAAACTCTTCTAACTTTCAAGCCACTTCCAATCCGAACACAGTCAGATTAGACACTTCCAACTTTTCCAAAGTCACTGTCGAAATAGCCAAGGAGCATATGGAGATGTTGAATACCTTGGTTAGTGCTTATTGTGGATTAGTTGCAGGTCAGATTGGGAATATCAATCTAACCAATGAAGATTATCAGCAAGTGGATAAAGAAGAGTTTGAAATGATGGATATCAAATGGGCTCTTGCTAGTGCAATTCGAAGAGCAAAGGAGTTTATGGAAAGGACGGGGAGAACCAACTTGGAAAGCAACAACAACACCAAGTATGGTTTTGATAAGAATGCTGTCACTTGCTTTAATTGTGGTGAAAAGGGTCACTTCAAGCGGGAGTGTCAGAAGCCACCTAAGCAAGGAAATCAGAATCCCTTCAGGAATCAAGGACAGCCACAACAGCAACAGAACAACAATATTGTCAGATCAATAGTTCCTGTTGGAGGAAATGCATCTGGATCCACAAACACTAATCCCCACAGAGGATTGGTTGTTCAAGCTGATGAAATCTGTAACTGGAACCTTCAGCTTGGAGAAGGAGGAAATGGTGGAACAGCATGCTATGCTAAAGTGATTGAGAAGGTAGTGGAACCCGTGTCTGCTGGTGAATCTTCAGAAGATGAAGATAGTTCGGGTTATAGTGGGAGCATGGATGGGGAATCACTTGATGCTGGTGATTTATCAAGTGATGCTTTAGATTTGGAAGTTGATGAGCTGTTGGCTGAAGCTGAAGCATTATGCAAAAGGAGATCTATTCTTTGCCAGAAATCTGCTGGAACTTCCGAGAAGCTTGCTCAGTTTTTCTCTGAAGATGGATCTTTTTCTTTTCATACAGCCTTTATGGCTCACGTAGAAGGTCAAACTTCTTAGGTATGTGATACTAATTCTGACTCTATTTCTGCTCCTATTGAATGTGCAAAGTGTTTAGAATATGCAGAAAAGGAAATTCAGTTTGAAATCACACACAAACACAATCAAGAATTGATTGTAGATCTTTCTAAAGCAACAGAAGCTAACTTGTTTTTAACCAGAAATGAAAAGGAATTTAAGGCAACAATTGCGTCATTAAGACATGATGTTTCAGAATTACAAAAGGCTGTTTTGCGAAAACAACATGCTAACAATAATCTTATTAACACAATTGAAAAGCAAATGGTAGAGTTAGCAACAGCTCGATGTGAATGTGAGACAATTAAGCAGAAATTGGAAAGCTATTCCAATTCCCGCTATGTATTGGATCACATCATTGACGTTCAAAGGAAAAAGGGGGATGCAAAATGTATTGGATTCAAATCATGCCCTCCCCCAATGAATCACAATTACTCCAAATTGCCTGATGACGAGGATATGCCCCGTTTTGAACCTACTGTGCCACTCGGTCTAGATGACTTTGCAGCAGGCCTCGGGTTCACAACTGGTACATCATCCTCGGGTCAATCAGAATCTGAGAACGTGACAGATACATCGTGTGTTAAGGAACAGAGTCCTCCCATTATTGAGGATGCTGATTCTTCGGACGATGAATCTGAAGAAATAGTGAAACAACAGTCTAACTCGGTTACAACAGATATTCCTATCGAGAACCACATTCTATGTGATCCACCAGTGAAACCGAGTAAGACTGAAATGTCAAAAGCAATGGAGTCCCTTGTAGTTAGCCCTGAAGGGAATAACTTGTTGTATACGCTCAAAGGAGATAGCAAAATTTACTCTAAAAAAGATTTTCCAATTAAAAATGTAAATCAAGATTTAATTGAGCAAATTTTTGAAGGATGCACTGATAAGTTTTTAGGGAACAAAAGTGGCAAAGTTACAGTCACTCAATGTAATCCAATTCCGTGTGAACAAATTAGAAAACAATACGGAAACCAAAAACTACCAATTGAGCGAAAACAACAAGTCAACTCCGGAAAGGGTAAGGTACAGGGAAAGAAGGCTCAGAACAAGAATGTTTAAGCACCTAAAGTTCAGCAGCCTAAGACTAAACAACCAAAGGTTCAACAACCTAAAGTTGAACAGTCTAAGGCTACTCAACCTAAGGCTGCACAACCTAAAATTCAACAATCAAGGGTTGAGCAACCTAAGGTTCAACAACAAAAGGTGCAAAACAAAAGAGCTCCTGTTAAGAAACAAGAACCAAAAATGAACTTTGTTGGATCCACTGGTTCAGACAAACTTGAAACATTTCAGGATAAATCTAACGTTGATTTTGTAAAACAAGTTAGAATTTTAAAACGAAATGATCAAAATAATTACACCCAACACACCAACGGATGTGATTTAGGTCCTAGTACGTCTAGATCACAAAGTTCATTGTCTGGTTCTTCGTCTGGTCATCAACATGTGTCTCCGAGGTTTGTAGAGTGGAGAACATGTTTTGAATGTGGCACAGTTGGGCATATTGTAAGATATTGCCCATACCTGCAAAAGCTTAAGTCAAAAACGAGTGCTCCCCAAGAAATCAATTACCAAAAACGACCAGTTTCCCCGAAACAGGACCCACGTGTCTTGAAAGAAAGGGAAAAGAAGCTAAAGCAAAAGAATCAAAAGGTAATTGAAAAGGCCTTAAAATCAGAGGTCAAAGAGGAAAAACATGTACAAGCAAAACCTGAAACTGTAAAACCAGTAAATGCTAAAACAATAAATTCAAATACTGGTAAACGACAAACAGCTTGGAAGCAAAAGCAGGTAATTCAATCAGGGGGAGCACCACAAGTTCTTTTTCCTAATCATCAAGTGATTGAGATCACCTTCCTTGATGATCAAGGACGACCCAAGTCCACAAAGGCTTGGGTCCCCCTCTCAAACTGATAAGTTAGTTGCATGTGCAGGCGGCTCCAGGAGGAACTATTAATAGTCATTGGATTGTTGATAGTGGGGCTTCCAGGCACATGACGGGCGACTATCGTCTTCTTTTCGATGTGCGAAGTATAAGAGGAGGATATGTTGCGTTTGCTGGAGACAAAGGAGGGTATATCACCGGCAAGGGAATGATCTCAAATGGAATTGTGAGTTTCGACAAAATAAATTATGTGCAACAGTTGGATCACAATCTCCTGAGTGTTTCTCAGATCTGCGACAAGAAGTTCACCATGCATTTTGATGATGCCGGTTGTTATGTGCTGAAGCCAGGATTCAAGATTCCCGCAGAATGGATTCTCTTATCAGCACCAAGAGTTAATGATTTGTATGTCCTCGATATGAGCCAAGCAATAACTAAGTCCAAACAAGTTACTTGCTTTATTGAAAAAGGTTAACACTGTAAACATGCCACTCGAACGTCTGCATATGGACCTTTTCGGCCCAGTCAAACACAAGAGTGTGCACGGGGAGGTTTTCTGCTTGGTAGTTACTGATGACTATTCAAGATTTTCATGGGTTGACTTCATGGTTCACAAGAGTGAGACTCCAGAAATTCTAAAGAATTTGATCACCTTGTTGGAAAATCTTTATAATCTAAAGGTGAGGCGAATTCGAAGCGACAACGGAACCGAGTTCAAAAACAGGGTTATGGATGAATTTTGCACTGCAAAAGGAATCCTTCATGAATACAGCTCTCGGTACACACCACAACAAAATGGAGTCGCTGAAAGAAAGAACAGAACCTTAATTGAGACTGCAAGAACCATGTTGGTTGAGTCTCAGCTTCCAGTTTGATTCTGGACTGAAGCTGTTGCCTCGGCTTGCTACACGTTAAACAGGGTTCTCACAGTGAAAAGACATGGCAAAACGTGCTTCGAACTCCTACACAAGAAGACTCCTGACTTGGAATATCTAGAACCTTTTGGTGCACCATGTACCATGATTGAGCCTGACGGGAAGTTTGGTGCCAAAGCTATCGAAGGTTACTTCCTTGGGTATGCTACTCCTAATCTGCGAGTATGGAACCTGACTACCAAGAAGATTGAAGAATGGGGTGAAGTAAGAGTTCAAAGATATTCTAATCCTCCGAAGCCTTCTGTAGATCCATGGATGTTCGATTATGATGGTCTTTTCGACTCATTTAATCTGCCGACATTTGATGATGACAATGCAATTGCTCAAATGTTGTCTGAAAGCGAGAATGCGACTGGCTCTCAGTTAGCTCGCCCAATCATTGTTGACTCACAAGCATCTTCTTCTGTCAACAATCTCATTTCAAATGAGGTGTTTAATGATGCTGTCGATTACAATTTGTCATCGGAAGATGAGGAGTATGTTGATGCAAATGATGGTGAAGCACCGCGTCCGGTTCAAGGTACTTCAGAAGCAACGGATCCAGTGTCTGCGCCAATTATCCAAGAAGAAAATGCATCATCTTCTACAACTCAACAGCTTCAGAATGATATCGGGAATTTAAATATCAATAACTTGAGGTCAAATGTTGAAATTCCTCCAGTTTCTGAAACCCGAATTCATAACATTCATCCTCAGCAGAATATTATATGTGATGTTCTCAGTGGTGTAAGGACAAGGAATCAAATCAGAAATAATGAAAATGCTGGCTTGTATGCTGAGATACGAGAATCGGGACAACAAAATGATTGGTCTTTCGCCTGCTATGTTAGCCAAGAAGAGCCTAGATCTTGGAAGGAGGCATTGAAAGATGATTCCTGGGTGGAAGCCATGCAAGAAGAACTTCAACAGTTCGAGAAGTTGGGCGTATGGAAATTGGTTGATAGGCCCAACAACTACAAGACGATCGGAACTCGTTGGGTGTTTAAGTGCAAGAAGGACGACCGTGGGATTGTTGTCCGAAACAAAGCAAGGTTAGTTGTTCAAGGCTTCAGTCAGATAGAAGGTATTGACTACAATGAAGTGTATGCACCTGTTGCACGTCTGGAGGCTATTAGAATCTTTTTAGCCTACGCATCCTTCAAGAAATTCAAGGTGTACCAGATGGATGTTAAAAGTGCTTTTCTTCACGGAGTAGTCGAAGAGGAAGTATATGTCGAGCAACCACCGGGGTTTGAAGATCCATTTCATCCTGACAGAGTTTTACTGCTTAACAAGGCGTTATATGGTCTTCATCAAGCGCCTCGGGCCTGGTATGAGACACTGTCTACCTACCTGCTGAGCAATGGGTTTAGACGGGGTTTGATCGATTGTACCCTCTTCATCAAAGAAAAAGGTGAAGATCTTCTGTTGGTACAAGTGTATGTCGATGACATTATCTTTGGTTCTACTGATGATAAGTTATGCAAGGAATTTGAGAAGGTGATGCAAGATCGATTCGAGATGAGTGCGATGGGTGAAATGACGTTCTTCTTGGGTTTGCAAGTTAATCAGTCCGAATCTGGAATTTTTATCCATCAAACCAAGTACGTCGGAGACATCTTGAGCCGGTTCCAGATGTCCGATTCGAAGCCAATTTCTACTCCTCTTCCGCAGAATCACAGGATTACTCCGGATGAAAAGGGGGAAGCTGTGGATCCTTCACTTTATCGTGCTATGATTGGATCCTTAATGTATCTCACCGCATCAAGACCCGACATTATGTATCCAACTTGTCTTCTCGCTAGATACCAAGCGAATCCGAAGGTCTCTCACTATGCTGCTGTCAAAAGGATTTTTCGTTATCTGAAGGGTTGCCCTGACACCGGGTTATGGTACCCTAAGGATGACACCTTCGGTCTCAAGGCTTACAGTGATTCTGATTTCGGCGGCTGCAAGAAAGATGAAAAATCAACTACAGCAGGATGTCAGTTCTTAGGCAATCGCCTAGTCACTTGGCAGTGCAAGAAGCAGACATGTGTGGCTACATCTACATGTGAAGCGGAATACATTGCTGCGTCTAGTTGCTGCTCCCAGGTTCTATGGATCCAACAACAGATGCGGGACTACGGTTTTGAATTCCTAACTACTCCTATTTATGTTGATAATGAAGCTGCTTTACAGATCACTAGAAATCCTGTACAGCACTAAAAAACGAAGCACATCGATATTAAATATCACTTCATACGTGATTGCTTTGAAAAGAGACTTATCGATGTGGTTCATATTCATACCGATCACCAACGTGCCGACCTTTTTACCAAAGCATTTGATAAATCAAGATTCGATTATTTACTTTTGGTAAACGGCATAAAGGTGAAGCAAGAGTAACCGACATCAGGAAATCGTTTTTGTAAATATTTTTCTAAAACCAAAAATCCAAAAATATGTTTTTACTTTATTTTATTTTTGAATTTTAGGGGGGAGAAAGTTTCAAGAAAAATACAAAAACACTGAAAAACCACAAAAATACAAAAATATGTCTTTAATTTATTTACTTTCTGCATTTAAGGGGGAGAAAATTCAGAAAAACACAAAAACAATAGAAAAACAAAAATGTAATATAAGGGAAAATGATATTACATCAGAGGTCGGTCGAAACATGTTTCTAGAAATCAAAAGAAAAAGAAAATGATAAGTAGCTCTACTAATGATGTACCGGTAGACTCACGATCATTTTAAAGTATGCAGGAGATATAAACATAACGAACTGAAAACCGCGTGGGAACCGCTCATTGGCATATGGTCTTGGTACCGAAATTTCGTTTGATAGATTGCCGAGGTTCTGAGATATTCGGGGTTTATGCTATTTATCATCTGGGTATCATGGTTGTTTCTATAAAAGACAAAGTCTAGTTCATCCATGATACCATACATACGTGTACATATCTCATACTGCATTCGACCTCAATAAGTGATAAACAATCACATGTCCATACAAAATAAGTGATAAAATATCACATTTATCCGGGAGTCAAGTTCGTCTCTCTGCTGTACGGAAGTACTGACCTGTTCACGGACTTGCTCCTGTGCCCTCATGCATCGAAAATCAAGTTCCTCATCAATAAGTGATTCTATCACATAGGGCTTGTTTTCAACTCAAATAAGTGACTTGTTCACATGTTATATACGTTAAAAACGGATGATAAATGGTATACTCCCCAGTAAGATGAACTCTCGTGCATACCTTGATACGGGAATGTGTCGTGAGTGGATGAACACCGGTCGGTAAGTATAAATCATACCTTAAATGTATCTCATTGTATTATCATTACACTTGATCGCTGAGTTTAAGTGGATAACAATATTGGTAATTGTGGTAGAATACTTATCCGCGTCTGTAAAAGAATTTTAAAAGGAAATGTGTTTTGACAAAAGACCGCAAGCTGATATGATTCTCTTTGCCAGAAACTCGCAAAAATATTGTTGTGTTTGTACATATTTATTTACTGCTTTATTTTTTATTTTTTATTGTCTTATTTTAAACAGTTTTTGTCGTTTGGTGCATATCAGCACGACATTAGCGGTGATGTCGTTTGATAACATTCAAAGGATATTAAAATTGTTGTCTTTTATTTTATCAAAATCCAAAAAGATTTTCAATTTAATTTTATTTTTGATTAACTGATGTTGGTGCTCGATCCGATACCTGGCAAGCCGAGATACTTCATAAAACTAACCTTTGTAGAACTTCATAACTGACAATTTCTCAAAATGGTCAATTCTGAAAACCTCTAAATTTTTGAAGGGTTTAAATTGCAAATTCCCAAAATCCAAAGTGTTGGTGGAAATCTGATCCTTCGAGGAAGCAATGGCCCTCGAAAGATCAGATGGTCAATGAAAGTCAATCCTCTTGGTCGAAAGATGAATTGGTCAACGAAGGATTTGACCAATTTGATCTTTCGAGCTGATCAGATCTTGTTGAAAGATGGATAAGGTTGAAAGATATCCTTCGAGGATTCCCACAAATATCTGGTATCCTTCGATCCAGATCTTTCAAATATCTGGTATCTTTCGATCCAGATATGGATCCTTCGACCCAAAGCTGATCTTTCGAAACACCTTTTTCATCTTTCGAAAGGTCATTGATCCTTCGAGACGGTTCGACTTTCGAGGTCAGAGTATAAAAAGTGGTCATCTTCTTCATTTCAACATAACTTTTCAAATTTCATCATCACAAAACCTCTGATCATCCCGAAACTCTGTCAAAATCAAAACAAAACTTAGGCTATCGGTTTTATAACAACATTCACGGTAGGATAACCCTAATACACTTTACAGACAACATTTTGTGTTAGGATAATCCTCATTGATCATGTGATTCTAATTTTCTTTGTTTTTGTACTCCTAAAAATGATGAATGATATGTGATGAATGTAATGTGCTAATGTTGTAAACATGTTAATGATAAGTTTTTGATGATTATAATGTTCATAACAGAGATTTGGTTTGAATCTTGATGTCAAGGGTTTTGGGTTGGGTTAAACAGAGCTTGTTTGGTTTTGGTCTAAATCAATTCATGTGTTTGTGGTTATTATCCGGGTTGTGTTTAGTGTCCGAGTTGATTCTAAAATGTTGATGTTTTAAATGGTTTTTAGTGTTGTTTTTATCTGATATGAAATATACTTGAATCCCACTCAAAACTGTTACCGGAAATTAAATTTAAATTGTTCACCGGAAAATATTCCGATGATCTGTGTTGCCGGAAATCAACACGAAGGATGTTGATTCTCAACCTCGAAAGATGAGCTGTAAAATATCTTTCGAATTGAGACTCGAAAGATGTTAAGTTTATCGAAGGATTCATCCTTCGATTGATCAGACCTTTCGAATGATCAAGATATCTTTCAAATTTATGATCTTTCGAAAGATGATCCTTCGATAAGGAATTTCATCCTTCGAGGAAAGTAACATATTTCGAACAGTCTGTCATCCTTCGAGCCATGTTCCAATCCTTCGATGGCTAAATGGCATCCTTCGATGGCTAAATGGCATCCTTCGAGGATTCAACACTTAGAAATTTTTCAAGAAATTGAAATTTTTCTAAGTGTGAAATCCTTGTTGACTGTTTGACTGGTTTCTCATTACGTGTCATTGTTTTGATGTACAGAAATGGCACCAAAAGTGAGGAAGGAACGGGCAAAGCCAACGAAGAAGGAAAAATCTGAGGTTGAATCTATGTCTGAACCTAGACATAACATGGCTGCTTATCTACAACCGGAAGGCAAGATTAGTCCGGAATTCACGGGAATAATGGAGTATCTTCATCGCGCTCGTATCAACTATGCAATCACTACACAGCACACTGCTTATCAGTCTCATATCAAGGAGTTCTGGAATTCTGCTGTGGTTGAAACAGTGGATAACAAGGAAGTGATTAGTGGATCAGTTGCTGAGAAACCCGCGGTGATCACAGAGAACACCATCAGAGCACGTTTGCAACTAGGAGATCAACCAGAAGATTCTACTTCTATTGATTTACAATGTCAGCGGGGCTTACTGATGAGGCTACGTTACAGCGATAATGTTCTTGCAAATCAGATCAACAAAGGGTTTATGCCGCTTCGATACAAGTTCTTGCTGCATATTCTCATCCACTGCCTGAGCAACAAACGATCTGGATATGATCTGTCGCCGATTGAATTGACGGGATTGTTTACGGCTTTGATTCTGAACAAGCCGTTCAACATATCACGTTATATTTTCGACAATCTGAAAGAAAATGCTCGAAGGCCACTCCCGTCAGCAACCCAACGAACATCTACCAAGTTTTGGCTATATCCTAGATTTCTGCAGATGATGATTGATGATCAGATTCCTGATCTTCCAAAGGCTGAGGCAGATGTTCTACCTGTCAATCCTATGAACGAGCGTACACTTCTGTTTTTCAAGTCCATGTCCAAGTATAAGGAATCGGATCGAATTAGAAAGCTTATTGGTCATCTCGATGTTCCGACTTACGAGGCACCGCAGAACAACAAATGGCGTCGAGACGCAAGTGATTCTGATGATGAAGAGCCAAGGTTAATCGCGTTAGCTAACACGCAACTTGGGGCTAAGCACGGAATCAAAGCATCAAGCAAAAGGTATGCTGGCAGTTCTAGTGCTGCAGCACATGTTGAAGTTGATGTTAATGTTGCTGCGGAAGAAGTTCAGGGTGTATTCATCGAATCTGATGTCCGTAGTAATGTGGTTGGTTCTACGGCTGGTGAGACTGGTGGTACTGTAGTTGGTGAGACAGGCGGTAGTGCAGGTGGAGATGGTGGCCCTGCAAGTCAGTCAGGCGATGTTGCGACTGACAAAGGTAAAGGAAAGGCAGATGAGCCGAGGAGACTGGTGGATGCAAGTAGTTCGTCTTCTGAAGATAAAGGCGGTTCTGGTAATGATGGTTCGTCTTCTGAGGATGATAATCCTCCTCCACCAGGGATGCGAAAGGTCTATGATAATCGCGGGAATCTCCGTGGTCTTGAACGAATAGAGAAGACGGCTAGAACCGGAGAATCTGACAAAGATGAGGATTATATCCCTGCCGCTCCTTGTTTGATTAGAAAAAGGAAAGCAAAAAGACAGGGTATTCGTGCTTCAAAGAAAACTGCTGGTGATGCTCCTATTCCTGTTTCTATTCAGCATTCAACGGCTCCAGAGCAACAGCTACCTCCTGTTAGTGATCAATTGACTGCATCAGAGATGCTGGAGCTGATGTCTTCTTCTCAGACGTCTTCTGGGACGCGCACGGTGACTGTTGATCAACAGCCGCCTGCAACTCCCGTCTCAGGTACACATGTCCGAACTCCTCTTGTTATTACTGGTCCAACAGGTGCTTCTGGTCAGGCTGCTCAGTCTGGCTGCTCAGGACCTGAGCCTTCGCGACCGACTCTGGCAGAGACTTTGTCTGTTTTATCTGAAGCTGAAAAGATTCAATTCCTGATTGAACAAGTCAGTGAATTGGGTTCCATAGTCGGTCGGCATACTAGAACGATTGAAGAGTATCGTGTGCAGCGAACACGGGATGTGGAGGCACACAACAAGTTAGTCTCAATTGTTGATGCCCATAATCTTAAGATAAATGCACAGGCTTTAGAGATTGAAAGGTTGAAAGAAGCCAACAGGGCTCGTGATAGGGAGGTCGAGATAATGAAAAGGCATAGTACTGTGTTGGAGAATGAGGCAAAAGGGTTAAGGCAGAAGCATGAAGAGCTGTCAGAGCCCTATAAAAATCGCGATGATCGATTAATAGAAGGCTTCAAGCCTGTTCAAGCAAATTTCAAGAAGTTGGAACACAAAGTAGGTACGCTGTGGAATGAAAGGTGCAAAGCATTAGACATCGTTCCCTCAAAGCGTGGCGATGACAAAGACGATGATGCAGCAAATCCTGATCAACCAGCTGTCTCAGGTTCCGGTGCAACTGCATCCGGTGCTGCAGGTGGGTCTGATACATCTCAAGCTGCTCCTACTGCTCCTTCAACAGCTACTACTGGCCCATCTGAGCAGACAGAAATGCTACAAACTTCGACAGGGCTTGAGCATGTTAGTCTGGAACCAGAAGCGTTTGCAGATCTCCCTGAATCCTCAGCTGTTCATCAGTATCATCCAGTCACGGGTGAACTGTTAGAAGAGGGAGAACATGTTACCGAAATGTCTGATGAACGGGTACTGGCTCTGAAAGAGTTGGATGAAGTTGATGTGAACATGATTGATGCTACTCCATTGATTCCGGACCAAACCGATTTCTCTACAATTGATGAAATCTTCATCGGTTCGGATCCGGAACGTCCTGTCTATGTTGGGCAAGATAATGAGGAGTTTAATGCTCTTGATGATGAGTATGTGGCAGAAAAGACAGCAGAATTTGCCAATCTTTCTTCAGATTCTCCTACAGCTCAAGAAAACCGTGAGAAGACTGTGAACGAATGGCGAGCGGATTTCCTAGCTAGGAATCCTCCTCCGCTCGCTCCGTTGGATCAGGTTAATTACATGAGTCTGGAAAAGAATCAGGCTCGGGGTCGTATTACTAGTTGGATGTTCATTATGGAACTTCAATGCATGGTTGTGAAGCGAGAATGCGGTCTTCAGTACTTCAGGTCTCTTCTCAGCATTCTGTCACTTCCTTACTATAATGTTGCAGTTTTGGCTCAACTAAATGTTATTAATCGAGTCGAAGAAAAGATGGTGGATCTGTTTGCAAAGAAAATCAGGTTGGAAAGAAGAAGGGGTTGGAAGGATCCGCTATACAAGCCGCAGTTTCCTCGATACGAGCAGATCAAATTTACACTTGATCCAGATACAAACACTGCTCGTTATCGACTGGTTTATGATCCTCCAAAGTTGATGAAGAAGATACCTTTGTTGAAAATGAAGACGGATTTTCTGGGAAACTTTCGTTGCTGGGTTTATGATGCGGATACTGGAGAAGCCGTGATCTTATTCCGAGACAGTCAAGAGAACTTTCGAATAATAGATCCGATGTGGATTACTAACATGTCCAGGTCGGATATTATTGTTCTTAAGGATCACGAGATCAACTACCTGGTTAGAGATCGTGAACAAGCAATGAAGTTTCAGAAGATGGCCTTGTACTGCTTCAATTTACTTGTGAATGCGGGAAGTGCATGGTCATCGCATCACTTAACAGCTGAAAGGACGTCAGAGACTTAAAGACTCGAAGATTGAGACAAAGCTACAACCAAGGGGGAGTTTGTTGGTGCACTTGTGTCTGTACTTTGTCTGTATTTTGTAATGATATAAAACGATGTCTTTGTTAGTCTTGTTTACGTCTTTTGTTGGTTTGTATATGTGTTTGAATGTAAGTTTGACCAAGTCAACCATCCTCCTGGTTTGACTTGGCCAAACAGTCAACACTTAGGTTGTAACATATGTTGTGTCGAAGGATGTCATCGAAGGATTGTTTATATCCTTCGATGACCTCGAAGGATAACCTTCGATGGATACAAATGGACCTCGAAGGATATACCATCCTTCGAGGTATATGTGGATCCTTCGGAAGGTTTCTGGTTGATAAATGATCTTTCGACCAGGCATTCTGATCCTTCGACATATCAATCTGTTATGGGTATATATACCCATGTAATGGTTCACTTCACAAAAAGACATTGTGTGAGACATCCGATAGAGTTGTATGTGAGTGAACCAGGTCTTGTAGAGAGCATTTTTCAGTTTGGTCAAGGGCTGTAACCGTGTCCACTGAAATACAAGAGAAAACTTTGATATCTTATGTGTCTACTCTTTCTCTTTGTAGCTTTTGTTCTCATCTAAACTATCGGTTTGCATTCTAGCTTGGATTCCGCACTTGCTAGAGTGTTAAACATAACAAGGATAAGGTTTAACCTCGACCTCCGGGGGACCTACACCATTGCTTCCACTGGTCCCTCCATCATCCCAGAATCCCAGCAATATGGATTCACATCCAATGTTCCTAACTTGAACCCGATGGGAGGTAACACTTTTAATAATTCTCTTACCACTAACCATGGATTCATGCAGGATACAGGTATCAATCATGCTATGGCCAGAGAACTACAAAAACTGAAGGATATGATATCAAATGTTCCAGGGGTAGTCAAACCTGTCCCGGAGATTGCAGATGGAAGCCATAAGGTATCTCGTTTTGCACCACCAATTTGTGATGCTGAGATACCCAAAAGATTCCATATCCCTACTATGAAGCTGTATGATGGTACAACGGATCTTGAGGAACACATAGCACAATACAGGGAGAGGATGGAGATCAATCCTATTCCAGAAAGGTTAAAGGAAGCATGCCTGTGTAAGGGATTTGGATCCACTCTTACTGGATCAGCTCTTAAATGGCTGCTAAGTCTTCCCCCTTACTCTATTACTTCGTTCACTAATTTAGTTAACTTATTCAATAATCAATTTTCTTGTAGTAGAAAATTTGAACGATTGACTAGCGATTTGTACAGGATAACTCAGGGTCATAACGAATCATTAAGGGATTATATAACCAAATTTAGTAAAGAATCCTTGGATATTCCTAACTTGGATGTGGCCACAGCTGTTGAGGCCTTCAAGATGGGATTGCTTAAGGATTCATTGTTCTATGATGATCTTGTTATGACACCATGCAGGAACCTAGACGAAGTAAGAACTCGGGCACTCAGGTTCATCCGGCTAGAGGATGACAAGAGGATCCAGGAGAGACAAGTAGGATCCTCAAAACAAGAAAAGCAAGGATCCTCTTTCAAAAGCAACAGATTTAAATCCTATAACAGAACTGACAACCAGAATGTGCATGCTGTTGACCAAGAAGAGGATGATGAAGATTATCCTCCGATTTCTGAATACTGTTTTTCCGTTGATAACCATGAACTAATCCTTGCAATGCAGAATCTAGGAGAAAAGGCCAGATGGCCCAGAAAAAATGACAAACCAGCCGCAGCTAAAGATAAATCAAAGTGGTGTGCATACCATGAGGATTTTGGGCATTTGACAGAGGAATGCATCGCATTACACAGGATCCTGAAAGGATCCCTGAAAAAGCTCCACCCCCTCCGGCAAATGCACAAGTGATCAACTTTATTTCAGGAGGATCAGACATCTGTGGTACATCCTTCTCAGCAGCTAAAAGGCATGCAAAGGAAGCTAAAATGGATAACGGAGAAAGACCTATTCGAACATCGAGTGTCTCGGAAGGAAAAATCATAACCTTTGATGAGGATGATAGAATTAACATCCAGGATCCTCATCATGATAGTTTAGTTATTACTCTTTTTATTTCTAACCATTTTGTCCGCAGGATCCTTATTGACGGAGGAAGTTCGGTAAACATTATCCAGCTTGATGTTCTGAAGAAAATGGGTATTCCTGAATCAGACATCACACCAAGATCCTCCGTGCTCGTGGGATTTAGTGGCGAAACTAAGAAAACCCTGGGGGACATCAAACTCCCAATTTATGTGGAAGGATTACATAATTATCAAAAATTTTGTGTTATTAACTGTTTGTCTTGCTGCAATGTTATCCTTGGCAGGCCCTGGATACACGATATGAAGGCAGTCCCATCCACTTACCATCAGTGTGTGAAGCTCCCTAGCCCATGGGGAATAATCAAGATCGATAGTGATCAACAGGAGGCTAAGGATTGTTACACTTCATCAATGAAACCAGCCTCGAAACCAAGGGAGCAATAGCAATTAAAGTATCCTCCAAGGGGTGTCTTGGAGGCAAGAGAGCAGGATGTGGACGAAATCCTCTTGGATCCTGATGATCCTGAATCCAAAATCTACATCGGATCAGGGATCCTTGATAAAATGAAAGAAGATATAGTATCCTTCCTCAAAAGAAGAAAATCTACCTTTGCATGGAAACATGAGGATATGACAGGTATATCTAAGGATATTATCACTCATAAACTTGGCATTGACAGGTCAGTTAAACCAATCAATCAAAAAAGGAGGAAGTTTGCACCAGAAAGAAATGCCATTATCCAGGAAGAGGTAGAAAGATTACTACGAGCAGGTATGATCAGAGAAGTGAAGTATCCAAAATGGCTGGCCAATGTGGTTGTTGTTCAAAAGAAAAATGGAAAGTGGAGGGTATGTGTCGATTTCATTGATTTGAAAAAGGCATGTCCCAAGGATCCTTTCCCATTACCCCACATTGACTCCATGGTGGATGCAACGGTGGGTCATGAACTGTTAACCTTTATGGATGCATCATCTGGATTCCAACAAATTCAGATGGAACCATCTGACCAAGAGGATACGGCTTTTATGACCCCAACCGGTTTATATTGTTATATTGCTATGCCTTTTGGATTAAGAAATGCAGGTGCAACATATCAAAGGCTGGTGAATATGATGTTCAAAGATCAAATTGGACAAACTATGGAAGTGTACATAGACGATATGGTGGTGAAATCCAAACAAGCTGAGGATCACCTAAGGGACTTGGAGGAAGCATTTGATATCCTTGATACTTATAACATGAAGCTTAATCCTTCAAAATGTCACTTTGGTGTTAAAGCAGGTAAATTCTTAGGATATATGGTAACCTAGAGGGGCATTGAAGCAAGCCCGGAACAAATCAAAGCATTGGTGAATATCAAATCCCCTGCCAACGCTAAGGATGTGCAAAGGCTAACAGGCAGGATAGCAGCTCTAAACAGATTCATATCCAAATCCTCAGAAAAGTGTAAAGAATTCTATGATATCCTAAGAAAGAACAAGAAATTCGAATGGACTGAAAAGCATGAGAATGCTTTACAAGTCCTAAAAGAATACATGTCCTCAGTCCCCCGCATTGATGAAACCAGAAAAAGGAGATGTGTTATCCTTATACCTTGCGGTATCCTCAAAAGCAGTAAGTGCAGTCCTTGTTAAGGATCATGAAGGTACACAATATCCTGTCTATTATGTAAGTAAGAGTTTACTTGATGCTGAATCCAGGTATTCACACCTTGAAAAACTTATTCTTTCACTAATTATGGCATCTACTAAACTAAGACATTATTTTGAAACCCATGTTATTGTTGTTAGAACTAATTTCCCAATTAAGAATGTCCTCAGGAAACCAGAGATGTCCGGAAGAATGGCTAAGTGGGCAGTAAAGCTTAGTGCCCATGATATAAGATATGAGCCCAGAACAGCCATCAAATCTCAAGCATTAGCAGACTTTGTGGCTGATTTCAGTAGTGATTTACAAAAGGAAGCCGAATTGGAAGTCCAGCAGCTGGATGAAACTAAGGATCCTTGGATACTACATACTGACGGATCCTCAAATGTTAAAGGCACGGGGCTTGGTATACTACTAAAATCGCCACAAGGGGACATAATACCCCATTCCATAGCTTGTGAGTTCCAAGCCACTAATAATGAGGCTGAATATGAAGCCTTAATTGCTGGTTTGCAAATTGCTAAGCATATGGGGATCAGGTATCTTGAGGTATACGTGGATTCATTGTTGATCACTAATCACTTTAATGGATCCTATGCTGTTAAAGGTGAAAAACTAACCAAATATTTAGAGATAGTCAAAGAATTGGCACTCTCCTTTGTTTCTTTCAGTTTGACACAGGTACCAAGGGAGGAAAATACAGGAGCTGGTGCATTGGCCAATCTAGGATCATATTTGAAGATCCCAGAGGATATAAGTATCCCCATCATCCATATCCTGGCTCCTGCTATTGAAAATCAGGTGGCCACGGAAATAGAAGAGGATTCTGCAATGATCCCTAGTGAGGATACTCAATCTCATTCAGGATCATGGATCTCACCAATCATGAGATACTTACAACACGGGGAGATTCCTATGGAAGAAAATCCTAGGGCTTTCAGAATTAAGGTATCTCAATTCACAATCTTAAATAATATGCTGTATAAGCGATCTCTTGCAGGACCATATTTAAGATGTATCGAGGATCCTGAAGTTCAAGAAGTTTTAAAAGACTTCCATGAAGGAGATTGTGGAAACCACACTGGGGGCAGGGCATTGTTCTCAAGGATCTTAAGGACAGGATACTACTGGCCATCTATGAAAAGGGATGCTGTGGAGTATGCTAAGAAGTGTGATCCTTGTCAAAGACACAGCAATATCCTTCATCAGCCGGCTGAATTTCTACATCCTATACCATCCTCTTGGCCATTTATGAGATGGGGGATGGATATAGTTGGCAAACTCCCTAAGGCACCTGGTGGAAAAGTATTCATGCTTGCTATGACTGACTACTTCTCCAAGTGGATAGAGGCTGAAGGTTTTGCCCAAGTCAGAGAGAAGGAAGTTATATCCTTTATTAAGAGAAATATTATAACTAGATTTGGCATTCCTTCCGAAATTGTATGTGATAATGGTTCCCAATTTATTGGGAGCAGGACTACTAACTTTTGTGACAGTTGGGGGATTAAGATGATAACATCAACACCAGTCCACCCACAAGCCAATGGTCAATCAGAATCATCCAACAAGATCATCATCAACAATCTAAAGAAGAAACTTGGATCCAAGAAGGGGAAATGGGCAGAAGAATTGCCTTATGTGCTTTGGGCTGATAGGACAACTCCCAAGAATGCTACTGGTCAAACACTCTATGGGCTGATAGGTACACCCCATGGCTTAATGCATTTTATGATGGCATATTGGGGCAATATACCAACTTATTTAAAAATATTTTTAAATAACACACTAATGTATGGCAGAATTAGTGATCCCAACAGAAATGGTGGTTCCAACTGCTAGAACAAGTACCCGTGATCCTGAGGAAAATGATGCAAACCTGGCTCAAGACTTGGATACTATTGAAGAAATCAGGGATCTGGCTAGGATAAGGATGGCTAGCTACCAACAAAGAATGGCTGGTGCTTACAACAAAAATGTCAGGATAAGGAAATTCCAAGTTGGGGATATGGTATTGAGAAAAGCATTCCAAAATACCACCAATCATGCTGATGGGAAATTAGCACCAAAATGGGAAGGCCCTTATTTGATCGAAGCCGAAGCAGGAAAGGGGGCATATAGATTGCTTACCATGGAAGGTAATCTGTTACCAAGAGCCTGGAATGCTGTCCACTTGAAAAAATATTTCATGTAAGCAGGATCCTTCTGGCATGAGTGATCCTTACATTGGAAGTATCCTTCAAGGATCCCTGAAGCATAAATGATCCTTGCTCTGGTAATGTCCTAAGCTTGAACTCTTATTTACATATCTTCTTATTTAAGGATAAGGATCATGTATCCTTCATCCTTCTCTCACGAGATTTTGAGTTCTGATAAGT
The DNA here is from genome assembly GCF_002127325.2 of Helianthus annuus. Taxonomy (NCBI): domain Eukaryota; kingdom Viridiplantae; phylum Streptophyta; class Magnoliopsida; order Asterales; family Asteraceae; genus Helianthus; species Helianthus annuus. Next base: position 140,551,010 of record NC_035442.2, read on the forward strand.
CCAGGTATCCTTAGCATAATGTCGACAATCTTCAGAAGCAACTCAGATCCTTGGGTTCAACCCCAGTTATTTGGGCTTGTCCCCAGTTATCCTTGGGCTTGTCCCCAGTTTTCGCCTGTAGCGCACGATGATCCTGGTATAGTTCACGTCTTTAGGACCAGTACTCGCTTTAGGGGCTGATAACCTCATCGTACTGGCTATACCTAGGATCCTACGTATAATGGTAGACGTGCCATACATCCGTTCCTAAGGTTTCTAACGTTTTCACGTTAGCTAAGGTTTTGGCATTTTCATGTCACTAAGTTTGGATAGTCGCCAGTGAGGGCCATACTCCAGTTTACATACGATCCTTGGGCTTGTCCCCAGTTATCCTTCGGGCTTGTCCCCAGTGATCCTTTGGGCTTGTCCCCAGTTATCCTTTGGGCATGTCCCCAGTTACTAACTCATCTTTTATATTGGCTTAGTCCCAAGTTATATCCTATTTTTCAGGTTTTCGAAGTTAAACAATTAAGGATCCTCAATCCTTATTATCCATTAAAGTTCTCCTTATGGTTATCCTGATTAAAGGTTAGGATCCTAACTAGGATCCTCAGGTATGATCCTTAACTAATTTTAATTTCATTCATTATTCATTTGAATAACCCTTAGACTTTGACAACTGAACCTATGATCCTTAAAATAAACCACTTTCAAAATTTTCAACTATAGGATACTTGATCCTGGATCGTATCCTAAATTTCTTAAAACATAACTTGCTTAACTTTTCTTAATCAGACAAGCATAAATCAAAACAATTGAAAGAATAAAAGATATACAAGGATAACATCACAAGATAAGTCAAAAGTTAAAAGTTTTTAAATATTTAACCCTTTCAAAAAGTTGTCAAAATTGCCAACCCACGTTTCTACCAGCAAAACGTGGCCCGTCCACATGGGTTGGCAAAGGGTGTCCATTGTTTGTGCGGTCATAGCATGCAGGAAATTAAAAGGCGGCAGGATCACAATGGCTTCATCCCCCAAACAGAGGATCCCTCCACCATTTGTAATCCTACCTATTGTCTGAAGAATCCTGGATCCTTAACCCTAAAACTATTGTTCGAGTTACAGACCATAATTGTTTTAAAACATCAAAAACCACCAAACAAAAAATTGGGCTCCGGCTATGTCTAGGAGTTTCCTTCATCGCCCAATCCTGCAGCTCAATCCTTCGCTGCACCATCACCACCAGCTCCACTTGCCTCTCCAGCATGATCCTTGCCAGCCTCTCCACCCTCAAGCATCGGGATCTCCTCAGCCTCTTCATCATCATCAAGCTCTGCCAGCCTCGCCTTCCAGCCCTCTACGTCCCATGTGCTCTTATCGAAGGCAGGATCCTAAGCCCCCGTAGCCATCCGCAGCTGGATCTTATACATGGCTATCGCAGCAGAGACCTTGGCATCCTGGGTGATCTCATGCTTCTCATAATCAAAGTTGATCAGCATTTTGGCAGCATCATCCTTGGTGGCCCGTAGCTCCTTCTCAAGATCAGCAATCTTGAGATCCTTCAGCACACCCATTTGTTGGAGGTCAGCGATTTGGCGGTCTTGATCCTCGACGTGGCCAACATAAGTCTCTATCTCTGCAAATTTCTGCAAGGAAAACAAGGCATAACATCAGAAACAAGTGATCCTTAAAACTGTCAGGATACACAAACAGGGGCAGTGATCCTTACCTCGTTGAAGTAGTCCAGGAACTGTTGGCGGAGCAGGGGCAGACCTTGTAAATCCTCAGAGGCCTTTCTCTTCTTTCCTTTACCCCTGATAGGTGCTTTAGGGGCTGAAGCAGTTGGGCTAGCAGCAAGAGTCTTCTTCCTTGAGGATTTGACATTTGTGAGATCATCGATGCCAAACTTTGAAGCAGACTTAGAGGATTTCCCAGCACCTACACAACCAAAATAAGATAAGTATTCTAATTAAACTTGAAAATCCTACATAGAATTACTTTTTTGAGGATACTTACTTGACATTGTGACAGAGGCAGAGGATACTTCTTGAGAATCCTGGATGGCAACCTGGAAAGTTCTTATCTCCGGATCAAGCTTCTTAAAGGCCAAGAGTCTCTCTTTTGCAACAGGAGTCAACCTAAGATGAGCAACGGATATAGCTGCACAATAAACAAGAAAATGTTAGTGATCCTTATCCTACCATGGGTAGCCCACTCCTTAGGCAAATCCTTCCCATTAGGGATGGAATCTCTCCTAACAAAAAAGAATCGTCGCTTCCAGTTCGTGTCATTTTTGGTCACTTTGAAAACAGGGTGATCCTCTCCAGCTTTTCGCTTGAACAAATATCGGTGGGATCCAAAAGTTGTAAGATCATACATCTCACCCAACTCCGCCATACCAAGGTCAATCCCCTCTTGCTCAATGATCCTTTCAAGGGTGTATAACACCCTCCAGATCATCGGCATAGCCTGGATATAGCAGATGCCGGTAAGGGAGAAAAAAGATTGGGTGAATTGAGGAAAAGGATACGAATATCCTATCAAGAAAGGGGTGACCGGGAAAGCTACCCAAGTCTCAGAGATGAAATCACTCAAAGCGGTAGGACAGAAGGACTTAAAAAGAGTATTCGCCGGAAAGCAATGACGGATTTTGTCGATTTGAGGGTCGGTAAAACAACACCTCTCGGTGGAGGAATCCTTGATGATCCCTTGACCCTTCAAGGGGCTGTTCTTTTTGGGATCCTTGCAGGGAGAACTCCGGAGCAACATCTTTTACAGAAGAATGGAAAGAAGAAGAAAAACAGAGCAAGAGAGAAGAAGATGAAAAGGAGAATACCTAGTTGATCTTCTGAATACGGTTATTGATGTGCGTGAAGTGTATTATAATTTTGATATATATTTAAGCCCCATTTTACACTTTTAGCCAAGTTTTAAATTTATAAAACACGATATTTACTAACACTAAACACACATATGGGCAAGTGCACCCATCGTGGACGTAGTATAGTGTTGGTAAGATACCGAGGTCGTCCAAGGACACAAGAGCTTTTAATACCAGTTTATCCTCAACGTCTAATCAAATCAAAAAGTGAGAAAAATGTTTTAAACTAAGAAAAATAAAAACTAACTAAATGCTGAAAAATAAAATAAAATAAAAACAGATAGACAAGATGAATCACTTGGATCCGACACGTGTGTTAGTATAACCTTTGATTATTTTCGCACTTTTGCACTTGTTTAAGAGATTATCTTAGTTATTGTAGTAGGCCCCTCTTTTGAAGGCGACGTTACCCTCAACCCAGTAGTTTGAGTCAGCAAGGATACAATCCTAAAGGGTCGGATTATTGAAAGATAATGAATTAAGTTATTAATGCAAATTGTGGTAGGCCCCGCTTTCGGGGGTGACGTTACCCTCGGCTAAGTAGTCTGAGTCAGCAGGGATACAGTCCTAAATAGCCGGGTTATAGTATTAATAGTAGTTAACTTATGAGGGGGTCAAAGAGTTTGGATCCCCGCCATCCAATACCTATGGGCATTGAAGGAGATCCTACTAAATTTGACCCAGGTCCCAAGCAGGACCTCTAAACGCTGAACAAGGGCAAGACCCTTACCAAACCGTTCCCTTAACCCCCGACCAGGTAGCCAACATACCTCCATATAGACCGTGGAGATATGAATGGTGAAAATCTTTTATTTTATATAGACAGTAAAATAACGCCAAGACACCACGGACAAACGATAAGGAAAGATCACCTTCAACATAAGTAACTAGTTATTAAAGTCATTAATACAAAACCAAATAAAAAGTGCAAAAGATTAAAAATAAAAAGTATTATACTAAACACTTGTCTTCACCAAGTGATGTAAGAGACTTAGGCAAACATGGCCTTGATTGTCAAGAACTCTTACGATCAATCTTGGATCCCGAGACGACTCACACACTCTACGATGGACAATGGATGATGGTGGTGGATGATGGTGTGATGGTGGTGGTGGGTGGTGGATGAAGTGTGAGAGAGGTGGTGTGCCAAGGGATGAAATGGAATGAAGCCAAGCACCCCTATTTATAGGCTGAACAGAAGGCTGGGCACGGCCCCGTGTCCGCTGGACACGCCCCCGTGCCCGTCTGACATTCTCTCTCTTCATTAATTGTAATTCGCAATTACAATTAATGTGCCTGCTGTACTTTCACCACGCCCCCGTGCCCGCTGGACACGGCCCCGTGGTGGGCAATGGAAGCTTCTACTGGTTTGTCTTTTCTGCTGCTTCCTGGGCACGCCCCCGTGTTCGATGGACACGGGGCGTGTTCAGTCTCTGTTTTCACTTTTTTGCCTTGGGAGGTGCCGTTGAGGGTCCGGGCAGTCTACTTTTGTTCCTTTTCTTGTATTTATGCTAGAATTAGTTGTCTTTTTGCTACTTTTGTGATTTTGAGCTCATTTCATCCTGAAAATACAAAAGGAAGACAAAAACACTCTTTTTCCAACATTAGTACTTAAAAAGGGTTAGTTTTATGCTTTAATTGATGTGATTTATATGTTGCATTTTACACACATCAAATACCCCCACACTTGATCTTTTGCTTGTCCTCAAGCAAAACTCTTTAAATGTGGCTTACACTCCCAAATGGAATAGGTAGAAGAGAAAGTTTTTAGCTTGTCCTAGAGTGTCGGGAATCCAAGGTCTTTGTAAGTTTTATTTTTATTTATTTACAATCCTATTCGTTATGATTTATTTTGAACGTTTCATAAGATAAATTACTTATTTGGGCATAGCATGCCTTATTAAAATTCCATTTATATACAAGTTCACATACCTCACGGGGGATCACTCAACACTCGGCCGAAGGTGTATATTTTTAGTGAATCACTCGAGAGCGGCATGGAACTTACGCCTTCCATAGGCTTGCCAAGCAATCAATCCTCCTCCTTTTTAACTTTTTACCTTTGTAAATATCAAGAGGACTTTTGGGGTGAAGGGTTAGGCTTGGGTTAAAGGTGGGTGGTTGGGTTAGTGGTTAGTAAAAGGGCGAAAATTCGTAAAAAGCGTCGGTTTTCGTAAAATACCTTGTCTTTAGCGACTTTTTATTTTGAAGTATTTCTCCAAACAAGCTTTTATATAGCTTTTGTTTGTTTTTGACTTCATCATTTTTTTTTGAACATATAAAAAGGCGAGTTTACGAAGAACCGAGCTTGTTACTAAAATAAAGGGTGAAAAATAAAAAAATGGTTTTTGGTGGGTAAAAAAAAAAAAAAAAAGTTTTGGGGTAATGAAATGAAAGGTTTAGGCTCAAAGGGGCTATCTAGGGGGATTTTGGGTAGGTGATAAAAAAAATGAAAAAATAATGGTTTTGAAAGAAAAATGGTTAGTCCTAATGCCTCCATCATTTACTTACTTGGGTTTAAGTTGGTAAGGACCGGGAATGTATTGTTGTGGCAAGTTCTAGATTTGTAAGAACCAAGCGGCTATTCACACAAGAAACGAAAAATGAGCATTTAGTCTAAATATGTATATTTTTATGCTCAATAAAGGCTCAAAACTCACTTTTGTGGGAATGGGTTTTTAATGTGATCAAGTATATATAATCGAATTTTTAACTAGACTTGTTATGTCGTTTCATAATTTTCTTATGTTGGTTCTTTGTTATCACGACGCTATCGGTTGTAAACTTGTAAAAATATAACCTTTTTAGAACTTGTTATTCCCAACTTAAACTAAGACAAGTAAATAAAAATAAAAAATGAAAAAGTTTTTTAAAAAAAAATTGGGGTGTTTAGCGGTTCCAATAGAGTTTTGTGTAAGGCTTGTGTTTAGGATTTGCAAAATTCAAGGTTTTAGCATCCCCCCCACACTTAAATTACACATTGTCCTCAATGTGTCCAAAAATAAGGTTTTTGGTCGATTAAGATGTGTAAAAGTAAGTTAAAAAGCAAAGATTTATGTTACTGGCATCCTGGACACGGCCCCGTGGTCAAGTGCCAGTAAAAAAAATTAGAGAATTGAAACAGAAGCCTGGACACGGGGGCGTGTCCGCTGAACACGGCCCGTGTCCAGTTACCTGAACTCGGTGTTTTCCTGCAGGGGGCTCAGCACGGGGGCGTGTTGGTTGGGCACGGCCCGTGCTGAGCCTTCTGTGATGGAGATTTGTGTCGGGTTGCTCTGTTCTTCGTGCATGGTTCCATTTTTCTCGTTCCCTTTTTCATCCATTACCACCATGAGTGTGTTTTATTCGCAAAACAACCATCAATCTTAAAAACCATCATAACATTGCGAACATAGAGAGACCTTACATAAAGTTAAAGATGAAAGTACATAAATATTAAACTATGGAGTTCTAGCCCTATGTTTTATTTAAATTTAGCAAAATTTCCAAGAAACTACTAATCTTGGTTAGATAAGGCTTTTTAGAACCCCTTTTTCCGGGTGTGGTTCTCCTCATATGTCGGCGAGCCACTCCTCTACCTCCCTTGGAAGGAGAAAAGAGGGCTCATTTGCATTAGTTTGAGGAGTTGCAACTTCCGCTGGAATTTCTTGTGGGTTTTCCATGGGAGGTTCTGCGGGAAAGTCTTCCCACCCGGTATGGTTGTTAACCCCGAGTGCCAAGTTCCAGTCTTGTTGTGGAAGGACTGGTTCCATAGGAGGTGCTACCAGAATGTTTAACCTTTGGTGCAAAAGGTTAATCTCTTGGAAGCTGCTTTCAAGTCCCATCGTAAGATCGTTAATACGGTCAATGAGGACCTCCTCTACTGACGTCATTTCGTCGAGAGCTTCCCTCAGTGCTATCACATAGTGCACAAGTGTAGCTTCAACGGAGGGCCTTCTTCCCCTTCGGCTATTTGAGGAATGAACGGATGATGTTTCACTGTTCTCACTCGCCATTCTACGAAAAATAAACCAAAAGCAGTTTATATGACGAAACAGTTTCTGGACACGGCCCCGTGCTCACTGAGCACGGCCCCGTGTTCATCTTTCTGCAGAATTTTGGAGCAAGGAATCTTGGGTTTTTAAGTTATTTCCTGAATTTATGTAGACTTTTCGGCAATAAATAACTTTAAACAATGTTACACAACATGTTTTTACCAAGATTCCATGATCAAAACTCATTGTTTCCTACCACAAAGGTTGAAGAATTCAAACTTTTCATGGTAGTTCTTGAAGAAAGATGAAAATGAAGGAAATGTCTAGAAGAGGAAAGGACAAGATGTGTTGTTGGAAACTTCTTTTAGACTTACCTAGGATTGTTTGAGAGAAGATTCCTTCAAATCTCTGTCCCAAGTTGGTCCAAATGTGCAGGATTTTTGGCTGCATTTATAGAAAACGACAGCCTTCTGGACACAGCCCCGTGTCCGCTGGACACGGCCCCGTGTGCAGATGAAATTCTGACACAGTTTGTCCGTATTCTGACGTTCTGATCAGAAGGGAATCTTTTGGTGGACACGGGGGCGTGTTGGCCGGGCACGGCCCCGTGTCGGAAAGCTGTTTTATGAAGTTTTGTCTCTTACTAAGGAGTTAATTTATATCGGGTGGCTCTTGATTTGTTGGAACAACCCCAAAGTGCCTAAGATACCTTAATTGTCCTATACTAAGGCGAGAACGCAAGAGGTTATCGGTGAGGGTAATTCCTATTTTCATTCTAGGTGGACAAGTCCAACCCTTTTCCGGGCTCTCGTTAAAGAAGGTGTATGCCGAATCGCTCAGGTCTATGTATGCATCGAACGAAGTCGATGGGGAGTCCTTCACGGCACAATCGACACAGGGACGACTATCGTCCACGTCTTTTCTAGGTATGAAGGTATTTTCGGGAGCAACGAGGTTGTCGGAATGCGGTTCCAACATTTCCTCATGGTCATCATCTTGGGATGGATCTATAAAATCCTTCCTAAGTTCTTTTGACCAATTGAGAATTAGTTCTTCTAGTTGAAATAACTCGTCAAGGAGCATTTCTCCTAGAATATCTGGCTGGGCGCATTCGAGGGAAAGATAGTGCTTATTTTTACTTTCACCCCTCTTAAGGTTACAAGGAATCGGTGGGTCTATATAGTGGGGCCTATAATTGAGAAAATAACATTTTAATTCCTCATGTTCGCCTCCACATAATCGACACCACAAACCATAAGAGTGCCGAAAGTAAAAAATAATTACTATCACTCATGTTTGTGTCAGAAATTACCAACCGCCGGGATCTAACGGTTCTGTTTTCAGTAACTGAATCTTGGGCACGGGGGCGTGTTGAGTGGACACGGCCCCGTGTTCAGCTTACTGTCTAACTTAAAACAGGATTGCCAGTTCCAATGATTGAGCACGGGGGCGTGTTCAGCAGGCACGGCCCCGTGTTGAGCTCCGCAGAAGCTGAAAATCTAAGAAAAAAATCCTAAAAAATTAAAGAAAAATAAAAATATGATTAGGCCGTTGATTCCTAACTTTCTTAAAATCCTTGTGTCCCCGGCAATGGCGCCAAAAACTTGATGTGCGTGAAGTGTATTATAATTTTGATATATATTTAAGCCCCTTTTTACACTTTTAGCCAAGTTTTAAATTTATAAAACACGATATTTACTAACACTAAACACACATATGGGCAAGTGCACCCATCGTGGACGTAGTATAGTGTTGGTAAGATACCGAGGTCGTCCAAGGACACAAGAGCTTTTAATACCGGTTTATCCTCAACGTCTAATCAAATCAAAAAGTGAGAAAAATGTTTTAAACTAAGAAAAATAAAAACTAACTAAATGCTGAAAAATAAAATAAAATAAAAACAGATAGACAAGATGAATCACTTGGATCCGACACGTGTGTTAGTATAACCTTTGATTATTTTCGCACTTTTGCACTTGTTTAAGAGATTATCTTAGTTATTGTAGTAGGCCCCTCTTTTGAAGGCGACGTTACCCTCAACCCAGTAGTTTGAGTCAACAAGGATACAATCCTAAAGGGTCGGATTATTGAAAGATAATGAATTAAGTTATTAATGCAAATTGTGGTAGGCCCCGCTTTCGGCGGTGACGTTACCCTCGGCTAAGTAGTCTGAGTCAGCAGGGATACAGTCCTAAATAGCCGGGTTATAGTATTAATAGTAGTTAACTTATGAGGGGGTCAAAGAGTTTGGATCCCCGCCATCCAATACCTATGGGCATTGAAGGAGATCCTACTAAATTTGACCCAGGTCCCAAGCAGGACCTCTAAACGCTGAACAAGGGCAAGACCCTTACCAAACCGTTCCCTTAACCCCCGACCAGGTAGCCAACATACCTCCATATAGACCGTGGAGATATGAATGGTGAAAATCTTTTATTTTATATAGACAGTAAAATAACGCCAAGACACCACGGACAAACGATAAGGAAAGATCACCTTCAACACAAGTAACTAGTTATTAAAGTCATTAATACAAAACCAAATAAAAAGTGCAAAAGATTAAAAATAAAAAGTATTATACTAAACACTTGTCTTCACCAAGTGATGTAAGAGACTTAGGCAAACATGGCCTTGATTGTCAAGAACTCTTACGATCAATCTTGGATCCCGAGACGACTCACACACTCTACGATGGACAATGGATGATGGTGGTGGATGATGGTGTTATGGTGGTGGTGGGTGGTGGATGAAGTGTGAGAGAGGTGGTGTGCCAAGGGATGAAATGGAATGAAGCCAAGCACCCCTATTTATAGGCTGAACAGAAGGCTGGGCACGGCCCCGTGTCCGCTGGACATGCCCCCGTGCCCGTCTGACATTCTCTCTCTTCATTAATTGTAATTCGCAATTACAATTAATGCGCCTGCTGTACTTTCACCACGCCCCCGTGCCCGCTGGACACGGCCCCGTGGTGGGCAATGGAAGCTTCTACTGGTTTGTCTTTTCTGCTGCTTCCTGGGCACGCCCCCGTGTTCGCTGGACACGGGGCGTGTTCAGTCTCTGTTTTCTCCTTTTTGCCTTGGGAGGTGCCGTTGAGGGTCCGGGCAGTCTACTTTTGTTCCTTTTCTTGTATTTATGCTAGAATTAGTTGTCTTTTTGCTACTTTTGTGATTTTGAGCTCATTTCATCCTGAAAATACAAAAGGAAGACAAAAACACTCTTTTTCCAACATTAGTACTTAAAAAGGGTTAGTTTTATGCTTTAATTGATGTGATTTATATGTTGCATTTTACACACATCAGTTATAAAGGGAGTTGCTTTGAATTTAAATGCATTCGATCCTATCCCTATTTCTATTTATAATGATGATTTGTGCAGGGCTGTCACTTCCATGACGTCAGACCGCAACGGATAGTTCCATCTTAACGGCTATATATCCGTTGAGTTAGTTATGGATAAGACCGGCAAAATATAACGCGCTTATATTAGATAAATACACCTTATATTTTGGGGGCAATTGTTAGGGCTGGATTTTTATGACCTATGATCCTTACATGTGATCCTAACAAGTGATCCTTGCTTCTTTGGCAGATAGTGATCCTCAGAAGAGCTCTAGGATCAGGATCACGGATCATCCTAAGGATCCTCATACTAACGACTGTTCTCTTTGGACTTAATATTATCTTGCATGAATTACGAGTTGGATCTGGTCTTAGCAACGTAAACAAGGAATCTGTCACGCTAATCTCGCACATGCATAATCAAAGATGGACGTTATGAAGAATATGGAAACTCAGCACAATTCAAGGGCGATTATTTATGCTAAATTTACTTCTATTCCTAAAAGGGGTAATGAGCTAGTAGTTAGGTGATTTGCCTAAAATACGACCACACACACTTATATAAAGAGCACTCTCAAGCATTCGGAGGAGACAACACATTTCTCACACGCTTTAGCATACGATACTATAGTGATCCTTGTACCTAGCTCGTTACCATCCGAAGTTGTAAACATTGTTTGATATATTGAAGTTTGGTGATCGGTAGTTTCCATCACTCGAGGTTTTTTATGTCGGAGATCATTCATTGATCAAGGGCTTTTTCCTCGTATAAATCCTTGTGTCACTTGTGCAATTTTCATTATAGTGATCCTCTACTTTGCTCATCATACCAAGCATCATTCCCCGTTTACAAAGAGTTTGGTTGCATTATCCTTGTGTGATTTTTGACCAAAACACTTCCTTTAACCTTTCTGGGATTGGATTGATATCCATCCTCTCCCTGTATTGTGCTATGTGTTCTTCAGGATCCGTTGAACCATCATACAACTTCATGGTTGGCACGTGGAACCTCTTGGGTATCTCAGCATCACAGATTGGTGGTGCAAAACGAGATATCTTATGGCTCCCATCTGCAATCTCCGGGATAGGTTTGACCACTCCTAGAACACTTGATATCATATCCTTTAAATTTTGCAATTCTCTGGCCATGGCATGATTGATACCTGTATCCTGCATGAATCCATGGTTAGTAGTAAGAGAATTATTAAAAGTGTTACCTCCCACCGGGTTCAAATTAGGAACACCGGATGTGAACCCATATTGTTGTGACTCTGGAATGATCGAAGGACCAGTAGAAGCAATGGTCTGCATTGGAATAAAATCTCCCTGATTGATATCTGAACTTCCTGATTGCAAACTCCTTAAGGATCTCGGCATCTGGAAGGACCCTTGAAACTGGGATGTTCCTGGAACATAGGAGGATCCTTGAACCTGGGAGGATCCTTGAACATAGGAGGATCCTTGAACCTGTGAGGATCATTGAACATAGGAGGATCCTTGAACCTGCGAGGATCCTTGAACATAGGAGGATCCTTGAACCTGTGAGGATCCTTGAACATAGGAGGATCCTTGAACCTGCGAGGATCCTTGAACATAGGAGGATCCTTGAACCTGGGAGGATCCTGGAACATAGGAGGATCCTTGAACCTGTGAGGATCCTTGAACCTGTGAGGATCCTTGAAACGGCCAGAACCCTTGAATCTGCTGCGCTCCTGGGTATCCTCCTGAGCTTGTGAAGGATCCTGCATGCTGAGGATTGGGTCCTGCTGGTTGGAAGTGCGATCCTGAGGCCTGAGTCATTGTTGTTGAATCGTAGTGCACTCCTTTTGGTCCTCCCACATATTGAACGTCTGGAATCACTGAAGGCTGAGAAGTTATCACCGGAGTATCAAAATTCAAAGATCTAGGCACCAGTGGGGAATGATCCTCTGCCGATCTCTTTTGTTTCTTGATGTCTCCAATTTCTTTAAGAATCCTCTCATTGGTCTTATCCTGCTGCTGTATATGATCTTTCATCTGCAAAATCAGAGTAAACAAGTCACTAGTAGTAGGAGTATAAGAAGCAGAAGAAGTTGGAGGTTTTGAAAAAATGGGAGTTGGTTTCTTCTCAGCATTTTTCTGAGGTCCAGCAGGTGGTGGAGGCAAAGGTGGAATGCCCTGAGATGAATTGACTGCAGACATTGCATAAAAATATTCTTTGATGATAAAGCCATGTACTTAAATGCAATGAACCGGAATGATCACAAACAGAAGAACTTCTTAGGAATGAAGCACCAATTGCCCCACGGTGGGCGCCAAACTGTTTTGGTCAAAAATCAGACGAGGATAACGCAACCAAACTCTTTGTTACGGGGTATGATGCTTGAATTGATAAACAACGATAAGGATCACTTAGATATGAATTGCACAAGTGACACAAAGATTTGTACGAGGAAAAAGCCCTTGATCAATAAATGATCTCCGGCATAAAAAACCTCGGGTGATGGAAACTACCGATCACCAACTTCAAATTGAACAATAATTCTTTACAACTTCGGATAATAGCGAGCTAGGTACAAGGATTACTATGGTGTAACGTGCAGAAATGTGTAAAAATTGCTAAGTGTTTTGCTGTATGCTCAAGAGTGCTGCTGTACGAGTGTGTGTAACCAAAATTAGCCAAGTGTTTCTAAAACTAGCTCGCTACCCCTTTAAAAAATAGAAGTTAACTAAGCTAACTAACATTCCGCAATTCGTGCCTTGCTCCCACGTTCTCCACAACGTCCATTTTCAGTCAAACACGTGCGAAATAACCGTGGAATATTCCTTAGTAACGTTGCCAAGACCAAGTCCAACTTGTTACTCCTGCAAAACAATACGAAATTCAAAGTGAACAATCGTTAGTATAAGGATCCTTAGGGTGATCCATGATCCTGATCCTGAAGCACTTCTGAGGATCACTATCTGTCACAGAAGTTAGGATCACTAAAAGGATAACACATGAGGATCACGGGCTACTAGAAAATCCTCCCCTAACACTAACTAAAAAAACCTAAAAAACACACAAATTTTTTTTCCAATTTTTTTTATAAAAATCGCTGGTATTTATATATAAAAAAAACTTGTTTTCAAAAAAAAAATTGTAGTACACATGTGTAGTATTACACATGTGCACTACACAAATTTTTTTTTTTAGAAATTTTTTTTATATGTAAAAAAACCTACGAAATTTGGTTTGCAAAATAAAATAAAAAAAAAATTTGTATGTTTTTTTGGCTTTTTTAAATAGTTTTCGAGTTTTCACAATAATTAGAGTTTTCATTTGAACCTTCCCCTATATATATATATATATACATATATATATATATATACATATATATATATATATAGGGGACCGCTAGAATGAGAACCACCTCGAGTTGTAAGAACAGCGAGAACCACACCGTACGGGGCGAGGTGGACCAAATTTTTTTTTCAAAAACGTAGATGCATGTATTATAAACACATTCGTAAAAAAAAATTTTAAAAATGTCGTGCGTGTAGTTTTTTACGCCACAAGTTTGTGGTGTAAAAAACTACACGCACGGCATTTTTTAAAAATTTTTTTTTACGAATGTGTTTATAATACATGCATCTACGTTTTTGAATAAAAAAAATTGGTCCAACTCGCCCCGGATCAAGTAGTTCTCGCGGTTCTTACAACTCGAGAAGGTTCTCATTCTAGCGGCCCCTATATATATATATATATATATATATACATATACATATCTATATATATATGAGGGACCGCTAAAATGAAAACCACCTCCAGTTGTAAGAACCATGAGAACTACACCGTACGGGGCGAGTTGGACCAAAAACTTTTTTCATAAACGTAGATGCGTGTATTATAAACACATTTGTAAAAAAAATTCAAAAAAAAATGTCGTGTGTGTAGTTTTGAGCACCACAAGTTTGTGTTTACGGGTACCGTAAATTTTAAATAAAATTTATGGTACCCCGTAAAAACAAACTTGTTGTGCTCAAAACTACACTCACGACATTTTTTTTTTGAATTTTTTTTAGAAATGTGTTTATAATACACGCATCTACATTTATGAAAAAAAAATTTTTGGTCCAACTCGCCCCGGATCAAAAAGTTCTCATGGTTCTTACAACTGGAGGTGGTTTTCATTTTAGCGGTCCCCTATATATATAGGGGATATATATACATATATATATATATATATAGAGGCCGGTTAACGTACAATAGGGCTTATCGTACATTACGTACGCGATAACCCTAGCCGTCAGATCTTCATCTTCCATGCGATTTAATACCTCCATGCGAACTGTACGAGCTGTGCGGATTCAATCTTCCACATGCGATTTTCTTCATCTACACACCCCATGCCATTTTTCACATTACCCCATGCTAACCATTTTTTCACATGCGATATTCAATTTTCCACATGCGATTCTACACACCCCATGCCATTTTTCACATTACCCCATGCTAGCCATTTTTTCACATGCGATATTCAATTTTCCACATGCGATTCTACACACCCCATGTCATTTTTCACATTACCCCATGCCATTTTTTCACATGCGATATTCTATCTTCCACATGCGATTCTACACACCCCATGTCATTTTTCACATTACCCCATGCTAGCCATTTTTTCACATGCGATATTCTATCTTCCACATGCGATTCTACACACCCCATGCCATTTTTCACATTACCCCATGCCATTTTTTCACACGCGATATTCAAATCTTCCACATGCGATTTTGTCCATGTACACACCCCATGCCATTTTTCACACTACCCCATGCTAACCATTTATTCACATGCGATATGTATTGAATTCGCACCAGATCTGCACCTGATCGAACGGCTGTGATGATCGCGTACGTACGGTACGATAAGCGCATTTGTATTTTACTCTTTACCTATATATATATATATATATATATATATATATATATATATATAGGGAGTATCATTGAGAAGGAAATTTAATTGAGAAGAAAAAAAGGATACAATTGTAAAATATTAAATAGTTTTTCTTTCATCGCATTAAACTATCATCCTTTACAATAAATTTTTTTGCCTACACACATAAAAAATTATCCTATACATTTCGAAATTTATCTTACACATATTGAAATTTTATCTTACACAACTCGTAATCTATCTAACACACCTCGTAATTTATCCTACACTCTAAATAATTTTCTTAAATATATATTTTGAATACTTATTTTTTTTAATTGAAGATACTTATTATATCATCAATCAAATGAATTTAAAATGTAACTAAATATTAATACTTAAATAAACTTATACTTTTACCTAAAAACTTCATCAAATTCAAAATTATAATGGTTAAAATATAAAAAATCGAAGAACAGTGATGATAATTGTATTTATAAGTGATTTCTAAAAATTTTCAAATATTTAATGTGATTGGATAGTAAGAATGGTTAACATATAATATATTAAATAATAATATAAAATAGGTGGTATTAAGAAATCAAAGTTAATACCTTGGTTGAAAGAAATAATGTCTTAAAATTAACTTTACAAAATTTATACATGTCCCGTCAATGTTTATTTGTTAAATACCTATCTTGGCGATTTTATATGTTAACTAACTATATTATATTTTATTCTGTCAGTAAACACACGGGTTTATTAAACCGTGCAATGCATATGTTTTTCAAATATAACTAGCTGTTCATTATGGTATGGTTCGGTACTGGTCGGTACTGGTACGGCATCGGTATTTGAGGGTAAAAACCAGTGAATACCTGTACAGAACCGGTACCGAAAATACAGCGGTTTGGTAAATTTGAATTTTTTATAATGAGTTAACTGCCATTTTCGTCCCTGTGGTTTGGTCACTTTGGCCATTTCAGTCCATTTTTCAAAAATGCGCCATTTTCCTCCCCGACGTTCTGGAAAGGTGCCATTTCAGTCCAAAAATCATAACCCAGTTAAGTCAGTTAGTAAATAAGGACTGATTGTGTAAATTTGTAACATAAAGGACCATTTAAGTAAAATGTATAAATATTAATATAATTATAAAATATATATATAATATATATATATATATATAATATATAATGGTCACCACCGCCGCCGGAACCACCACCATCAACGTCATCATCGTCATCATCTGTTATCATCATCATCGATCATCATCGACCTTCATCATCATCATCGCAATCTTCATCATCATCATCGTGATTTTAATGATTCTGGGATGTAATTCAGCAGCGAATGAGTTTTTCGGATGCAGATCAGTAGAACAAATAGATTTATACGGCTAATAATTCTGCAAATCTGTTCTGAACTAATTATATAACGACAGCAGATATGTTTCCTGTTCAGCAGATTGTTCAATGACAGCAGATTTGTTTATACGGCTAATAATCAGCAATGACCGAACACCTCTGCAGATTCTGCGGACAGAAATTCAACCAAAAAATCATTCGATTTAGTCCGAAATCAATCCGAAATTCGTTTTCGTTTTCACCGAACCTGATTAAAATGAACAAACTTTGATTTGAAACAGATCTAAATCAGTCCGAAACGTATCGAAAATCTGATGATGATGATGATGAAGATCGCGATGATGATGATGAAGGTCGATGATGATCGATGATGAAGGTCGATGATGATCGATGATGATGGTGGCAGTGGTGGTAGTGGCTGTGGTGGCGGTGTGGCTGTTTTCTTTAGATTGGATCCTCACACAAATAATTTGTTTTCTTTCTTGTTGGTGACAACATTATGTTTTGGTAAGAACCTCAGCTAAGGTTGATCGATAAGCAAGACTACAGGACATTATACAACGATGAACTATGGCTTGTAGTTCACATTAATTGCAAATGCCACGAGCCCAATGACAGTTGCCTGAATATCTAAACAGTTTTTTTTTATTCTTTGGTGAAAATGGCCGGATAGTGCATTATATAAAAGGCAAAAGCTAACTTGGAAATTTGAGTTCTTTATACCGAACTGCTGATGATGGCGAAGACAATACTCCTATCGATCGGTTGTAAGCATCCCTTGTAAACAATAATTAAGTTTGTGGAACCAACATCAATGAAACATCAGTCGTTTTGTGGAACCAACATCAATGGAGGATGCAAACGATGGAAGTGGTCGATTTGCCTGAATTCGGATGAAGTTGCAGGTTCCGGTGACCGTGGCTGTGGTGGCGGCGGTGGTGGTGGTGGCAGTGGCTGTGGTGGCGGTGGTGGCTGTGGTGGCGGTGGTGGTGGTGGCAGCGGAGTGGTGGTGGTGGCAGGGCTAGTGGTGGTGGTGTTACAAATTTACACAATCAGTCCTTTATGTTACAAATTTACACAATCAGTCCTTATTTACTAACTGACTTAACTGGGTTATGATTTTTGGACTAAAATGGCACCTTTCCAGAACGTCGGGGAGGAAAATGGCGCATTTTTAAAAAATGGACTGAAATGGCCAAAGTGACCAAACCACAGGGACGGAAATGGCAGTTAACTCTTTTATAATACTAGTTATATAATATTATATTTATCAATTCTTATAATACACATAATTATAACATAATAAAACAATAAAGTAAAAAGATGAATGAAATAAAATAAACCAAACTAAAATAAAGACAAACTACGTAAAAACTCAATTTTAGTAAGACTTTAAGCTTTAAGTATATCATTATTAAAATATTTTATATTTTTATCTTATGGAAAAAGTCAAGTGAAATGACACAGAAATGAAAACTAAATATTTTATATTTTGATATTACAAAAAAGTCATGTGAAATGACATGATATGAAAATTTTGGAATGGGTGGACTTGAGAGATCTTAGAGCCTAGATCTAAGGGTGTAAGGGGTGCTCATCTAAGAGGTGAGTCCTCTCTCTTACGCCTAACCAATGTTCGTGTGCCACGTCAACTCTCCTCTTAAACTCCCCTAACACCCTAAATTGATGGCGGCACTCCCCTCTTAGGTGAATTGGTTTTTTTTTTTTTTTTTAAAAAAAAAAAAGCATTGATTGGTCAAGCTCTCCCTCTCTCCTCCCCTCTCTTCGGTGAACTCCCACCCATTTCACTCCCCTCACCCACTCACCTAAGGGATGGCGGCGGTGTTCCCCTTAGGTGAATGGAGTCACCGAATGCATTCCACTCTTACACCCCGTACACCCTAACTAGCATCTTCTATCTATCATTATTTTAACTACTCCTTTGCAGCAAACCTTGGGTTTATATTTTTATATATAAACAAGTATTTAAAAATTTTGAGCCACACCCACCCAGTAGATGGTCAGAGCTGGTAAGGTTCTTCAAAATTCATTTCGAATTCGAAAAATTCGAAATTCAATTTAATTTGATTTGATTATTAGGAATTCGTTTCGATTATCAAGAATTCAGATTCGATTCAAATCGAATACGAATTTATAATTTTAAATTAAATTTGATTCGAAATTCGAACTAAAGTTATACATATTTACTTATATTTTTATATATAATACATATATAACTTTTATTGGGCTATGCGGGATAAATTAATCTCTAAAATTATTGTAAGTATCAAAATTCACAATTACAAACCCGTTACAAAGCACATAACTTAAACTAGTTAATTACGTATTTTGACTGAATTTGAATCAAAACGAATTTGTTCGAATTTATCCTAATTCGATTTGAATTCGAATTTATAATCGAATTATAATGGAATTTGAATTGAGATTTTAATTGGAATTCGAATTGAATTGGCTGGTTCTTAATCAAATTCGAATTGAATACAATTTCAAGCAAAAAAATAAATTATTCGAAAAATTTGATTCGAGCAATTTGAAAATTCGATATTTGATTCGACGAACACCTCTAAAGACCGATCTTATTCAGTTCATTTGTTTCCGGTTGCAAAATAAGCAATTTTACAACTAACATTACTAGTATTACAAATCTTTGTTAGAATTTTAAAATTGGTAAATCTAAAAGTACCACTAGTTGAATACTTGAATTCGTGGTTTCTAGTTGCAAACCCCTTAGTCATGCAAAATTTCATGCAAAGACATGAGTAATGAGTAATGGATTGTCACCTAGAATGATGTGTAATGTGCTATATCATCTCTCTTAGAGAATCATCACGGTTCACGTGGATTAAATCATGACAATCATGCACCCTTCTTTTTTTAATTAGTTAAATATATTTTACACGAAATAAATTAAAAAAAAAGGGGGACGGTGGTTTGGGTCATGACCACACCATAAAGGATGGTAGATGAGAGTGGGGTGAATGGCGCTGACATAGAGGGTAATAGTGGTCTTAAGCAAGGGCGGAGTTTAGTGGGAACCGGGAGGTGCACTCACCACCCCCCTCCCCAATGTTTCGGTTATAAGTGTAAAATTTTTGTTTTTTCGTTCGAAAATTTTAAATTTATATATGATCCCCCCCCCCCCCCTAATTTTTTCTAAATATTTATACAATATATAAATTGGGTCCCATAACTTTACGCCCCCTGAAACTTTTGGTCAAACTCCGCCACTGATCTTAAGGGTCATGACCATATCCTAAAGATTAAAACTAATTGAATCCTTACGATTCCACCAGTTTAACAGCTAAAAATACCACTGCTTTTACAAATCTCGAACTAAAAAAAAAAGAGTAGTTTAAGTTACTAAAATATACAATACAAGTGAAAAATATAAATGGTAAAACTATGAGCGGATAAACATGGTTACCTGATCTAACCATTTCAAGTATCAATAATCACTAGATAGATACCTCATTCAGACACCCAAATGGCCAGATGCACATATACTTGCGGCTTATAATAATTGAGTAAATGCACATATACGTATTGTGTTTTTTTTTTTTTTTGAACGGCAAATTTGGATCACTGACGGACCACTAGATTATCATCGTGCCACCAGCAGAACCATCCGATCATATCCATCTCCACTAGGCAATAATGTCTATACACCAATTCAGGAGGAAACCCAATAAATCTGGGAAAAACCCCCTTTGTGGGAATCGAACCCATGACCTAATGGTCATAAGTCTTATCCCACCACCAAGATACCACTAGGCTATAATGCCATGTTGCATATACGTATTGTGTATGCACACGTACGCACAAACTTCTATAAATACTTGCTCACATCTACCCGAAGCAGTAGCAAATGTAGTAATACAACCTACAATTAGAATAAAGTGTCATTTTTAAAAGTATTAAATTAGACACAATATAAAAATGTTGTCAAATGCTGCAAAGGAATCAGAGCATAAGAGAATAATTTTCTCTGATGTGGTGATAACAAGGAAAAGAAACCTCTTCTGGGGACGAAAATGGAGGATCCTCGACGCTAGAATGGCCTTCGGGATTTTCTCTCTACATGTTTTGGCACTTTATGCACCATCTACATTCAGTTGGGATGCTTTTGGGTATGCAGTATTGTTTTATTTTTTAAGTGGAATGATGGGTGTTACCATGTGTTACCATAGGACCCTATCGCACCATAGTCTCAAGCTACCCAAATGGCTCGAATACACATGTGCTTATTTTGGGGTTCTAGCAATCCAGGTATATTAATCTGACTTTCATTAGATCTTCTATTGCTTACTATTTTTCTTTACCTTTACTAAGATGCATGTTATTATACATTGGGTTTTATGTTTAACAAACGATCTCACTTATTTTCTTTTTGCATGTAGAGGGATCCAATATATTGGGTTAGCATCCATAGGTATCACCATCAATATGTTGATAAGGAGAAAGATCCACATACTCCCACTTATGGATTTTGGTTTAGCCATATGGGTTGGTTATTTGACAGTGCCTACATTATAGAGAAGGTGGATGCTTTTACAACTTCGTATCATTTTATTTAATAATATAAACTTTTGCACAACTTCGTATCATTTTATTTAATAATATAAACTTTCGCATGTTATTAATTTATGTTATATGGTTTTTAGTATCAGGAACGTAAAAATGTAGAAGATTTAAAAAGTCAAGCATTCTATAGGTTCCTCAGGGACACGTATATGTGGCATCTATTTGGATTCGGGGCACTTGTTTATGCGTGGGGTGGTTTCCCCTACCTCGTTTGGATTTTGGTAACACCCGAAATATCTTATCATATCACCTTTTTCTATTATTTGATTAAAGCATAAGGGTATCACAAGAGTGTGTGCAATTGCATGTAGGGAGTTAGGACGACTTGGCTCTATCACTCGATTTTTTTAATCAACTCTGTTTGTCATATATGGGGCGAACGAGTTTGGAATACTAATGATTTGTCAAGAAATAACTGGTATATTTCGAAATCCTTATCTATATATATACACATATACATACACATATGTATATATAATGTGTTCCCTTCCGTCATCTAGGTCAACAAGCGCAACCTCAACCTAACCAGCCTGCGTGCACATTCAAAATGTTTATGGACTGTAAGCCACAGACCTTCACCGGGACTGAAGGGGCTGTGGGACTCCTAAGATGGTTCGAGAAAGCAGAGTCTGTGTTTGCTATCTGTAACTGTCCCGCTGGGGACAGGGTGAAATATGCTGCGGGTACCTTGGCAGATGGTGCCCTAACGTGGTGGAACGCCCAGGTACAGTTATTGGGCATCGAGGCAGCGAATGCGACAACCTGGGAAGACTTTAAAGAACTGATCAGGGAGGAGTACTGTCCTCGGGATGAAGTTCAGAAGTTGGAAAACGAGTACTACGACTTGAAGATGGTTGGATCTGAAGTCGAAGCGTATGTGAAGCGATCGTATGAACTGGCCGACATGTGCCCGAACTTGTCCCGGCCTATGTCTCGGAGGATTGAGTTATTCATCAAAGGGTTGCCTCCGCGTGTGAAGAGCTTGGTCACTGCAGCCCATCTCAATGATCTGACACAGATCGTTCGTCTGACTCATAAGATTGTGGACCAAGAAGTAGAAAGCGAATCGTTACCCCCGCGTATTTCGGCCGCTACTGCTGCTGCACCCACTGCCACTGCGTCCGCTAATGTTAACAAGCGGAAGTGGAGTGATCATGACAAAGTATCTAGTGCTGGCCAGACTCAGAAAAGGCCAGACAACAGCAGCCGCAAGATCAGCCAGTCGTCTTCTGTCAATCCAGGCCATGGAAGCGACCACAGCCAGGGTTCGTATGCAGGGAGGAAGCCACGATGCAACAGGTGTGGCTATCATCATTGGGGGTCGTGTGGTCGGACGTGTAACAAGTGTGGTAAGTCAGGCCATGAGGCCAGGGATTGTAGGACCTCACAACCCAAACACCAGCAGCAACAGAACCAGCAAAACCAAGGACAACAGGGGCAACCACCCCAGCAGAACCAGGGCTTCAGGAAGGGGTGCTATCAGTGTGGTGATGAGGGTCACTTTAAACGGGATTGCCCTCAGTTAAACCAGAACGCCAACAACAACAACCGCCAGAATAACGACAATGCTGGAAACAACAACAATGGCAACGAGGCAAGAGGTCGAGCTTTCGTGTTAGGACAAGGGGACGCGATGAACGATATTTGAACTTATAACTTATTTTGGGTTTTCATTATTATGTTTTCGCTACTCAAACAAAGTTTGGTTTGAACATCAATCGTATTGGGTTTTATGAATTATTTTAACTACTATACTTTATGTTTGATATGATGGATGGTTTGATATTATTGTACACATCTGCCGTATTTATGGACCTTACGAACAGGGTGTGCAAACCCTAACTAGACAAGTTCTTCATTGTCTTCATCGACGACATTTCCAATCTACTCCAAGAGTCAGGAGGAACACGAGTAGCATCTACGCCTTATTTTGGAGCTTCTTCGAAAGGAACAGCCGTACGTCAAGTTTTCGAAATGTGACTTCCGGCTTCGTGAAGTCCACTTCTTAGGCCACGTAGCGAACAAGGATGGGATCCATGTCGATCCATCCAAGGTAGACTCGATCAGGAACTGGCCTGCACCATGTACGCCAACGGAGATACGCCAATTCTTGGGTTTGGCAGGTTACTACAGACGGTTTATCTTATCAAGGATTTCTCGAAGATTGCGCAGCCACTTACACTACTGGCCTAGAAGGGTGTCACCTATCGTTGGGGAGAGCCCCAGGAGACTGCTCTTCAGCACCGGAAGGATAGGCTTTGCAGCGCACTTATTCTCTCTTTGCCAGAGGGCACAAACGATTTCGTAGTATATTGTGACGCATCCATCCAAGGTCTCGGATGTGTATAAATGCGGTGTGACAAGGTCATTGCTTACGCTCCGCGCCAACTTAAGAATCACGAACGGAACTACACGACACACGACTTAGAGCTGGGAGCTGCAGTTTTCGCGCTTAGGATATGGCGACACTACCTGTACGGTACCCGGTGCACGATTACACCGATCACAGGAGTCTCGAGTATATTCTTAAGCAGAAGGATTCAAACATGCGTCAACGACGATGGGTTGAACTACTGAACGATTACGAATGCGTTATCAAGTACCATCCAGGCAAGGCCAATGTTGTGGCTGACGCCCTCAGTCGGAAGGACACTCTACCTCGGCACGTGCGAGTGCTACAGCTTACGATTCAGCCTAGCCTTCCAGCACAAATACGAAACGCTCAGGTGGAAGCATTGAAACCCGAAAATGTCAAAGCCGAAGCCATACGTGGCTCACGACAGCGATTAGAACAGAAGGCAGACGACGCTTACTACATAACTGGACACATTTGGGTCCCATTCTTTGGCAACCTTACTTTACGACGCGTGAGACATTCGGATTACTGGAACAAACGGTGACTTGGCTCACAAACTCAGGCTAATTGATGAAACGGAATATCTATTGTAATGGTATGTACACCCTAGGTTTAAGGCAGTGGTGGCCCGGTGAAACCTTGGTGATACCCTTACCGGAATTTGAGGTCATCGGATCAGTTGTATATATCAGGGAATCTATCGAAAGCATGGGCTAAGAAGTCAAGGTTCGTTAGCAGGAGTCTTATGACAATCGTGAGGGCTTGTTAAACTCCAATACGTGGACAGAAGTTCGCGTAGGAACGGAAGGATATGTTAAAACTTCAATGTTCTCAATTGTTTAAGGGATTGAACCAACTCTTGTCACCGCTGGTGAATTTCGGGACGAAATTTCCTTCAAGTTGGGGATGATGTCACAACTGAGCAGAACCCGCACCCGCAACAACTCTGATTTCTCACTTCGTTTCTCTCACACTTGACGCTTGCCAAATTTCGGGACGAAATTCTTTTCAAGTTGGGGATGATGTGACAACCCTAACTTTCAAGGTCGGTATCTATTCGTCACGTTATCTTGTTTCTCGTATTTCTCTTTCATATGTTTCCATGTCCTCGTGTTCGTATTATAATAGCCGTTTTAATTGGGCCGCACCCAAAACCCTTGTGGTCCAATAGGAACATATTGGGCTGAAATCGGCCCATCATAGAAACAGTTTACTTACATCTCACGGCAACCTAAATTAAATAGTATCAACCAAGTAAATGGACTTGTATACATCTAGACTAATTATTGGGCTGATTAAACATTGGGCTTGAATCCATTATCGGCTGGCCAAGTAAGGAACCGACTTTAGTTCATTGTTATTAATATATGTTGGGTACGTAACAATCATAATCAGACTCAAATAAACAAACCCTACCCCCACCCTTCTAATCGAACTGCGACAGTAGAAGCAACCCCCAGTCGAGATCGCCATCACCGGTTAGTATCACCACTTGTTCGATTATATGAGAACATGTATTGATGTGTTTGAAACTGTGCTCGTGACGTTGTATGATCAGTTGTGTTGATCGATGTCATTATGTGGATGTAATTGAGGTGTAGTTTTCCTGGTTTGATGTACGCCCCTCGTGGCTATTAATGGTTCGTAATTTAGGCTAATAATCACAAACGATTGAGATAGTATGAATATTCTGTTAATGATGTTTTGATAGTCAAAAGTGTTATGTGTAAGGGGCAATGTTGTAGTACTTGGTTCACGTAGAAAGGATATATGCAAATATTACCTGATGTGTTTTCTTAAAATTAATAATGAATGAATGTGGATATGTTGTGGTTTTTACTCGAATTGTATAACAGTGGGTAGGATAGGGGCCCATTAGTTGTTAATGATAATGCTTATGATTAAGAGATTTAAGTGGGTAGTGATTATATGAGGGTCCAGGGACTTTTACATAAACTATGAAGTATTTGATTAATGCACAAAGCCATATATATAATAAGGGTGTAACAAATAATCGTGGGTTGGGTCTAACCGAGTAGCAGTCATGTTAATAATTAGCAATAATAATTGGATTTAGGTAAGTGGATGATGATCGATGACCTGCTTGTGTGTTGTTGGAATAAAAATCAATTATGTGAACTATCAACCGGTTGGGCCACATCTATTCTAAATTGTTTTGGGCGACTTTAGTTAAAACATGGGGTTGCACATTGAAGCTTGGGCCGCACGGAGGAAGTGGGTCGCAAACTACTTCTTCGGTCGTATCACTGAGACCTGGATCACACACACTATAACTGGGTTAGCCATGTTGGGCCGTATACTGCATGTTTGATTCAGATAGGCTGGCGGATCAGGCCATGTTGCATACTCTCAATGGGCCTAATAATAACTGAGTCACACTTTTATGTGAATAACAAAATAACTGTTAAGCGTATTGTGAAACATGAACGTGTAATGTGAACGTCACAGGAGACCCGAATACTTGTTATATGTTGTTATGGATTATTGTGTTACATGATCTCTTACTACGACTGCATAATGATTTGTGATGTATGTGAACTCTACTTGTGCAATGTGAATGTTGAATGTGGGATTTACGTGCATGTAAACTGACTGTCTTCGTAACCACGATAGGGTTTGAATAATCAACTGTTAAACAAGCACTTAATCTTACCGAGCAACCCTAAGGTGAGTTCACTGCACTTTTCTCAAGCATGCGTCCCGGTGGTTTGGGACAACTGGTAAACATTTGGAAGGGAAACACTGGGTAAATAACTTAATCGGTTTTGGTTATTGCCTGGAGGGCAATGGGGGTGATTAGTTGATAGCGCTATTAGGTACTAATTATCTGGGTTTCACTATGGTTGTTTAGAGGCACACTCCTCGGTTACGTAAGGGCGGTTCCCCTAGGGTAACTAACCGAACAACATAGTGGGTTGCTTAGAGGCACACTCCTCGGTTACGTAAGGGCGTAGTCCCTAGGGTAATCTAACTTGAGCAACATCGTAACATATCATTGAATCGTATTAACATATATCTGGTAATACAAACACGTAAACAACACTTTGAACTCACCAGCGTAGTCTGACACACTTGTTTGCATGCTTGTAGGTCGTTAACGTTTGGAACATGGACTTGCTATCTGGGAGTGCTGGAGTGGTCATGGATCGAGACTCTTGGGTGACTTATAAACGTTACATTGATTTTGAATGTTATCATGAAACTATTACTAAACGAATTAATACATGCTTCCTCTACACAACTTTTGAGAATTGATAACATGTTGACATTTTATATTAGTAATTAATGTCATGACTTATTTAAATATCTATTATTGGTTCAATGTGATTGGTGGCTCAAACTCTGATGCGTAACACGCCTCGCGGGGTTTCCGCAGGTGGAATTTTGGGGGTGTTACAGTGGATGCTTTTACAACTTCGTATCATTTTATTTAATAATATAAACTTTTGCACAACTTCGTATCATTTTATTTAATAATATAAACTTTCGCATGTTATTAATTTATGTTATATGGTTTTTAGTATCAGGAACGTAAAAATGTAGAAGATTTAAAAAGTCAAGCATTCTATAGGTTCCTCAGGGACACGTATATGTGGCATCTATTTGGATTCGGGGCACTTGTTTATGCGTGGGGTGGTTTCCCCTACCTCGTTTGGATTTTGGTAACACCCGAAATATCTTATCATATCACCTTTTTCTATTATTTGATTAAAGCATAAGGGTATCACAAGAGTGTGTGCAATTGCATGTAGGGAGTTAGGACGACTTGGCTCTATCACTCGATTTTTAATCAACTCTGTTTGTCATATATGGGGCGAACGAGTTTGGAATACTAATGATTTGTCAAGAAATAACTGGTATATTTCGAAATCCTTATCTATATATATACACATATACATACACATATGTATATATATTGTTGGTTTAATCGAGACACGTTGAATACAGGTGGGTGGCAATGGTTGCTTTTGGGGAAGGGTGGCATAACAATCACCATGCTTTTGAGTACTCAGCTAGACATGGCTTTGAATGGTGGCAAATTGATCTGACTTGGTATATGATTTGCTTTCTTAAATCAGTGGGATTGGCTACCAATGTGAAATTGCCGAGTGAAGCTCACAAGCTTAAGAAATCATTTGCTTCTGATTGCAAATTGAAATGATCTTTTAGCAATTACAAGCCATGCATCAATTGTCAGATATACACTTTTTTTCTACTTCAACTATTTGTATTTGCTTAAGATTGTTATGCTCTTTGGTGTGATTCTCTGCTTTGTTATTTTCTGTTGTAATTAAACGATATGTATCGCCTCTAGTATGCTGCTATAATAGGCCCTTTGTAATGTGATCATGTCATTCAATAAGTAACTACACGTTACATATGTTTCATATAGCGAAAAAGATTTGATAAGTTTTTTTATATGTAAATCATATGAATATGTATACAGTAAGACTCGGTTTAAATATAAATTTTAATTTTAATAAAAACTATTATGAATGCATCCATTATGTAGTGACTATCCACATCTATAACTCTTATCTCTTTCTTTTTTTTGATCGGTGAATTTCTACAACAAACGGCATAATCCACACCCGCAATTCGCAGGCCCACCGCCCCACTCCGGCCGCTAGAACTATGTTGTCTTAACCGGATCCACGTCTAGGCAGCAGAGTTTGGCTTGGTGATCCCCGAGAAAATTTCCAGCCCCCTGCCACTTGACAGGAGTTGCACCCTCCACAAGAGCCAAGACTCTCTGGAGTAAATGCACTGTAATAGAAAACTCTTATCTCTTTAGTTACTATTGTACTAATGTAAGGGCCTATATATAATGGCATTTGTATATGATATTGAAATCAATGAATAATAATTCTACACTATGTTTCTCTCAATAATCATATGTTCCTTGTTCGTGTGTTTATATAGTTTGTATGTTAGTTGCTATTAGGTTATTGTTTAACAACACGTTATCAGCACGAAAGTGCTCTTACCAAAACCCTAATCCCCTTCCCTGGTTTTCATGCGAACAACGGGCAAACTAAGCAGCTTTTCATCTAAGTGTGTTCAATAAAACTGTCCTACGATTAAGTTTTATTCTAACACATGAGATTTATTGTTTATCGATTTTTGTTACTTATTCGTATAAATTTCAAGAATGATTTGTTAACTTTTTGTATTAGCCATGGTAAATATCACAATTAAAAGTACTGAAAACGGATATTCTGAGATCATAAATAAATCTTATTCGATCGTAATTAAAACTTGAAATCAATGATGTTTAATTCAATGATATCAAATAAATTACTTTTATGCATCGCAAACTCTTTTGTTAAATATATGTAATCATGGATTTGACATACAAATATATTTATCAACTTATCATCGTCATGAATTGGCATCGTTGTGGTTTCCAATAAAGAACACTTATAGCCTGGTTTTTATAAAAAAAATGTTTTGTATTTTAAACATAGTTTATTATAACCAATGGCTTTGATACTAATCTATTACACCCTCAATTTCCACATGCGGAGTTTTACCGCGAGGCGTGTGACTGACCAGAATCTAGCCACTAATCATGTTGAACCAACTATTTAAAATCATAAAACTTCACTAATAACATGATTAGCGATAGAGTTTAATTGCAGCGAAAAATAAAGTAAAACCCTTCAAAAACTTAAAATCACAAGTTTAATAAATGTTCAAATCATTAAGTTTTAACGAACCACCAACTCCAGCCGATTGCAACGCCCGTCCATAGCTGTACCTACTGACATTCAAAGCATGCAACTACATGTCAACAATAAAGTTGGCGAATTCACAAATTATAGTTTAGCAAATAGTAAAGTTCACAATGTTTTTGATTTATGTATGACTCGGGTAGCTAACCCTCATCACATGACTAAATTGTGTATCGAATGTTGATGTTTCGTTTGTGCCCTTATTAATATCTATCAACATTAATGAAAGAGTGAAGGGAAGTTCACGCCCGGCCTCCAACACGGTGTGAGGTTTGTCAAACCTAATAGCGCAATCAACTAATACCCCGCGTATGCCCACCCGGCAATCTGATCGGTAAAATGTAAGGACTTTAAAGATAGAGTTTTCATTTAGTCCCAGTGTACTATCCACCTCTAGTGGATAGTATGTTTCTGTGGTTCACATAAGCAATGCGCGCGTAGCCCAAACAGGGCTACCGTAAAAAGAGTTATTCCATCGAGGAACGCATGCTTTAGGAAAATGATTGTGAACTCACCTTAGTTTGCTTAGTATTAAACTTGAAAGGTAATCAGGAATGTCAACCTTGTCTTTATATGTTTAACGTTTCAATTAGTTCAATTTATGAATTCCTGCACGTAGTCTAACACTTAGCCACATAATCACATTGTTATACCATTACTCGTTTAGGTAGGTTAGTGCATATGATCATCTAATTCCATTTACACATTCATAGATACCCGCTAGTGATTCTAATAACATATAACACTTTGTTGTAACATATACTATTACAACCCTCGAAAACGACCCTAAACGCTCCCAAATACATCTCGTGTGTGAGAAACAAACCCGAATAACACTTATATTTATAAAAAAACAAATAAAAACAAATATTAGGGCCGCTCACGGGCCGCGACAGGCTAGGCATGTGGGCGTCGTGGGGCACAACCCTATATTGCTTGGCGGATACCCCTTACGCCACGTGTCAGGACACGTGTCGAGATCACCGGATGACTCGACAACCTTCACGCCGACTTAGACTCCCTCGCGGGGCGCGGCCCGCCCAGGTTTCAGCTATAAAAGGGGCCGAGATCAGCATTTCAACTTGTTCAATTTTCTTTAATTCTCTCTCAACTTCTGTGGGCTAAAGCTATAGCCAAATACCCCCCCCCCCTAATAAGCGAAGCTCTGCCTCGTTGTAAGTATTATAACCCCTATTTGTTACCCTACACGATCGATCTAGAATCTCTATAACGCATGTCAATGCTCTGCCTGACTCGGTCGTTGGAGTTTCTGTCTCGTGTTACACCCGATTGATCTAGGACTCCGTAAGGCATGTCAAGGCTTTGCCTGACTCAATCGTTGGAATTCTGTCTTGAGTTGTAAGGTTAATGTGATTTGGGTTATTTTACTAACATGTGTGCATTATTTATATTTTTAGAAAATAATCAAGAAATAGTACAAGGAAGCTATAATACTGCCAGGAAGCCTGTAGAAATACCTAAATCTACAAAAGTGAGTTATTCCCCTTTTTGTAATCTGTTCTTACAAAACCTCAATTGTTGTTAATTGTATTTAACAGTGATTGAGTCTATGTGTTCTACAATTACTGTCGGTATGTTGAGGTTTTGTATACATTACTTGTTACTACACTGTGAGTAGTAGCATGACCACAGGTCAGGATTAACAGTACCGTGGGTGGTAATTATGTAGATATAAACATTGTAATCGCTATAAATACCATACAATGATAAAACCTTGTTTTGATTAAACTGGGATGC
This sequence comes from Helianthus annuus, assembly GCF_002127325.2. Classification (NCBI taxonomy): domain Eukaryota; kingdom Viridiplantae; phylum Streptophyta; class Magnoliopsida; order Asterales; family Asteraceae; genus Helianthus; species Helianthus annuus. Next base: position 140,581,920 of record NC_035442.2, read on the forward strand.
ACTCACTAGTATTTCTTGCTGATAAAAACCTTTTAAACACGTGTTTAAGGTAACATAGTGTGGAGCCAATAAAAGCCAGCTGGAGAGCACTGCAGGCTTAGAAAAGTGGCTATAAAAGTTACCTAAATAAAAAGGAGAATTGTTTTCAATAACTAAGGTTTATCCCTATAAATATATTACAAATGAAAGTCGGATTTTGTCCCACTTGTTTATTATAAATGTATTATCAGAAAAACTTGGGTTTTACCCGGTTTATCTATTTTAAACCCTTTGGGTGTTTAACTCTGATAAAAATATTTCCTAAGTACGGTCCTCATGAAAATTTCTGCTGCCAAATTAATAAACACCGATACTATCTGACTTGCTCGCGGCTCCCGCTCCCATGGTGGGGTCGGGGGCTGTGACAGAAGGTGGTATCAGAGTTATGCCACTGGTTTAAGCCCTTTAGATGTTTTCCAATGCCTAAACCTTAAACATCTATGTTAGGAAATTAATGTCTTATGTGCTATTCTGTGAAAATAAAATCATAATCTAAATATTAAAATAATACAATTCATGTACGATGCTTGAATGATTTTATTGCCATTCTCACCAGTTTTGAATACCCATTATATGTGATCAATATCAGTATCTTACAGTTATGTTTAACATTATATATATACACACATATATATATATATATATATATATATATATATATATATATATATATAAGTGATATATTAAGAATATGATATCTTATTAAAATTTGTAATATATATAAGCATAATTCAATATGAATTTTATAAACGTTATAATAATGTTACGATATTAACAATAATATCTTAATATTAAGCAGGCATGATCCCTGAATGATTTTACTTCATTTTAAATTCTCAATATGTGTAACCACTATTTATATCTTACAGTATGTTATCCTTAATATTATATATATATATACACACACACACAAAGGTAATATATTATATTAAACTTTGTGATATATTATCATACCCATACATGAATATACTTTAATATAAAATAAAATCATGATTTATATCTTGTTCAAAGATATTAATATAAAATACCACAATTCAGATATGATATTTCTAAAATATCATAATATAAAATATTATTCAATGGAAGTAGGATGTTTTATGATATATGATATAACCTAAATTTTTATTCACCTTAAATATATATATTTTGTCGAACTTTTGACAAAACATATAATTATATTTTGTTAAAATGTAATATTCTAGCATATTTAAAACATGTTTATTGTTTAAAATCATATTGAGACATGACTTTCATAATAACACTATGAAAATATTATTTTCAATGATTATGTTATATCCACATAAAGCACATATACATATACCATGAAAAATATATATATAAAATATTTTATATTTTATAAACCTGTATCTATGAAATAGAAATATGTAAAAAATAATTGGTATTGTATAACTAGATGTAGGATCGCTGTGTGACCCGACTGAGTTGATACTCTTTAATTTGTCACTATTATTGAATATATATAACAACCCTCGGTAAAACCTGTGACACTCGAGGTTTTTCCGAACGATCACCTTGTAATATTTCGTGTGTATATAAATATTATTAAATGGAAACATTAAATGGAAACGTGATTTTTGCATGATATGTGATGTATGTATGTATTATATATATATATGTATGAGAGCCGGAACCACGACCCGAGACCATGACTCGCAACCGGGCGGTTGCGAGTGGGCCACTCGGTCTCGAGTGGGCCGTTGAGCCGAAACCGGTTTGGGCCGAAACCCCCAAGCCCAACCCGAAACACCCCTTGTATATATACCTCACCTTCCCCACTTCCCTCATTTCCCCTCATTTGTTACACCAACACACTTCTCTTATTTTTCCCTCAACAAGAAACCCCACACAACAACACCACTCTTCTCCCCTTTTCGGTTCAAGCAAGGATCTCGGACAAGGACTCGGTCAAGCTCGGATCACTCGGACATTCCATCTTCTCGGTTCTCTTTTCTTTGTTTTCGGCTCCTCCTTTCATAACCGGTTAGTGCCATCTTTTGTGTCATCTTCTTGGTGTATAAGATTTGTGAAATATTATGAACTAGAAATGCCTTGTATTCTTGCTTGAATGATATGTTTATGAACTAGAAAAATGCTTGGTTAGTAGTATTTTGCATGATTTTTAGGAGGATTTGTGAAGTTTGGTCATATGTGAAAACCCTCATATAACATGTTTAAAGATGGCTAAAGTATAGTGATTTAGGAATGATTATGCCAACCAAAACTATGTTCAAGATTATAAAATGTATGTTTTCTTGTTTGTGCATCATGATCTTGTTAAAAATATGTGATTTTTGGTTCATGAATATATGGATTTGTTGGATATAAAAACCCTAGAAAACTATGAACACTACATGAACTTGTTTGAATATGGCTTGAAGATGTAAAAATGGCAAAGTTTGATCTATCTTTACTAGTATTCAGATTTGGCAAAGTGTTAGTGAAACCTTATTGGTAGTTTCCTAATCTGGGTCTGATTTTATGTGTACAATTTGGTCTGTCATACCTGCATCATCACGTGCGTATGAAAGTGACAGATTACGACTCGCAACCACGGCATTACGACTCGAAACCACACCGTTGCGACTCGCAACCAAAGCATGACAAGTCGAAACCACGTGATTACGACTCGAGACTACGGCGGTTGCGACTCGCAACCAACACGTGACAACTCGAGACCACGGTTACGACTCGCAACCATAACGTGACAAGCCGCAACCACCTGGTTGCGACTCGAGACCAGCTGGTTGCGACTGGGCTGTTCATTTTGGTTATTGGGCCATATATGAGTTTAACTTGGGCTATCTGTTGACTGAATTCTGTGTTGCTGTGTTGCTGTTGACTGCTTAATTGTTTAGGCCGGCCCAATAACCCATGACTATTTACTTGTATGTATGTTATGTGCCGGTATATGTGTTCTTGCGTGATTACTTGTACACCGAACCTGACCTATACCGGTAACCATGTTAGGACGTGGTGACCAACGCGATTGACAAGTAACCTAAACCTACCGAGCAACCCAAGGTGAGTTCACAACTTAAAAGCATGCGTCCCGGTGGTTTGGGACACGAGACTAACAACCCTATCCCCTGGTAAAAGGGGATACCATTTACATACCTTCCCCAGTTATTGGGAACAAAACTTACTTTTCCTTCCCGGGTATTGGGAAACCTTTTGGTTAATTACTGTTTATACGGATTGCAACTAACGGCACTAAACGAAACTCTATCACTCAAGTCCCTACTACAAATACCGATTAGTCGCCGGGTTAGGCGAACGGGTTATTAGTTGATAGCGCTATTTAGGTGTTTACCAGCCTCACACCGTGCCCTGGTCTGGGACGGGCGTGAACTAATGTACTCAGATATTCGTCAATGATGATAGAACATTGACATCGGGGCATCCTGCGGATACGCAACGGTTACCTAGTGTTCGGTATTGGAAAAACAGTTTAGTCGCTAACTTTTGGGGTAGCTCCCCAGGGCATGTATAAACGAATAAATTAACCGGTGAAACAAAGTTTTTGGTAATTAAAACTGGACAACTAGTGAACTCACTCAGCATTATTGTTGACCCCTTACTGCATGCTTTGCAGGTAACCAGTGACGAAGGAGCTTGCAGCTTGGGAACGTGTAGTGTCTGTTCACCCTTGTGCTGGGTGTTACCTTATTTTGAAACATGAACTATGTTTAAAATTCTCTATTTAAGCTTCCGCTACTTATTACTGTTTTGAACTTAAAACTTTAAACTCTGAACTTAATATTTGCTAAGCTTTTGATTAGTAAGTATTGCTTTTGTTATCAACTTAAATATTCAGTATAATTGGTGGCTGGATCCTGGTCAGTCACGCCCTCGAAGCGGGTGTTATCCGCAGGTGGATTTTGGGGGTGTGACAGATTGGTATCAGAGCCATTGGTTATAGTGAACTTGGTTTTAAAAAGGGGAAAATCTTTTTGGAGAAAACCAGACTATAACCCGTGACTCGTAACGACACTACACTCCAAGTGCAAGGCTCGACGCATTTGACCTCATAGCTCGGACTAGTGTTTACTTGTTTGCTTTATGTTTCCTGTTTTGCTATACATATTAGTGTGCCTAAACTAGATAGATACACCTCTCTCTTCTATCTCATTCTCGCTACATTACGACATCGCACTCATACTGTGTTTTCTGGATATGAAGACAATGAGTGGACGCGGAAGAGGAAACATCAACATGACGCAGGCTCAGTTCACTAACCTGCTCAACACAGTGGCTGCAGCTTTCGCAGCCCACCCTATAGGTAAGCTCGTTGGTTTAGGATGTTTAGATCCTACCGCCACATCGACTTTTCGCCTCTAAACCTATACGTTTCGCTTTTCACCCTATGGGTCAGCATGCACCTGCGCAACCACCCGTGTGTACTTTCAAAACTTTCATGGATTGCAAGCCTCTCCCTTTCAACGGCACTGAGGGTGCCATAGGTCTTCTGCATTGGATTGAGAAAATTGAAGCTGTCTTTGCTGTTTGTGAATGTCCCCCTGCAAATTGGGTGAAATTTGCTACTGCTACGCTTGAAGGGAGCGCGCTTTCTTGGTGGAAGGCGCAGATTCAGATGTTTGGATTGGAAACTGCAAATGCTACTGCATGGGAGGATTTCAAGGATATGATTAAGGACGAATACTGTCACCGGGATGACATCCACAAGCTTGAGAACGAGTACTATGAGCTCAAGATGGTTGGGTCAGAGATCGAAACTTACACCAAGCTGTCTAATGACTATGCTGCTCTTTGTCCAAACATGTCTCGACCCATGTACCGAAGAATCGAGCTGTACATCAAGGGTTTGGCTCCAGAAATTCGAAGCCATGTAACTTCAGCCAACCACACTACCATTCAGCCGATCGTTCGACTTGCTCACAAACTTACTGATCAGGCCGTAGAAGAGGGCCGGTTGCCCAAAAGGATCAGTGCCACTGTCGGAACTTCTAGTGACAGCAAGCGTAAGTGGGAAGGAAGTCAAAGCAAGGATGCTAACCCCACTCAGGCCCCAGCACAACAAAGGAAAACTGAAAGCAACAAGGGCACTCAGCAACAGGGTGGCTACCGGGGAAGCTACCCAAAGTGCAACAAGTGTAACAGACACCATAATGGGGCATGTAACAAGGGCCAGTGTCAGCGATGCCACAAGATGGGGCACGAAGCCAAGGATTGTAGAAGCCAGTTCCCAACAAGGCAGAATCAGCAACAACCCCAACAGCAACAGCAGCAGGGAAACAACCGGGCATGTTTTAAGCGTGGAGCTGAGGGGCACTTTAAGAAGGATTGCCCTGAACTGAATCAGAACCGCAACAACAATCAGGGAGCTGGGAACAACAATCAGAACAACAATGCTGGGAATGGTGCTAGAGGAAGGGCTTTCGTGATTGGAGCTGGTGAAGCAAGGAATGACCCCAATGTCGTGGCGGGTAAGTTCCTACTCGATGATCGTTATGTTTCTGTGTTATTTGATTCCGGTGCCGATGCTAGTTATGTATCCCTACGTATTAGTAAGAAGCTTAAGCGTCCGCTTTCGTTACTAAGTTCTCCTCATATCGTCGAGTTAGCAAATGGTAGAAACATCGAGGCCTCACATGTTGTCAAGGGCTGCAAACTAGAGTTGTCTGGTCAGACATTTAGTATCGACCTTTTCCCTGTTACTCTTGGAAGCTTCGACGTCGTTATTGGTATGGATTGGTTATCCAAGCATCGCGCTGAGATCCTCTGTCAAGAGAAAGCAGTTCGTATTCCTCGCCGTTCTGGCAAACCCCTCATGGTACAAGGTGGCAAAAGTGGAGAAATCTCCGGCATTATCTCGTTCTTGAAGGCCCAGAAGTGTTTACGAAAAGGGCACACCGCTATCTTAGCACTCGTCACCAACACGCAGGAAAAGGAAAAGAGGATTGAAGACTTTCCAGTAGTGCGTGACTACCCCGAGGTATTTCCTGAGGAATTACCTGGACTCCCTCCCCATCGTCAGGTCGAATTCCAGATCGAGCTAGCTCCCGGAGCAGCGCCTATAGCTCGTGCACCTTATCGACTAGCCCCCGCAGAATTGAAGGAACTCTCTACTCAACTACAGGAACTTTTGGATAAAGGGTTTATCCGCCCTAGTTCGTCACCCTGGGGAGCACCGGTACTCTTTGTTAAGAAGAAGGATGGCACGTTCCGAATGTGTATTGACTATCGTGAGTTGAACAAGGTTACCATCAAGAATCGCTACCCTCTCCCTCGAATCGACGACCTATTCGATCAACTGCAAGGATCAAGCTACTATTCCAAGATTGACCTGCGATCAGGCTACCATCAGTTAAGGGTCCGTAATGAAGACGTCTCCAAAACTGCATTCAGAACTCGTTATGGTCATTATGAATTCCTCGTTATGCCCTTCGGAATGACCAACGCCCCTGCAGTGTTCATGGATCTCATGAACCGGGTATGCAAACCCTACCTCGACAAATTTGTGATCGTGTTTATAGACGACATCTTGATCTACTCGAAAAGTCAAGAAGAGCATGAACAGCATCTACGCCTTATCCTCGAACTCCTTCGCAATGAGCAACTGTATGCCAAGTTCTCGAAATGCGACTTCTGGCTACGAGAAGTCCATTTCCTTGGGCACGTGGTTAACAAGGATGGAATCCACGTCGACCCTGCAAAGATCGACTCTATAAAGAATTGGCCTACCCCTAAGACTCCCACTGAAGTTCGCCAATTCTTGGGATTAGCAGGTTACTACCGCAGATTTATTCAGGGATTCTCAAAGATTGCACAACCCCTCACTACGCTCACTCAGAAAGGCGTCACCTACAAGTGGAATGAAGCACAGGAATCTGCTTTTCAGAGGCTTAAGGATAACCTCTGCAGTGCTCCTATTCTCTCGTTACCTGAAGGAACGGACGACTTTGTGGTTTACTGCGATGCGTCTATTCATGGGCTCGGTTGCGTGTTAATGCAACGCGAGAAAGTTATTGCTTACGCCTCTCGACAACTTAAGACACACGAGAGGAACTACACAACACATGATTTGGAACTGGGAGCAGTGATATTTGCGCTTAAGATATGGAGACATTACCTGTACGGTACCAAGTGCACCATTTACACCGATCACAGGAGTCTCGAGCATATCTTTAAGCAGAAGGAATTAAACATGCGACAACGCCGTTGGGTCGAACTTCTGAATGATTATGAATGCGCCATTAAGTATCATCCGGGCAAGGCCAATGTTGTGGCAGACGCCCTCAGCCGGAAAGACACTATACCAAAGCGCGTGCGAGCATTACAACTTACCATCCAGTCTAGTCTTCCTACCCAGATCCGAAATGCTCAGATTGAAGCTTTGAAACCGGAAAACATCAGGGCTGAATCCCTGCGAGGATCGAGACAACAACTAGAACAGAAAGCAGACGGCGCCTACTATGTGGCAGGGCGCATTTGGGTCCCACTTTACGGAGATATACGAGAACTTGTGATGGACGAAGCCCATAAGTCCCGTTATTCGGTACATCCTGGTGCAGATAAGATGTACCACGACTTAAGGACCACATACTGGTGGCCTGGCATGAAGGCCCACATAGCAGCCTACGTTGGCAAATGTTTGACCTGCGCAAGAGTCAAGATCGAGTACCAGAAACCAGCAGGTCTACTGCAGCAACCGGAAATCCCGAAGTGGAAATGGGAACAGATTTCCATGGATTTTGTTACAGGGCTACCTAGATCCCAACGCGGGAATGACGCTATTTGGGTGATAGTAGATCGATTGACTAAGTCTGCACACTTTCTGGCCATTAAGGAAACCGATAAGTTCTCAACCTTGGCAGAAATCTATTTGAAGGAAGTAGTCTCCAGGCATGGGGTGCCAACTTCTATTATTTCTGACCGAGACGCTCGTTTTACTTCCGAGTTGTGGCAAGCTATGCACAAATCCTTTGGCTCACGTTTGGACATGAGCACCGCTTATCACCCGCAAACGGATGGGCAGTCTGAACGCACCATCCAAACCCTGGAAGACATGCTTAGGGCATGTGTGATCGATTTTGGAAAGAACTGGGAGAAACATCTACCGTTAGTAGAGTTCTCATACAATAACAGCTATCACACTAGTATTCAGGCGGCACCTTTTGAGGCATTGTACGGTCGTAAATGCCGATCACCTCTCTGCTGGGCGGAAGTCGGTGATAGTCAACTCACAGGCCCAGAACTAGTGGTGGATACAACGGAAAAGATTTCACAGATCAGGCAACGCATGGCGGCAGCTCGTGACCGTCAGAAAAGCTACGCTGACAAGCGTAGGAAACCGTTAGAATTCCAGGTCGGGGACCGGGTTCTACTAAAAGTCTCACCCTGGAAGGGTGTGGTTCGTTTTGGTAAACGAGGCAAGCTGAATCCACGGTATGTTGGACCATTCGAAATTACCGAGAAGATCGGTAAGGTTGCTTATAGATTGAACCTGCCTGCAGAGCTGAGTGCAGTGCACAACGTTTTTCACATATCTAACCTAAAGAAGTGTTTGTCGGATGAAACACTTGTGATTCCTTTTAAGGAACTGACGATTGATGAACAGCTACACTTTACTGAGGAACCGATTGAGATCACGGATCGAGAGATCAAAACCCTCAAACGTAGCCAGATACCCCTTGTGCGAGTTCGTTGGAACTCACGGCGGGGCCCAGAGTTTACCTGGGAGCGGGAGGACCAGATGAAGTCCAAGTATCCCCAGTTATTCCCAAACGAAAACCCCAGCACTGAAGCTACAACCGAATTTCGGGACGAAATTCCAAACTAACGGGGGGATGATGTGACACCCCGTTGAAACACGCTAGCTTGGCAGTGGCTGCTTCAACTTTCGGGACGAAAGTTCTTAAAACTTGGGGATAATGTGACACTCGAGGTTTTTCCGAACGATCACCTTGTAATATTTCGTGTGTATATAAATATTATTAAATGGAAACATTAAATGGAAACGTGATTTTTGCATGATATGTGATGTATGTATGTATTATATATATATATGTATGAGAGCCGGAACCACGACCCGAGACCATGACTCGCAACCGGGCGGTTGCGAGTGGGCCACTCGGTCTCGAGTGGGCCGTTGAGCCGAAACCGGTTTGGGCCGAAACCCCCAAGCCCAACCCGAAACACCCCTTGTATATATACCTCACCTTCCCCACTTCCCTCATTTCCCCTCATTTGTTACACCAACACACTTCTCTTATTTTTCCCTCAACAAGAAACCCCACACAACAACACCACTCTTCTCCCCTTTTCGGTTCAAGCAAGGATCTCGGACAAGGACTCGGTCAAGCTCGGATCACTCGGACATTCCATCTTCTCGGTTCTCTTTTCTTTGTTTTCGGCTCCTCCTTTCATAACCGGTTAGTGCCATCTTTTGTGTCATCTTCTTGGTGTATAAGATTTGTGAAATATTATGAACTAGAAATGCCTTGTATTCTTGCTTGAATGATATGTTTATGAACTAGAAAAATGCTTGGTTAGTAGTATTTTGCATGATTTTTAGGAGGATTTGTGAAGTTTGGTCATATGTGAAAACCCTCATATAACATGTTTAAAGATGGCTAAAGTATAGTGATTTAGGAATGATTATGCCAACCAAAACTATGTTCAAGATTATAAAATGTATGTTTTCTTGTTTGTGCATCATGATCTTGTTAAAAATATGTGATTTTTGGTTCATGAATATATGGATTTGTTGGATATAAAAACCCTAGAAAACTATGAACACTACATGAACTTGTTTGAATATGGCTTGAAGATGTAAAAATGGCAAAGTTTGATCTATCTTTACTAGTATTCAGATTTGGCAAAGTGTTAGTGAAACCTTATTGGTAGTTTCCTAATCTGGGTCTGATTTTATGTGTACAATTTGGTCTGTCATACCTGCATCATCACGTGCGTATGAAAGTGACAGATTACGACTCGCAACCACGGCATTACGACTCGAAACCACACCGTTGCGACTCGCAACCAAAGCATGACAAGTCGAAACCACGTGATTACGACTCGAGACTACGGCGGTTGCGACTCGCAACCAACACGTGACAACTCGAGACCACGGTTACGACTCGCAACCATAACGTGACAAGCCGCAACCACCTGGTTGCGACTCGAGACCAGCTGGTTGCGACTGGGCTGTTCATTTTGGTTATTGGGCCATATATGAGTTTAACTTGGGCTATCTGTTGACTGAATTCTGTGTTGCTGTGTTGCTGTTGACTGCTTAATTGTTTAGGCCGGCCCAATAACCCATGACTATTTACTTGTATGTATGTTATGTGCCGGTATATGTGTTCTTGCGTGATTACTTGTACACCGAACCTGACCTATACCGGTAACCATGTTAGGACGTGGTGACCAACGCGATTGACAAGTAACCTAAACCTACCGAGCAACCCAAGGTGAGTTCACAACTTAAAAGCATGCGTCCCGGTGGTTTGGGACACGAGACTAACAACCCTATCCCCTGGTAAAAGGGGATACCATTTACATACCTTCCCCAGTTATTGGGAACAAAACTTACTTTTCCTTCCCGGGTATTGGGAAACCTTTTGGTTAATTACTGTTTATACGGATTGCAACTAACGGCACTAAACGAAACTCTATCACTCAAGTCCCTACTACAAATACCGATTAGTCGCCGGGTTAGGCGAACGGGTTATTAGTTGATAGCGCTATTTAGGTGTTTACCAGCCTCACACCGTGCCCTGGTCTGGGACGGGCGTGAACTAATGTACTCAGATATTCGTCAATGATGATAGAACATTGACATCGGGGCATCCTGCGGATACGCAACGGTTACCTAGTGTTCGGTATTGGAAAAACAGTTTAGTCGCTAACTTTTGGGGTAGCTCCCCAGGGCATGTATAAACGAATAAATTAACCGGTGAAACAAAGTTTTTGGTAATTAAAACTGGACAACTAGTGAACTCACTCAGCATTATTGTTGACCCCTTACTGCATGCTTTGCAGGTAACCAGTGACGAAGGAGCTTGCAGCTTGGGAACGTGTAGTGTCTGTTCACCCTTGTGCTGGGTGTTACCTTATTTTGAAACATGAACTATGTTTAAAATTCTCTATTTAAGCTTCCGCTACTTATTACTGTTTTGAACTTAAAACTTTAAACTCTGAACTTAATATTTGCTAAGCTTTTGATTAGTAAGTATTGCTTTTGTTATCAACTTAAATATTCAGTATAATTGGTGGCTGGATCCTGGTCAGTCACGCCCTCGAAGCGGGTGTTATCCGCAGGTGGATTTTGGGGGTGTGACAAAACCGACATCCTCATAATATTTCCGACACCCTAATATATCTTTAAATATATCAATATGTCTATATATGCACCCCGTATGTGAAAACCAAGCCCAAAGTAGATTATATATATATATATATATATATATAGTAGTAAATTAAAAACAATAAAAATTAAGTTGAGGCGGGCCGCATGGGACCTCACCTCAATATAACGCGGGCCGCGCAAGGGTGTAACCAGACTTCTCTTAAATCATAAGTTCATGCGGGCCGCGTACAAGTTTGGTTAAGTTAAAGCGGGCCGCGAGTGTCCAGAATTGTGGCATAGCCCGGTGCGGCCACGTGTCCGATGCGTGTCGAGCCTATATGGTGACCGGACCAAGCTACGCCGTTGACCCAGGTTGACGCGGGCCGCGTAAGGGTTGGCCTGTTCTTTACGCGGGCCGCGTGGAGACGCGATTACAGCCCTATATAAGAAGGCAACGGGCTTTCAGTTTCCGTCGTTCATTTCCTTTCTTTCTTTCTTAATTTCTGTAGTGGCGTTACTATACCCGGGCATTATACCCCTAAAATAGCGAGTTTCTGCTACGATGTAAGTATTATAACCCCTGGAGACGTATTAGATACGCTGCCCGATTGATCTAGGGTTCCGTAACGGCTATCGTGGTTCTGCCCGACGTAGTCGTTGGAATGCCGTCTCGGGGAGGGTATTACTAATGTTAAAATGGGTTATTATACTAACACACGTGCATTTGTGTAAATTATAGATATTCACCAGGAAACCCTAAAGAATAACCTAAAACAGCAATGTGAGTTATCCTCTTTTTGTTAAATGCTTTTACAAAACCTTACATACTTTTCTATGCGAATAACAGTTATTGAGTATTTGTAAGAATACAATTATCGTGGGTATGTTGGGGTTTTATATACAAAATTGGTTACAACCTGGTTAAGGAGTAACATTTCCACAAGTCGGGTGTCGACAGTACCAACGGGTGATAATTGATATAACTTGGAAACAAATGTAATTGCGGGATCGCCCTCAATACTGTTCACTGTGAATTTTATTTAAACTTGATTAAACTGGGATTCACTCACCAGTATTTCCCACTGACAAAATGTTTTTAAAACGCGTTTCAGGTAACAAAATGTGAAAGCCAAATAGAAGCCAGCTGGACAGCACTGGAGGCTTGGAAAAGTGGCAATAAAGTTACCTAAAAATAAAACAAAATGTTTTTATTAAATAAATAGGACTTATTCCTATGAAATGTGTGTATTGAAACTTGGGTTTTACCCATATGTTTAATGTTATAAAACATGGTGGTTTACTCTGATTAAAATATTTCCTAACTACGGTCCTGATGAAAATTTCCGCTGCCAAATTGGATAAATAAATGTGATACCACCGAAACTGGCTCACGGCCGCCTGTTCCCGGGAGATAGGGATCGGGGGCTGTGACAGAAGGTGGTATCAGAGCTATGCCACTGATTCAGCCACAGAAGTGTTCTGCTGACATCAAAAATTCAAAGTGTTAGGAAATAATTTATGGAAATACGTGTATAATTGTATTTCTTGCTCTGTGTTATCTGACTATTTGTTAGTTTACAGTATGAGCGACCAAGGACCTTCTAACGCCTATCGCCAACTGTCTGGTTCGCCTAGGAGCGAAGGCACCTCCTCTTCTCAGCCTGCCCTCTCGGGGTATTCTGCTGACACAGAAGAAGGAATCTTTGTGTTTAAGGCTCAGTCTGAAGAGCCATTTCCTCAGAAAAAGAGGGGATGGTTCAGTAGGGGAGCGCACGAGCGTAGGAAAAGAATGAAAAAGTTGCAGGAACAGCGAGTGTTAGCCGCAGCAAAAAGAGAAACTGATGCTTATAATCAGGACATGCTCAATAGGGGTATCGCTAATATCCATATTTTAGCAACCACTACTGCTGACCCAAACCTGGAACAAATGCTAGCACCACAACCACAAAATCCTGACCAACCCATGGAAGTAGAAAACCAGATAGAAATGCCTGATTACAACCCGGAGGAGATACCTAGGGTACCTGCACCAGATTCCCTAGACCCAAACAATTACGACCCCTGGTGGGACGATGTTAGGGACTACGTGCAACAAAACCCAATACAGGAAAATGTGCCAATGCCCAACTTAGGAGCTTACCCAGGGTTAGATCCTCAATATCCCTACAACATTAGTGATGCCTATGTTAGGGAAATTTTAGAGAATCCATACCCGTACCAGGCCCCTATGCCTCCGTATCAGGAACCCGTACCCCAGTTTCCAAACCCAGTCCTAGAACCTGCACCCCCAATGAGTGCAGAAAATGTCCAAGAACTTAGGACTTTTGGGGAGGAAATTTTAGAAAGCAGTGATCGAATGCGACAGGTGGGAGAACGCCTCGTATGGAAATACGATGAGCGTAATATGGATTTTTGGATGAATCCATATCAGTAAAGGTGATGGCAGAAACGGTAGTAGTAATAATAATAATAATAAAATAAAATATATGTGTGTATGTTTAAAAAAAAAAAAACAAAACAATACGGATGCCTACTATTAGTATTGTAGCTTTACATTTCAGTCGGTATTGTAATTTAAATTTCAATACTAGTGTGTAATGATGCATATTATATAAATAGAGTAAAAGTCACAATGCTCGACGCTTTTGGTTAAAAGTGCGTGTCATGTGATTGGCTATATTCAAATATTAATTGTGATATTAATATTTGGTAAATTGTTTAAAATTCAGATGGCCGACGATGAAAATCAAGATAATCTGAATAACGATAACCAGAGTAACATTAACGTGGTTAATGAGAATCCGGACAACAATAACAATGGAAACCAAATGGATAATAGTGTCGTTCAACATATAGTGGCACAAGGAATTATAGATGCAATGCCATTTATTATTCAAACGGTTCAAGAAGCGAATAATAAAAGTAAGCATAGCAGTAAGCGACCAAGTGAACCGGAAAACAGCGTAAACAATGGACCCGTACTTCAAGCGCCCATTCCCAAAAGAAGAAGAACCATGCCATATGGTTGTTCTTACAAAGAATTCTGGTCCTGTAAACCAATAGAATTCTCGGGCAATGAAGGGCCCATTGCAGCCCTACGCTGGATAGAGAAAACTGAGGCCGTTCTGAAGATAAGCAAATGTGCTGAAGAAGATAAGATAATGTTTGCTTCAAATCTGTTTAAAAACGCAGCCTTAGAATGGTGGAACACTATCCTCCAGTCAAGAGGAAGTGATAGGATTTATAACATGGAATGGGAGGAATTTAAAAATATGGTAGAAAGGAAATTTTGCCCTCCCAATGAAAAGGAACAGATAGCAAATAAGTTTCTAAATCTTAGAATGACCGGGGTGGACAGTAAGGGTTACACTACCACATTCTTTGAATATGCTAGGATAGTACCTACCCTTGCATCACCCGAACCGGTATTAATCTCCCGTTATATCTGGGGATTAATTGGAGAGATTAGACATGTAGTCAAGGCAGCTAGACCACAAACTATAGAAAAAGCTATAGAACTAGCCAATACCTTGACAGATGAGTTAATCCGTACTAGAGAAGAAGACCAGAGGAGAAACCTAACCCAAAGGCTTACCCAAGAATTCCGTTCTGGGAATTCCAACCGTAGAAATATAGGTTCTACCTCTGCACCATACTGCAGGAACTGTAAGAAGAAGCATTCTGGGAAATGCTCCACTTACTGCAATTACTGTAAAGCACCAGGACACAAGGAAGAAAATTGCAGAAGAAAAGCCAGTAATGGAATGTGCTGCAACTGTGGAGAAAAAGGTCATATTAAGACCAACTGCCCAAAATTGACTCCAGCTGCAAACAACAAGAATACTAAAAATGCTAGAGCATTCGTTTTAGCTGCAGATGAAGCCAGGATGATTCCAGACGTAATTGCTGGTACGTTTTTAGTTAATGATATTTTTGCGAAAGTATTATTTGACTCTGGTGCAAACCAAAGTTTTATTAATACTTCATTTTGCAAACTCCTAAATCAATCATTAACTAAACTACCACAAGAATGTCTAGTAGAAACCGCAAATGGAGAAACCGTTAGAATTTCTGAAATCTTGCAGGGAGCAAGAATAGAAATTTTTAATCAAAAGTTTATTGCAAACCTTTACCCAATGAATCTGGTAGGATTTGATGTCGTGTTAGGAATGGATTGGTTAATAGCCAATAAAGCCAGTATTTTATGTGATAAAAAGGTAATTCAAGTAAAATCACCAAGAGGTGAAAAGATCACAATTAAAGGAGATAAACCATCTAGATCCACTAAATTCATCTCTGTGATGAAAACTGCAAGTTGTATAAGGAAAGGATCTATAGTGTATTTGATTTCTGTAATCACTAACACTAAAGGAAAAGAGTTAAAAGACATTCCAGTAGTGTCCCAATTTTCAGATGTCTTTCCAGAAGAATTGCCAGGACTACCACCAGACAGGGAAGTTGAATTCAGAATTCACCTGTTACCAGGGACAGCACCGATTGCCAAAGCACCTTACCGTTTGGCACCCGCTGAAATGCAGGAACTAAAGAAACAATTAGACGAATTGTTGGAGAAAGGATTTATACAGCCAAGCTCATCGCCATGGGGAGCGCCGATTTTATTTGTCAAGAAGAAGGACGGATCAATGCGTATGTGCATTGACTACCGTGAATTGAACAAAGTCACGATTAAGAACCGGTATCCATTACCAAGAATCGATGATTTGTTTGATCAACTTCAAGGAGCTCGATTTTTCTCTAAAATCGATTTAAGATCAGGATATCATCAATTAAAGGTACAGGAAGAGGATATTCCTAAAACCGCATTCAGAACAAGGTATGGTCATTATGAATTTACTGTCATGCCATTTGGTTTAACCAATGCCCCAGCCGCATTTATGGACATGATGAACCGAATATGTAAGCCATATTTGGATAAATTCATAATTGTTTTTATAGATGATATTCTAATTTACTCTAAAAGTAAAGAAGAGCATGCAAAGCATTTGCAATTACTTTTAAGTTTATTGAGAAAAGAAAAGCTTTATGCTAAGTTTTCAAAGTGTGAGTTTTGGTTAGAACAAGTACAATTCCTCGGACATTTAGTTAACCATGAAGGAATTCATGTAGATCCAACAAAAATCGAGGCAATTACCAAATGGAAAACCCCAGAGTCACCAACTGAAGTTAGAAGTTTCTTAGGATTGGCCGGATATTATAGAAGATTTATCCGAGATTTTTCTAGAATAGCCATTCCTTTAACTAAGTT
This sequence comes from Helianthus annuus, assembly GCF_002127325.2. Classification (NCBI taxonomy): domain Eukaryota; kingdom Viridiplantae; phylum Streptophyta; class Magnoliopsida; order Asterales; family Asteraceae; genus Helianthus; species Helianthus annuus. Next base: position 140,598,557 of record NC_035442.2, read on the forward strand.
AACCTGTAAATCTGTTAAGTTTGAATGGGGACCAAAACAAGAAGAAGCCTTTAGAATTCTTAAGCAAAGATTAACCCATACACCCATACTAGCGTTACCAGAAGGAACTGAAGACTTTGTAGTCTTTTGTGACGCTTCTAAGTTAGGTTATGGATGCGTATTAATGCAACGCCAAAAGGTTATAGCTTATGCATCTAGACTGCTTAAGAGTCATGAAGAAAATTTTTCGACCCATGATTTGGAATTAGGAGCCATAATTTTTGCCCTTAAGATTTGGAGACATTATCTTTATGGTAGTAAGTTTACCATATTCACGGATCATAAGAGTTTAAGATATGTCTTCGGGCAAAAAGAGTTAAATATGAGACAGAGACGCTGGATGGAGTTACTTAGTGATTATGATTGTGATATCCAGTATCATGCAGGAAAAGCCAATGTGGTGGCTGATGCTTTAAGTCGAAAGTATCATGAAAAGCCAAAAAGGGTACGTTCTCTTAAATTAAATCTACAAGTAGATTTAAACAATCAGATTAGAAAAGCACAAGAATCAGTAATCAAGGATGATACTGAAAAATTAAAGGGAATGATTAAGGAATTAGAACAAGGAACAGATGGAATTTGGAGGTTCCATAAAAAGAGAATGTGGATACATAAATTAGGAAATTTACGTCACTGTATATTAGAAGAAGCCCATAAGTCTAAATATACGATGCATCCAGGAAATGATAAAATGTACCAGGATTTAAGGAAAAATTTCTGGTGGATAGGAATAAAAAAGGATGTAGCAGCTTATGTTTCTAAATGTTTAACTTGCTCACAAGTTAAAGCTGAACATCAGAAACCCTCAGGATTGTTACAACAATTAGAAATACCAGTTTGGAAATGGGAATTGATAACAATGGATTTTGTTACCAAATTGCCTAAAACAAGGAAAGGTAATGATACAATCTGGGTGATTGTAGATAGGTTAACTAAGTCAGCTCATTTCTTACCAATGAAGGAAACCTTTAGTATGAAACAATTAGCCAAATTATATGTAAATGAAATCGTTTCTTTACATGGCATTCCTTTATCAATTGTTTCTGATAGGGATAGCCGTTTTACTTCTCATTTTTGGTCAAGTTTCCAAAAAGCAATGGGAACCAGGTTAAATCTAAGCACAGCTTATCATCCTCAAACGGACGGACAAAGCGAAAGGACAATTCAGACAATGGAGGACATGCTTAGAGCTTGTGTAATTGATTTTGGAGGTAACTGGGACGAACACTTACCTTTAATAGAATTTTCTTATAATAACAGTTATCACACAAGTATCAATGCTGCACCATTCGAAGCACTTTATGGACGAAAGTGCAGAACCCCAGTCTGTTGGGCAGAAATTGGGGAAAAACAATTATCTGGACCCGAGATAGTACAGGAAACAACTGATAAAATCATTCAAGTCAAGGAACGACTGAAAACAGCACGTGATCGACAAAAGAGTTATGCCGATAACAGACGCAAACCATTAGAATTTCAAGTAGGAGATAAAGTATTATTAAAAGTCTCTCCCTGGAAAGGAGTGGTATGATTCATCAAAAGAGGAAAGCTTAATCCTAGGTATATTGGACCTTTCAAAATTCTTGAAAGAGTAGGACCGGTAGCCTATCAGCTACAACTGCCAGAGGAAATGGCAGGAATACATGATGTATTTCATGTATCTAATCTCAAAAAGTGTTTAGCTGATGAATCACTCGTAGTACCTCTCAAGGATATAGAGGTTAATGAACAACTCAAATTTGTAGAGAAGCCTCTACAGATTGAAGATAGAAAAATTAAGAATCTCAAGCATAAGAGATTAGTTCTGGTCAAAGTGAAATGGAACTCTAAAAGAGGACCTGAATACACATGGGAACTTGAATCAGAAATGCAAAAGAAATATCCATACTTATTCCAGTAGATCTTGAGGACGAGCTCTAAAACAAGGTAGGGATGATATAACAACCTTCGGTAAAACCGACATCCTCATAATATTTCCGACACCCTAATATATATCTTTAAATATATCAATATGTCTATATATGCACCCCGTATGTGAAAACCGAGCCCAAAGTAGATTATATATATATAGTAGTAAATTAAAAACAATAAAAATTAAGTTGAGGCGGGCCGCATGGGACCTCACCTCAATATAACGCGGGCCGCGCAAGGGTGTAACCAGACTTCTCTTAAATCATAAGTTCATGCGGGCCGCATACAAGTTTGGTTAAGTTAAAGCGGGCCGCGAGTGTCCAGAATTGTGGCATAGCCCGGTGCGGCCACGTGTCCGATGCGTGTCGAGCCTATATGGTGACCGGACCAAGCTACGCCGTTGACCCAGGTTGACGCGGGCTGCGTAAGGGTTGGCCTGTTCTTTACGCGGGCCGCGTGGAGACGCGATTACAGCTCTATATAAGAAGGCAACGGGCTTTCAGTTTCCTTCGTTCATTTCCTTTCTTTCTTTCTTAATTTCTGTAGTGGCGTTACTATACCCGGGCATTATACCCCCTAAAATAGCGAGGGTCTGCTACGATGTAAGTATTATAACCCCTGGAGACGTATTAGATACGCTGCCCGATTGATCTAGGGTTCCGTAACGGCTGTCGTGGTTCTGCCCGACGTAGTCGTTGGAATGCCGTCTCGGGGAGGGTATTACTAATGTTAAAATGGGTTATTATACTAACACACGTGCATTTGTGTAAATTATAGATATTCACCAGGAAACCCTAAAGAATAACCTAAAACAGCAATGTGAGTTATCCTCTTTTTGTTAAATGCTTTTACAAAACCTTACATACTTTTCTATGCGAATAACAGTTATTGAGTATTTGTAAGAATACAATTATCGTGGGTATGTTGGGGTTTTGTTACAAAATTGGTTACAACCTGGTTAAGGAGTAACATTTCCACAAGTCGGGTGTCGACAGTACCAACGGGTGATAATTGATATAACTTGGAAACAAATGTAATTGCGGGATCGCCCTCAATACTGTTCACTGTGAATTTTATTTAAACTTGATTAAACTGGGATTCACTCACCAGTATTTCCCACTGACAAAATGTTTTTAAAACGCGTTTCAGGTAACAAAATGTGAAAGCCAAATAGAAGCCAGCTGGACAGCACTGGAGGCTTGGAAAAGTGGCAATAAAGTTACCTAAAAATAAAACAAAATGTTTTTATTAAATAAATAGGACTTATTCCTATGAAATGTGTGTATTGAAAACTTAGGTTTTACCCATATGTTTAATGTTATAAAACATGGTGGTTTACTCTGATTAAATATATTTCCTAACTACGGTCCTGATGAAAATTTCCGCTGCCAAATTGGATAAATAAATGTGATACCACCGAAACTGGCTCACGGCCGCCTGTTCCCGGGAGATAGGGATCGGGGGCTGTGACAATATAACACTGATTACAACCTGGATTAATTTTGGCAGCACCTCGTTACAAATTCTGGAACCGTGCCAAATGAAAACACAAGTGTCCTATATATACTAGTGGGATTCTGCTCGAAATGGACCAAAGCAATTTCAAGCGGAAACAATTACTTCTGATTTCGCTTGAAATGGTCTTGGTTCATTTCAAGCGGAATCATAACCTTAACCACTAAAAACTGTTTCTTGCACCTCGGACACTGATTTTCCTATTCTATCCTATTACATGATACAAGACGAAGTCAACAGACATAGTGCACTAACAGACTCCCCCTTGGATGTTGACGAAGTCTTCAGTGTCTAGTCTTCAGCATGACACATCTTCAGTCTTGATCATTCTGCCTTCTCATCCAAATTGTAACATTGTAAGCATCCATCAATCCTTATCTTCTTCTATCAGCTTCAGGCCCCCCCTTTCGTCAAGCTTCCGTGCTTTGGGATCGACACCTAGCTTTCCATCTACAAGCTCCTCCTAGCTTCAAGCTTGTCTTCAGACTCCCCCTTAGACTCTGCTCTTGGGATCGTAATCTGGACTATCTGCAATCACTCAAACATCTATAAATATAATTCTTTTCAAATCATCAATCAAATTCTCTAATTCACTCCCCCTATCAATAAACTAAATGATTTAGCAGCATTAAAGAATCCAACTCCCTCACAGTTAATCATCCAAGTCCAACTTAATGACCTTGGAGATATCACAAACTGTTTTTGATTTTTGTTTGTTAATCCAAGTTTCAAATTAATGAACTTGTTTTATTTTCAGAAACACAATCAGCTTACCTAGATTTTGAAACTCGGCATCTCAGACATCGGTTGTCGAAAATAAAGAAGAATAAAAAATCTTTTTGTATTTTCTGAAAATATAAAGCAATAAAGAAATATTTACAAACATATTTACAGACAATATTTTTGTTTGAGTATGCGTCAGAGGATCATATCAGTTTTTGACAAGTCACAAGTACCGTTGAGCTTAGTTACACATTAAGAATTAAACAATTCACTTAGATTGTCGATATATTGATCCACTTAAATTTTCACACAAATTTCAACTGATTCAGGATACGAATTAGATGTTCTAAGAACTTAAACTCATTCATGTGTCCCACCTCTTGAATATACTCCTGTATCCAGATCCCAATATTTAGTCTTACAGGTGAGTATACCACAGATGATATCTGTAAGGGGTTAGAAGCGAAACCCTGAGAGCTCAGGTCTGAACTTCCGTTCAGCAGAGAGATGACGGTTCGACTTTAGGTGTGTCCCCTTTAGAGGATCTTTTGTTTCAACAGCAATGACTATCAATTTTATTGTTTCATCAATTTGCTGAGGGCGACGCTATGTTTCAAGCAAGCGAAAAGTATTATTCGGGGACTAGGTCAGAACTTCCATTCAGCAGAAGTCCCGGAATAATACCCCAGATATCACTGAGTATAAAGACCTAATATTTCAGAAAGAGGGACCTTTCAAACAAGATTTCAGGGGTTACCTATATATCCAAGTAGTGTTCCCCACGAAATAAGTAAGTTTGAATTTATGTTTATATCCCGAAAAAGTTTACTAAATGTATAAAAACCTATTGGCATATCATCAGTGAGACTGTTTAATGCTATTTAATCATTACATTTCTTTAGCATACTGTAACTGCCTACTGATATACTATCATTTCCTCTTTTTACGCAAAACTCAAATTTTTGAATTTTATCATGTTTTTGGTTTTTCAAATTTTCTAATGTTTTTGTATTTTCTGACAATTTTTCTCCCCCTAAAATGTAAAATCATTAAAAGAAAATTTGACAACACGATACTGATAGCTTTGTCTCGCCATCCATTTTCTGCCAACTGTGCTCTGTTTTGCAGAAAGTCTAATATAAAGTAACAATTACCCCCATGATTTACAACCCATTGATTTTTGACAGTTTGAAAACCATTTTTCAATCTTGTGAAAGTAATCATGTTTGTTCAGCCGTGAGGGTTTCGGCGTATTCAAGTAACAATTTTTTTTTTTTTGCAATTTTCTATTTTCGACAAAAAATAAAAAAAAATATTTTTGGGTTTTTAATTTTTCAAATTTTTAGGGTTTTTTGAAATATTGTTTATTTATATACAGAAAATGTTAAACTCCCTGTTCAACCAAACCAGGATCCAGCAACCTCTTCCTGTGCCAGGCTGCTCCAACTTCCATTCTCACAATCTTCGGTTTTGTTGAGCACCTGCACATTCAAACTACTTTAATTACTTGAACAATTTAGCTCAGGTCTGTTGGACCTTAGGCAATTCAACACAATAATTTTCATTCAATGCTGGAAACTCTTTGTCATCATTCACAATGACTTTATCAATTTTCACTTCAACATTTTCTTCTTTTACAAAAGTCATCTGTTTCTTAACACTCCATTTCTGTCCTTTTGGAGTACCTCTTTTGTAAAAATGTGAGTCTTTTTGAACACTTTGTTTTTGAACAACATTTGGTTTCCAAAACTGTTGAGGTTTTATCATATCAACTGATGTTTTCCAACTTTGTGTTGTTCTGAATCTGGGTGTGTGAGAATTCCAGATCTGTCTTGACTTAAACCTGTTCGGGTTTGATTTCCAAGTTTGATTTGAAGCAAACTTGTTTGTGTTGTACCTCCAAGTTTGTTTTGAATCAAATCTTGATAATCTTTGTTTCACACTCTCAGATTTATGTTTCTCAACATTTTCACGCTTCTTTTTGATCTCAAGATCAACAGGTTTCAGATTGGGACACTTTCGTGCAAGATGTCCAATTTGATCACATTTAAAACATGTTCTCTTGGACACATCTTTGACCTGTGGTTGTTGCTTTTTCTTTTGAGCTAAGAACTCGTCAATAGACTGTCGTATAAATTTTAGTTCTTTCTCTTCTCCTATCGTTGTTCCATGAACAAAACTCACCTTTGTTTGAGAATTTGGCATTTCATTTCTTTTCCAACTTTGTTTCTTCTTATAACCTAACCCAGCCTTCATGTTTCTCTTTTTAAAACTAGGTTTGTTATAAAATGTTTTACGACCTTTACCAGCAAAGTTTGAAATTTCAGATTTCTCAATTTCAACCATTTTGAAAACTTTATCAACCTTTTCTGAGATCACATTCTGAATTGGGAAAACAACATCTAAGAATAATTTGTCTGATCCAATCATGGTATAAACCAATCCTTTTGAATCATCATTCAAATTTTTCTCAGATTTTGACTGTTTAAGATAGCCATCATGAAAATTTCCCTCATTTTCATCATGTGATTCAGACTTACCTTTTGTACACTCATCTTTCAAAACGCTATCAACAACCTTACTTACCACCTCTGAATCATCAGCTTCATCAGATTTGGTGTAAGTCACATCGATACTTTCAGGTAATTGGTCAACTATGTTCAGACCTTTTGCCACCTTTTACTCATCATAAAAAGTATAATTGTTTCTCAATGGTGGTGGTACCTGATGAAATTCTGAACCAATACCTTTTCTATTCTTATAGTATCTTTGTCATCTGGTGTGATGTTGAAAATGCGTTCGAGAATGTACGAAGAGTTATGATAACTTTGAAGTTTGGTAACAACCTTTTCTTTTTCAGCCAGAACTTGTTTAAGATTAGCAATTTCATCAACACACTTGTTTAATTCAAGTTTCTTTTCTTTAAACTTTCTCTCATACATTTCTTTAGTGACTAAAGTTTCAGACAATCTTTGATCAAAACATTTGACTTGGCTCTTCAAAGTGTCATAAGCTTCTTGTACTCTCTGACTCGACCACTTCAAAGCATCATACTCTTTTTGAAAATCTTGAAATTTATTTTCTTTTTCAACACAACCAACACATTTTGTTGTACACAGTTGTCTATAAACATCATTATCCTTTTCAAGACCTTGACATTTCTGTGTCAGTTTTTCAACTTTTAGTTTCAAAATTTCTTCTGTTTCAATCATTTCTTTACATTTCATTTTGAAAACATTTTCAAGTTTGTTTGTTTCAATCTCTTTTGTTTTTATAATGTCATCTTTTTCAATACAGGCTCTGCATGTTTCCATACATTTCTTGCATTGTTCAGTCGGTTTTAAGATTTTAGAATCAAAATTTACCTCAGTGATTGGCACATCGGTGTTTTCAGATGTCTCTGTCTATTTCAGCTCTTCCTTCTTCTCATCACCAGCTACTTCATCACTAGCAGACTTCAAATTCTCAATCTTTACCTCAGTCTCTTTCAGCACCGGTTCTTCTGTCTGATCTTCCACTTTGTTCTCTTCTTCTTCTTTTATCTTCTGCTCTTCTTCAGCAGCAAGCTTTGCAGTAATCTTCACTTCTTCAACCATCTTTTTCTACTCTTCTTCTTTCCTCTTCTTCATTTCTACCACCTTTGGTAGACTTGCTTCACAAACTTCTTTTATTTTGTCCACCAAATCTGGCAAATATTCTTTATCAGATAACCTTCTTGTGTTGAAAGTAGCCTGACTTGGAAACAAATTTGTTACAGCTTCAAAATCCACCTTTGATGGGTCAACAACTGGATTACCCCGTGGATCCATGTAACATTCTAATTCATCATTCCATCTTTTGGCTCTCTGGGCTTCTTTGAATGATTCTCGGAATTTTTCAATTTCCCATCTCGCATAATCTCTTCTCCACCATAGATCATGATCAACATTAGCTACAAATGCATATCCAACAGCATCTTCTTCAGAAAAACTTGACTCCAGTCGTAACCTTCATCGTCATGAATAACTACCAGAGATCTTGATTTTTCTTCAGGCTGCTTCAATCTAGGAGGTTCAGATTTGTTCTGATGATAAATCTCTTTCTTGTAATAATCTTCTTTGAATGGAGATTTTCAGAATCATCAGCATAAGCATTTCGGCATTCACGCTTAAAGTGACCTTTCTGTTTACACTTGAAACATGTCACTTTTGACTTGTCAAAGCCTAACTTGGTAGATGGTCCACCAATAGAATTTCTTCCTGTAATCTCCATGAAACGCTGCGCCCGTCGTACTGTACTGGCCATACACCACCTTATGTCGATCAACCCCATCTCCTCCGGATTGATCTGATCATAATCTTCCTTTGTCAGATTGGTGTTGCCTATCTTGCCTGCCACAAGACTCTCATATGATTCAAGCACTGATGCTAAGAATACCATTTGTTGTTTTGCTGACTCTTCGCTGAAATTCTGACCATTCTTTAGATCCACTGCGATATTACACTGAAATAAATTCTTTGAATCAGATTGGCTTGAAATTGTTGAAGAAGATCCACTGTGGAAACCACTTTGAGAAGTTTCATGATTCACAGTATTTGAACTTTCTGCAGTGTAATACAGCTCCACATTCTGCTGATAGGCTGAATTGTTGATTTTTGATTTCTTGTTCTCCAACTCGTGGCTTTCTAGTCTTTCAATTAGCAAATCCACTGTCAACTCTTCAGGCTTGATTGTATTCTTCAACATCAAGGCAAAGTATTGCCAATCTTGATCATTTGGCAATGAGTCAAACAATTTATCAACCAGCTCCTCTTGAGTGTATGTAATTTTGTGTCTGGCCAGCTCCATCTTCAGATGTCCAAATCTCTCGATCATTTTACAAACAGATTCATTTTTCATGCAACCAAATAGATCAAACTCTTTACGCAACAATTTCTTTTTGTTTTTTCACAATTTCAGAAGTACCTACACATCTTCTCTTTAAAGCTTCCCACAACTTTTCGATGTTTTCTCTTGTTCAAGTAGCGAAATAATATCCTCTCTCACTGCCTGTTTTATCAAAGTAATCGTTTTGTGTTCAGCTACGACATTTTTTACATCTATTTCTGTGAACTCTTTTTCATCTATTAACTCTCCTCCTTCTTTCACTGGTTCTGTATATCCATATCTCAATTTTAACCAACTTTCAGGAGCAAAGGCTTTTACCCAACCCTCAAACCGATTTTTCCACCAGTTATAATCTTCAATCTTCATTAATTTCGGTGGTTTCTGTGGGCTTCCATACATATTCTCGTATTTCAAATTCTCTGAAATCTCTTTCGAATATTTTCTTGTTTCAGATCTTCTTTTGGATGATTCTGAAGTAAAAGCATTATAGAACGTGTTGTAAAATTCTTCACCGCTGCTCGATATCTTCAAACACCTGGACAAATACAAACAAACACAGTCAGTTTAAACAGTATCTAATAATCTGAAATAAACTGACACTCGGTTGTCGTGAAATGATCTTGACGTGAAAAAGTTCACTTTCAAGCGGAATATGAAACTCAAGCGAAATCAGACTTTTGAAGCGAAATCATTTGTGATGTTCAAGCGAAATCAGTTTTTAAATAGACATCCACTTTCAAGCGAAATCAGAATAATATTCTCAAGCGGAATCACTTGAATAGCATTTTGGAGTAGAATCAGCTGGTTTTTCAAGCGGAACTACTGTTTCGAGCGGAATAACTGGTAATTTCAAGCAGAATAGTATGTTTCGAGCGAAATCAGCTGAATATTTCAAGCGGACCTATAAAGTTCGTTCAAGCGGAATCACAAATTTTGTCCATTTTTATCACTTTTAATCTGAATTATGGTCTCAAACTCTCATGGCTTTGTTATTATACTGTTTTGTACAATCTGTAAAAAACTCAGACCATTTTGACCGTAGAAACTTGTTCAGACTGAAAAAGAAGGTGTAGAAGTCAGAAAACTGATGATATCAAGCTAAACTCTTCTTCCTGTGCTCTGATACCACTTGTAGGATCGCTATGTGACCCGAATGAGTCGTTCAGAAGAGCTTTCTATCCGATTCAAAGGCGGAATCGGTGAAACGGATTTGGAAACAGCTTGATACTCTTTAATTTGTCACTATTATTGAATACAACACTGATTACAACATGGACAAATTTTGGCAGCACCTCGTTACAAATTCTGGAACAGTGCCAAATGAAAACACAAGTGTCCTATATATACTAGTGGGATTCCGCTCGAAATGGACCAAAGCAATTTCAAGCGGAATCAGTTACTTCTGATTACGCTTGAAATGGTCTTGGTTCATTTCAAGCGGAATCACAACCTTAACCACTAAAAACTGTTTCTTGCACCTCGGACACTGATTTTCCTATTCTATCCTATTACATGATACAAGATGAAGTCAACAGACATAGTGCACTAACACTAGATGATTTTAATACATAACACATATATTAGCAGAAAATAGCTTAAAGATTTTATTATCTAATAAGTTCAACTTATCCCCTAAATTATATTTGAAATATATGTATTCTGATATAAGAATAATACTTCATTACTTAATACATTAAGGATCAAATTTAGAAACGCCAAACTTTGTATTATCTATTATGATTCATTAATAACTAAATAAGATAAATTAAGAATCAAGTTCTAATATGTTACAACCAAAATGATTCAACCTTTCAGTTAAAAATAAAACTGTTCTTAAAGAATCCAGAAAATTTATTTTCTTTTGATAATTTACCCTTTATATTATGTTCAATAAATTTAACAGAAATTTAATTCAATATGCTATTACTATTATTAGTATAAAAGAATGAATAAAGTCATGAGAATAAGTAGAATAATTAATACCATTAGTTATATAATTGGATTCTTATAATTTGGTATTATATATATATAGGAAATTGAAATTGTCATATACGTATGCATATACAGATTTCTTGATAGTATATACTGTTGATGCATAATGTCTATTATGACAACGCTCAAAATTCCATGTATTCCGTACAATTTATTATTGATAATTAAAGTGCTTGACGACTGGGTGGAATTACTTAACTGCTTTCTAATATCTGTGTTATGCTTACATGTGCTTGTTAACATACTAGTAGTATGCAGAAAAGTCACTAAATAGTCCGTTATAATTTCCTAAGTGTTAGAAATTAAAAGTGTTACAAAAATATACATAAAAGACACTTTACGGATTAATTAAGCACTTTAACGGAACAGTATCAAACCGAACAACCGGACTTTACCTGGAATATAAAAATATTGCCAATAACATTGTTTATACTTTTCTGAGCCAATTAGGGTCCCCGAATACCCTAACACCCGTTGTATTACACTACACACTAATAACCTATATAAATCCCTAACTAAACTAACTAGTTCTTAACCATACATTTGAAATCTAACCAATAAACCCCCCCCCCCTGACCGATCGGTTCCCTAATGTGGGACACACTCCACAATTTTTGAATATTTTATTTTGGTTGTCTAATATCTTGGCTACACAATACACCATGGATAATACTCATATATGGTTTATAAATATGACCATAAGATCACATTCACTCTCATAAACACCACCACACAAAATAGCTCTCTTCCTTTCCCTCTCCTTTGGATCGGCCGAACACCACATCCATCATCCCATCATCATTCAAGTTCGATCTTGCTAAACCAGTTACATACAAAGGTGAAAGGTCACATACGAGGAGACTCGGTGCTTTCGGAATCTCAAAGACCTCTCTACGTTGCTTTTATCCACCTTGTTTTCACTTTGATTCTTCCCTAGCCTTGAGCTAGTAGTATGTGCTTCTAAACATCCCCTTGATCTTGTTTAAAGTGGTTAATAAGTGATTTAATGGCTAAAAATCAAGAACACATAAGATCATAACTTAAAGACTTGAAAGTAAGATGAATATGTTGGATAAAGTGTAGATGTGTGTGTAAATCATGTAGATCTTGTGTTCTTATGATTCTTGTTGATTTCATGATGATTTTGATGGTTAATATTGATGATTGATGTTGTTGTGATCACTAAACATGTTAACGGAATTAATCGAACACAAATTAGAGAGTTAAAAGCTGAAACAGAAAGCTGTTTGGTTTTTACAGCCAACTTCCGTTGGCTGTAACAGGACCATAACTTAATGAAAAATGTATTTTCTGAAGTCTAGATTTAGGTACTATGAAATACGGTTCTAATGGCACTGAAATCGTAATTTTTGGACTTCGTTTACTATTTTTAAAGACCCGATTTGTAACAGCAGCTAGAGCTGCATTGTTACTGCAGAAAATGGGCGATATGTTTTCAGTCATAACTTGAGTTCTGTGTCGAATCAGCCCATGAAATCTGTACAGTAGATGGACATTGATGTCCATAGTAATTGTCCCACTGGAATTTCGTCAATCCGACTTACAATGAATTTTTAGTGAATTATTCCGTGGGCTGCAGTCAGAAAATAATAAATCTGATTGCAGTCCGGAAAATGATTTTTAATAAAATATTGGTGATAAATTAGATCCCGAAATTTTTCACAATAATATTTGGGTCGTTTAGCATCTTCTATAAAAAGTTGGGAATTTTTGAAATAAGATAACTATTTTATTAAAGTGCTCGAAAACAGCCCAGTTTCGGATAATTAAGTTGAAACGACATAAGTAGTGATTTGCGTGTCTAAATGTTAAATATGTTATCTGTGAATGATCTAACATGTTATGTGTCGATAAAAGTGTTATGTGCAATGTCGTATGTTTATTTGTGAATGGGAATAGATGGGGAGGTTACATGGGCATAAACCGTTGAAGTAATGCATGTTATGTGATAGATACGTGTAGGAACTTTGTGCTCTATTTGAAAACCACTAAATGACTAACTGGTAATCATATTAGGATGTGATTGACCGACCTTGACTGTTAGCTATATTTGAGAATCTAACCGAGCAAACCAAGGTGAGTTCACACACTTTCTAAGGCATGGGATTCCCGGTGGTTTGGGAATGGGTTAAAGAATTTAAAACTGAATCCACATATCCTCCTTGGGTAGGATATGTACGACCATCCTCCATGGGTAGGATGCCAATATTAATCCTGCGTATTCTCCTTAGGTAGAACTATGTACGTTCGTCCTACTTGGGTAGGACAACAACCTTAAAACCTACTAGACAAAACTCTATCATAAGTCCCTCATTTTAATATCGACTTAATCACCGAGGCCAATGGAGAGCGGGTCATTAATTAATAGTGCTATTAGGTTTAACAAACCTCACATCGTGCCAGTCGGACGGGCGTGTACTAATGGACTATGGCAAACTGTCAGTGATGATAGACACTGACGTAGGGCACAACTTATTTGCGTTAGTAGTCGATATGGTAACGGTCTAGTGGTTCACATAGGGAAGCCCCCACTAATCATGAATATGGTTTGGCTAATAAAGCATGAACTGGTTAATCTTACTTTCAACTACGGGGTAACCCCCACGGCAATTACGCCAACGAAAGACAAACCACGTTTTCAGAAACAACTTAAAACTAAACAACCAACCGTGAACTCACTCAACTTTGTTGTTGACTCGTTGTTACATGCCTTACAGGTCGCTAAATGCTTGGAGCTTGCACGAGGAAAGAGTTGTTGTGGAGTACAGACTGTTATGTTCCGTGCATAGTATTTAAATCCTCATGAACTGATTAAACTTATGCTTTGAACTTTAAACTTATAAACTATGGACTTATGTTTTGGACTTTATGTTTATACTTCCGCTGTTTAATTTAAAACTTGGTTAACTAGCTTTTGGTCACCAATCGTATTGTGGTTGGCTTTATTTACTTAAATACGTTGTTCAGTATGATTGGTGGCTCGATCCTGGTCACGTCACGCCTCCAAGCGGTGGTACTCCGCATGGTGGATTTTGGGGGTGTGACATCTATCGCCTATGTCATCAGTCTATGTCGTGTCATTTGTTCCATGACGTCTGGAGATATCAGCCCATGAGGTCTGGAGATGTCAGCCCATGGGGTCTGGCAGATCTATATATATACCAGTAGTGTTCTTCATTTGTAACTTTCTGGAGAATTGTGTACCGAACTGCTGTCCGATTCTCTCTGTACCAAAACGTATTATGTCAATGAAGAACGTGTTTTATGTGAATTTCTACTCTTCTATTCTTGTTCTAACACTGATGCAAGGTTTCTAGACTGATTCCGCCTTTCTAGAAACTAGATCTGACTCTGATTGACTCGTTTGGATGAATCGTCGATCCTACATGTGGTATTAGAGCTCAGGATGAGTCAAATCTATTGATATCGGTGTTTTGAACGGTTTAGAACCATATACTTCTACTCTTTCTTGGATTTTCAGACGAATTCATGGATAAAATGGACTGAATTTTAGATATTACGTGTAAAACATCATTTTGAACAATTGTACGAAGTTGCAGACCATAAATAGAACTAAAGTTGATCCAAAAATGTCAAAAACTTGAAATTTTGATAAGGTAACAAATTTTGATTCTTTGATGAGGCTATTAAAAAAGATGGAGAATGTTTACAAACTGCCGATTAGACGTATTCGAAGCGACAATGGCACGGAATTCAAGAACAATCGTATGCTCGAATTCTGCAACGATAAGGGCATTCTTCATGAGTTCAGCGCACCGTATACTCCTCAACAAAACGGTGTCGCAGAAAGAAAAAATCGTACGTTGACCGAAACGGCTCGTACCATGTTAGCAGATTCGAAATTACCAGTATACTTTTGGAGTTAAGCGGTCGCCACGGCATGTTACATGCTCAATCGGGTTCTTACGGTGAAGAAGTACAAGAAAACTTGGTTGATCTCCCGGCAGATCAGAAGTTGATCAAGACCAAGTGGGTCTTCAAATGTAAGAGAGATGATAGAGGGGTTATAGTAAGGAACAAAGCATGGTTGGTAGTCTAAGGATTTAGTCAGCAAAAAGGGATTGACTTTACTGAAGTATATGCTCCCGTTGCTCGACTTGAGGCAATCAGAATCTTCTTGGAAGGGGTTCAAGGTCTATCAACTGGATGTCAAATCTGCATTCCTCTACGGCAAGATTAAAGAAGAGGTGTACGTCGGTCAACCACCGGGTTTTAGCGATCCTGTACACAAGGACAAGGTGTATCTACTCGACAAAGCATTATACGGATTACACCAGGCCCCGAGAGCCTGGTACGAAACGCTTTCCCAGCATCTGCTGACCAACGGGTTCACCAGAGGGACTGTCGATAGTACCCTGTTCACTAAAGAGTTTGCAGGACATCTCCTGATCGTGCAAATATATGTTGATGATATAATTTTCGGATCAACAGACGATGAGTTGTGTAAGGAGTTTGAGAAGGTCATGAAGCAGGAGTTTGAGATGAGTTCAATGGGGGAGATGAAGTTCTTCCTAGGGGGAGATGAAGTTCTTCCTAGGGCTTCAAGTTGAGCAACTGCGCGATGGAATCTTCATACACCAGACCAAGTATGTGAACGATGTGTTGGACAAATTCAATATGTCCGAATCGTCTCCCATATCAACCCCCTGGCTACGAATCATGGCATATGTCCGGATGAAAGTGGTGAGAAAGTGGATGAAATACAATATCGGTCAATCATAGGATCGCTAATGTATCTGACAGCATAACGACCGAACATCATGTATCCAACTTGCCTCTGCACCCGGTACCAGTCAAGTCCCAGAGCATCACACATGATGATAGTGAAGAGGATCTTACGGTATCTCAAAGGTTGCCCAAGCACCGGCTTGTGGTATCCCCGATTCAGTGACTTCTCTCTAACTGGATATTCTGACTCTGACTTCGGGTGCTGTAAGTTAAACGCTAAGTCCACAACTGCTGGTTGCCAGTTCTTCAGAACTCGGCTAATCACTTGGCAGAGTAAGAAACAGACTACAGTCACTCTCTTGACTTGTGAGGCCGAATACGTTTCGGCTTCCAGCTGTTGTTCCCAGATTCTCTGGATTCAACAGCAAATGAGGGACTATAGTCTGCAATTCTTAGACACACCAATTTTTGTGGACAACGAGGCAGCCATTAATATCACTAAAAATCCGGTACAACCCTCAAAAACAAAACATATTGAGATTCGACATCATTTTATTCGTGATTGCCACGAGAAAAAATTGATTTGAATTGATTATATTCACACCGATGATCAGAGAGCTTATTTTTACACTAAACCCTTTGATAGAACAAGATTTAATTATCTTTTAAAATTGAACGGGTTAAAGAATTTGTTTTCTGGAAGGGTGGTAGAGTGTGTGGCCGAGGCGGACGACGATCAGAAGTGATCTGCGTCTAGTTGTCATGTTTTATGTACAGTTTCTTTACTGCTTTTGATAAAACCAAAAACACAAAAATAAGTTTTTGATTTTAGGGGGAGAAAGTTTATAGAAAATACAAAAACATGATAAAATTTCATAAATACTAAAACATTGAAAAAGACAAAAAGAGTTTTGTGTAAAAAGAGGAAATGATAGTACATCAGTGGACTATCAGTGCACGCTAGGGAAATGAGAAGTTTTATAAAGTTTTAAACAGTCTCACTAGGGATGTGTCGATAGGCTCAGCTAAGACTAGTAGTTTTGCGCAAACGATACAAACATAACGCAAAATGCCTAAGTCTAGTGGGAAACACGTCGAACGCATAGTACTTAGTTTTTGTCCTTCTTGACTGTGTGCCTGCTCGGTAATTGCTGATTGTCTAAAGACATAAAACCAGCCAAGACTGTGAGCTTTCACAACTTTGTTGAAAAATCACTGTGATTCTGTGTTTTCATTTTGAAAGATTTAAACTTGTTTGATTTCTTTATTTTGTTTAAGCATTGGACATCCTCTGCGTATATGTGAGTAACTGGATGTTAATGCCTAAACGTTCTGCTTTATTTTCATTGGTGTTTCGTTTAAGCTTTGGATCACCTCTGCGTATACGTGAGTATCGAACTGGTGGTTAAAGCCTAAACACTTTCAACTTGTTTTATTTCTTATTTTACTTAATCATTGGACGATCTCTGCGTATACGTGAGTATCGACTTGATCGTTAATGTCTAAGTGTTCTGAGTTATTTTTACACAAATCATAGTTGATGAAAGTTTAAAAGTGTTATTCGAGTCAGTGCATTACATGATGAGGGGATATGCTAAGATCGTGGGGCCCATAGGACTTTAGTGCTATCTAAGGTACCCTAATCGTATCGGTAAGCATTATGAACATCTTAGAGGAGTTTAAGTGGATCACAATATCGATGATCTAGGGTGAATTGTTTAAAAGCTTTAAGTGGTAAAGTTTAGATCAACGGTGCAACTGATATGTCTCATTAAACTGATATGATTCTCTAACGCAAACTCGGGAAAAAAATTATTTGTAAATATGTTTGTACATTTTCCAGTTTCTTCAAATCCAAAAGATTTTCTGTTTGATTGGCCAAAATGTTGAAAAATTCAAAAAGATTTGTCATTTCATCTTATTTTCGACAACAGACGTTGGAGATCTGATGATCAAAGTCCAACAGTGATAAACAAGTTGGATCATTTGGGTTGAATAAGAAAAGTTTGAGAAAAGTGTTGGTAATTGCTCAAAATGCTTAAAAGTTCATTAATTTGAACTTAAAATGTTTCAAAATTGTCAGCGAGATCATAATTTGGTCGGCGAAAGTCATTAATTTGGATTTGGCAGGCTAAATAGTTCACCTGGGTCATTAAATTGGACTTTGTTAACTGAGTGTGTTGGTAAAAAGTTAAAAAGTTAAAAATTCAGAAATTTGAAAAAATAAAGATCTCACACGAGGTGCCAACCCATGCGAGCTGGCCAAACCGTTTCAAATATTGGCCAGACCGCATGAACACCCCAAACCACTTCAACATTCAACCCGTGTGACCTGGCATCCTCTATATAAAGGAGAGCCCAGATCGCGTGACACTAGACCGTTTCATTTTCACACCGCATCACACACACATCCTTCAAGCGATTTGAGCAATTTCATTGTCTTTCAAGCTTTAATCTTGTGATCTAGTGTTCGGATTCCTTGTATAAGTTGATTCGCACAGCTTATATCATGGGAAAGGTACAGATTGTTGGTTAATTTGAACCAAATCACATGAACTTGTATGAACACGAATGAACAAATTGCTTGAACTTAGATCTAGGCTTATGTAATGGATTAAATTGAACAAAAATCATATTAACATGCTCGGATTTTGTTGCAGAACATATCTAGGGTATCAATTTCATAATAGAAACAAGTTTTGAAAACCAACAATTTCACTGTTCATATATGTGTGTTCAAACAAGGTGAATCAAGACCACACGATGTGGCTGACTTCATGATTCAGACTGCACGAGATGGCCAGACTGTGTGAATATTCCAGACTGTTTGAGAAAATCATATCGTTTAAAGTTCCAGATCGTTTGGGATTGGCCAACTCGTTTGGATTCCACACCGTTTGAGATTATTCAACTCATTTGGTTTCCAGGTTGTTTGGGTTGGTCAGTTCATTTGACCACTAGACCATATGTGTTCGTCAGATCGCTTATACACCAGATCGTTTGAAAATTCTAATCATTTTGGCACGAGTTCGCATGAACTGGCCACATCGCACGAGGCTAGATTGTGTGAATTTTAGTTTTGTATTGAAACTTGTGCAAATTGTTTAACTTGTTTGTTTCTGTTTGTTTTTCAGGCATCGAACGTGTTGTTTGAACCATCACACAATACTTGCTGTATTTATGATGAAACACTACCAAATATGGGTGTGTTTAAAGAGAGTTTGCCATTCATGAGGCGTATACCAATTCAAAAAGCTTTAACGGATCAGCACAAAGTATTCAAATCTCATGTTGATCGATTTTGGAAGCCTGCTAGTTATGATGAAGTGAATGATGTTATTAATTCAAGTGTTCGTATAGATAATGAAGATAAAGAAATCACAATCACAGAACAGCTTGTACGAGAAGTATTAGAGTTTCCAGATGACGATAAATCGCTAACAGGGTTTCCGGAAAGGATGGTCAAAGGATGTATGCTTAGAATGGGTTATAACGGCCCGTTGAATAAAGCAACTTATTTGAAAGCCTGTTTTATGAAACCGTACAAATTCTTTATTCACTCAGTTATTCAAGCGTTAAGTCACAGGAAAGGTGGATACGATGTTATGAAAGACTATCAAATGTGTATGGTGACGGCGTTGGTACTGAACAAGAAATACAACTTTTCTAGAATTGTTTTTCATTAAATGAAAGATAATATTACTACTGGTAGTCGAAGTTGGCTGTATCCAAGGTTTGTGCAGATGATGTTGGATCATGCGTATCCAAATTTGAAGAAAGATAAACAAAATGATCTAATGCTGTTGCATCACATGGATAATGAAACGTTAATCCGATTATCCAAGTATACAAAGAATTGGCCTGAACCGAAGAAGACAGAGTTTTTCGGGTTCATCAAAAGTGATAAGTATGAGGATCCAGAGCTAGTAAATCATTTAAAGTGGAGGAATGATGCTGAAATGCAAGATCAGAGTGCAATTGATGAATTAAAGAAGTTAGAAGATTTTTGTGAAATTCAAAATGACTGGTATACAAAAGTAGAAACAAAAAAAAAAGAAGAAAAAAGGTGGAAAGAGAAATCCTACACAGAAAGTCCAAGCTGAAGAAGGATCATCTTCTCAACCACAGAAGAAACGTAAAAGGAAAGCGGTTGAAACATTGCTGGTTGATGAACCAGAAGTAGATGAGACAGAAGCTGAGCAATCAGCTAGTAAGATAGTAGTTAATGATGAAGATGAAAGTTCATCTGGTTCATAAGTTGATACGGATGTTGAAGTTGAACGTTGGATCAGAGAAAACTATGATCCAAAAGATAGAAAGCAACAAAAGAAGAGAAATAGGAGTTCAGATGATGATGATGATGATGATGAAACATATGTTCCACTAGAGAATGTTCAGGTTGTAAAACCACCATATTCAGGAGGTAGAAAGAAATCAACATCAAGAAAACGTGTCGAAACTCCAGCAGTGCGAAAGTTAAAATTCAAGCCGAAAATAAAACCTATCCAAGATCCACAAACTCAGCCACCACCAGAACCACAAACTAAACCACCATCATCACCACAAAATCAACCAATATCACCACCACCACGACAACCATCACCAGAATCTTTACAATCACCACCACAACATCATATTTCATCACCTATTCATGAATAATCACCAATAACATCAACACACATGCAACAAACACCACCAACCACACAACCACCAGTTCATACTACCCCTGGATCGTCTGGTTTTGAAAATTTTCCACATATTCCAGAGGGTATAGTTCTTGAAGAGCTTGATGATTTTAGCTTTGTGAATGATGATCTTGTGAAGAAGTTGCAAAAGAAGGTGAATGAGGTGTTAAGTGAGAAAAAGAAGTTAGAGGAACGTGTCAAGTCTTTTGAATATGAGAATTCATCTTTGTTAAAAAAGATTGAAGTTGATCAAGCCGACATATACATTCTGAAAGTTCGAATAGCTGACTTGGAAGAAGAAAAGTCTCGAAGGGATGAGCAGAATGAGTACTTAAAGATGAAAAAATCAAGAGTTAGAAGCCAAGAATGCTAAAAAGGAACATGAAGAGTATATGTTAAAGAAAGTGTTGGAAGATTTGATTGGTAAGCCGATTGAGCCAAGGTTTGAAGAGATAGAGCTTGCGGAAGTTAGAGCAAGACGTGAAGCTGAAATGGAAGCTGGAATGAAAGATAAGGGTAAAGGTGTTCTAGTTGAAGATGATGTTCAAGTGACTGAAAGGGAAATTGTTCTGACTGAGCCAAAATCTCTGACAAAAGTTCCAGAATCGTCTATTCCAGCTCCTTGTCCATTAACTTCAGTATCTGGTGTGATTATGATCGAAGATGATGAAGAAGACGAAAATGATAATCTGAAAGATGATGCAGATGAAGTATATTCTATTCATAGCGATAATGATGATGATGGAAATGATGATGCTGATCAAGGTAATTCTGGTATAAAAGTAACTGATGCGTCACAAGAAGAGAATATTGACGAGTATCTTCAAGACGATGCAAACGAAGAACCAGAAAATGAAGGAGGAGAGGGGGAGCATGGTGATGCTGAAAATATTGATGAGATTGTTGATCAGGGTGCAGGTTTGATTCTACGTCTTGAACATGATGTAGAGGAAGGTGAGTTATTGCATACTTACCCTAGAGCTGAGATCATTAAGATGATGGATGTTGAAGAAGGTGAGTTTAACTTCGATTTTGAAGAGGAGTTGAACGAATTTGATATCAATCATCAACCTGCATATCAGTACAAGTATGTTGAAGAAGCTGATAATTATGATAAAGTGGAAGTAGAAGACTGGAGCGATGATGATCAGTCTGAGAATGTTGATTCTGATACTTCTAGCTTTCCAACTCTCGTTGAGTTATTCAGTCAAGCAAATGAGGATGAATTGAGAAGAAAAGTTGCTGAAAATGTTAAAAGTAAGAGTTTTAGAGAAATGTCTAAAGAAGAACAACGTGAAGAACGAAAGAAGTGGTTCAGGAAGGATACGGAAAGAAAATACAAAAGACCACTCAAGTATTTCAGAAGGGATAGAGATGTTTCTCTGGGTGATATCATAAGCTGGGGGTACTTGCCACAAGTCAACGCTTATGCTTTTAGAAGAGAATTTGGTGTTCAATATTTCTAATATATTCAAGATATAATGTCTCTACCTTGGTGGGATGTTGAAGAGTTGTCCCAAGTCAGAACATTATTATATCCAGTCAAATTTCATGATAAGCCAACGTGGGGCTTTATGAAATTTGAAGCCAGAACATTATTATATCCACATTATCCTAAGAAAGTCAAGAGGAAGGATCCTGTTACATGTATTGTGGAAACAATTCTGAAGATCAAGAAGCCCAGGGTTATGAAGAATATTCCATTGCCAAAGATGGAACAGATTTTCATATATGAAGGGTTTGTATGCTGGGTTTATGGTTACATGACGACCGAAGCAATAATTGTGTACAGAGTTGGGAATGAATTCAGAGATATACGATCCGATATGGATAGTAAATTGTTCTGCAAAGGATATTGAATGTCTGTTTGTGAACAAGATTGGATATAAGGCAGAAGATAGAGAACAAGCTCTGCAGTTTCAGAAGGTAGCTACAATATGTTTTCAGAAGGGTATAAATTATGAAAATACGTGGTTAACAAGTTGGAGAGAGATTGAAAAAGAAGAGTTTCTGAAAGCAAAGAAGAGGATAGAAGAGCATGAAGAAAAAGACAGAATCGCTCGAGCTACATGGAGGCAAAAGCTAGCTAAGGAAGAAAAGAGAGCTGCCAAAGAAAAGGAACAGCTCAGGAAAGCGTTATTGAAAAAGTCGAAGCAAAGGCAAGAATTTTTCAAGTCTGTGTGAAGAATGTTCTGAAGACCGGCTGACTGAAGACTGCAGCAATATCCAAGGGGGAGTTTGTTGATGCATAATGTCTATCGCCTGCGTCATCAGTCTATGTCGTGTCATTTGTTCCATGAGGTCTGGAGATGTCAGCCCATGAGGTCTGGAGATGTCAGCCCATGGGGTCTGGCAGATCTATATACAGACCAGTAGTGTTCTTCATTTGTAACTTTCTGGAGAATTGTGTACCGAACTGCTGTCTGATTCTCTCTGTACCAAAACGTATTATGTCAATGAAGAACGTGTTTTAACTGAATTTCTATTCTTCTACTCTTGTTCTAACACTGATGCAAGGTTTCTAGACTGATTCCGCCTTTCTAGAAACTAGATCAGACTCTGATTGACTCGTTTGGACTAATCATCGATCCTACATATACAATATAATCAAATATCTTCTGTAGAAAAACAAGCTTTTATATAACAGAGGAAACAAACCTACGTGTTTACCTAGAATTTCTCCAAATGATTTTTCAAACCATTAAACTTAATTAACCCAAAAGAAACCCTAAGAACACCCGGGATAGCACCAAGGGAAGATGGTAGAATCAATGACGGGGAATCTCAGGATCTTAGATAAACCTTTAATTCTAGCCATAGTCACAACCACAGTTTCCATCAAACATCCCGAATATTTATCCAATCCTCAGCCCATAATCTAGAATAAAAGCTCGTCTGTAACTACGATAAAAGGAAATAGCACATAATAAATTATATATATACTTTCCTTATATTTTGCTGAAATATATATAGTGAAAGAAGATGTTAAAAATATAATATATATATATATATATATATATATATATATATATATATATATATATATATATATATATATATATATATATATCTGCTAATGCATAATACTGATAGGTATAATTATAAGTGTGCTAATGTAATATGAGCAACAAAATGTGTCTGAATGATTGTTTAGTTCTGTGATATTAATATCTGAATATGTTTGTAATTCAGATGTCAAAGGAAATAGCCAGTAATCAAGAAATTCAGGCTAGTAATGAAAACTCTTTGGATAAAAGCACTATAGAAAATATAATAACTCAAGGAATATCGGATGCCATACCTTCGATTATTGAAGCTATTAAAATCTCGATGCCTGTAAACGAGAATCCTACTATATGTTGTAAGCATACCCATCACTCCAAACCTAGCCCTAATTCCAATGAAAGTTATGATATTCCTATCAAAACTCCATCTTCCAAATGAAAGAAAACCAAACCTATAGTTATTATTATAAGGAATTTCGTTCTGACAAATCCTCTAAGAATAAAGGAATGGAACCAACGATCGCGCAACCTGCCTGCAACAACTGTAACAAGAAGCGTTCAAGAAGATGCCATTCTAGGAGGACACACCACTGTAACTTTTGCAAGAAGACTGGACATACAGAGGAAGAATGTAGAAGGAAAAATAACATATGTTACAAATGCGGAGAACCAGGTCATATCCGTCCCTACTACCCGAAACTATCTAAGGCACCCGACAACAAGGATAGAAACCCAGATGAAGCCAGGGAGAACGCATAGATATTTACCACACAGGAAGCGATAGCAAATTTTAACATAAGCACCCGTATGTTTTGCCTATACCAAAGTATTAGTTGACTTTTGATTTCAATCAAAGTTTTATAAGTAAAAGGTCTTTATTTTTCTTTCATAAAGCCAACACTCATTCATATGTTGCACGTGCATTGCTTGTTTGCATGTGATGTTACTTCAAGAGATCTTTTATTCACAAGTTCGGATCTTATTTCGTTATACTCATTTTTGACAATCCCTATGATTGGAAAAACGTTGACTTCAATGTTGGTGCAGTTGTCTGTCGACTACATCTTAGTTCGAGTCTTAGGGTAGAGCTGATTGTATTGTGAACGAGAAACGAGAAATCTTGTATTAGACTTAGGATCGCTCATTATGTCCAAATAGGTTAAGGACCGCTTATTGGACATATGTGGACCGCTCGAGTGAATTTGAGATGGATCGCTCGAGTGGCAAGGGTTTGGATCGCTTATTGGACCATGCCATATAAACGATCCCAAATGCTTATATATAGGTCATATGAGCGGTTCCAGTAGTTAGATAGTCCGTATGTGTGTGTGTAACGGCGAAGCTCTGCCCGTTTGTTTTCAAAAGCTTGTAATTTGACATATAATCAATACAGGAGACGTTAAGTAGTGAAATCAAGCTGTACGAAGACTAGTTCAATGAATTCCGCCTCTGAATTAGTCTAAGCACTCTTCTGAACGACTCGTCAGGTCGACAAACGATCCTACAAGTGGTATCAGAGCTCAGGAGGAAGAGTTCTTGCCGTTTAGCTCGATTTTTGCTCGAAACTCTCACTTCTACACCTTCTTTTTCTGATTCGAAGAGATTTCACGGTCGAAATTCGCTCAATTTTTCACAGATTGTGCGCAATTGTGCTTAGACAAACCCTGGAAAGTTTAAAGCCAAAATTTGAAGTTTTCAGGGGTCAAATCATGATCGAAATTTGGACCGCTTGAATGACCTCATCTTGAACAGCTCGAAATTGATAATTCGGATTGCTCATTCATACAAAGTTAGTTGGACCGCTCGTAAATTTGTATCTTGAACCGCTCCAAAAGTAATTTTTCTGGACCGCCCTTATAACATTCTTGGACCGCTCCAAAAACAAAAGGTGAATCGCTCGAACAGACATTGTCTGAACCGCTCGAAGTGACACTGTTCGGATCGCTCATACGAACAAGATTTTGAACCGCTCTTTCGGACATTGCTTGGATCGCTTATTCGGAAAATTCATTGAACCGCTTATTTGATTGTTGTCCGGTTCGCTCAAAAAGTTTTGCCCGGTCCGCTTTTGCATCCGATTAGTATTCTGATCCGTTGTGAGTCAACACGTATTGGGATTTTGTGAAAAATGACGATGTTATTTGATGAACAAGTAAACAATATGCTAGAGGATTTTAACAATTGGTATATGAGAAATATGGATACCGATTATAGAAATGTGAGTACTGACACTTGGGTTAAAAGTTTTGAATTATTCATATGCCAAAAGGAGGAAACGTTGAATGAGATAGAAAATCGGTTTAAAATCTTAACGGACAATATGAGGTATAGGGGTATTAGGATGTCAAATGATGAATATCTATCAAAATTGACAACTGCTTTACCTGCTAAATGGAATGAGTTTATGGTTGAGCTAAATCAGAGAGATTTCTTTCCAGAGCTTTCTCCACATCAGTTCTTTAATGAAATTAGAGCAGAGTATTATAAAGAAGAAAGGAAAAGGAGAGAATTTTTGGCTGAGATGGAAAAGAATTTACATAGATTGGAGCTGGATGTTCTCATTGAAGTTGATCGAAGAGTTTGTGGTTTTCTTGCAACAAAGAGTACTCTGAAATATGATATCAAAAGGAAATGTTATATTGATGATAATCTGAATCCTTTTGATTTTGTTAAACTCTTTCGTGCAGGAATCGACAAGATGGAAACAAAAGATACTCCAAAGATTGAAGAATCTGTAGAATTTGGATCTTTAAGTTCTGCATCAGTATGCTCAAAATGTGATCGCTTCAAGACTGAAAATGACAAACTCTTGAAAGATGCGGAAAGTTTGACATCGGAAGTCAAGAAGTTTGAAGAAGTGAAGCAAGCTGATGATAAACAGATTCTTATGGTTCAGGAAAATTGTGAAAAATTGAAAGCTGAAAATGACAAACTGTTGGATGGTTTGAACAGTTTGACATTTGAAAACAAGAAATTGAAAGAAAAAGAAAAGGTTTTTGAAGAGAAAATTAAGAATTTTGAAATTGAAAAGGCAAAAAGTGAAAAAGAATTTCAAAATCAACTGAAAATTCTTGAAGATGGGAGAAATGTTTTTAGTCAAAACAACATTGAGAAGCAAAAACTGATCAATTCTCATCTTCAGAAAATTATAACTTTGGAAAAAGAATGTGAAAGTGCTCGAAAGAAAATCAAAGAGTTAGAAAACGAGTTTGAAAGTAAAAAGAAATCGTCAGAAGATGAGGATTTCTGGATTAAGCTTGAAAACAAGAATCTGAAAGCGAATGAAACAAAATTTCAGGAACAGATAAAAGTTCTGATGAATGAAAAATCTGTTCTTGAAAATTTGAAAAATAAAAATGAAAATTCAATCAAGTCTCATCTTGAAAGAATATCTCAGTTTGAAAAAAGAAGCTGAGAATTCAAGAAGCAAGATTGATGAACTTGAGAAGAAATTGATAGGTTTTGTGACTTCATCAGACAATTTGAAGTTTCCATGTCCAAAACCAATCAATTCTATTCCAATAAGTGACAATGTCACAAACTTTGACAATGTCAAAGTTGAAGATTGCGATGAAAAATCTGGTGATGTAAATGAAAAACTTAAAAAACAAAAATTATTTTTAAATTCGAAAAAATCTCAAAAATCTGTTCAACAATCGACTGAAAAAGGTGAATGTTCTAAACAGAAACCTTTGAAGAAGAAAGTGGAACAGAAACAAAAAGATAATAAAAGTTCACCAGATCGATCATCCAATCGCAATGAAAAATCACAAAAAGTAAAAAATGAAAATTCAAAAATTGTTGGTAATAAGTGGTGCAGGTCGGACCACAGTGCTTCAAAGCCAAATCCAGCTGATTTGAGGAAGGAGTATCACCAAGCCAAACAATGCTTTGATCTGAGCGTTTGGACTAAAAATGGTGATAGGTACGATAACAGAATGTGTTACAGCTGCGGCTATCATGGACACATTGCTGTTAACTGCGGATATTGGAGTTATGAGACCAGGAGGTGCTTTAATTGCAACATCAAAGGTCACATTGCCAGAGATTGCCCAAGGAAATCTAGTGAAAGATTGAGGGTTAATTCTCAGAAAATGGCAAAGATTCCAGTCAAAGTCAAGCCCCAGGAACATAAGGTTTTGAAACCTAAAGTTCAAGAACAATCAATTCAGGAAAAGAAAGTGAAGCTTTCACAGGGGCAGAAAGACAGACTGAGGAAAAAGAGAAAGAAGGCGAGAGAGTATCTTGAAAAGATTTTGTCCTCGGGTTCATCCGTTGGAAAGAATAAAAGTTCTGATGAATCTACTCTCTCATCTGCAAAGATAAGCAAAAATAATTCATCAGATACAAATCTGGGGACAATAGAGGAGAAGAAGAAGAAAAAGGTTGGCAATGAATCTGTTTCTTCGAAAACAAAGGAGCCACATGTCGGCGATGAATCTGACTCAGTAAAGTCAGACAAGCCACATTCAGGCAATGATTCTGGTTCGTCAAAGCCAGAAGAGCCATTAGGTGAGGAAAAATTGTCGAAAACACCCAAGGCTGGTCGGGCTTGGGTGGATCTTTTTAAATGAAAAACCTGACTTGCCGGAGATCCCAAGATGGTATCGTGGATCATGTATCGGCATCTTTCTAAATCTATTTGTGAAGTTGCAGGACTTGCCGGAACTCCCAGGTTTGTAAGCGAGGAGTAGGAATCGGCATCTTGAGAATTCAACCAAAAGATGGTAATTGGTTGAAAAACAGGTTTGAAGAGCTTGAATTGCTATATTTACAAGTGGTTGTATGTTTGTGATTGTTATAAATGGTTCAGAACGAGAACCAGTTGATCTTACAAGTGGTTAAATCAGGGTCATTAAATTGGACTTGATTTAACTATCATTCAAGAATTTGGTAAACAATGTGATGATTTTGCCCCATTTTTACAAAAGGTAAAAACAACTAAACTTATTTTCAGGAAAAACCATTCTGATTAAAACAAACTTAAGTGTTTTGAAATCATTATGGGAAAATAGTTTGTTGTGAGGGGGAGTTCTGATTGTTTATGCCAGGTGGATGGAGAATTGATGTGATTCTCATCATGTTGTCATATTTGTACAGTTTATTTCAAATTTTCCCAGAAAATCAAAATTGAGACATATTTTGATTTTAGGGGGAGTAAAATTTTAAAAAAAATAGAAAATTTGAAAATTTGAAAAAAAAAATGATAAAAATCAAAAATGAGTTTTGTTGCGAAAAAGAGGAAATGATAGTAAATCAGTTGGACTATCACAGCACGCTAAAGAAATGTAATGCCAAATGTGATAAACGGTCTCACTGATGATGTGACGATAGGTTTTTATACATTTAGTAGATTTATTCGGGATATAAACCTAAAATTTCAAACTTGTGAAATTCGTGGGGAACACTACTTGGATATATAGGTAACCCCTGAAATCTCGTTTGAAAGGTCTTGTATTCTGATATACTAGGTGTTAATACTCTATGATGTCTGGGGTATTATTCCGGGACTTCTGCTGAACGGTAGTTCTGACCTAGTCCTTGGCTAATACTTTCCGCAAAATGCTTGAAACATAGCATAAAGCCCTCAGCTGATTAGACAATAAAATTGATAATCATCTGTTGTAGCTGAATAGATCCTCTAAAGGGGACACACTACTAAGTCGAAGCTGATATCTCTCTGCTGAACGGAAGTTCTGACCTGAGATCCCTCAGTTCTCGCATCATTCCCCTAATTTATGTACAGACATCATTGTAGTGTTCATACCTGTAAGACTGAATATTGGGATTCTGGATACGGGAGTATATTCAAGAGGTGGGACACATGAATTGAGCTAAGTTCATAAAACATCTAAAAAGTATCCTGAATAGATTGAAAATTGTATGAAAATTTAAGAGGACAATTATATCGTCAATCTACGTGAATCGTTTAGAACTTAAAACGATTAGAAGCTTAATGGTGCTTGTGATGTGTTTCAAAAACTGACATGATCCTCTTGCACAAACTCACAAAAAATATGTTTGTTCTGTATTTTAAATTTCTGTCTTTGCATTTACATTTCATATTTTGAAAAATCCAAAAAGATTTTCGACGACTGATGTTGAAGAGCTGATTTTCAAAATCTCAAAGGCTAAACTTGATGAACAGACAGGTTGGTTAAGTCATTTGAAATGTTTAAAATGATTCATTAGGTTGAATCAGAAATTGGGATGTTTCAAATTTGTAATCAGTGTTTAATTGTAAAAAGAATCAAATGATTAGTTGATTCATTAAGTTGAATCACAATTAATTTGGTTTGTGATAGAGTGGTTGAGTTTTGCAGGTTTCTGATCCTGTTGCTACAGATAGCCAGGAGACACATCAGAACCAGAGAAGAGCTTAAACAGAGAAAGCCAGGAGTTGATTTCAATGGTGATAACGATTTCCAGACAGAGATCCCAGCATGATGATAGGGGGAGTCTGAAGAAAGTTAGAACCAGAGAAAGATCCAGGCATATGATTTCAGGAAGGAATTTCTGAAGAAGATTTGATTCCAGGCTGAGTTCCTGAAGAAGACCGAACAAGATTGAAGAGCTGTGAATGATTGAAGACTCTCACTGAAGATTCCGTCAACATTCAAGGGGGAGTCTGTTGGTGCAGTTGTCTGTCGACTACATCTTAGTTCGAGTCTTAGGGTAGAGCTGATTGTATTGTGAACGAGAAACGAGAAATCTTGTATTAGACTTAGGATCGCTCATTATGTCCAAATAGGTTAAGGACCGCTTATTGGACATATGTGGACCGCTCGAGTGAATTTGAGATGGATCGCTCGAGTGGCAAGGGTTTGGATCGCTTATTGGACCATGCCATATAAGCGATCCCAAATGCTTATATATAGGTCATATGAGCGGTTCCAGTAGTTAGATAGTCCGTATGTGTGTGTGTAACGGCGAAGCTCTGCCCGTTTGTCTTCAAAAGCTTGTAATTTGACATATAATCAATACGGGAGACGTTAAGTAGTGAAATCAAGCTGTACGAAGACTAGTTCAATGAATTCCGCCTCTGAATTAATCTAAGCACTCTTCTGAACGACTCGTCAGGTCGACAAACGATCCTACATTCAAGGTATGTTTAAAGTGTTTAAAGTGGGATTATAATTCGATTTCTATCTGATTTCGAGGATTTCATGTTTGGATTCAAGAATATCGATTTCAAGGTATGTTTTTCTAAAAAGCTCTTCTAAAAAGAACCTTCCTACACTCAAGCTGATTATGGTTTCTGATTTCGAGGATTTTAAGTTTGGATTTCAAGAATATCGATTTCAAGGTCATACTAGAGTTGTATTTTTAGGCATATGAACTCATAAAGTCAGCATGTTAATGTGTTTTCAGACTCGCATGTAATAACCTCCACCAGGGGCGGAACCAGTGTGATACCAGCATGTTATTTTTTTCGGTTTATACATAGGATACCACTAAAATAATACAAGGATACCCATAACCAACCCAAACTTATAGAATAAGGGAGCCCGATTAAAACACTCGCCTAATTGATTAGCCCAATAGTCCTAGACCCAACAATAACTCAACACGATGCTGATTATTCACGTATAGGCAGCAACCTGGAAGCCAAGGAAAACCAAATGTCGCTTATTGATAGATTCATGATCTGATCGCTGATTTGAATTTGTCCTTTCTCCAGTAAGTACTTCTTTCTGAATCCTAATGAACGATCTTGATCAATCGGAATAAAATCCACAATCTAAAAAACAAACGTGAATCATCGTCCCTACTATTTTGCTGCTACAATCGCGAATCATCTTCCCTGCTCTTTTGCTGTTGAAATCGGAAGAAAATCACTAAAATCCGAATAAATCACTGGTAACTGGTTATGCAGAATTTTATAGTTTCACTTTTATAGTTTATACAAAATTTTAGTTTGTGCAAAATTTTATAGTATTATAGTTCACGTAGAATTTTATGCAATTTATAGTTTATGTTGAAAATTATAGTTTCTGACTTTGTGCAGAATTTTATAGTTTATGCAGAATTATAGTCGGGTTGTCCTTTGCTTTATCGGGTAATGAAGCTAGTTTTGGTTTTACCGGTTGCAACCGCAACCGTCGAAAGATGTTTTTCTAGATTGAAGCTTTTCAAGACAGATTTACGCAATCGAATGGGCCCAGATTTTTTTAACAATATCATGGTTTGTGCGGTTGAAAAGGGTTTGTTTCATAAAGTAAAAGACGACAATGTGATGGAACGATTCCAACTCTGAAAAAAAAGAAGATGATAAATCTATTAGCTACTTGTTTTACTTTATTTATTATTGTCGTTTTTTTAAGTTGTATGATCACACAGTAAAAAAATTTGGGATACGCCCGATTTAATGAGCTAGTTCTGCCACTATCACACCCCAATCGATGGCGGAAACATCGGAGTGAGACGAAAATGAGAGTACTCGAGACTTCATAACACTAATTTGCGACAATAACTAAATAAACTGATTTCATTTCACAACAACTTTGTCAAGTTACAATACATGGAAATTCAAATAACAACATGGTTTCAAATACAACAACATGACGATAAACAAAATACAACATTGTTCAAAATTATAACAACCCTCCTAGAACCCTTAACGTGGCCCTAGATATCCTAAAATATACCCCGTATGTGAGAGACGGACCCAGAATACCCTTATATTTAAAAAAATTGATATAAACGAAATATGGGAGTCGCTCGCGGGGGGCAACCCCCTTGGCTAAAGCCTTCGCGGGCCGCGACTGGCGTGGAGTGCCGGTCAAGGCATACCGCCACGTGTCCGGTGACTCGGTGACCCTACACGCTAACTCAGCAAGGCTATAAACGACACGGACTCTCTCGCGGGCCGCGAGAGAGCTAGAGTCGGTCTTCGCGGGCCGCGAGCCGCCTTTGATCAGCCTATAAATAGTGGTCGACGAGCTCATTTGATTTTCATTCAGAAATCCAAATCTCTCTCAAACTTTCTGTAGGCAATTATTATACTTGGGTATTATACCCTTATAAAACGAAGCGCTGCCTCGTTGTAAGTATTATAACCCTGTTATTACCCAACACGATCGATTTAGGGCTCCGTAACACATGTCAAGGCTTTGCCAGACTTAGTCGTTGGAGTTCTGTCTTGTCTTACACACGATTGATTTAGGAGTCCGTAATGCATGTCAAGGCTCTGCCTTACTCAGTCATTGGAGTTCTGTCTCGAGTTGTACAGTTCATGTGATTTGGGTTATTTTACTAACACGTGTGCATTGTTTAATTTTAATAGATAATAACCAGGAGAATCACCAGGAAGCTATATTAGTATCACCTAAGCCAACAATGTAAGTACATTTTCTTTTATGAACACTTTTTGTGAGTCAAATTGTTTTACCAAAACCTCAGATGTTTTCAAATACAATTACAGTGATTAAGTCTTTGTAATTCTATAATTGCTGCCAGTATTATGGGGTTTGTATACAGTACTTGATAACCTTCACAATTGGGCACGGGTATCCAATGTGTGATATAACCATAGTCACAGATCAGCCAAGTGACACGTACTGAACGAGTAATTGTGTAGATATAAACATTGTAATCGCCATTAATACCATAATGTGTAACAACTGATGCTTTACAAAATGGAATGTACTTGCTAGTATTTCTGGTTGATAAAATGTCTTTAAAACACGTTTCAGGTAGGAAAATGTGAAAGCCAATAGAAGCCAGCTGGAGAGCACTAAAGGCTTGGAAAAGTGACTATAAAAGTTACCTAAATAAAAAAAGGAGTTATTGTTTTCAATAATTAGGGTTCATCCTTACAAATGTGTTGTCAAATGAACTTGGGTTTTATCCCAATGATTTGTTATGAAAAGTTTGGTGGTTAACTCAAATAAAAATATTTCCTAACTACGGTCCTGATGTCTCATTTCTGCTGCCAAATTAATAAACACTGATACCATCTATCTGATCTCGCGGCACCCACTCCCGGGGTAGGGGTCAGGGGTTGCGACAAAAATAGTACAACAACAAAACCTAAGTTTAAAGTGGGTATCTAAATCATCCTTGCTAAGCCCATTTTAATATCATCATCATCCTGCAATATGTTTAAAATACATGGTTCAATACAAAAATATTGGCGAGTATACAAGTTTAAATACATAGCATAAGTATAAAAGATTTAAACAAATCCACATGGCAAACTAGGTTATCAAGATTAACATAAAACTGGCATGTGAATGTTCAAGGCAATCCTCTGATTACCGCATAAAAAACATTTAACATGACCATAAGTTTACGGGCTGTGCGTTACTCTTATAGCGCTATACATGTTAACGGGAGGCTTGCACGAAGTTAATGACAAGTTTATCACACAAAAGAATCATCCAGGATAACAAATAAAGTATAATGTATGCACACATGTATTGGATTGTTTATGCAGTTTTGTATAAAGTCTAATTGTAACTGTGTAGGTTTAATATTAATATATTGCACCCATAGTGTAAAATGGAAAAAGGTGTGTTTGAGTATACTCACGGTTTTACTAAATCTTCTTTAGAAATTTCGCGAGCGTAGTGTTGGTTTGCGTAGTACAGGAACGTCAAGGTTATTCTACCCGGCGAGCAAAGGGATCGTTGTTTTAGTATAGGAACACCAAGGTTATCCTACAGGGTAAACGAAGGCATGAGTTGAAGTTGGAATGGAGGGTTATGATACAAAATTAAAGTATATAGTATAATACGAAAGTATAAATAAACAGAAAGTATATTCTGACCATGCACTTGTCATGACACTAAGTTTATTTTACGGGTCCTAGTTTGCCCATCAGAATCAGTGACAAGGAACGCGGAATACAGAATAATGGGGAAACCGAAATATGAACTGTTGGGATGACAAGCCATTCGCGCGAGTGGGACCACCCTGTCGCGCGAGAGGGACTGTTTGGCGAACCGATTCTCTTGAACTTTATAACTATTAATCAGTTATGTTCGTGATTTCTGTTAAGTTATTAGTTATACTATTAGTACAATATCAGTCCAAAATGTTCATAAGATTCATAGAAGTCATGCATGGAGGTAATAACCTTGTTATTGTTCACCACAACACAAATCAGCTTAGCTTAGTTAACTGACTGGTTGGTCATGATTACGGAAATGGAAATACAGAATGTAAATAAGCCAAACAACCGAAGAATGACAACCCAAGTGTGCCAACGCGACATAGAAAGAATTAACTAAGTGTCGGAGGCTGGACGGGGTTAACTTGTTCTAGGTCTAGAAGATTGTTTGGCTGTTCGTCTTACGAGTTTAAGTGAGGTGGTGGAACTAGATTGGAAGCCAAGGCTCCCACAGATCACACAGTAATATTCTAGAATCGTATATATTGAAAATAGTGTCGCAACCCCCGCCCCCTTATCTGTCCTGGGAACAGGCGGCCGCGAACTCAGTGTTGGTGGTATCGGTGTTTATTAATTTGGAAGCGGAAATTACATCAGGACCGTAGTTAGAAAATATTTTATCAGAGTAAAACATCCCATTTTATATAAATAAATACATTGGGACAAAACCCAAGTCTTCATTACAAACTGATTTATAGGGATAAATCTCATTTTATTGAAATAAAACGTCTTCTTTATTTAGATAACTTTTATAGCCACTTTTTCTAAGCCTTCAGTGCTGTCCAGCTGGCTTTTAATTGGCTTTCACATTGTGTTACCTGAAACGCGTTTAAAAATATTTTGTCAGTGGGAAATACTGGTGAGTGAAACCCAATTCAATCAAGAAAAGTTTTATTAATTTAAACAGTATTGAGAGCGATTACCATGTTTACATCTACACAATTAGTCATTCAGTACTGTTAATCCTGACTGGTGGGTCATATTACACATTGGCTAACTTTTTGTCCAATGGTAACGTGTTCCACATTTTGTATACAAAGCCCCAACATACCGACAGTAATTGTAGAATTACAAAGACTCAGTCACTACTAAATTGCATTGTAAAACATTTAAGGTTTTGTAAAAACAATTTGTAAAAAGGAGATTACTCACAAAAAGGTTTACGAAAAGAAGGATTACTCACATTGCTGTCTTAGATTTTCTATAAGGGTTTCCTGGAAATTATGTATCATTTACACAAATGCACACGTGTTAGTATAATAACTCATTTTAACATTAGTAATACCCTCCCCGAGACGACATTCCAACGACTACGTCGGGCAGAACCACGACAGCCGTTACGGAACCCTAGATCAATCGGGCAGCGTATTTAATACGTATCCAGGGGTTATGATACTTACAACGGAGCAGAACTTCGTTATTTAGGGGGGTATTTTGCCCGGAAATTATGTTATCTATTCAGAAATTCATTAAGAGAGAAAAAGACTGAGCGATTTGGGACTGAAGCCCGAGCTCCCCATTTATAGGGCCTGAACACGGGTTTCTCGCGGCCCGCGTAGACCTAAGGGTCGTCTTACACGGCCCGCGTAGTAGGGGGTCTAGGACGTAGCTGATCCGAGTCACGAGTATAGGTCCAACACGTGCTGCCACGTGTCAACCCCCGGTGATGCCTCGTATTTGATCGCTCGTGGCCCGCGTAAGCAGTAGCCAAAGGCTACTCGCCCCGTGACAGCCTCAATTTTCTTGTTTTTATTTTATTTTTAATGCTATATCGTGTTTTGGGCTTGGTTTTCACATACGGGCAGGGGCGGACCCACATTGGTGCCACCGGGGTCCACGGACCCCAATCTTTTTAAAAAAATAGTAGATTCGGTATATTAAATTGTATATGGACCTCATAAATACAATTAGGTGGACACCATAGAAATAAAAGAAAGCTGGTGTAGTGGTAAATCTCCCTCTTTTCCACCAAGAGGTCATGGGTTCAATCCTTGATAAGCCCATTTTTCTTATTTTTTTTAAATCTAGTTCAAACCTCACTTTAACTCGACCCGAACGAGGACCGACCCGAAAATGGACCCCATTGAAATAAAATCCTGGGTCCGCCACTGCATACGGGGTGTATTTTAAGACATATTGGGGTATTTTAATATATTTTAGGGTGTCGAAATATTTAGGAGGTTGTTATATCCTCCCCACCTTGTTTTAGAGCTCGTCCTCGAGATCTACTGGAACAAGTGTGGATATTTTCTTTGTATTTCTGATTCAAGCTCCCATGTGTATTTTGGTCCTCTTTTGGAGTTCCATTTCACTTTGACCAGAACTAACCTCTTGTGCTTGAGGTTTTTGACTTTCCTGTCTTCAATCTGTAGAGGCCTTTCTATAAATTTAAGTTGTTCATTTACCTCTATATCCTTGAGAGGTACTACCAGTGATTCATCAGCTAAGCATTTCTTGAGATTAGATACATGAAATACATCATGTATTCCTGCCATTTCCTCTGCCAGTTGTAACTGATAAGCTACATGTCCTATTCTTCTAATAATCTCAAAAGGTCCAACATACCTGGGACTTAGCTTTCCCCTCTTGATGAATCTTACTACTCCTTTCCAAGGAGAGACTTTTAATAACACTTTATCTCCTACCTGAAATTCTAACGGCTTGCGTCTGTTATCAGCGTAGCTCTTTTGTCGATCACGTGCTGCTTTCCGTCGTTCCTTGACTTGAATAATCTTGTCGGTTGTCTCTTGTACTATTTCAGGTCCAGAGAGTTGCTTTTCCCCAATTTATGCCCAACAGACTAGGGTTCGGCACTTTCGTCCATAAAGTGCTTCGAATGGTGCAGCATTGATACTTGTGTTATAACTGTTATTATAAGAAAATTCTATTGATGGTAAGTGTTCATCCCAATTACCTCCGAAATCAATTACACAAGCTCTAAGCATGTCTTCCATTGTCTGGATTGTCCTTCTGCTTTGTCTGTCCGTTTGAGGATGATAAGTTGTGCTTAGATTCAACTTGGTTCCCATTGCCTTTTGGAAACTTGCCCAAAAATAAGAGGTAAAACGACTATCCCTATCAGAAACAATTGATAAAGGAATTCCATGTAATGAAACTATTTCATTTACATATAGCTTGGCTAATTGTTCCATACTGAAAGTTTCCTTCATTGGTAGGAAATGAGCCGACTTAGTTAGCCTGTCTACAATCACCCAGATTGTATCATTGCCTTTCCTTGTTTTGGGCAATTTGGTAACAAAATCCATTGTTATCAATTCCCGTTTCCATACGGGCATCTCTAACTGTTGTAGTAAACCTGAGGGTTTCTGATGTTCAGCTTTGACTTGTGAACAGGTTAAACACTTAGAAACATAAGCTGCTATATCCTTTTTCATTCCTATCCACCAAAAATTCTTTCTTAAATCCTGATACATCTTATCACTTCCAGGATGCATCATGTACTTAGACTTATGGGCTTCTTCTAATATACGGTGACGTAAGTTTCCTAATTTAGGTATCCACATTCTTTTCTTATGGAATCTCCAAATTCCATCGGTTCCTTTTTCTAATTCTTTAATCATTCCTTTTAGCTTTTTAGTATCCTCCTTGATTACTGATTCTTGTGCTTCTCTTATTTGATCATTTAAATCTACTTGCAGATTTAATTTAAGAGAACGTACCCTTTTTGGTTTTTCATGATACTTTCGGCTTAAAGCATCAGCCACTACATTTGCCTTTCCTGCATGATACTGGATATTACAATCATAATCGCCAAGAATTTCCATCCAGCGTCTCTGCTTCATATTCAGCTCTTTTTACCCAAAGACATACCTTAAACTCTTATGATCGGTAAAAATGGTAAACTTACTACCATAAAGGTAATGTCTCCAAATCTTAAGGGCAAAAATTATTGCTCCTAATTCTAGATCATGGGTTGAATAATTCTCTTCATGGTTCTTAAGTTGTCTAGATGCGTAAGCTATAACCTTTTGACGTTGCATCAATACACATCTATAACCTAACTTAGAAGCGTCACAATAGACTACAAAATCTTCAGTTCCTTCTGGTAACACTAGTATGGGTGCGTGGGTTAATCTTTGCTTAAGAATTCTAAAAGCTTCTTCCTGTTTCGGTCCCCATTCAAACTTAACAGATTTACAAGTTAGCTTAGTTAAGGGAATGGCTATTCTAGAAAAATCTCGAATAAACCTTCTATAATAATCGGCCAATCCTAAGAAACTTCTAACCTCGGTTGGTGACTCAGGGGTTTTCCATTTGGTAATTGCCTTGATTTTTGTGGGATCCACATGAATTCCTTCATGAGTGACTAAGTGTCCAAGAAATTGTACCAGTTCTAACCAAAATTTGCACTTTGAAAATTTAGCATAAAGCTTTTTCTTTCTTAATAAACTTAAAAGTGCGTGCAAATGCTTTGCATGATCATCTTTACTTTTAGAATAGATAAGAATATCATCTATAAAGACAATTATGAATTCATCTAAATATGGCTTACATATTCGGTTCATCATGTCCATAAATGCGGCTGGGGCATTGGTTAAACCAAATGGCATGACAGTAAATTCATAATGGCCATACCTTGTTCGGAACGCGGTCTTAGGAATGTCCTCTTCCTGTACCTTCAATTGATGATATCCTGACCTTAAATCGATTTTTGAGAAAAATCGAGCACCTTGCAATTGATCAAACAGATCATCGATTCTTGGTAATGGGTACCGATTTTTAATCGTGAACTTGTTCAATTCGCGGTAATCAATGCACATACGCATCGATCCTTCTATCTTTTCAACGAATAAAATCGGTGCTCCCCATGGCGATGAACTTGGTTGTATGAATCCTTTCTCCAACAATTCGTCTAACTGTTTCTTCAGTTCCTGCATTTCTGCGGGTGCCAATCGGTAGGGTGCTTTGGCAATTGGTGCTGTTCCGTAGCAGATGGATCCTGAATTCGACTTTTGGAAATACATCTGAAAACTGAGATACTACCGGAATATCTTTTAGTTCTTTTCCTTTAGTGTTAGTGATTATGGAAATCAAATATACTATAGATCATTTTCTCATACAACTTGCTGTTTTCATTACAGAGAGGAATTTCGTGGATCTAGAGGGTTTATCTCCTTTTATTGTGATCTTTTCACCCCTTGGTGAATTTACTTGGATTGACTTTTGATCACATAAAATATTGGCTTTATTGGCTATTAACCATTCCATTCCTAATACAACATCAAATCCTACCAGATTCATTGGGTAAAGGTTTGCAATAAATTTTTTGATTTAAAAATTCTATTCTTGCTCCCTGCAAGATTTCAGAAATCCTAATGGTTTCTCCATTCACTGTCTCTACTAGACATTCTTATGGGAGTTTAGTTAATGATTGATTTAGAAGTTTGCAAAATGAAGTATTAATAAAACTTTGGTTCGCACCAGAGTCGAATAATACTTTAGCAAAAACATCATTAACTAAAAACGTACCGGCTATCACGTCTGGAATCATTTTGGCTTCATCTGCAGTCAGAACAAATGCCCTAGCATTTTTAGTGTTCTTGTTGTTTGTAGCAGGAGCTAATTTCGGACAGTTTGGCTTGATGTGGCCTTGTTCTCCACAATTGTAGCATATCCTGTTGTTGGCTTTCTTCCTGCAGTCTTCTTCCTTGTGTCCCGATATTTTGCAGAAATTGCAATATATGGAGCATCTTCCAGAATGCTTTCTTTTGCAATACTTGTAATAAGGTGCAGATGTGGAACCTACATTTTTCCCACGGTTGGAATTTCTAGAACGGAATTCCTGGGTATGCCTCTGAGCTAGGTTCCTCTTTTGATCCTCTTCCCGTGTACGCACTAACTCATATGTCAAGGTATTTGCTAATTCTACGGCTTCTTCTATGGTTTGAGGTCTAGCTGCCTTGACTACATGCCTAATCTCCCCGATTAATCCCCAGATGTATCGGGAGATTAATACTGGTTCAGGTGAGGCAAGGGTTGGTACTATTCTAGCATATTCAAAGAATGTAGTAGTACAACCCTTACTATCTACCCCGGTCATTCTAAGGTTCAGGAATTTGTTTGCTATCTGTTCCTTTTCATTAGGAGGGCAGAATTTCCTTTCTACCATGTTCTTAAATTCTTCCCATTCCATATTGTAAACCCTGTCACTTCCTCTAGACTGGAGGATTGTGTTCCACCATTCTAAGGCTGAGTTCTTAAACAGATTAGAAGCACACATTATTTTATCCTCTTCAGCACATTTGCTTATTTTTAAAACAACCTCAGTCTTTTCTATCCAGCGTAAAGTTGCAATGGGTCCTTCAGTGCCCGAGAATTCTATTGGTTTGCAGGACCAGAATTCTTTGTAAGAACAACCATAAGGCATAGTTCTTCTTCTTTTGGGAATGGGTGCTTGAAGTATAGGCCCATTGTTTACGCTGTGTTCAGGTTCAGTTGGTCGTTTACTGCTATTGTGACTTTTATTTTCAGCTTCCTTAACTTTCTTAATAATAAATGGCATCGCATCTATTATTCCTTGTGCCACTATGTGTTGGATGGCACTATTATCCACTTGATTTCCATTGTTATTGTTGTTCGGATTATCATTATTCGAGTTATTGTCATTCTGGTTTTCCTGGTTCACTTCGTTTTCCATCTGAATTTTAAACATTTACCACATATTAATATCACAAAATAATAGTTGATACAACTATTCACACAACACGCATATTGGTCAAAAACGTCGATCATTGCGACTTACTCTTTTTATATCTATATATGCATCTACTACAAACCAACACTGGAAATTAAAATTACAATACAACTAAATGGAAATTATACTATTAGTAGTAGGCATCCGTAGTAGTTTTTTTTTCATAAACATATTATATATATATATATATATATTATTACTTCCTCCTCCATCACATTCACGGATATGGATTCATTCAGAAATCCATATTGCGCTCGTCGTACTTCCAGACGAGTCGCTCTCCCACCTGTCGCATCCTTTCGCTACTCTCTAAAATTTCCTCACCAAATGTCCTGAGTTCTTGTACATTTTCTGCACTCATTGGGAGTGCAGGTTCTAGGACTAGGTTTGGAATCTGGGGTGCGGGTTCCTGGTACGGGTAAGCATTCTCTAAGATCTCTCTAATGTACTGGTCACTATCGTAGTAGGGATCTAGATGGTCCAATCCTGGGTATGCTCCTAGATTCGGCATGGGCATGTCTTCTGGAATCGGGTAACGTTGCGCATAGTCCCTCTTATCGTCCCACCACGGGTCATAATTTGGGTCTAAGGGATTGGGTGTTGGTACCCTAGGTATCTCCTCCAGGTTAAAATCATGCATTTCTACTTGATTTTCAGGGTTTTCTATCTCCATGGGCTGGTTGGGAAATGGTGGCTATGGTTGGGGTGCTATCAGTTGCTCCAGGTTAGGGTCAGCTGCAGTGGTTGCTAAGATATGAAAGTTGGCTAAACCCCTATTAATCATATCCTGGGCATGGGCGTCTGTTTCTCTTTTGGAGGCTGCTAGGACTCTCTGTTCTTGTAACTTTTTCATTCGCTTCCTACGCTCATGTGCTCCCCTACTGAACCATCCTCTTTTTTCTGAGGGAATGGCTCTTCAGACTAAGCCTTAAACACGAATATTCCTTCTTCAGTATCAGCAGAATACCCTAAGAAGGCAGGTTGTGAAGAAGCGCCTTCGCTTCTAGGCGAACCAGACAACTGACGATACGCGTCGGATGGTCCTTGGTCGCTCATACTGTAAACTAATAAATAGTCAAATAACACATAACATAAAATACAATTATGCACATAGTTCCATAATTTATTTCCTAAAACTTTAGATACCTTTTGTGTCAGCAGAACACTTCTGTGGCTGAATCAGTGGCTTAGCTCTGATATCACCTTCTGTCGCAACCCCCGCCCCCTTATCTGTCCTGAGAACGGGCGGCCGTGAACTCAGTGTTGGTGGTATCGGTGTTTATTAATTTGGCAGCGGAAATTACATCAGGACCGTAGTTAGAAAATATTTTATCAGAGTAAAAGACCCCATTTTATATAAATAAATACATTGGGACAAAACCCAAGTTTTCATTACAAACTGATTTATAGGGATAAATCCCATTTTATTGAAATAAAACGTCTTCTTTATTTAGGTAACTTTTATAGCCACTTTTTTCAAGCCTTCAGTGCTGTCCAGCTGGCTTCTAATTGGCTTTCACATTGTGTTACCTGAAACGCGTTTAAAAATATTTTGTCAGTGGGAAATACTGGTGAGTGAATCCCAGTTCAATCAAGAAAAGTTTTATTAATTTAAACAGTATTGAGAGCGATTACAATGTTTACATCTACACAATTACTCATTCAGTACTGTTAATCCTGACTGGTGGGTCATATTACACATTGGCTAACTCTTTGTCCAATGGTAACGTGTTCCACATTTTATATATAAAACCCCAACATATCGGCAGTAATTGTAGAATTACAAAGACTCAATCACTGCTAAATTGCATTGTAAAACATTTAAGGTTTTGTAAAAACAATTTGTAAAAAGGAGATTACTCACAAAAAGGTTTACAAAAAGAAGGATTACTCACATTGTTGTCTTAGATTTTCTGTAAGGGTTTCTTGGGAATTATCTATAATTTACACAAATGCACACGTGTTAGTATAATAACCCATTTTAACATTAGTAATACCCTCCCCGAGACGGCATTCCAACGACTACGTCGGGCAGAACCACGACAGCCGTTACGGAACCCTAGATCAATCGAGCAGTGAATCTAATACGTATCCAGGGGTTATGATACTTACAACGGAGCAGAACTTCGTTATTTAGGGGGGGTATTTTGCCCGGAAATTATGTTATCTATTCAGAAATTCGTTGAGAGAGAAAGAGACTGAGCGATTTGGGACTAAAGCCCGAGCTCCCTATTTATAGGGCCTGAACAAGGGTTTCTCGCGGCCCACGTAGACCTAAGGGTCGTCTTACGCGGCCCGCGTAGTAGGGGGTCTAGGCCGTAGCTGATCCGGGTCACGAATATAGGTCCAACACGTGCTGCCACGTGTCAACACCGGTGATGCCTCGTATTTGATCGCTCGCGGCCCGCGTAAGCAGTAGCCAAAGGCTACGCGCCCCGCGACAGCCTCAATTTTCTTGTTTTTATTTTATTTTTAATGCTATATCGTATTTTGGGCTCGGTTTTCACATACGGAGTGTATTTTAAGACATATTGGGGTATTTTAATATATTTTAGGGTGTCGAAATATTTAGGAGGGTTGTTATAAATAGGGATCTGGATAATCATTCAACACTTAGAATCGTCGGAACTTAGTGAAACAATCTATTTCAGACAACAGGAAGTC
This sequence comes from Helianthus annuus, assembly GCF_002127325.2. Lineage (NCBI taxonomy): Eukaryota > Viridiplantae > Streptophyta > Magnoliopsida > Asterales > Asteraceae > Helianthus > Helianthus annuus. The sequence continues at coordinate 140,642,276 of NC_035442.2, forward strand.
CCCTCTCGCGCGAGAGGTTTATCCTCTCTGGCGAGTGCGCCATCATTTCGGACGACTGGAGATGTTTCAAGGTGAAATCAGTTTGGTTTTGGTTGAACTAATTACCTTCTCGGTTGGAATTGGCTCTAACATGAAACCACAGCTATTGACTTAGCTTGTGAGCTCAGAGATTCTCTAATTTGGCCAAGTTCAAAATAAAAAATTTGTTTGTCAAAAAGTTTGAAAGATTATCTACACTTCCAGCTTGGTCCTCAATGAATTGAGAGTTAGTATCTCTTTTCCATTGCAAATCTAAGAAACCAGGTGAAGGATTTGTGAAGAATCTTGTAAAAGTTTTTAAAATGTGGAAGAAGAAGAAGAAGAAGAAGAAGAAGAAGAGAGTGTTAATGAGTATCAAACTCACTTTGGAAGTGGCTAAGACAAGCTCCAAGAAATGCTCGAAGTCAGCTTTGAGAGAAAAGTTTGGAGTTGTGAAGGTTTGAAATGAAGGAAATGAGCTGGTATTTATAGTGAGGGACAAGTTTGGGACGACTGGGTATTTGGGACGACTGGGTCCTCTCGTGCGAGAAGGACTAGTCCCTTATGCTCGGATTTCAAATTTGCGTACTTTGTCAGTTTTAAGCGTTTTAAACATATATGTGCAATGTATAAGTGTAGCGCATAAATAAATGAATGTATAAACGAATTTTGCATGTATAACAAGTATGAATTTGCGTATAAATAGTATCAAGTATGTTTGTATCACGAATGTTTAACAAGTATTTATGAATAATGAATAACACAAGTGTATAAAAGATCGAATTTTCATTATAATTCAAGTCCCGAGTTAGAATGTTTGAAATGAGATACGATTACAAGGGAATACAAGTTTCTATAAATGGAAAATACAAACAAACTTGCTTAATAAGGAAAGTTACAAAAAGCGAGGCGTTACAGCCACTGACCTCCACTACAAGCTGCTTACGATTTCTGGCGAGGAAGAAGGGACTTTTTGCAGATATATTTCCACCAAAGATAGATCTCGCTTGTACTTCTCTCACTATTGTTTTCGCTTTAGTAGATTTCGCCTAGCTGTAACATCCCAAAACCCGAATGTTTATATTTGTTAAATGTTCTAATATGGTACATCAAGAAACACATAACTAGGTTATTTATCCTAGTTAAAAGTATGGTAGAAACAAATAAGGGATGAAAGTTGTGTCAACTTTAATTAAGTGACAAACTTGAGGGGCTATAGTGGGGCAAAATGAAAGTTGAAATTATAAAAAAAAAATAATATGCCTACATACACACACACAATCGTGTGTTCTGGAAGGAGATCGAGCTCCATGGGAGCCAAAACCCTAACAAGACTAAATCACCAAATTGAAGGGTTTATTATGGCTCAAATTCAAGAAAGAACATGGATTAATGATCACCTAAGTATTTCCTACATCAAGTAAGTTGAATTTTGCAATTTGGTGATGTTTGATTTAGTGGGTTTAGTATAATTCATGAATGTAATGATGAATCTAGTATGAGTGATGGTTGCCATAGATGTGTAAACATCAAGATATGTTGAATTTTGAATATGAACATGGATTTAAGCAAAACCCATTTGCATGTTAAGGAATGACTAGAAATTTTGAGATTTCTACTTGTTAATTAGTTGTTGTGGATGATTTTGTTATGACTAATTGATGTCACAATCATATGTTCCTAGTTAGAATGAAATATTGTTACAACTTGATTGATTGTGAATGAACTATGTGAAGAATTAGTAGGAATCACATTTTAAAAGCTTGTACATAATGCTTTGTTAGTAGTACACCCACCAAGTGTTCGATGAAATGCCCAAGAGAGCAAAATTTGTGAAATTGTATGAAGGCTATGGGTAATTGTGTATAGAAGGTGCTTATTGTGTAGCCGATAACAAATTAATAAGTTGAGTATGCTTATGGTGGTATCGTTATGAGAATTCGGATTTGAATGTATGGTTTGGTAAAATTATGCATTAGGAACTTGCACCTTAAGTTCCAATAATGTAGTGCTCGCCATGTACTTTATGCGTTTGATTCATGGTGATTAAGTGCAAATGTGTACGAATTTGAGATGCGTAGTTTATTGATAAGTGATAATGTTGGAATTATGTCATGTACATAGGTAAGATGATAATTTGATTGTGCGAATATTGAACAATGTGGTTGTTGAATGTAGAGTTATGAAAGCATAAGTAGGTGTATATTGTGTATGTGACTAGATGATCGTATGTTCGTATGTATTTTAGTATATGGGTATGAAATGTTTATGGTGTCATTGGTATAACGACCACATCGGAATGGATATATGTTCCTAAGTTGGAAGTTTGCATACTCAACCGTTAACCTTATGAAAAGTAAATAAATATTAGAATAGCATGGATAGATCATATTATATGATTGTAAGACTAGGAGGATTGAATGATGCATGATGAATCATTATGTTTCATACTTGATGGTATGTTAAAGTGTGTAAATTAGAATGATGCATTGCTATATTATGCCTTGTGCTTGTTGAAATTGACTATTGAAAGTCAAATGCGAGATATGAACTAGACATGATTAGTGACATGTAGATCTCGAATGCTAACAAGAATGTGAATGTAGTGAGGTGTAGATGATAAGCATCATGTCAAGAGGACGCAAGCACAAATGGCAATCGGGTCAAGAGGAGACAAGGAAACGGTCACGAATACGGACGCTTAAGGTAAGTGATTCCGACTCACTTCTTAGTATAAATGTAGAATCCTAATATTTTTATGTGTGGGTAAGAATGATGCAAGGGATATGTAATAATTGTGAGTTTTAAGTTAAGTGTTACTTATAACGAAGGAGTTGTTATAACAAAGGAAATTTTGATGGTACTAAACGGGTCGAATAATCATGTATATGTATAGTAGCAATGATGAAGTTTGTAAAAGATTAAGGACCCGGGGTAAGGATTCTTAGTATAAGATGTAGGGAAATGTTTTACGGACAATTAGAAACAAGTTCCAAGTGATTCGGACGCAAAACGAATGAATTACGCGAGTTTTAGTATTTTAAAGGAAGGCTGATACAGGGGCCACCGTAAGCTACGGTAGCCACCGTAGCTTACGGTGGGTGCTGGGAATGTTGTTTCTGCCGTAAGGCAGGTTAGGGCCGCCGTAAGGAATTGGAGGCCACCGTAAGCTACGGTAGCCACCGTAGCTTACGGTGGAGGTCTGATGTAATTGTTTTGTTTGTGTAGTTTCTTCGTTTTTCTTCAAACGCGGACCCCCGTGAACCCATTCCAAGCCTTGTTAAGCTCTATAATGATCCCTAACCCTACTAAATGGCTTGGTAGGTCATGGATGAGTATGAAGCTCATCTTTAAGATCCGAAAGATATTTTAAAAGCATTCGTGACATGTGATTTAGTTCGAAATATGTGATCGTGTACGCGGGGTAATGGATTAAGTATGTGAGTAGGTATGCTTGTAGGGATTAGGGCATGTATGTATGTATGTATGTAATCACCTAAGTAGGTAAGTCGTATGCCGTAATGTATGCATGTATGTAAGTATGTGAGCAGGTAAGTTTATATGTAGTAATGCGCGTATGTATGTAGGTAAGTATGCGAGTAGGTATTCTTGTATGAAGTAATATATGTATGAATGTGTGTAGGTATGTATGTACGTAGTTATGTATGTAATGCATACGTGGTTTTCAATACTCTTAAGTATTGACAATATTAACATCGTGCCTCGAGAACGAATTGTGGTGCAGGTTCTCCATCGAGGTTCGTTAAGGATTAAGCACCCGGAGGGAATGACTACATCTAGAAAGTTAACGGATGGAGAGAATATGTGGATAGAACGAATCTAGACCACGCAATTAAGAATCTTGTTTGCATGTAATGTGTGCTAATGTTTCGATTGTATGTGTTGGGTGCAGGTAGTACGAATCACAGATTTTTCATTCCAAGAATAGCGATCAAAGACCGAGTCACTAGTCGGATTGTACGGGAATACTTGATTATGTAAAATGATAGTTATAGTGTATGTTTCTGTTATGTAAATGAGTACAAAAGCTAGTCTTGTTGTAAGAAAGTATTTTATAATGAATTTGCAAGTAGGGCAAAAACGTGTTCATCGAAAGAAATTTTTATGGAACGATTTTTCCGCTGCGTCTTTTCAGTTATAACGTGTTAGGGTGTTACAAGTTGGTATCAGAGCCCTGGTTTGAGAGAATCAAGTAGAAGGAGGTAAATACTTGAACTCAAACCGGTGTGCTCTCGTGATTAAGGACCCGTACAACCTAAGACTCGATCAAGATCTAAGGAAAGAAGCCAAGGTAAGTATGTGTTTAAGTATGTATTTGAAGATAACTAACAGTATGTTATGTCTAAGGACAGTATGACTGCTTGGAAAGGATGATTCGTAAATGCGGTCTAGCGCCGGCACCAAAGTATGTAATATGACATATTGATCAAGGTACGTAAAATTAGCTTATGGGAGCATGAAATGGTATAATTGAGTAAGAGAAAGAAAATTTTAAATGAAATATAGTAATAATATGGTAAGGAAGTTTTGAAAATGTTACACGTGCCGAAACTTAAATCTGCGGACATAAGGTGGCGATTACGCGAAGGCACGAAACTAGTATGTGGATTGCGTACCTGGCCAGTACACAAGAAACATATGATGTTCGTGAGACCGTGATAATTGTTACAGGTACGTCCGTTAGAATTAGGTAGTAGGTGGACGTGAGGGGTGAATGAAAAGAAATGTAAGACTTTCAGGAATGAAAGTATGAACGATATGCTGCAATCCGCGAGGCGGACTCGAAGCATGAAAGGAATGAAGTATGAATGATCTGTTGAATCCGCGAGACGGAATCAACACGTGTAAGGAATGAAAAATATGAATGGAATGTTTGAATCCGCGAGACGGATTCAAGGAATGAAAGGCCCGAAGGGAATGTTTGAATCCACAAGACGGATTTGAAACGTATAAAAGGTAAAGTTTGCACACATCAGTATTGTGTCGATAATTGACCATAGTTATGTCAAACGAGTTCTATGAATAAATGTAAAGTAAATGAACAAAAGGATGATCATAATGGGCTCGCAAAGCTAAAATTAAAAATGAAAGAAAGAAGTTTTAAACCCGTTAGATGTTAAATCTGTTAGTAATCGATCCGTAATAGTTGTAATGTAGGGCGGACTATGACCCAGACAATAATGTAAGTATGAATGGAAAGGGTAAGCTTGGTCATGAGTATCGAAATAACGTAATGAATGATTTTGTAAGTAAGTATGAATGGAAGGAAGTACGAACATATACCTCGATGCATATACTACAAATAAGAAATGTTAGTTGGCCTCGAAAGATTAAATTATGAAGGTTGGTGAACTAAGTAACCAGAATGAAAAAGTTTCGTGTAAGAAATGAAAAGTACTAACTGTTAAATTTCTTGAAGGTAATGTTAAAATCCTTGGTGTGATGAAACCAACAGAATTGGTGAAGAGATGTGTTCGAATGGAGGCACATTACATGGATGAATGGAATCTAGCCTGGTCTGGCTAGTACTCGTGAAGAAGGTGGACAGATCTGATTTACAGATCGTTGTGGTATGGAATGAAAACGAGGTAAGTAAAGTGTTTTAATTTATGACGGATAAGTATAAAATGGTAAATTGAAATCGCCCAGCAAATTGAATGGTGAAAGAAGTATGGTATAGTATGTAATGGTTGATTCCTTTATAGTTAACATAAGGAGAGAACCATGTCATTAGGAATTACGTTTTATAAGTTATGAGCGAAATTTTTTGGGTATGGGATTAAACTCGCATATGAAGAACCTGTATCGTGCTCTTGTGTGGGCAACTTTAGCGATGTATGAATTGAGAAGGATAGTAATGTAGGACAAATGAGGTAAGTTGAAGGTAAAGTATGAGAAACATATACATATTAGTAAAGAATGGTGTTGAGATTATGTCAAATCTCTAGTTTTTGAACATAACTGCCAACTATAATCTGTTGTATATGTTAGTATGAGTGAATTGAAGATACATGTGCATATATATATAATTAGTTGATCATGTACTTATGTACATGCGTGTCTTTCGCCATGATTATGAAATGAAAGTGGTATCATTAGTATGGCCGACTAGGTTTAGATGAGTATATGATCATAGGTCGGAAGTATATGAGTAAGATGGTTGACTACTAACCTTGATGCTCGACATGTGGGCCATGTTCATTTGAGCAAGACATTGTAGAAAAGATACACATGGCATAAATAACAATAGTGACCATGAAAGTAATGTTTAGTCTTCATGTAAGTATAACAAGCGAGTTTTAAGGGGGTGATTTCGATTGTAAAAATAAGTCATAGGATGATTATTGTGACACCTCGGATCTTTCCGGATAACCTTTCGATGTATCAAACGTGTACGTAATCGACTAACAGTAAAAATGTATGAAAAACTATTTGTTATTATATGTCGATTTACTTATGTGTATATATATATATATATATATATATGTGTGTTATATATATGTAAACCGAAACCTCGACCTGACTCGAGACCACGGTCTCGAGTGAACAGTAGCAATGGGCCGGTTTAGGCCTTGTGACCGAGGGCCCAACCCGGAACACCCCTAGCCCAATTCGGAACCTTATATAAACCCAACCCCACCTCCCTTATCCATTTTTCACACTCTCCTCTCATCTTCTTCACTAAACCCTAAAACCCTAGCACAACACTACAATCCTTCTTCTTCTTCTTCTCGGGTTCAACCAAATCAAGAACATACTCGGCTTTAGCTCGGAACCACCAACCGGAAGCTCATCCATCGAACCCACACACCTTGAATCTCTACCGGTTAGTGTTTTGTTGATTTATATGGTTCTTGATTATTATTAGTGGTAGGTTAGATAGCATGGGTATTGGTTTGTGCTTGTTGATGTTGATGATTAGAAAGATGCTTGTTGTTTTGCAAATTATTGTTGATTCCGGTTTGTGTGTGTGTCTCAGTTTGTTAAGTAGTTTGGATAGATTGTGGTCATTATAAATGTATGTTTCGGATATGTGCTAATTGCTTGAATGATCATATTAAGGGCTTGATTATGAGGTTTTAAGTGCACAGTTTTGGGTTTTAGTAGTATGTCTTTGTTTGAATGATTTTCAGCTTATTAGGGGGATTGGTTATAGTTATTGCTTGAATATTATGTAAAATGATGATGATGAACATGAAGAACAATTTGAATGCCTTTGAAATATTTTTGAAATGTGTATATTTGATCTGTTTTGGCTATTGATCAGACAAACAAACATGTTTTAGTGGAAATGGTACGTATTGGTTTCATGAAAATGCATTTCTATTGGTTCGTACAAATGACAGGTTCTAGAAGGTCTTCATGCACACGTAACCACGGTTGCGAGTCGGAACCCCTGGTTGCGACTCGAAACCACAACAGGAATTGTCGAGACCTCCCGGTTGCGAGTCGCAATCAACGCGTATCGATCCGATTGCGAGTCGTAACCACAGCTGCTTTGTCGGAACCGCCGGTTGCGAGTCGGAATCTCTGATTACGAGTCGCAACCAAAGCATGACGAACCGAGACCTCGGTTGCGAGTCGCAACCTTGGTTGCGAGTCACCTCCGTCTCGACTGGGCTGTTATTGGGCCAATGTACTTGTTGGATTGTCTGTTAACTGGATTGCTTGTGTAACTGCTTAGGCCCAATAGCCCCACTGTTGTGTGTTGGACTCTCTGTTGACTGGGCTGCATGTATATCTGCTACTGTATGTATATATGTTACTGTTTGTATTTCTGCCTGTTAACTGTTTGTACACGTGCATGCTATACGTGTTTACTTGTACCCGACTTGACCCATACTTGGTAACCATGCTAGGACGTGGTGACCAACATACTTAACCAAGTAACGTATCATACCGAGCAACCCAATGTGAGTTCACAACTTAAAAGCATGCGTCCCGGTGGTTTGGGACACGAGACTAAAACAACCCTATCCCCTTGTAAAGGGGATACCGTCTACATTCCTTCCCTAGTTATTGGGAACAAACTTACTTTATCTTCCCTTGTATCGGGAAACCTTTTTAGTTAATTACTGTTTATACGGAATGCAATCAACGGCACTAAACGCAACTCTATCACTCAAGTCCCTACTACATAATACCGATTAGTCGCCGGTGCCAGGCGAACGGGTTATTAGTTGATAGCGCTATTTAGGTCTTACCAGCCTCACACCGTGCCATGGTATGGGATCGGTCGTGAACTAATGTACTCAGGCATCCGTCAATGATGATAGAACATTGACATCGGGGCATCCTGCGGAAACGCATTCGGTTACCTAGTGTTCGGTATTGGAAAAACAGTTTAGTTGCTAACTTTTGGGGTAGCTCCCCTTGGCATGTATAAACGGATAAATTAACTGGTGAAACAAGTTTTTGGTAATTAAAACTGGACAACTAGTGAACTCACTCAGCATTATTGTTGACCCCTTACTGCATGCTTTGCAGGTGGCCAGTGACTGGAGCAGCTGCTTGGGATGTGTAGTGGTCGTCTGCCCGTGTGTTGGGCATTTATTATGCTTACCTTATGAACACTGTTAAAACTATTTAATTGTGCTTCCGCTACTTGTTACTGTTTTAAACTTGAAACCCTAAACTCTGAACTTGATATTTGCTAATCTTATGGTTAGTAAGTATTACTTTAATATTAACCAATGCTTAGTATAATTGGTGGCTGGATCCTGGTCAGTCACGCCCTCAAAGCGGGTGTCATCCGCGGGTGGATTTTGGGGGTGTGACAGATTGGTATCAGAGCCATTGGTTATAGTGAACTTGGTTTTAAAAAAGGGGAAAAATCTTTTTGAGAAAAACCAGACTATAACCCGTGACTCGTGACGACACTACACTCCAAGTACAAGGCTCGACTTATCTGACCTCATAGCTCGGACCCATAGTCACTTGCTTAATTGTCTTATGCTTCCTGCTTTACTATACGTACTAGTTTGCCTGATTAGATAGATACATCTTCTCTCTTCTATCTTATTCTCGCTATGTTACGACATCGCACTCATACTATGTTTTCTGGTTATGAAGACAATGAGTGGACGCGGACGAGGAAACGTCAACATGACTCAGGCTCAGTTCACTAGCCTGCTCAACACTGTGGCTGCAGCTTTCGCAGCTCACCCTATAGGTCAGCCTGCACCTGTGCAACCACGTGTTTGTACCTTCAAGACCTTCATGGATTGCAAGCCTCTTCCGTTCAGTGGCACTGAGGGTGCCATAGGACTCCTACACTGGATCGAGAAGGTCGAAGCTGTTTTCGCTGTCTGCGAGTGTCCCCCTGCTAATTGGGTGAAGTTTGCTACTGGTACTCTTGAGGGAAGCGCACTTTCATGGTGGAAAGCGCAAATTCAAATGCTTGGTTTGGAGACTGCTAACGCTACTGCGTGGGAAGATTTCAAGAATATGATCAAGGAAGAGTACTGTCACAGGGATGACATCCACAAGCTGGAAAATGAGTACTATGAACTCAAGATGGTTGGGTCAGAGATTGAGACCTACACCAAGCTGTCCAACGACTATGCTGCTCTTTGTCCAAACATGTCTCGACCTATGTATCGAAGGATCGAACTGTACATCAAGGGTCTGGCTCCAGAAAGCCGAAGCCATGTAACTTCAGCCAACCACACTACCATTCAGCCAATCGTTCGACTTGCTCACAAACTCACTGATCAGGCTGTGGAAGAGGGCAGGTTGCCCAAAAGGATCAGTGCTGCGGAAGGAACTTCTAGTGATGGCAAACGAAAGTGGGATGGAAATCAGGGCAAGGATGCGAACCCTACCCAAGCCCCAGCTCAACAAAGGAAAACTGACAACAACAAGGGCACTCAGCAACAGGGTGGCTACCGGGGAAACTACCCTAAGTGCAACAAGTGTAACAGGCACCACAATGGGGCATGCAACAAGGGTCAGTGTCAGCGATGCCACAAGATGGGGCACGAAGCAAAGGATTGTAGAAGTCAGTTCCCGGCAAGACAGAATCAGCAACAACCCCAACAGCAACAGCAACAGGGAAACAACAGAGCATGTTTTAAATGTGGGGCAACAGGGCACATGCGAAAGGATTGCCCTGAACTGAATCAGAATCGCAACAACAATCAGGGAGCTGGGAACAATGAGCAGAACAACAATGCTGGGAATGCAAGAGGAAGAGCTTTCGTGATTGGAGCTGGAGAAGCAAGGAACGATCCCAACGTCGTGGCGGGTAAGTTCCTACTTGATGATCGTTATGTTTCTGTGTTATTTGATTCCGGTGCCGATGCCAGTTATGTATCCCTTCGCATTAGTAAGAAACTTAAGCACTCGCCTGCATTATTAAGTTCTAAGCACATCGTCGAGATAGCTAATGGTAAGAACATCGAGGCCACGCATGTGATCCACGGCTGCACCCTAGAATTGTCTGGCCACACGTTTAGTATCGATCTTTTCCCTGTTAAACTTGGAAGCTTCGACGTCGTCATTGGTATGGACTGGTTATCCAAACATCGCGCTGAAATCCTCTGTCAAGAGAAAGCAGTTCGTATACCTCGCCGTTCTGGTCAACCCCTCATCGTCCAAGGCAACAAAGGTGGAGAAGTCACAGGCATTATCTCGCTTTTAAAAGCCCAGAAGTGTTTACAGAAAGGGCACACCGCTATCTTAGCACTTGTCACCAACGCTCACGAAAAGGAAAAGAGGATTGAAGATTTTCCTGTAGTACGTGATTATCCCGAGGTATTTCCTGAGGAACTACCTGGACTCCCTCCTCACCGTCAGGTCGAATTTCAAATCGAGCTAGCTCCCGGAGCAGCACCCATAGCTCGTGCACCGTACCGTTTAGCCCCTGCAGAACTGAAGGAACTCTCGACGTAACTACAAGAACTATTGGATAAAGGATTTATCCGTCCTAGTTCATCACCCTGGGGAGCCCCAGTACTCTTTGTCAAGAAGAAGGATGGCACATTCCGAATGTGCATCGACTACCGTGAGTTGAACAAGGTTACCATCAAGAATCGTTACCCTCTCCCGCGTATCGACGACCTGTTCGATCAGTTGCAAGGATCGAGCTACTATTCAAAGATTGACCTGCGATCAGGCTATCATCAGCTGAGAGTTCGTAATGAAGATATCTCCAAGACTGCGTTCAGGACTCGTTATGGCCATTACGAGTTCCTCGTCATGCCGTTTGGAATGACTAACGCACCTGCAGTGTTCATGGATCTTATGAACCGCGTATGTAAGCCTTACCTCGACAAATTTGTGATTGTGTTCATCGACGACATTCTGATTTATTCGAAAAGTCGAGGGGAGCACGAACAGCACCTACGCCTCATCCTCGAACTCCTTCGCAACGAGCAACTGTACGCCAAATTCTCTAAATGTGACTTCTGGCTTCGAGAAGTCCATTTCCTCGGCCATGTAGTTAATAAGAACGGAATTCACGTCGACCCCGCTAAGATCGAATCGATAAAGAACTGGCCTACGCCTAAGACTCCCACTGAAGTTCGCCAATTCTTGGGTTTAGCAGGCTACTACCGCAGATTTATTCAGGGATTCTCCAAGATTGCACAACCTCTCACAACTCTTACTCAGAAAGGCGTCGCCTACAAGTGGAATGCAGCACAGGAATCTGCTTTTCAGAGGCTTAAGAATAACCTCTGTAGCGCTCCTATTCTCTCGTTACCTGAAGGCACTGACGACTTTGCGGTTTACTGCGATGCGTCTATTCATGGACTCGGTTGCGTGTTAATGCAACGCGAGAAAGTTATTGCCTACGCCTCTCGACAACTCAAGACGCATGAAAAGAACTACACGACGCACGACTTGGAACTAGGAGCAGTGGTTTTTGCTCTTAAGATATGGAGACATTACCTGTACGGTACCAGGTGCACCATTTACACCGATCACAGGAGTCTCGAGCATATCTTTAGGCAAAAGGAGTTGAACATGAGACAACGTCGATGGGTCGAACTCTTGAATGACTACGAATGCGCCATCAAATACCATCCGGGCAAAGCCAATGTCGTGGCAGACGCCCTCAGCCGAAAGGACACCGTACCAAAGCGCGTGCGAGCACTGCAACTTACCATCCAGTCTAACCTCCCTACCCAGATTCGAAATGCTCAAGTTGAAGCATTGAAGCCGGAAAACATCAGGGCTGAGGCTCTGCGAGGATCGAGACAGCAACTAGAACAGAAAGAAGATGGTGCTTACTATGTAACAGGGCGTATCTGGGTTCCTCTCTTTGGAGATTTACGTGAACTCGTGATGGACGAAGCCCACAAGTCCCGCTACTCAGTACATCCTGGTTCGGACAAGATGTACCACGACTTGAAGACTACATATTGGTGGCCTGGTATGAAGGCCCACATAGCAACATACGTCAGCAAATGCTTGACTTGCGCAAGAGTCAAGACAGAATACCAGAAGCCAGCAGGTCTACTCCAACAACCAGAAATCCCGAAATGGAAATGGGAGCAAATTTCCATGGATTTTGTTACAGGGTTACCTAGATCTCAACGCGGAAACGATGCTATTTGGGTAATAGTAGATCGATTGACCAAGTCCGCGCACTTTCTGGCTATTAAGGAAACAGACAAGTTTTCTACCTTGGCTGAGATTTACTTAAAGGAAGTAGTTTCGAGGCACGGAGTGCCAACCTCAATTATTTCCGACCGAGATGCTCGATTCACTTCGGAATTGTGGCAAGCTATGCACAAATGCTTTGGCTCACGTTTGGATATGAGCACTGCTTATCACCCGCAAACGGATGGACAATCCGAACGCACCATCCAAACTCTCGAAGACATGCTTAGAGCGTGTGTGATCGATTTTGGCAAGAACTGGGAGAAGCATCTACCGTTAGTAGATTCTCTTACAACAACAGCTACCACACCAGTATTCAGGCAGCAACTTTTGAGGCATTGTACGGTCGTAAATGCCGGTCACCTCTCTGCTGGGCGGAAATCGGTGATAGTCAAATCACGGGCCCAGAGATGGTGGTAGATACAACGGAAAAGATTGCCCAGATCAGACAACGCATGGCGGCAGCTCGTGACCGTCAGAAGAGCTACGCTGATAAGCGTAGGAAACCATTGGAATTCCAGGTCGGTGACCGGGTTCTACTTAAAGTCTCACCCTGGAAGGGTGTGGTTCGCTTTGGTAAACGGGGCAAGCTTAATCCGCGATATATCGGACCATTCGAAATTACCGAGAAGATCGGTAAGGTTGCTTATAGATTGAATCTGCCTGAAGAACTGAGTGCGGTACACAACGTTTTCCACGTATCTAACCTGAAGAAGTGTTTGTCGGATGAAACACTTGTAATTCCTTTTAAGGAATTGACTATTGACGAACAGCTACACTTTACTGAGGAACCGATTGAAATCACTGATCGAGAGATCAAAATCCTCAAACGTAGCCAGATACCTCTTGTACGAGTCCGTTGGAACTCGCGACGCGGCCCAGAGTATACCTGGGAGCGGGAAGACCAGATGAAGCACAAGTATCCCCAGCTGTTCCCTAACGAAAATCCCAGCACTGAAGCTACGAACGAATTTCGGGACGAAATTCCAAACTAACGGGGGGATGATGTGACACCCCGTTGAAACGCTTTCACTTACACAAGCTTGACAGTGGCTGCCTTAACTTTCGGGACGAAAGTTCCTAAAACTTGGGGATAATGTGACACCTCGGATCTTTCCGGATAACCTTTCGATGTATCAAACGTGTACGTAATCGACTAACAGTAAAAATGTATGAAAAACTATTTGTTATTATATGCCGATTTACTTATGTGTATATATATATATATATATGTGTTATATATATGTAAACCGAAACCTCGACCTGACTCGAGACCACGGTCTCGAGTGAACAGTAGCAATGGGCCGGTTTAGGCCTTGTGACCGAGGGCCCAACCCGGAACACCCCTAGCCCAATTCGGAACCTTATATAAACCCAACCCCACCTCCCTTATCCATTTTTCACACTCTCCTCTCATCTTCTTCACTAAACCCTAAAACCCTAGCACAACACTACAATCCTTCTTCTTCTTCTTCTCGGGTTCAACCAAATCAAGAACATACTCGGCTTTAGCTCGGAACCACCAACCGGAAGCTCATCCATCGAACCCACACACCTTGAATCTCTACCGGTTAGTGTTTTGTTGATTTATATGGTTCTTGATTATTATTAGTGGTAGGTTAGATAGCATGGGTATTGGTTTGTGCTTGTTGATGTTGATGATTAGAAAGATGCTTGTTGTTTTGCAAATTATTGTTGATTCCGGTTTGTGTGTGTGTCTCAGTTTGTTAAGTAGTTTGGATAGATTGTGGTCATTATAAATGTATGTTTCGGATATGTGCTAATTGCTTGAATGATCATATTAAGGGCTTGATTATGAGGTTTTAAGTGCACAGTTTTGGGTTTTAGTAGTATGTCTTTGTTTGAATGATTTTCAGCTTATTAGGGGGATTGGTTATAGTTATTGCTTGAATATTATGTAAAATGATGATGATGAACATGAAGAACAATTTGAATGCCTTTGAAATATTTTTGAAATGTGTATATTTGATCTGTTTTGGCTATTGATCAGACAAACAAACATGTTTTAGTGGAAATGGTACGTATTGGTTTCATGAAAATGCATTTCTATTGGTTCGTACAAATGACAGGTTCTAGAAGGTCTTCATGCACACGTAACCACGGTTGCGAGTCGGAACCCCTGGTTGCGACTCGAAACCACAACAGGATTTGTCGAGACCTCCCGGTTGCGAGTCGCAATCAACGCGTATCGATCCGATTGCGAGTCGTAACCACAGCTGCTTTGTCGGAACCGCCGGTTGCGAGTCGGAATCTCTGATTACGAGTCGCAACCAAAGCATGACGAACCGAGACCTCGGTTGCGAGTCGCAACCTTGGTTGCGAGTCACCTCCGTCTCGACTGGGCTGTTATTGGGCCAATGTACTTGTTGGATTGTCTGTTAACTGGATTGCTTGTGTAACTGCTTAGGCCCAATAGCCCCACTGTTGTGTGTTGGACTCTCTGTTGACTGGGCTGCATGTATATCTGCTACTGTATGTATATATGTTACTGTTTGTATTTCTGCCTGTTAACTGTTTGTACACGTGCATGCTATACGTGTTTACTTGTACCCGACTTGACCCATACTTGGTAACCATGCTAGGACGTGGTGACCAACATACTTAACCAAGTAACGTATCATACCGAGCAACCCAAGGTGAGTTCACAACTTAAAAGCATGCGTCCCGGTGGTTTGGGACACGAGACTAAAACAACCCTATCCCCTTGTAAAGGGGATACCGTCTACATTCCTTCCCTAGTTATTGGGAACAAACTTACTTTATCTTCCCTTGTATCGGGAAACCTTTTTAGTTAATTACTGTTTATACGGAATGCAATCAACGGCACTAAACGCAACTCTATCACTCAAGTCCCTACTACATAATACCGATTAGTCGCCGGTGCCAGGCGAACGGGTTATTAGTTGATAGCGCTATTTAGGTCTTACCAGCCTCACACCGTGCCATGGTATGGGATCGGTCGTGAACTAATGTACTCAGGCATCCGTCAATGATGATAGAACATTGACATCGGGGCATCCTGCGGAAACGCATTCGGTTACCTAGTGTTCGGTATTGGAAAAACAGTTTAGTTGCTAACTTTTGGGGTAGCTCCCCTTGGCATGTATAAACGGATAAATTAACTGGTGAAACAAGTTTTTGGTAATTAAAACTGGACAACTAGTGAACTCACTCAGCATTATTGTTGACCCCTTACTGCATGCTTTGCAGGTGGCCAGTGACTGGAGCAGCTGCTTGGGATGTGTAGTGGTCGTCTGCCCGTGTGTTGGGCATTTATTATGCTTACCTTATGAACACTGTTAAAACTATTTAATTGTGCTTCCGCTACTTGTTACTGTTTTAAACTTGAAACCCTAAACTCTGAACTTGATATTTGCTAATCTTATGGTTAGTAAGTATTACTTTAATATTAACCAATGCTTAGTATAATTGGTGGCTGGATCCTGGTCAGTCACGCCCTCAAAGCGGGTGTCATCCGCGGGTGGATTTTGGGGGTGTGACAATTATAATACGCGCATAATAATATATCAAACCCTCTTGAAGAGCTTAAAGGTAAACAGTAATAATTGTATACATTTGGAAAAGGGTTCACTGAATGAAATGTTAATTGATAGTATGTACTAGAAACTGGCAATGTAAAATGGAAGACACTAATAAGAGCTCTGGATCAGACCCTGATTTTCGTGTGATTATGGAAGTTAATTACTAATCTAAGAAGATCACAATGCGTACGATCGTAATTATTCATGGCTAAGACTTTTGCCAGAACCCCGCATGAATTATGTTGTAATGTGCCCATTAAATGAGAACGTTAGAAAGGTAAGAGAAGGAACGAGAAAGGTTTCGGGGACGAAACCTTCTTTAAGGGGGGTAGATTTGTAACATCCCAAAACCCGAATGTTTATATTTGTTAAATGTTCTAATATGGTACATCAAGAAACACATAACTAGGTTATTTATCCTAGTTAAAAGTATGGTAGAAACAAATAAGGGATGAAAGTTGTGTCAACTTTAATTAAGTGACAAACTTGAGGGGCTATAGTGGGGCAAAATGAAAGTTGAAATTATAAAAAAAAAATAATATGCCTACATACACACACACAATCGTGTGTTCTGGAAGGAGATCGAGCTCCATGGGAGCCAAAACCCTAACAAGACTAAATCACCAAATTGAAGGGTTTATTATGGCTCAAATTCAAGAAAGAACATGGATTAATGATCACCTAAGTATTTCCTACATCAAGTAAGTTGAATTTTGCAATTTGGTGATGTTTGATTTAGTAGGTTTAGTATAATTCATGAATGTAATGATGAATCTAGTATGAGTGATGGTTGCCATAGATGTGTAAACATCAAGATATGTTGAATTTTGAATATGAACATGGATTTAAGCAAAACCCATTTGCATGTTAAGGAATGACTAGAAATTTTGAGATTTCTACTTGTTAATTAGTTGTTGTGGATGATTTTGTTATGACTAATTGATGTCACAATCATATGTTCCTAGTTAGAATGAAATATTGTTACAACTTGATTGATTGTGAATGAACTATGTGAAGAATTAGTAGGAATCACATTTTAAAAGCTTGTACATAATGCTTTGTTAGTAGTACACCCACCAAGTGTTCGATGAAATGCCCAAGAGAGCAAAATTTGTGAAATTGTATGAAGGCTATGGGTAATTGTGTATAGAAGGTGCTTATTGTGTAGCCGATAACAAATTAATAAGTTGAGTATGCTTATGGTGGTATCGTTATGAGAATTCGGATTTGAATGTATGGTTTGGTAAAATTATGCATTAGGAACTTGCACCTTAAGTTCCAATAATGTAGTGCTCGCCATGTACTTTATGCTTTTGATTCATGGTGATTAAGTGCAAATGTGTACGAATTTGAGATGCGTAGTTTATTGATAAGTGATAATGTTGGAATTATGTCATGTACATAGGTAAGATGATAATTTGATTGTGCGAATATTGAACAATGTGGTTGTTGAATGTAGAGTTATGAAAGCATAAGTAGGTGTATATTGTGTATGTGACTAGATGATCGTATGTTCGTATGTATTTTAGTATATGGGTATGAAATGTTTATGGTGTCATTGGTATAACGACCACATCGGAATGGATATATGTTCCTAAGTTGGAAGTTTGCATACTCAACCGTTAACCTTATGAAAAGTAAATAAATATTAGAATAGCATGGATAGATCATATTATATGATTGTAAGACTAGGAGGATTGAATGATGCATGATGAATCATTATGTTTCATACTTGATGGTATGTTAAAGTGTGTAAATTAGAATGATGCATTGCTATATTATGCCTTGTGCTTGTTGAAATTGACTATTGAAAGTCAAATGCGAGATATGAACTAGACATGATTAGTGACATGTAGATCTCGAATGCTAACAAGAATGTGAATGTAGTGAGGTGTAGATGATAAGCATCATGTCAAGAGGACGCAAGCACAAATGGCAATCGGGTCAAGAGGAGACAAGGAAACGGTCACGAATACGGACGCTTAAGGTAAGTGATTCCGACTCACTTCTTAGTATAAATGTAGAATCCTAATATTTTTATGTGTGGGTAAGAATGATGCAAGGGATATGTAATAATTGTGAGTTTTAAGTTAAGTGTTACTTATAACGAAGGAGTTGTTATAACAAAGGAAATTTTGATGGTACTAAACGGGTCGAATAATCATGTATATGTATAGTAGCAATGATGAAGTTTGTAAAAGATTAAGGACCCGGGGTAAGGATTCTTAGTATAAGATGTAGGGAAATGTTTTACGGACAATTAGAAACAAGTTCCAAGTGATTCGGACGCAAAACGAATGAATTACGCAAGTTTTAGTATTTTAAAGGAAGGCTAATACAGGGGCCACCGTAAGCTACGGTAGCCACCGTAGCTTACGGTGGGTGCTGGGAATGTTGTTTCTGCCGTAAGGCAGGTTAGGGCCGCCGTAAGGAATTGGAGGCCACCGTAAGCTACGGTAGCCACCGTAGCTTACGGTGGAGGTCTGATGTAATTGTTTTGTTTGTGTAGTTTCTTCGTTTTTCTTCAAACGCGGACCCCCGTGAACCCATTCCAAGCCTTGTTAAGCTCTATAATGATCCCTAACCCTACTAAATGGCTTGGTAGGTCATGGATGAGTATGAAGCTCATCTTTAAGATCCGAAAGATATTTTAAAAGCATTCGTGACATGTGATTTAGTTCGAAATATGTGATCGTGTACGCGGGGTAATGGATTAAGTATGTGAGTAGGTATGCTTGTAGGGATTAGGGCATGTATGTATGTATGTATGTATGTAATCACCTAAGTAGGTAAGTCGTATGCCGTAATGTATGCATGTATGTAAGTATGTGAGCAGGTAAGTTTATATGTAGTAATGCGCGTATGTATGTAGGTAAGTATGCGAGTAGGTATTCTTGTATGAAGTAATATATGTATGAATGTGTGTAGGTATGTATGTACGTAGTTATGTATGTAATGCATACGTGGTTTTCAATACTCTTAAGTATTGACAATATTAACATCGTGCCTCGAGAACGAATTGTGGTGCAGGTTCTCCATCGAGGTTCGTTAAGGATTAAGCACCCGGAGGGAATGACTACATCTAGAAAGTTAACGGATGGAGAGAATATGTGGATAGAACGAATCTAGACCACGCAATTAAGAATCTTGTTTGCATGTAATGTGTGCTAATGTTTCGATTGTATGTGTTGGGTGCAGGTAGTACGAATCACAGATTTTTCATTCCAAGAGTAGCGATCAAAGACCGAGTCACTAGTCGGATTGTACGGGAATACTTGATTATGTAAAATGATAGTTATAGTGTATGTTTCTGTTATGTAAATGAGTACAAAAGCTAGTCTTGTTGTAAGAAAGTATTTTATAATGAATTTGCAAGTAGGGCAAAAACGTGTTCATCGAAAGAAATTTTTATGGAACGATTTTTCCGCTGCGTCTTTTCAGTTATAACGTGTTAGGGTGTTACACTAGCCTTACAAATAATTACTTTACGTGCGAATAATTAATGAAATGTATGTATGGAAAGTTGATGCATGCGACTTGTGTAGTATAACTATATATTTATTTGTGAGAAGGGCTGGACCGATAGGCTTAGCATTTTAGGCGAAGGCTAGGGCCTTCAAAACATAGGGGCCTCCGAATTATTATTTTTTGTTTATATATTACATGTGTATGTGTATTTATACGAAATGAACAAACATATTGGCAAAGATATAATGACCCAAACAAATAAAATGTCTACACCCAGAACTCAAAACGTGAAGGATTATTGGCCAAATCCCCTTTTTTCTTGAATCCACAAGTTACCAGGTCCCTTTTTAATGCAATTATGCAACCTCCGCCGACAGTGCCGATAGGGGAGAAATTAGGGGTAATCGATTGTTGTTGATGGTGGGGATTTGCGGTTGACCAGTAACCATTAAAAAATTGTGATATGATATTCACGATTTTATAACTTAGTTTTATGATTCGTTATTGCCAATTGATGTTATTTTTAGGTTCAATTCTCACAGGGGCCTTGACTTTGTAATTCACTTAGAGCCTCTAAAATCGTTGAGCCGGCCCAGTTTTATGAGCAAAAACTTTGTCCACGCAAAAGGGCACCTTTCGCATGAGATGAATATACATGAATACCCTACGTTTCGCACAAATGAATAGTGCGAAAAGTTGACACATTTCACATGCGGATTTTTAACCTACTTTACCTAGCTTCCAAAGGGTCAAGATCAGACAACAAGTTAAGTGTAGATGCAATCGTTCAAGTGAGTTTCCAGAATCCCCTTACTAAAATGTTTTGGGTCTTAAAGAACCTTAAGTAAAGTGTGCTTTAACAAAAAAAAAAGAAGTTTCAGTTGTTAGCCGTAACGATTAAGAGTAGTGTTTTCTAATGATCAATGTAATGATTTAATGAAAGTATTAATAAAGTTCAAACGTAAATTATGTAATTGTAACCGTAACGGTAACGTACATAATGTTCACGTGAATGAACGGGAATTAGTGACATGTGTCTTACGGGCTGTAATGCCGCATGCACTCCTTTATCTTCACACCGTATAACTAGACGCCAACATGTCCATGGTTTAGCCATTATAGGCCATAATGGGTTTGTCTTCTGGTCCTTAATCGACCTATAATAGTTCAGCGATAGGGAGGCTGCTGCAAGTGTCGTGGCTGTCGATTCTATGTTGTGCCACCATGATTTCTCCATGACTAATTACTCCTTCGAAATCTGATCAATGTTGGTGCAGTTGTCTGTCGACTACATCTTCGTTCGAGTCTTAGGTTAGGGCTGATTGTATCATGCATGGAAATCGAGAAATCATGTTTTAATGATGGTTTCGCTTATATGTCAAACATGTAGGTTTGCTTATATGGTCATTGAAGGTTTCGCTCATATGGCAGTGTACATTGGAGCGAAACCTCAACCCTATATAAAGGGGTCACATGAGCGAAACCATATAGAAGTTAGGGTTGTGATCTTGTATGGTACGGCGAAGCCCTGCCGGTTTGTCTCCAGCGCTTGTACATTGTTAACAGATCAATAAAAGAGACGTTAAATAGTGAAATCAAGCTAAACAAAGACTGAATCAATGAATTCCGCCTCTGATTCAGTCTAAGCACTCTTCTGATCGACTCGTTAGGTCGTCTCGCGATCCTACAAGTGGTATCAGAGCTCAGGAAGAAGGGTTCTTACCGTTTAGCTCGTTTTCGCTCAAAATTCTGATTTCTACACTTTCTTTCATCATTTCAAGAAGTTTTAACGGTCAAAATTGGATCAAAATTTCACAGACTGTGTGTTATTGGACATTAACAAACCCTGGAAAGTTTCAAACCAAAATACGGACTAGAAATGGGTCAAACTACCTTCGGACTAGGTTTCGCTTATACGGACTTTGTATAGTTTCGCTTATTTGATCACCTAGTTTCGCTCCAGTGTCACATCATTTGGTAGTTTCGCTCCAAAAGTCACATAGTTCCGCTCTTGTGTCACCAAAATCCAGGGGTTTCGCTCGAAAGGTTTCGCTCCAAAGGTCTTCAGGAGGTTTCGCTCTTGTGAACAGAGTAGTTTCGCTCTTGTGGACTTAACTTGTTTCGCTCATTTTGACTTGACTAGTTTCGCTTTTGTGGACTTGACTAGTTTCGCTCTTGTGGACTTGACTGGTTTCGCTCATTTGAACTTGATTAGTTTCGCTCATTTGGACATTACCTGTTTCGCTTTTGTGAGCAACTAAGTTTTGTCGGGATTATTTGAAAGATGGTAGAAATGTTTGATAACTAGGAAAACAATGATCTTAAAAGGTTAAATGATTAGTATCGAGGATATTTCAGTAGTTCTTATCAGAAATTGCGCAAAGAGGTTTAGAGTAAATGTTTCGAATACTTTCTGTGTAAGAAAGATGAAAAATTGGTTGATTTGGAGAAGCGTTTTGATCGTTTGATTGACTATTTGAAAGAAAATCAAATAGTAATATCAGAAGCTGAAATGGTATCAAAGTTTGCTAATGGATTACCAGCTGAATGGAATGATTTTTTGAAAAATCTGAAAGAAAATTCTAGTTTTTCAAAATTACCTCTGAATAAATTCATCAGCAAACTTAAAAATCATGATTATGAACTTTATCAAAAGAAGAGAGATGTGTTGGATAAAATAAAAATGAATTTGGATGGTTTGAATTTAGATGTGATAAATGAAATAAACAAAAGAATCAATGTTTGTTGGGCAGCAAAAAGAAATTTGATATATGATATGAAAAGGGGTTGTTATATAGATGATAATAGAAATCCTCTTGATTTTGTTACAATCTTTGGTGCAGGTACATATAAGATAGAGAAAGGGCAAGTCCCAAAGAATGAAGAATCTGTGAAGAATGAATTCTCAAGTTCTGAATCAGTGTGCTTCAAATGTGACAACTTTAAGACTGACAATGACAAACTCGTGAAAGATGCGGAAAGTTTGGCATTGGAGATCAAGAAGTTGAACGATGAGAAACAAGCTGATAATAAGCAGATTTGTATTTTGAAAGGAAATTGTGAGAAGTTGAAAACTGAAAATGACAAACTGTTGGGTAGTTTGAACAGTTGGACATCAGAAAAGAAGAGGGAGAAAGAAAAGGCAAAAGTTTTTGAAGAAAAGATTAAAAGTTTTGAAATTGAAAAATCAAGAATTGAAAAAGAATTTCAAAATCAAATAAAAAATTTTGAAGATGGGAGAAATGTTTTTAGTCAAAACAATATTGAAAAGCAAAAAATGATAAATTCCCATCTTCAGAAAATTATTAAACTTGAAAAGGAAAGTGAATGTGCTCGAAAGAAAATCGAAGAATTAGAAAAAGACTTTGAAAGCAAAAAGAAATCTTCAGAAAATGAAGATTTCTGGATAAAGCTTGAGAACAAAAACTTGAAAGCAAATGAAACGAAATTTCAAGAACAGATAAAAGTTTTGGAACATGAAAAGTCTGTTCTTGAAAACATGAAGAATGAGAATGAAAAATCAGTCAAGTCTCATCTTGGAAAGAATATCTCAGCTTGAAAATGAAGCTGAAAATTCAAGAAACAAAATTGATGAACTTGAAAAGAAATTGATAGGTTTTGTGACTGCATTAGACAATTTGAATTTTCCCTGTCCGAAACCGATCAATTTAGTTCCAATAAGTGACGATGTCACAAACTTTGACAATGTCAAAGTTGAAGATTGCTATGAGGAATCTGATGATGAAAATGAAAAAATTGAAAAACAAAAATTGTTTTTGAAATTAAAGGAAAAGTTTCAGAAAACTGTTCTGCAATCAACTGAAAAAGGTGAATGCTCTAAGCAAAAACCTTTGAAGAAGAAAGTGGAACAGAAACAAAAAATTAAAAATGAGAAAAATGTTCAAAAAGAAAATAAAAGCTCATCAGATCGATTATCCAATCGAAATCAAAAACCACAAAAATTGAAAAATGAAAACTCAAAAATTGTCGGTAATAAGTGGTGCAGGTCGGACCACAGTGCTCAAAAGCCAAATCCAGCAAACATGAGGAAGGACTATCACCAAGCCAAACAATGCTATGATCTGAGTGTTTGGTGTGAAGGTGGTACATGGTACGATAATAGAGTGTGTTACCGATGCGGTTATCAGGGACACATTGCTGTTAACTGCCAAAGCTGGAATTATGAGACGAGAAGATGCTATAATTGTCAAATCAAAGGTCATATTGCCAGAGATTGCCCAAGGAGATCAAATGACAGATTGAGGGCTAAGTCTCAGAAATTGTAAAAGATTCCAGTCAAAGTCAAGCCCCATGAACATAAGGTTTTAAAACCTAAAGTTCAAGAACAGACAATTCAAGAAAAGAAAGTTAAACATTCACAGGGGCAGAAAGACAGACTGAGAAAAAAGAGGAAGAAGGCAAGAGAGTATCTCGAGAAGATTTTGTCCTCGGGTTCATCTGTTGGTAAAAATAAGAGTTCTGATGAATCGACTCCCTCAATTGCAAAGTCAAGCAAGACGAATTCATCGGATACAAATCTGAGGACGAAAGAAGAGAAGAAGAAGAAGAAAATGGTCGGCGATGAATCTGACAGGTCAAAGTCAGACAAGCCATGTGAAGGCAATGATTCTGGTTCGTCAAAGCCAGAAGAGCCATTGGTTGAGGTAAAAATGGAGAATTCAGGTTTAACAAAGGATGATGCAAATTTTCCACCATTGTTGAACAAGAATTCAAAATCACCCAAGGATCGTCAGGCTTGGGTGAATCTATTCAAATAGAAAAACCTGACTTGCCGGAGTTCCCAGGTTGGTAAGCGTGGAATATGAATCGGCACATTTCTTGAGAAATTTCACTTTGGTGATTTTTCGCCTTACATGTGGTAAATCAGGGACATTAAATTGTACTTGATTTTCTGCAAGTGATGTTTGAGAACTAAAACTGAAATTGTAAAATCTGTCATGTGGATGAAGAAAACAATGTGATGAAGTGACCCCGAACCTACAAATGATTGGTAAACAAACTAATTTTTCCAGAAAAACCATTTTGATTAAAACAAACTTAAGTGTTTTGAGATCATAATGGGAAAATAATTTGTTGTAAGGGGGAGTTCTGATTGTTTACGCCAAGTGGATGGCGAATTGAAGTGATTTAATATCAAGTTGTCAAGTTTGTACAGTTTCTTTCAAATTTTACCAGAAAATCAAAATTGAAACATATTTTGATTTTAGGGGGAGAAAAATTTTAAAAAATTAGAAAATTTGAAAATGTCAAAAACATCGGAAAAAAATTAAAAATGAGTTTTTGATTGCATATAAGAGGAAATGATAATGTACATCAGTAGAATATCACGACATGCTAAAGAAATGTAAAGATAAAATGTGATAAACAATCTTACTGTGGATATGTCAGTAGGTTTTCGCACATTTAGTAAACTGAGACGAGATATAAACCTGAATTCAAACTTGCTTATTCTGTGGGTTAACAAAACTGCTTGGATATATAGGTAACCCCTGAAATCTTGTTTGAAAGGTCCCTTATTCTGAGATACTAGGTCTTTATACTCAGTGATATCTGGGGTATTATCC
This sequence comes from Helianthus annuus, assembly GCF_002127325.2. Taxonomy (NCBI): domain Eukaryota; kingdom Viridiplantae; phylum Streptophyta; class Magnoliopsida; order Asterales; family Asteraceae; genus Helianthus; species Helianthus annuus. The sequence continues at coordinate 140,667,537 of NC_035442.2, forward strand.
CGGGACTTCTGCTGTATGGAAATACAAACCTAGTCCCCGGATAATGCTTTCTGCAAAAGCTTGAAACATAGCTTCGCCCTCAGCATGCTGATGAAACAATAAAATTGATAGTCGTTGCTGTTGAAATCTAAAAGATCCTCTAAAGGGGACCCACCGTAAAGTCGAAGCCGTCATCTCTCTGCGTATACAGAAGTATCGACCTGAGCTCTCATGGCCCTCGCACATAACCCCTTTACAGATATCATCTGTGGTATACTCACCTGTAAGACTGAATATTAGGATCTGGATACGGGAGTATATTCAAGTAGTGGGACACACAAATAAGTTTAAGTATTTAAGACACTAATTGCGTATTTCGAAACAGTTGAACGTTGTGTGAAAATTTAAGTGGACCAACATACTGACAATCTAGGTAAATTGTTTAAAACTTAAAATGTAATCAAGCTTAACGGTGTTGGTGATATGCTTCATAAACTGATATGATCCTCTTGCACGAACTCACAAAAATAATGTTTGTACATATTTCATTTCTGCATTTAATTTTTGTTATTGTTTTTATGTTTCATATTTTGAAAAATCCAAAAATATTTTCGACAACTGATATTGGAAAGCTGATATTCAAAATCTCAAAGGCTAAATGTGATGAACAGATGGTTTGGTTAATTGTTTTAAAATGTTGAATCAGAGTTTGAAATGTTTCAAATTTTGATAAATTTTAAATGTGAAAAATTCTCGAATGTTTAGTTGATTCATTAAGTTGAATCACAACTTTGTTGGTTTGTAATAGAGTGTTTGAGTTGTGTAGGTTTCTGATCCTGTTGCTATGGAAAGCCAGGAGATACATCAGAATCTGAGAAGAGTTTAAACTGATAAAGCCAGGATTTGATTTCAATGGTGATAACAAATTCCAGACGGCGATCCCAGCTTGATGATAGGGGGAGTCTGATGAGAGTTAGAGCCAGAGAAAGATCCGGGTATATGATTCCAAGAAGAGTTCCTGAAGAAGACCGATCAAGATTTAAGAGTTGTCATGTCTGAAGACTCTCACTGAAGATTCCGTCAACATTCAAGGGGGAGTCTGTTGGTGTAGTTGTCTGTCGACTACATCTTCGTTCGAGTCTTAGGTTAGGGCTGATTGTATCATGCACGGAAATCGAGAAGTCATGTTTTAATGATGGTTTCACTTATATGTCAAACATGTAGGTTCGCTTATATGTTCATTGAAGGTTTCGCTCATATGGCAGTGTACATTAGAGCGAAACCTCAACCCTATATAAAGGGGTCACATGAGCGAAACCATATAGAAATTAGGGTTGTGATCTTGTATGGTACGACGAAGCCCTCCGGTTTGTCTCCAGCGCTTGTACATTGTTAACAGATCAATAAAAGAGACGTTAAATAGTGAAATCAAGCTAAACAAAGACTGAATCAATGAATTCCGCCTCTGATTCAGTCTAAGCACTCTTCTGATCGACTCGTTAGGTCGTCTCGCGATCCTACAATCAAGTTCTCAGTTCAATGCACTCAAATTCATTAATCAAGCAAGTTTGTGTATTCTTGTTCTCGTGGTTTGAAACTCAATTTCAACTCTACTTTGGTAACAATTGTTGTAACAAGAAGCTTTAACAAGCTATAAACATTCAATATTATTAATCTCAGTTGGTAATTTGGATCCTAGCTTATTCTATATGTTTAATTTAATTTTATATGTTAGGGTTTATTACTAATCGCGTTGGAAATTCACCTCTGGACACCAACATTTATTGTCTCTATTAATGTATACCCTATTAGTTCATTCATTGTTCGTCAAATCAATCTAGTTAATTGATACGCTTCAAATAAGAAGTTAATATGCTGGTTTAACATTGGTTTACGGACCATAACGTATATATCTTTACCGTTGGTACTCAAACTAACTTGTTCAAGGGAATAGAAAAACTCTCTCTCTTCTCTCTAAGCCGGTGGCATGGCTGCTCGACGATAATGTTTTAATTCAGATTAGCGTGGGGGGGTATTTCGATCTGCTCTGAGTGGCAATCTTGAATAATCCGTTCACTCTAATAGGTTTAGAGCTTATCCATTCGCTCCTTGAACCGGTCTTAGATCTCGTTCCGTCAATATGAACGTGGGGGAAGACGGAGGGGTTTGGCATGATGTTCCAAGCAAGAAAGGTCTTAAGAAGAAGGAAGGTGCTCGCGATAAGTTTAACAAAGAAAGTATCACAAAGTTTTTTATCACTAATCTTCCTCCTGGATGTAACCCGTGGGATGTGGCGGATTTCGTTAGAGTGTTTAGAGAAGTGTCTGGTGTTTATATTGCAAGGAAAGCGGATAAACTTGGCAGGAAATTTGGTTTTGTTAGTTTTTCCAACGTCCGGGATGTTAAAGATATGGAACGAGCACTTAATGGTACTAAGATGGGGGGCTTCAAACTTCATGCAAACCTTGCCAGATTTGCGAAAGAAAATCAAGGAATGATGGAAGGTCACAATTTTAATGGAGGTGCAGCCGGAAAAGGTAAGAAGGTGCAGGTTCCACTTCAGAATAATATAGGTAAACCTCAACAAAACTCTTCTCGGAATCTTAACTGTGGCGTCAACACACCCTACACTCCGGGGAATGGGAGGTTGTTTAGTGATTTGTTCAAGGATGATTCTAGGAAGCCTTTTAATGCCAGTGGCCCAGTTTCGGGGGAAGGGCTGGTTATCAAAATTTCTGATGAAACTGTGGTGTTAAACGAATTGATCGGGAAAGCATTGGTAGGTAGATGTAAAAATCTTACTGTGCTGAGAAAACTCAACTCTTTGCTCTTGGAATCTGGATCGTCGGGATTATCGTTAAGTTACATGGGTGGATTGTCGATGTTACTGAATTTTGCGGAAGAAGAGCTGTGTGCTAAGTTTTTATTGGATCATCACACATGGAAGGACTGGTTTACCAGTTTAGACCACTGGAACTGCCAATCCCTTCCGTTCGAACGTCTGGCATGGGTCAAGATTCAGGGGGTCCCTATGCATTTGGCGGCAAACGATGTCCTTAACAATATTGCAGAGCACTTTGGGAAGATTGTACATGGTTCGCAGCTGGAAGTGGGTGATAATAACTTATCGGTAAGTTGGATTGGTCTGTTGGTCGGTGACGGGAACAGGATACAGGGTCATGTAACGCTGAAATGGAAGAACATGCAATTCCGAGTTTAGGTGGAGGAAGGATCCAGTGATTGGGTCCCGGACTCTGTTGGTCCAGTTGAATTTTCGGATGTCAGCCGGCCAGGAAGAAAACCGGGTTCCGACCCGGAGCCGTTCAATGTTTCGGAGGAAGAAGATGGATCGGTAGGGGAATTTAATGTGGGGGAAACTCAAGAGTTTGATAATCAAGACATTACCACAAGCGTGGGTGACGTTTCAATCCCCAAGGGTGCTGATCCGCCACACTTTTGTGATGGGGCCATAGACAAGTCGACCAAGGAAGGTTCTAACGATAAAGACATTTATTATTTTAATTCTAGGGATTCTGGGAGGCCCACTAAAGAAGGATTGAAATTAGGCCCAGGAGTAAGAGAACTGGGACTAAAGAAAAATTAAGCCCATCATCAGACATTAGGCCCAAAAATAGGTTGAGGGACGAAGGTGAATTTGTGTTCGATCTAAATCTGCAAGCAGAGGATGTCCAGCAAGATCTTTCAAATGGGAATATTACAGAGGTGGAACCGGTTCACAACGACGATCAGCAACATCAGGAACGTCAAGAAGGAGCGGACTCAGGTGATCCGGTCAACAGGATCGAAGAGAATGAAGTCAATCGAGAGGACCTGGTCGGCGAATTTTATGGTGACAAAATCAATGACGAAATCAGGGCCACTATGGAAATTGGGAATTTGGTTGGTGTCGATCTTAGCAACCACAATATCCTCGTCGAAGAAGCAATCAAAGGTAATAATGTTGTTGATCAATGAATTTTATGTCATATAACATCAGAGGCATTCTAGGGGAGGGTAAGGCGTCTCAGGTTAGAGAGATAAGGTTTGCCAATAAAATCTCTGCTTTAGCTTTGCAAGAGACTAAGGTTTCTATGATTTCGAATTTGGCTGCTTTTAATTTTTGGGGAAACAGAAACTGTGAACATGCGTTTTCGGCTTCGGAAGGTCTTTCAGGAGGGTTGGTTTGGATTTGGGACCCTAAGGTCTTCAAAGCCAATACTGTTATCCAGAAGAGGTATTATTTGGTGGTTAAAGGTATCATTGTGGGTTGTGGTGAACCAATTAACTTGGTTAATATATACGCCCCTCAAAACACTTCGGCTAAGCTGGCTTTATGGGATGAGCTTTCCTCGGTGATCGACCAAGCTATCGGAAAGTGGGTTTTAGTCGGGGATTTCAATGCGGTTCGATCTCAGGAGGAGAGGAGGAATTCGAAGTTTAAACCGGCGTGTTCTGAAAACTTTAATAATTTTATTTTTAATAACGGTTTGCTAGAGTATCTGATGCAGGGTAGGAAGTTTACTTGTATAAGGGATAACGGAAAAAATTTGAGTAAGCTTGACCGGTTTCTCGTCTGTCCGGAATTCTTTAATAAGTGGCCTTCGGTTTGTGTAAGAGTATTGCCTCCTCGGCATTCTGATCATTGTCCAATTATTTTGGAGACAGTGGAATTGAATTTTGGTCCTCGTCCGTTCCGGGTATACAACTCTTGGATTGGGAAACTGGGGTTTGAGGAATCTGTGAGGAAGGCGGTAGAGGGCTTTCAATATTTTGATCCTCCGGACCTTTGTCTTTCTTCTAAATTCGCTTGTATCAGATCGGCCATTAAGAACTAGAGAGATGAATTTTTGTCCATCGAGAAAGAATCCGAAAACTTGGCCTTGTCGGAATTTGAGGAGATAGAGTTAGAAATGGAAATAAGGGACTTATCGGAAGAGGAAGAATGGTCGATTGGGGAAAATAGAAAAATTCTGAAAGACATTGAAGATAGGAAGATTTTGGATGTTAAACAGAGATCTCGTATTAAGTGGGCGGTAGAGAGTGATGAGAACTCAAAATTTTTTCATGCTCTTGTTAAAAACAGGAAAGCAGCGAATACCATTCATGGCCTTACAATTGACGGGGAGTGGTGTAGCAAACCGACGAACATAAAAAAACAGGTTTTCGCTTTCTTTCGTGACAAGTTCAAAGATCCTCACAAGATCAGGCCGAATCTCCATTGTCCCAATATTAAAAGGATTTCGGATGGGGATTCGAATTTGTTAGTAGAGCCTTTCTCGGAGTTAGAGCCAGAGAAAGATCCGGGTATATGATTCCAAGAAGAGTTTCTGAAGAAGACCGATCAAGATTGAAGAGTTGTCATGTTTGAAGACTCTCACTGAAGATTCCGTCAACATTCAAGGGGGAGTCTGTTGGTGTAGTTGTCTGTCGACTACATCTTCGTTCGAGTCTTAGGTTAGGGCTGATTGTATCATGCACGGAAATCGAGAAGTCATGTTTTAATGATGGTTTCGCTTATATGTCAAACATGTAGGTTCGCTTATATGTTCATTGATGGTTTCGCTCATATGGCAGTGTACATTGGAGCGAAACCTCAACCCTATATAAAGGGGTCACATGAGCGAAACCATATAGAAATTAGGGTTGTGATCTTGTATGGTACGACGAAGCCCTGCCGGTTTGTCTCCAGCGCTTGTACATTGTTAACAGATCAATAAAAGAGACGTTAAATAGTGAAATCAAGCTAAACAAAGACTGAATCAATGAATTCCGCCTCTGATTCAGTCTAAGCACTCTTCTGATCGACTCGTTAGGTCGTCTCGCGATCCTACAATCAAGTTCTCAGTTCAATGCACTCAAATTCATTAATCAAGCAAGTTTGTGTATTCTTGTTCTTGTGGTTTGAAACTCAATTTCAACTCTACTTTGGTAACAATTGTTGTAACAAGAAGCTTTAACAAGCTATAAACATTCAATATTATTAATCTCAGTTGGTAATTTGGATCCTAGCTTATTCTATATGTTTAATTTAATTTTATATGTTAGGGTTTATTACTAATCGCGTTGGAAATTCACCTCTGGACCCCAACATTTATTGTCTCTATTAATGTATACCCTATTAGTTCATTCATTGTTCGTCAAATCAATCTAGTTAATTGATACGCTTCAAATAAGAAGTTGATATGCTGGTTTAACATTGGTTTACGGACCATAACGTATATATCTTTACCGTTGGTACTCAAACTAACTTGTTCAAGGGAATAGAAAAACTCTCTCTCTTCTCTCTAAGCTGGTGGCCTGGCTGCTCGACGATAATGTTTTAATTCAGATTAGCGTGGGGGGGTATTTCGATCTGCTCTGAGTGGCAATCTTGAATAATCCGTTCACTCTAATAGGTTTAGAGCTTATCCATTCGCTCCTTGAACCGGTCTTAGATCTCGTTCCGTCAATATGAACGTGGGGGAAGACGGAGGGGTTTGGCATGATGTTCCAAGCAAGAAAGGTCTTAAGAAGAAGGAAGGTGCTCGCGATAAGTTTAAGAAAGAAAGTATCACAAAGTTTTTTATCACTAATCTTCCTCCTGGATGTAACCCGTGGGATGTGGCGGATTTCGTTAGAGTGTTTAGAGAAGTGTCTGGTGTTTATATTGCAAGGAAAGCGGATAAACTTGGCAGGAAATTTGGTTTTGTTAGTTTTTCCAACGTCCGGGATGTTAAAGATATGGAACGAGCACTTAATGGTACTAAGATGGGGGGCTTCAAACTTCATGCAAACCTTGCCAGATTTGCGAAAGAAAATCAAGGAATGATGGAAGGTCACAATTTTAATGGAGGTGCAGCCGGAAAAGGTAAGAAGGTGCAGGTTCCACTTCAGAATAATATAGGTAAACCTCAACAAAACTCTTCTCGGAATCTTAACTGTGGCGTCAACACACCCTACACTCCGGGGAATGGGAGGTTGTTTAGTGATTTGTTCAAGGATGATTCTAGGAAGCCTTTTAATGCCAGTGGCCCAGTTTCGGGGGAAGGGCTGGTTATCAAAATTTCTGATGAAACTGTGGTGTTAAACGAATTGATCGGGAAAGCATTGGTAGGTAGATGTAAAAATCTTACTGTGCTGAGAAAACTCAACTCTTTGCTCTTGGAATCTGGATCGTCGGGATTATGGTTAAGTTACATGGGTGGATTGTCGATGTTACTGAATTTTGCGAAAGAAGAGCTGTGTGCTAAGTTTTTATTGGATCATCACACATGGAAGGACTGGTTTACCAGTTTAGACCACTGGAACTGCCAATCCCTTCCGTTCGAACGTCTGGCATGGGTCAAGATTCAGGGGGTCCCTATGCATTTGGCGGCAAACGATGTCCTTAACAATATTGCAGAGCACTTTGGTAAGATTGTGCATGGTTCGCAGCTGGAAGTGGGTGATAATAACTTATCGGTAAGTTGGATTGGTCTGTTGGTCGGTGACGGGAACAGGATACAGGGTCATGTAACGCTGAAATGGAAGAACATGCAATTCCGAGTTTGGGTGGAGGAAGGATCCAGTGATTGGGTCCCGGACTCTGTTGGTCCAGTTGAATTTTCGGATGTCAGCCGGCCAGGAAGAAAACCGGGTTCCGACCCGGAGCCGTTCAATGTTTCGGAGGAAGAAGATGGATCGGTAGGGGAATTTAATTTGGGGGAAACTCAAGAGTTTGATAATCAAGACATTACCACAAGCGTGGGTGACGTTTCAATCCCCAAGGGTGCTGATCCGCCACACTTTTGTGATGGGGCCATAGACAAGTCGACCAAGGAAGGTTCTAACGATAAAGACATTTATTATTTTAATTCTAGGGATTCTGGGAGGCCCACTAAAGAAGGATTGAAATTAGGCCCAGGAGTAAGAGAACTGGGACTAAAGAAAAATTAAGCCCATCATCAGACATTAGGCCCAAAAATAGGTTGAGGGACGAAGGTGAATTTGTGTTCGATCTAAATCTGCAAGCAGAGGATGTCCAACAAGATCTTTCAAATGGGAATATTACAGAGGTGGAACCGGTTCACAACGACGATCAGCAACATCAGGAACGTCAAGAAGGAGCGGACTCAGGTGATCCGGTCAACAGGATCGAAGAGAATGAAGTCAATCGAGAGGACCTGGTCGGCGAATTTTATGGTGACAAAATCAATGACGAAATCAGGGCCACTATAGAAATTGGGAATTTGGTTGGTGTCGATCTTAGCAACCACAATATCCTCGTCGAAGAAGCAATCAAAGGTAACAATGTTGTTGATCAATGAATTTTATGTCATATAACATCAGAGGCATTCTAGGGGAGGGTAAGGCGTCTCAGGTTAGAGAGATAAGGTTTGCCAATAAAATCTCTGCTTTAGCTTTGCAAGAGACTAAGGTTTCTATGATTTCGAATTTGGCTGCTTTTAATTTTTGGGGAAACAGAAACTGTGAACATGCGTTTTCGGCTTCGGAAGGTCTTTCAGGAGGGTTGGTTTGGATTTGGGACCCTAAGGTCTTCAAAGCCAATACTGTTATCCAGAAGAGGTATTATTTGGTGGTTAAAGGTATCATTGTGGGTTGTGGTGAACCAATTAACTTGGTTAATATATACGCCCCTCAAAACACTTCGGCTAAGCTGGCTTTATGGGATGAGCTTTCCTCGGTGATCGACCAAGCTATCGGAAAGTGGGTTTTAGTCGGGGATTTCAATGCGGTTCGATCTCAGGAGGAGAGGAGGAATTCGAAGTTTAAACCGGCGTGTTCTGAAAACTTTAATAATTTTATTTTTAATAACGGTTTGCTAGAGTATCCGATGCAGGGTAGGAAGTTTACTTGTATAAGGGATAACGGAAAAAATTTGAGTAAGCTTGACCGGTTTCTCGTCTGTCCGGAATTCTTTAATAAGTGGCCTTCGGTTTGTGTGAGAGTATTGCCTCCTCGGCATTCTGATCATTGTCCAATTATTTTGGAGAGAGTGGAATTGAATTTTGGTCCTCGTCCGTTCCGGGTATACAACTCTTGGATTGGGAAACTGGGGTTTGAGGAATCTGTGAGGAAGGCGGTAGAGGGCTTTCAATATTTTGATCCTCCGGACCTTTGTCTTTCTTCTAAATTCGCTTGTATCAGATCGGCCATTAAGAACTGGAGAGATGAATTTTTGTCCATCGAGAAAGAATCCGAAAACTTGGCCTTGTCGGAATTTGAGGAGATAGAGTTAGAAATGGAAATAAGGGACTTATCGGAAGAGGAAGAATGGTCGATTGGGGAAAATAGAAAAATTCTGAAAGACATTGAAGATAGGAAGATTTTGGATGTTAAACAGAGATCTCGTATTAAGTGGGCGGTAGAGAGTGATGAGAACTCAAAAATTTTTCATGCTCTTGTTAACAACAGGAAAGCAGCGAATACCATTCATGGCCTTACAATTGACGGGGAGTGGTGTAGCAAACCGACGAACATAAAAAAACAGGTTTTCGCTTTCTTTCGTGACAAGTTCAAAGATCCTTACAAGATCAGGCCGAATCTCCATTGTCCCAATATTATAAGGATTTCGGATGGGGATTCGAATTTGTTAGTAGAGCCTTTCTCGGAGTTAGAGATAAAAAAACGCAGTTTTTGAGTGTGGAGATGATCGGTCGCCTGGCCCCGATGGTTTTAACTTTAGATTTATAAAGCATTTTTGGGAGTTTTTTTAAAGAAGATTTTTCGAGAATTTTCGTCGGGTTTCATAATAACGGTAAGATCAGTGATGGCAGTGGGGCTTCTTTCATTGCACTTATTCCTAAAATTCACGATCCGGTTTCTCTAAATAATTATAGGCCAATTAATTTGGTGGGGGTCATTAGTAAGACAATATCAAAAGTGTTGGCTAATCGAATAAGAAAAGTTTTGGATGGAGTGATTTCTGATTCTCAGTCGGCTTTTCTTAATGGTAGATTTATCTTAGATGGTCCTCTCATGGTGAATGAGATTATCTCCTGGATAAAAAAAGGAAATCGAAAGCTTTTTTTTCTCAAAAATGACTTCGAAAAGGCATATGATAACGTGAACCTGAGGTTTGTGACTGATATTGTCTCTCAAATGGGATTCCCTCATAAGTGGTGCGATTGGATGATGGGTGTTCTTTCCTCAGCGAGCTCCTCGGTCATGGTGAACGGGGCTCCGACTTTCAAATTTAAATGTGAGAAAGGTATGAGGCAAGGAGATCCGCTTTCCCCTTTTCTGTTCTTGATAGTCATGGAAGCTTTATCCTGCATGCTTAATAGTGCTAAAGAGGCGGGAGTGACTAAAGGCATCGTCACTCCTAACAATGGGCCTGTCATTAGTCATCTCTTGTACGCAGACGATGCTATCGTTATGGGCGAATGGTCCAAAAATGAAGTTGTTAATATCGTGTGGATTCTTAGATGCTTTTATTTGTGTTCGGGTCTCAAGATTAACATTGAGAAATAGAATTTATATGGCATAGGGGTTGGCATGGAAGAAATTGGGGATATGGCTAACGAAGTGGGTTGTAAACTGGATATGCCTCCTTTTAATTATCTCGGTTTAATTGTGGGTGCTAACATGAATCGGATAAGCAACTGGCAATCGGTGTATAGGGGTGCAAACGAGCCGAGCCGAGCCCGAGCTTGACCAGGCTCGAGCTCGATTAACTTATGTGAGCTCGGCTCGATTCGAGATTTGGTTTCAAGGCTCGAGCTCGGCTCGTTTGTATTTTCTCAAGCGCGAGCTCGGCTCTTTTATTATCTATTAATTAATATATTAAATAAGAATAATATAAATAATAGACTTTTTAGGCTCGCGAGCTCGATAAGTGAAGCTCGGGCTCGGGCTCGTTTACTAAATAAGCTTATTTTTAGGTTCGAGGTCGGCTTGTAAACAATTTGAATAAGCTCGGCTCGACTCGTCTCGTTTACACTAAGGCTTGATAAGGCTCGACGAGCCTAACGAGCTTCACATGCGTGGCTCGAGCTCGATAAACAAACGAGCTTTATTTGAGGCTCAAGCTCGGCTCGGGCTCGATAAGGCTCGGCTCGTTTTGAGCTTTTTCTCGAGCCGATCTCGAGTAGCTCGCGAGCCGCTCAGCTCGTTTGCACCCCTAGGTGGTTATCATAAAGTCGGTCATGGAAAGCCTTCCTAATTATTATTTTTCTTTATACAAAGCCCCGAAAAAGGTGATTTTGGATTTGGAAGCTATGATTGAAAAATTTTTATGGGGAGGTTCGATAGAGGAAAGAAAAATGCACTGGGTGGCATGGGATCGGGTTGCTCGTCATAAGAAGGATGGTGGCTTAGGCTTGAACAAACTCAGTGAGGTGAATACGGCCCTTTTAACTAAGTGGGGATGGCGGTACAAATTTGAAGAAAACAACTTGTGGAAAAAAACAATTGATGCGATTCATTTTTGTCGGGTCAGGTGGGAATGTATTCCTTTTAAGAAATCTTTAAGTAGAGTCTGGTCCAATATTGCCAAGGTGTTTATCAACACTAAGGTTAACGGGATTCCACTTCGAGCATTCTTGAAAGGAGAGGTTGGCGATGGTAACAATATTTCCTTCTGGCTTGACGTTTGGGCCGCTGATGTGCCGCTTAAACAGAAGTTCCCGAATCTTTTCAGACTTGAAGCTGAGAAGTGATGTCTCGTGTCTAAGCGGATCAAGAGAACCGGAGAAGAGATCGAGTTTCAATGGAACTGGAAGTCTACACTGTCTGATCCGGAGCTCATTTCTGAACATCAGCAGCTTCGGGACATGCTGATTTCGGTTCAGATGTCGGAAAATGGTGATAAGTGGAAATGGACTTTTGATTCGGAAGGTATTTTTTCAGTTAAGAGTGTGAAAAGGCTCCTTTATTCTGATATCCCGAGAGGTAACATATCTGCTTATAATTGGTGTAAATGGGTTCCCGCGAAGTGTAATATTCTGGCGTGGAGATTGGGTATGGATCGGATCGCCACCGCTTTAGCCTTAAGGAATAGAAATGTTCACGTCGGAGATATTACGTGTCGGCTGTGCCAATCAGATGAGGAATCAGCTGATCATTTGTTTCTGGCTTGTTCGGTTACGTCTAATGTGTGGCAAGGTATTAGTTCATGGTGCAAAATCCCTCAAATCTTCGCTTTTGAAGTCAAGGATTTGTTTGGCATTTTTAAGGACATCGGGGCCTCGGAAAGGAAGAAAGATGCGGTTCAAGGTATCATTATTATTACGTGCGGGAGTTTGTGGCGTGCTAGGAACAATTTGGTCTTCTCTAATTCTCCGGTTAGGATAGATAGAATTCTTAGTGAAGTCAAAGCGATCGGTTTCTTGTGGTTTGTAAATAGGTCTAAACATAAAGCGATAGGTTGGGAGGATTGGTGCTCTTTTGTAAATATGTAATTTTGTTGTTGTGTTGGCCGGCCCGGTTTGGGCTGGCTCGGTGTTAATGAAGTTTACTTTTCAAAAAAAAAAAAACCTAACTTGTTCAAACCCTAATATTTGGGTTACGGATCGTAACGCTATAACAATATGCTCCTTAATGCTAGAACATTGACCAGAACATTAAATTTGGGTCTGTAAATTTGGGTCACAGATCATGATGTGTATATCTAGTTAAGTCCTAGCAAATCACCAATGTACGTAATTTGAATGTATAAACAATAAATCTGGTAAATTATAATACTTAGCTCTTGGAAAATTTATTATTTTAAAAATGATTTTGTTAACTATATTTATCATTGCTTATGTATTTTAAGGGGGCGTTTGGTTCATGTATTTCAAAGGAATTAGAATTGCAATTGAAAAACATTCCATTAAAAATCATATTTGGTTAGTTTTTAATAAAAATGAAATTGAAAAACATTCCACTAAACATTCTTTCTATTTGAGAAGGAATTCTAAACATTCCATTAGAATGTTTTTTATTACCAAAATATCCTCATATTTCCATATTCTTTACTACTTCAAATAAAAGAAATGATGACACATTTGTTAGAATTACTCACGTGTACCCCATACCAAACTCAATATAAAATTATATTGGAATTAATTCTAATTCCATCAAAGTTCAATTCACATTATGACTTCCAATTCCTTTAGACTCAGGTGCTCGTTAAGGTAGCGACTGGAATGATCCGGTTCAAGTTGTCTTCGGAATTTGCAACGATAGCACTCAAGAGTCTTTTAGGAAGCTTTTATACTTTTGACCTTTTTTTTTGGCATTGTTTAGCCTTAGTCTAAGCCTTATGTATTTTTATTTTGACTATGTAAACTTTGTTGACTTTAATAATTTAAACCTTCCACTTCATATAAATTTTGTTACAATCACTCACGTGTACCCCATACCAGGTCCACCGAAATTGAGGTGTGACATGTGTTATGATATGTTATTTGTTACAGTTTTTGTTTGTAAATATTAGAACTCACTTAGCATAGTTGACTCTGTTCATATAAATATTTGGTTAAAGTTTAAGGCATGTTAGATAATGGGGTGGCATGGATGGCAAGAGCTAAGACCTCCAATTTAAAGAAGTGCTAAGGACCTACAATTTAAAGAAGTTTATTATCAAGAAAATTGTTATGTTTTGTTAAGACTATTATAGTGTTTGGATTAGCTTATTTTGAAGCAACTTATATCTTATTGACTTATAAAAGTTAATAAGTTGTTTTTATAGTGTTTGGATTAGCTTATTTAAGATGGTTTTATGTCGTGAGAAGTTGTTTTTGAGAAGTTAGTATTTGTAACTTCTCACTTATGACTTATATAAGTTAATAAGTCCTTTTGAGAAGGAATCCCAAAGACCCCCTATGTTTGATGTTTCAAACAATTATGACATGTATGAAATGTTTCTGTTACATGTTAAAAGGAATTTATTCATCTTAATGTGAACCTAACCATTGAGACACCAATTTTAGGGGAATTCAAGTCGGTATCAGAGCATAATTTTGAGAGATTTAGGGATTCCATGATGCATGGACTTAAACTGTGAATTGGAGGAAGAAAGGATGTCGGTATGGGTAGCTTGATGCCATGGTAGGATAGATGAGAGTTAGTGTGTAGTATGCCTATGTAATATGATAGAGGCCTGGGTACTGATGTTTTTAATGGCAGGGAACGTTTAGAACTAGAAAGAAAATTTGAAACTTTAATAGCAACTGGCCACTAGTATTAGCTACTTACTTTACTCGTATCGTTCTGAATTATTACCAAACATGATAACATTAGTGTTCCACTTTCACAAGAGTTTTAGCATGGCTAGTCGAAGGGGTGGTAGCCAAGGTGATGGTTGCATGAGGTATGGTGGTTGGCCGACGAGCAATAGAAGACAAGCTGAAGAAGTGAATGATAGCACAATTAATCTAAAAAACGATAATGAGAACAATGTTCATGAGAACAGTAAGACTCCAACGATGGAGGAGCGTGGCGATCCAATCAATCTGAAGTCGGATATCAGGGAGACAATTGTTGATGAGGTTGCTTTTTTAAAATCATATATTTATTAGACTATGAGCCCACGGGCTTAGTTAGTTTTCTAGGGTTACTCATAATCCCTATATATTGTAACTTACTCATTCAATCAATTCAGAAAATTACACCGTATCAGAACCCCAAAGATCCTAAAACCCTAAGCCGCCGTCGCCGACTCTCTCCTTCCCTTCACCTTGCGCCGACGTGATCATGACTGGAAAAGACAAAGAAGATTCAGGATCCAAATCGGTTACGACCGATCAGAAGGCTCTTCACCCGGTTTATTCGGTGACGAATATTCAAAACAAAGTTCGAACCCTAACGGTGTCAAGGTTACATACACTTCGTGGTTAAAGTTGTTCAAGCTTCATGCTAAAGGCTATGAAGTGCTCGACCACATCGACGGTACGGAACCCCCATCAAAAGATGATGAGAGTTACGACTCTTGGATCAAGATCGACGCGATTGTGTTGCAGTGGATCTATGGTACGTTGTCCGATGATCTTTTGGTTCGAATCCTCGACTATGAAACCACAGCCCAGCAAGCTTGGAACAAGATTCAAACGATTTTTCAAAACAATAAAAACTCACGGGCATCGTCTCTTATGCATGCATTTACAACAACCACGTTGGCCTCCTGTTCGTCGCTAAATGATTACTTTCAAAAGCTCAAAGACATCGCTGAACAACTCGGCGATGTAGACCAACCCGTCACAGAATCAAGACTTATGCTTCAGATGGTTCAAGGCCATCCACCGGAGTTTGATACCACTGCCCAGTTCATCAATCAGTCCAACACTACGTGGGATAATGCTCGGGATATGATCGATCGGGAACAGCGCAGACAAGCGGCTCGACAACAACACTCTGCTTTCGCCGCTCCACGCATGGGTCAGACACCAAGTACTACCACTGCCCCTCCTCCGCCGCCTCCTGTTGACGGTATCGCCGCCCCTCTTCCGCCGGTTCACTCAAGTCAGCAGTTTGAACCATATGGCTATCGTCAAAACACCAGGGGGCGCGGACGTGGTGGTCGTGGTTACCGTGGTGGCCGTGGTCGCGGTCGTTACAATCAAGGAGGATACCAGCAATGGCAGTAGCCGCAGGCAACGTATCAGCAAGACCCTACGGCCCAGCCGCAGGCAGCGGGCTCCTCGCCGGGCTATGGCTGGTGGCCCACACCGTCACCTTGCCATTACCCGGCCCAATCCTTTTGGCACTCCAACTGGGCCAGACCTGCTGCCCTGGCCCAACCGAACCAGCCTCCTGCTTACGGCCCTTATACCCCTCAACCGAACCAGTCACCAGCTGCTCCCGGATATGGTCTAGTAGCCCAACAACAACAGCAGGCTCCTTATGCCCCTCCATATGGGCCACCTCCGGTCGACCCACTCAATCCCACTGCACTTGGAGCTGCTCTTAGCACGCTTTCTCTAAATCAGTATTGATACTCAATGGACTATGGACACCGGCGCCTCATCTCATGTCACACCGGACTCGGGTAAAATCATTGCTCACTCGCCTCGTTCCATTAATGCTAATATATTTGTTGGTAATGGCCAAACGTTGCCAATCACGGGTTCGGGTAACGGCACTCACACTTTGCCTAACAAAACCTTTAAACTTAACAACATACTCCTTGCACCCACTGTTATCAAAAATTTACTTTATGTTCGCAAATTTACTAGTAATAACCAACTTTCTATTGTATTTGACCCTTACTGTTTTACTTTGAAGGATCTCAAGAGTGGACAACCCCTTTCCCGCCATGATAGCACCGGTGATCTCTACCCATTTACCGCACCAACTCAAATTCACCTCATCTTCTGGCAAGTGGCACAATCGTCTGGGACACCCTGGCACCCAAGTTTTACAATTGCTTTCTAGTCGTCAATTAATTTCTTGCAATAAAGACTGTTTTGATTTTTGCAATTCTTGTCATTTATCGAATAGTAAAAGACTTCCTTTTGTTGAATCTAATTCGTTTACTTATGCTCCTTTCGATATTATTCATTGCGATTTATGGACATCTCCCGTCTTAAGCAAAACGTTGTATAAATATTATATGGTGTTGATTGACAACTTTTCTCATTTTGTTTGGATGTACCCCTTAAAATTTAAATCCGAAGTATTTTCCACATTTGTTAAATTTCATAAACTTGTTCAAACACAATTTCACAAACACATCAAAGCTTTCCAATGCGATCTAGGGGAAGAATTCGATAACCACGCTTTTCATAACTTCGCCTCCACTAACGGGCTTGTTTTCCGTTTCTCATGCCCTCAAACATCCTCACAAAACGGTAGGTCCAAGCGTATGATACGCCGCCTTAATGATATTATACGGGCCCTACTTATTCATGCTCACTTACCACCCACTCTTTGGGTGGAAGCCCTTCACACTGCAGCCTATTTGCATAATATTTTGCCCACTAAGAGACTAAACTATAACACCCCCACCTATGTCTTATATTGGTGCCATCCTACCTATGACCACTTACGTGTATTTGGGTGTGCATGTTACCCCAACATGTCAGCTACCCAACCCCACAAATTACACACCCGGTCGACCCGATGCATCTTTCTTGGCTACCCCGAAAACTTTCGTGGGTACCGTTGCCTGGAACCCATCACTGGCCGGGTATATATCTCTCGCCATGTGGATTTCGATGAATCCGCATTCCCTTTCGCCCACCCGATGCCATCCACTACCTACGACTTCCTAACCACTGATGACCAATTGCCTACCACATCATTCCAATTCCCTCATACACACCCGTGTTCTTACAGTCTCTTACCACAAAGATGATGTTATGGCTCATCCTGTTGATTTCGCATCTCCATCAAGCCACCCCTTGTCGCCGTGCCGCCGCCGCTTATTAGACTACGGTATTCGCCGTGCCGCCTGCAGGATTACGATCTGCAGCCGCGCCGTTACCAGCCGCCGTTGCATTGTCGTATTGGCTTCCTCTTATAGGATTACGAGATTATTCAAAACTGTGTATCGAAGATTATGGATTGAAGATTGCAAGATTATGGAACTTTGACCGAAATTGAAGATAGTTTTTTAGGGTTTATTATTGTTCTTTTTTTCAGTCTAAGCTTCTAGTTCCATCCGCTACGACTGCGGGGGAGTATTAGACTATGAGCCCACGGGCTTAGTTAGGTTTCTAGGGTTACTCGTAATCCCTATATATTTTAACCTACTCATTCAATCAGTTCAGAAAATTACAATATTTCCTTTACTATACGAGGAAGTCGGAGATCAGGGATCAAGATGTTGCTTCACTCTCGTTCGTGTCCAAAGCTTAATTCTAGTGGAGACTATCAAACAGACCATACCAGATTGACAACTTAAGGAGATGAAGTGGTATTATTCAAGAAACCTAGAAGTTTTACACCCGAAAATGAAATGGATCGTGTAGAAACTGATGGCACCAAAAAGAGAGGGGATGGTGACCCATGCAATCAGTGGCATCAAATGTTTATCATCATCAAAGTGGTGCAAAATGGGTATTATATGGATTTATAAAGTAAATTTTAAAGTGATGTGTGTTTACCATTAAAAAATATCTCCAGTGGTTTTTTTGGGAACAAGATTTCTAGAGTCTCCTTTTATTTTTATTTTTACTTTTACTTTTTAACAACAGAAGAATGATATAAAAAGATCAAAAACCTAGTAAGGGGCTAGATAACAAGTGGGTGACATAAAATGAAATAAAAATAAAACAATACATCGACACCCACGACCAACCCCTATGTTTTATCCACAAATAAGAGGACGCCTTTATTATTTGACTATTTGAGCGCATCAGGACTTTTGTTATTAAATTGTTTCCCATTCCCATTTCTTTCCTTCCTTTTCTTAAAATGATTCTGACTTTTCAATATCACACTATTATTATGTATTATATATATATATATATATATATTGTTATCGAAGGAACATGAATATTAGCTCTATTTTTATAATAATAATATATAGCTTCTTTATTTAATATTATATATATATATATATAGAGAGAGAGAGAGAGAGTAGGGTTCCTGCGCAAAGTATGTTTTTTTAGAAAGTGTAGAAAGCGATCTGAGCCATCTGATGAGTGTGTTTAATGGTTGAGATCAAGTCAGTGGTATTTTTGTAATATTTATGTGTCATTAATTAATTGTCATAATAGGTTAGGGGTAGTCTTGTCATTTTACGTGTTTTAAATCAATCAAATAACTGTCATAAATAACACACCCCCAACAATCTCGTGATTTTCCCTCTCTCTCTAAAACCAATTATAGAAAACCCTCTTTCATACAAAAATAGGTAGAATAACGGATGAAGATAACATATTCGGATTGAAATATAAGCACGATTGATACCATGTTTATCATTCAATTCACAATTCATCATCTTCTTCTAAAGCACATTCAATTCGTATTTCATCTGGTTCGTCACATTGTGTTTTATCACTAAAACACACTACTATGAAACACATATTGTGTCCAACTTCAAGTGTAATAAAACACAACACTATGATAAAATACAATGTGAAGAAACTAGAAACTGATAAAACACAGCGTCAAGGCAGTGTATTTCATCTGGTTCGTTACATTGTATTTTATCTGGTAAAACATGTCAATGTTTCTCAGTGAACTGCGTTTATTAACTGTTAACTACTAAAACACAATACAAATATCTCTCAGTGAGCTGCGTTTCAATAACTAAAACAACATTTAATACCAAGGGAATTATAACACATTAACTTTAATCTTTTAACCGGTAAAACACATCGTCAAGAACTTGTTGAAGAAGCCATTATTTTTTATCAGGCAATTGAATTACGAAGAAGATATGAAAATCGCATGAAATGATAACCTCCTGTAATTTTGATAACCTCGAATATGAAATGAAGGAGATATTAAGTTTCCATAAAATTCTCATGAGTTAGTTAATAATAAAATAAATTCCATAAATAAAATAATTATCAAATTACCTTAATGCGTTTTTTATTAAAAAAACACTAATTGTCACATGTCACTCTCCTATGACTTCCTACACTTTGTAGGAAATATTGGTTGTTGCTAAAGAAACATGAATAGTAACTCTATTTTTATAATAATACTAGTAGTACGACCCGTGTGCAAACACGGGTGGCTTTTAGAAACCATGCATAACATATATAAATGGTGAATGCGGTTATAGTTATAAATAGATAAGTCAGTCGGTAAATACTTAAAGCGTAGAGTATAAAAAATACAAAAATATACGATTTATTAATGTTTGTGAACGAAATATCATGAACGATGTACCCATAAGATAAGATCTGATGTGGCTCCGATGAGAAGGAAAAGCTCTCCGTACGAAATCCCTAGCATCATTTATTGTTATTATTGAAGCTTTTTGGAGGTGAAAATAGAGGTTTGATACGGAATTGCTATAGATTGAATGTTGGATTTGGAGAGAGAGAGAAAGAGTATTAAAACTTACCTGGTTCTTTTCAATAGTTGTTGTAGATATATTTAGGGTTAGATAACTCCAATGGAAGCTCTGAGTTTGAGAGAGATGAATTGAAAGTGTGGTTTAAATTTTGAATGTGGAGCCGGAATGATTTATCTTATATATGTGGAGCCAGAATTTTGAATTTTGCACGTTACAGAGGTTTTGAATTTTGTATGTGGGCAGAGCTTTGCCCTTTTGTATGTGGGCAGACCTTTGGCCTTTTGTATGTGGACAGACCTTCAAAATTTGAATGTGGGGCAGAGCATTGAATTTTAATGTGATTTTATATATTAAGACTTATAATGCAATAATGACATAAGAAAAGTATCGTTGGACAGCCTCTATGGCTGTCACATCAGCTTTTCTTATGTCAGTGGGATTTCTCCTTTTATAGAAAGTATAGATATAGCTTCTTTTTTTAATATATTATAATAGTTTATTATTATATTAACTTTTAATAACATTTTTTTCCTTTTTTAAAATTATATTTCCTTTATTATTTTTTAAATAATTCTTTTTTTCTTTAGAATATATATTGATTTATCAATTAATTTGATACTTCTTTAATAATTTACGTTTATAACTTTTTTCTAAAAACTTAAGTACGTAGTTGTGTTTGATTTTTTTCCCTTGACTTTCTGTTGTAAGTTTTGTTAAAAAGGAAGTTGTACTCAAAATAAAGTATTTATTTGGTATCATAAAACGGCACGATAATAAACTAAACCATTTTAATGGTTTGGCTTTCTAAACAACATGTTTTATTTTCAAATCACGTTTGCTTTACATTATAATTTGCTCGACTTCGCCGCAACGCGCGACGCCAAAAAAACTAGTTCACCTTTATATACCAACGATGTTTAATTGTTTAGTTTGTATACCACAATGTTCGAGTTTAGAGAGAGAAAGACCGATAGATACATAGATTAGTTTTAATTTATTTTTAGCGTTAAACTATCCATATACCTTTTGCGCCTATCTGCACACTTTTGCAGCCTTATATGCCTCGTAAAGACCTCTACGTGTCGTATAGGGTTACATCAAACTCAGCGTCAGACACATATTTTGAGGTTGTCTATACGCATGGTATAGGGCTATACGATGCGTATAGATGAATTTTTTAAATCTAAACTTGGGTATAAGCCTATACGAGGGTTGTACGAAGCAAATCTTTTTTATTTAGAGTTAATTACTGTTTTCGTCCCTGTGGTTTGTCAAAAATCACTATTTCAGTCCATTAGTTTAAAAATTGCGATTTCAGCTAGTCCCTGTTGTTTCACTTTCAAAACCATTTCAGTCCCTTTGGTTTCACTTTCGTAACCATTTCAATCCATTTATTCTATTACTACAGGGACTAAAATGGTTTTGAGGGGTTACGAAAGTGAAACTACAGGGACTGAAATCGCAATTTTTAAACTAATGGACTGAAATAGTGATTTTTGACAAACCACATGGACGAAAACAGTAATTAACTCTTTTATATATAAACTTTTGTCCGCTTTGAACTTTCAATATATAAAGTTATATCGATTATACCATTTCAATATTGTTGTTTCAACATATTTTGTCATTTCTATATTTGGCGTTTAAACATATTATATAATTTCAAATATTATATCGTTTCAACATTATGACGTTCCAATGTTACCGTTTCAAACATTATATCTTTCAACGTTATATGGTTTCACATATTATATCATCTCAACATTATATACTTTCAAATATTATATTGTTTTCAACATTATGTTGTTTCTGTATTACCATTTCAACATTATATCGTTTCAACATTATGTAATACAAACAGACATCATGTAACCGAACAAGTTAAATAGAACTATATATGATATATATAACATAAGGTTGTACATATGTATGTAGGGGAATGTTCATTTAAGAAGAAATTTAATGTGAGAAGAAAAAGAAGAAAGGGCATATTAGTAAAATACTATTTCATTTATAAGTTATATCATTGATTTTTAAGTCTTTAATTAATTAGTCAACTAATAATTAATTATCCTACATATAATCTACAAAACCTACACATATCAAAATTTTCCTACATATATCGTACACATTATAAAATTTTATACTACACAGTCGAAATTTATCCTACACACTTCGAAATATATATACTATACAACTCGTAATTTATCCTACACAAGTAGTAATTTATTTTACACTTTAAATTAAGTTGTTTTTTAAATTTGAAAAAAGTACATATTTTGAAAAGCAGTTACAAATTTAACTTAGTTAGTTATTAAAGGGGAAGAATACAAATTAATGATTTTTGTAAGTTTACCAATATACCCTTATATTAAAATTAAATGCAAATATTAAATGAAGTAAAATGAAGCATTCGTATTGGTTGAAACTTCTTTTTTTTTTGTTTTTACAAAAAAATTCTTCTCATTTGAACCCTCCACTATGTAACAGAACTATAACTGAATACCAAATACAAAAAAAAAAAAGAATAACCGACTAGTCTATGGTTGCGGATTCGGATCTAGATGTGGGTTCCTCTTCTTCAGTCGTACCCGAGGCGGTGGGAGCAGTATGGCAGGTAAATGGTCAGGCTCTCGTGGTTCCTGTGTGTCCTAAACAAACCACCTCACCAAAGCATTAACCGAGCTGACCATATCAGTAAGCATGTCAACATTCACTACGTCAAAAGTGGGCTACGACCACACTTTTAGAAAAACTGCCATGTCACACATTTGAAAAATTGTGTGGCTAAAGGTCATTTATAACATTTTAAAACACTTTTAGCCACACATTTTACTATTAATGTGACAATTCTATACCAATTTAAAACATTTAGCCACACTTTTAGAAAATTACGTGACATTTATTAGCCACAACTCGAAATGTGTGGCCAAATGTGATCCATAGCTACATATTTTTGTGTCATGTGACCAAAAGTACATGTATTTGACACCTTTAGTCACACTTTAAGAAAAAAAAAACTATGACAATTATTAGCCACGCTAGCAAAGTGTGGCCAAATACGATCACAATATTTGTTTTCATGTGACCAATAACACATGTATTCAAAACATTTAGGCACACTTTAAGGAAAAAACTGTGACTTTTATTAGGTAGACTAGTAATGTGTGGCCAAATGTGATCTACGACCACAATATTTGTTTCATGTGACTAAAAACAGATGTATTCGAAACATTTAGCCACACGTTAAGAAAAAACAGTCACACTAGAAAAGTGTAATCTACGGCCGTAGTACATGTTTGATAATGTGGATAAAAACTAATACAAATGACCACATATATTATTGTGTGTGACCAAAGATAGACAATAGCCACACTTAAAATTACAAAATTTCATGTAGCTTTACATAAACATTCGTCACACCATAATCACTTTCTTTACTGTGTGTGACGAAATAATATCAAATGTCATGGAAAAAAAGTGTGATCAAATGTTAAACTTACTACATCTTTAAAAATTTCCCCCAAAATATTTCATCCTAAAATTTAAACTTCCCCCCTAAAATATTTCATTATAAAACTTCCCTAAAATATTTCATCCTAAAATTTCCTCTCAAAATATTTCATACTAAAACTTCCCTCTCAAATAATATTCTCATTTAAAAAATTACATTATTTATTTAGTAGTAAAAAAAAAAATCTTACTACGTATTTAAAAATTCAAACTATTATTAAATAATATATATTTTAAACCATATTTTTATTACTCGTTTTCTTCTAAATAATACATTAATATGCATATTAGTACCTGTACTGAATTTCCCGTACAAAATGTTTTCGGTACCGATTCGGTTCACATTTTGGTGTTTTCGGTACAGGTAGTTTTAGTTCGATACGGTATCGGTATTTTACGGAATTTTACTTTCAAATACTCGTACCATCTCGGTACCTGTATCGTGTATATCGAACATTTTTGGTACCTAACGTATCCCTAATCATAGTGAATCGTATATTTCTAATGAACTAGATTGGGCCTTAATGGATCACAATGAACAATACTAGAACATACATGTGATCTTAAAGGAGCTCAATGAATTATAGTAGATCATACATGTGTTAATGGACCATATTGGGCCTTAATGGATCACAGTGGCTAGATCATGTATCTGTTAATGGACCATATTGGGTCTTAATGGATTACGATGAACAATAATATATCGTATATGTGTTAAGGGGCCATATTGGGCAAAAATAGATCACAATGGCCAATTGTGGATCATACATGTCTGACTATATTGGGCCTAAATGAATCACGATGAACAATAGTAGATCATACATGTTTTAATAGACCATATTGGACCTTAATAGATCACAATGGACAATCGTAGATCATACACGTGTTAATAGACCATATTGGGCCTTAATGGATCACAGTGCACAATAGTAGATCAAAATATCTCAATGGACTATATTGGACCTTAATGGATCATAATGAACAAGGTTAGATCATACATATCTTAATGGATCACAATGAACAGTAGTAGATCATACATTTCTTAATGGAGATATTGGGCCTTAATGGATCAAGATGAACAGTAGTAGACCATACATCTCTTAATGGAGAATATCGGGGCTTAATGGATCACGATGAATAATAGTAGATCATACATATGTTAATGGACCATATTGGGACTTAATGGATCACAATGAACAATAGTAGAACAAACATGTCTTAATGGACGATATTCGGCTTTAATGGATCACAATGGACAATGTTAGATCATACATATCTTAATGGATCACAATGAACAATAGTAGATCATACATGTCTTATGGACAATATTAGGTCTTAATGGATCGGCTCATAACTGTTGATTTGTTGCCACTCCCGGGCCAGCACTTGGATCAATGTGTCGTAGAAACTTAGGCGGCTCGGGTTATGGTGGCGGCTGTGGTGGCTTTGGAATGTCAATATCGATCAGATGCTCCTACACGGCGCCTGGCAGGGGTGGCGATAGACTGTTGCGAAGTCTATCAACAACTGAACCGACGCGAAGAGTTGTCCGCCTCGAGTGCGGAACCGCTCGTCGAGGACGGGGTACTTCTTAATAAGTTTTATCCCCCACATCGAGCACTTCCCCAACCTCGCTCGCTCTATCACCGGCTAAAAAAGTGCTTCACCATTTGGGAAATGGAAAAACGAACGAACAATCACAATGAAGTATGCGCACCCGTACAAGTGTATCTTTAACAGATGAAATGACCATTATAGCCTTTGTCTAGCTATAATAATGGTAATTTGGTTTTAGGTTTAAAAATCCTTTTCTAGTTTGGGATGGGGGTGAATGCCAACCCGACATGTACACATGATATAGCTTTGTACGATGCGTATATAAAATTACTAAATGACCAATTTAGCCCTAAATTGGGGTTGTACGTGTGGCAATCTAGAGCTATAATGGTAATTATGTTTTCACAGACGCCTCTTACAGGTCTATACGCGGCGTATACTTGTGTTTTTTTAAGGCTTTTATTGGTTAACTTTTATAATAATAATAATAATATTAATAGCAATAACAAATTTCTTTTTAATCAATATAGTTTACACTCTGGTGTGGGTCTGGTTCGGGATTCATTATGGATGCATACCATTCTAGAAGCAACCTATACATATCTTCCCATTGTTCCGCAATCTTTTTTCGGTGCATCAACCATAGATTATTCGCTGAAAGCATGGGATAGTCCTCTTCCAACTTAACATGTATGAAGTGTTCCCATTAACATGTACGAGGGTTATCACTTGAGGTTACGTATCATCAAGACGATCCAATATCTGGAAGAAAGTAGAACTCCCAATGATGGTTAACTCGTGAATGACGACAACAAACTTTTGGGCAATAAGAACCCCTACGTGGGGCATGTCCATCTAGTGATTTGGCGGATAAGATTATACTGATTGCCAAGTTAGTCTCCTACGTAGCCGGTAAAACTGTCCGGTGCTCCATGAAGTCGTTGTTACACAACATGGTTTCCAGTGTCTACTATCTGAATGGGAGTCTTTTCGTCTCTCTATGAGGCTCTAATCTTCTGCACCGCATTTTTTACGTCTTTCTGAATATGGAAGCTGTTGGGGTCATGCTTCCTTATTTTTTGAAAAAATATTGCGTGGCTCCATGTTTTGAGTTGTCTGCTACTCCATCAACTTGTATTTGCTGAAAGAAATCTTTGCACAAACGTGTGCCCAGACAGATGCTCAACAAGTTCATGGTTATGTTCCAAGTTTCCCACTACTATCACCCAAATGTCATGCGCGTGTCTTCCCACACCGCGATCACTGAAAACGGGCAATTGATTTTTTTTGCTTCCAGCTTTTCTAACCTTGGCTGTACTACAGTGCTCACCACCACGGTCGCATACAAGCCATACCCTCCCGACACTATCGCTAACTTTATTCGATCGATCGCCCAATATAACGAAACCATTCTTATTTTCCCTTTTTGTATCCATTACTTCCGCTCTTTTAGAAACATGAAAAGCTGAAACACTGATACGGGTAACTAATTTTATCATATAACATTAAACTAAGAAATATACGCATATCACTGTCTCACGTAACTAAATGAATAGTATTAGGCCACGCGTGCGGATCTATTCTTGTCGTAAAACGTAGCGAAATCGATCAGTGACGAGGTGCGGAATCCCTCGTCACCGTCTGAGAATCACGAACAATAGTTTCAACGCTTAACATGTCTGATTTCATTGAATGATGGTGAAAATACAGAAGTTCCGGTAGAAAGTCAGACAGACAGAGCTTTGCTACAATGATCAGCCAAAAGGTTCTAAACAACTACCACTAGCCTACTATTTATAGGCAATCAGGGAAGGGAGAAGTGTCACCCGGTCGGATGGTCATCCGATCGGATGGCCATCCGTTCGGATGGCCATCCGTTCGGATGGCCATCCGTTCGGATGGCCATCCGTTCGAATGATACTAGTCGTCCGACGGATTTCATTTTAACAATTACGCGCCGTTCCCTGAATTGTCTAGACACAAACATACATATACATACATATACAAAATACATACACAGCACAAAATACATAAGACTCGATGCAGACGGAAGCTACAGACATATGTACTAACAGACTCCCCCTTGGATGTAGCTGTAGTTCCTACCTGCATATTCTTCAATCCGTCTTCCTGCTGCGTCTTCTCGCCTTAGCTTTCGGTCTTCTCTTTTCATCATGTTCCGCAATCATCTTTCGCCTAAGAGGCCTACCAACTTCATTCCACCACTTTCTATATTCAGGATCACTGTCTCGCTTTCTATCCCATCTTGGGATCTTGTTCTCTTCCTTTTCGATCGGTGTCTGGTCTGTTGGTGGAGCTCTCATCAGCTTATATCTTCCAAGCTTTCCAGCTCTATCAGAAATCTCTTTAAATCTTTCACTGCGCTTATACTTCTTTAAGAACTCATCAATCTCCAAATCTCTGAACTTTGACTTCCAGTATCTGCCTGAGTTGATGTCTTTTGCATAGCACAAGTTCACTAACTTCTGATATTGTTGAGCTTGAACTTTGTCTGGATTTTTATACACAATCTTGTTGTAAAATAGACAATCAATATCTTTCTTGGAGTAGTTTACTAGCCACATCGGATCCAACACACTGATCCTCCTCAATTCTCCAGTTTTCTTGTCATATAAAGAAATTACCGCTTCCGCTGTGCTCTGGTTGTATATCCAACCTTGAAAGTCTTCATAGAAATCTTGCTCCATAGCACGTAGCGGCATGTTTTTCAAACATCTCGGTGGCTTTATATTCAAAGTGATGTCTTTCTCCCCTGTGACTGGATCAATCTTTATATCTTGTTCTGAAAATTGTGGCTTCCAGTCTGGAAATCTCTCCTTTGCCTGCAACTTTATGTAGTTCCACAAATGTTGATCATGCTGCTTCACATCTAACCCATGATAAAATTGCTTGATGTTCTTCGTCTGAACTAACTCCTCAACATCCCACCACGAGAGTGTTTTAATGTCTTATAAGAACTCAAAGTACTGTACTCCCTGTTCACGACGAATAGCATACACTTTCAAATCTTCAAGATAGCCCCATGAGAGAATATCTCCCAAAGATAAATCAGCATTATGCGTGAAGTACTGAAGAGGTCTCCTAAACTTCCTCTCCTTGGGCATGACTTTGAACCATTTCTTTCTTTCTTCTGCCAATGTTTCTCATGGAATTGTTCTCGGAATACCTTCTGTGCTTATTTTCTCCACAACTTTCCTTCTAATCTCATCTTCATTCAATTCCTTGAACATTTCAGCAAGAGTTGGAAATGACTCATTAATTCCTGAGTAATGGAATGGAGTATCTTCCTCAGAACTATCTGAACAATCTTCAACTTCGACATGATGAAAATTATCAGCTTCATGTGCATATTTGAACTCATACTCCTTTTCTTGTGATGAAAGAATCTCATCCTCAATATCAAATTTAAACTTCCCATCATCTAACCCCAATTTTTCCAATATCTCAGCCCTAGACCTAGGTACTTCCATCTCCCCCTCAAATGGAGCATTCAAATATATAACAGTTGGTTGTGTGAGGAATACCTGGTCAGCATGTTGTTTCCAGAAGTAGAAGACTCCTGGTGTTGATCCTACTCTTGCTCGTTGATCTCATCATTCATAAAATCATCCAACGATTGTTGGACTGAGGGCATAACAATCAACACTCCTGTCGACCCTTGATCATCATCATCATCATCATAATCATTCGTTGGATCAAAGATGTCGATGTCATCAAAGATATCTTTTAACTCTTCATCATCTGTCTTTTCTTCTTCCTCTACTTCTTTCACTTCTGGTTCTCTCGCCTTTCGTTTACGTTGTTCTACTCTCACTAAATGAATAATATCATCAAAGCTATAAGAGAGAGAGGGTGATTCATCAACCAGAACAAAACTTTGAGGATCCACTTCAGCATCTACCATTTCAACTTCATCACTTGCAGGTTGACTCGAAGACCCACCAGCTTCTTGACTTCCTATAATCAATTCTTTCTTCTTTTGGGTTGCTGCCTTAGCCAACTCCTTTTCTCTTTGAGCTCTTCTTTCTTCAGCCCTTTGGATCTCCAAGTTGTTGTAAATAGCTTGAACATCAATGCCAAGATGATGTTCCATCACAGTGTACAACATGTTAAGTTGCTCATCTTTTACTGCCTTATCAGCCCTAAGTGCTTCAATTTCCAGCTTCAACACTTTGATTTCGCTTGCAGACGCTTCATGAAGATCACTTAACATTTGATGTAGTGTCTGATTTGTTTCATTCAAGTTCTTATTCTTCACATGTAGATCAGAAATCTCTACTGATAGTTGCTCAAATAACTTTGCATTATCATCCACATCTTCTTCCAAAGTCTTTATCTTCTTCGCATGTTTGATCATAATAGACTTTATTTCTTCATTCACTTTAATAATCTCTTCAAGCTGCTTCTTCAATTCATCACGATCAGCTTCAGCTTTTGCCTTTTCTT
This sequence comes from Helianthus annuus, assembly GCF_002127325.2. Lineage (NCBI taxonomy): Eukaryota > Viridiplantae > Streptophyta > Magnoliopsida > Asterales > Asteraceae > Helianthus > Helianthus annuus. Next base: position 140,696,929 of record NC_035442.2, read on the forward strand.
TCTCTAGAATACTTACTTTCCTTTTTAGATCTTTGACTGTTGCATCATGAAACATATCATATTCTTCATCAAGAATAATATCATCTTTGAATTCACCTTGAATGTTTGGAAAACCTTCAAATTGATCAGGAAGAACAATTTTCTTCGGATTTGACGTTTCTGGATTTTCTAGTGGTGGTGGTGGTGCTGTAGAAACCTTTTCATCAGTAATAACAACATCATCATCATCATCACCTGCTTTCTTCTCAACATTTTGAACCTTAACTTCAGGAATACTTTGAGTTTGAACTTCTGGAGCTTGAATATGTTGATCTTTTACAACTTCAGGACCCTTTTAAGATATCACATGCTTTTCACATTTGCCGCTTTTGGATTCTGGCATAGTAGCACCTCCTTTCTTCGCCCTGACATTTCTTGGAATAACGGTAGTTTGAACTACTTTGCACTTTATTCGTAGTTTCTTTTTCTCTTCAGCTGTTGGAGTATAAGTAGAATCCTCTTCATCAGAACCCTTGACTTTCTTTTTCTAAGGTTTCTTCTTCAACTGAACCTTCCCAACACCTATCTTTTCAATCTATGATTCTGTTTCTTTTGATTCATCATCAGCATCACTAGAATCAGTATGTGCAACACCTTTTAGTTCCTTTTCTTTAACACTTTCAGCTTGAACAACCAACCTTGGTGGTGATTGCTTTGAAGGCCCTGCAAAACAAGCATTGAACATTCATTAGCATAATATAACATTAATGATCTAACTTCTCCTATGACTCCCCCTTTCAACTATACCTTTAACAACTATCTTCGGTGTAGAACCTTTAGGAGCAGTCACATTTGGAGAGGCCTTTGGTGTTCTCTTCCTCTTATCGTCCTTCAAAAACCAGTATCTTAACTTCTTTTCATGCATGTCCCTTAGACTATTTGTTTCATCTTCGGAATTACTATTTTCGTGTCTCCAAACATCATTTTTAGGTGCCACATATCCTGGATTAGCAATCTTACAGATCATATGCTTGGCCCTTGGCTCTGTTTCATCTTTCTTCATCTTATATTGACCTAATCTGCTCAAGGTCTCGACTTTCATGTTCTGTAAATTCATTACATCAGCAGGATCCTTTGGAAGATCTGTCACTTGATCGTCTATCATCATTTGTATAAACCCGGGGTACATTGTCACACCCCAACCGATGGCAGAATCATCGGGACATGGCACTGAGCAAAACAGATTGTCCAGAAGTTTCCATAACAATTATTATTACTATTCAATTTATATAATACGTCCCATACCGTACCTTAAATAGCAAACAAATTATTACAGATAACATCAAGTCAAATATTCTATTCCGACGACTCAGATTTAAATATAAGAATTGTTCAAATCCTTCTAGAGACTCGATCTGCAAGATCTACAGACAACTATGCTCTAGACGCTTATTCTAAGCTCGCCTTCCTAGCAGATAAGCATCCTAATTGCCTGTCACGTACGTTAAAGTAAATTCAATACATAAAATGTAAAGGTGAGCATACAAGTTTGATAATAACATAATAGAGTTCGAAATAGTTTACGCATAACCAGCACGTACACAGAGGAAAACAAAGCATGTTAATTATCGACATGGATCTATCAATACCAATGACTGCGGGTTGACTGCCCGAGGCAGTTCGCAATACATGATTACCACCGTAATCCATGCAAGTAATTGTCATTAACAACCCCTGTGTGAACAGGTGCTGAGTCCAAACTATAGTACTATCGTCGTTAAGGCAGGTAGACAGCATTTCACGTGTAAACATAACAACAAGCATTCATTTAGTCACGTAATACATGCGTTAACGGTTAGCGCTTGAAACAATTGAGTAGTATGTTCGATTGTGATTTAGAATAAGGAACGTAAGTAACACCCAAAAGTGCTAAAGCAAAAAGGGTTCGAGTATACTCACAGTGATTGATGGATTGAAGGGGGCACTTGAGAGTAGGGTTAGCCTGAATAGTTCGATAGTATAACGATAAGCAACGCGTAAAACGTAAACAAGTATTGGAGGGTCGGACAGTCTGGTTGATCAGACGACTTGATCGTTCGGTTAACCAGTCCGTTCGGACAGTCTGTCCGGTCGGTCAGTAGGCCGATCGGATGGACTGTTCGAGTGGATTGTTTCTTCCATTAAGAAGGATGTGTTTGTGTATGATGGCTTGCCCTTTTGAGGTTTTCGTTGTAGTATTTGAAAACATTGAAGTATCCTTACCTTTCAGGTCAATCGATCGAACGGACCGTTCGGTTGGTCGGCTTAACCGATCGGTTAGGTACTTCAACAACAACTTCTTATCAGGGTGTCACCTGGTCGGTCGGCTCGACCGATCGGGTGGCACTCCAACGTGTTGAACAATTTGAAAATCGATCAAGTGTTGAAGCATAGTATCTCATGATCCGAAGAGTAATTCAAATCAGACCGTAATCCGATCGAACATCATTTCGTTCAATACTAGGCTTCATGAAATTGTCAATGTGTGGGGCCATGTGCTAGCCGATCGGTTGGCCTGGTCGATCGGCTGGCTTATCCGATCGGCTGGGCTGTCCGTTCGGACAGTCAGCCCGATCGGTCAGCTTCCTGACCTGGTTGACTTGTTCGTCTAACACTTGGCTGTTTTGATTGTTTGACGTTATATCAAGGTACTTTGACAACGAGTTGAACCATAGAACCCTCGTTCTTACTTGTTTCTCCTGCTCGGACAGGAATCACCCAAGTCCGGCCGGTCCACTGTTCGGAACGGAGCTTTAACGTTTAACCCAAAATCGGTGAACCTCGTGGATAGAACCCGAATCTTGAACCGCACAACTACTAGGATGATAAGTGAGTCGGTTCAAACTCCGTTTCTACCGGTTTGAAGGCATTGAGTGTAAAAGAGTTGAAAGAAAGTTGGAAAAACATTCTTTCAATCCTTTTCACCGTGTAAAGGTTTAGATCTGTTGGGATTGAAACCTAACAGAGAAATAAATAATGTAAAGCCAAAACCGGATCTCATCAGTGGACCATCAATAAGCATCAGTTTATCCTATGCTCTCCCCTTGACAGTGGTTATCTAACAGCTGATGGATCTTAAGCGCTGCTCAACTACAACAACTGATAAACCAAACTCTGATGATTATCCAATGACTGCTGAAGACAAACACTGATGCTCTATCTACTGCTGTTTCCTAAGTACTGCTGAAGACTCAAGCACTGCTCTCTCAAAGACTTATCACCTTTGAAGAATGCACTGAAGATTCAACATCTGTGCTCAGGCTACAACAGTGGAACGTGAAGCAGTAGTTTTCCCTAGTTTTGCTTTTTACTACTTATCAGATGTTACATGTCAGTAGTTTGTATAGAACAGTGTTTATAGTTTGTTAGGTCGTTAGATGTCACTATCATGGTAACGTCAGCTGAAGCTCATCAGTAGTTTGGTTTGCCTATAAATATGACAGTATTTTGTACTGTTATACTTGATTCGTTTTGAGTGAGTTCGCCTCCTCAATTCAATCCTTTCATCTTGTGCAACCAACTCTGGTGTATCAGGCTGAGGGGGAGTTTACATTGTAAGCTTGCATTGTAATCTTTTGCTTTTATGTAAATCTTTTGACTCAATGGAAAACAATTGTTTATCAATCTATACTTTCCTTTGATTGTGTTTACAAAGTTTGCTACTCATTTCCGCTGCACTTAATCGTTTTATGCAAACAAACACAATCATGATGGCCCCAGATCCCAACAATTGGTATCAGATTGGACAGTCAAATTCGATCTAACAATCAATTTGACATAACAGTTCAGCTCAAAAGTTATTGATACTAAAGGATTGGTTGTATTCAGTTGAAAAACAGAGTAACGAGTAAATCATGGTCAAAATGGTTATTCAAAATCTCTGTAAATCAACCAAGATGTCATATGACACACAAATCTCACACAACAAGTGTTTTCATGCATATGTCACTCATAGTTTTCAGATCTGTAAAATATCTGATAAACTATGGGATCGTTCGATGTTTTCAAAATTGATTTCAATTGTTGTTTTGATATTCGTGATGTTTTCAATAAACACTAAAGTATGGACCTCAGTTCAGCAAAATTTGTGTTCATCTAAAACACTAGAATACTGCTGACATAGAAAAGAGGGAATAAAACTTTAGTCAAAATCTCTCATGTGCTCAAACGCAAGTTGAGTACCTTCAAAAGGACCAAATCGACTTTGTCTAAAACACATTGAGAAAATAAGGTGTCAAAACTGTCCTAATCATCGGCAATATGAGATCTGTAATAAAACATGATCGAATATGGTCAGATCTCTCAAAACATTGCTTCAAAGTGATTATGGACAAAGTATGTTCAAAATATAATCTCCTAGTGAGTATTTCTGAACATATGAATAAAAAGGGTAAAACGGGAAAAAGAAAATGAGCAAATCTCAAAGTGTGGCTATCTCAAAACTTTTGAAATCAAAAGAAAAGAGTATAAGCATAAAACACTGTTAAGGTTAAAATTAGATCATCAGTGGTCATCATTATGCAACTATGTGCATTCATCAATACAGGAATTGTTCTGGTAACAATGGCATCTCCAGTGATTGTGCTTAAAATGAATTTTCAATCAATTGACAAGAAAATGACCCAAACAATGGTCAAAATAACTTGAGAATAATATGATCTTGAATTTACTGGAAAATTGTCGGATCCTTTTGATTATTTTCAAAACTTCCTTTGATTTTTGTTAAGGTGTTTTCCTCTAAAATAAAAACCAGATGTATTTTATTTTTTTTAAAATATATTATGATCTTTTACTCATTTTTTATAGTAAAAGTTCATATCTGGTCTGGATGTAATTACCTTATTTTTGTGTGTAATTACTATCCCTAAAACTGGTCAAAAGGAAATGACACACATATCAAGGTCATGTTAAGCTCAAGTTTAGTAGTAATAGATTAAAAATTGATTGCAAATTAATTTTGAACTACAGAGACACTCATGTTCTAGTTCAAGTAATTAGAAGCAAAATGAGTTGTTTAGTAGTAAAAATGACTCATCATCTGGGATGCTAAACCATTGTCTGAATAATGGACACTTGGCAAAACCTTGAACAAAATTCCTGTAGATAACTGCTGGCAATTTAATCTTGATAATTTACATCTAAAATGTATTTTGTTAAGAATAGCATCTCAAATGCTCAACAGATGTTAGATAAGATACTGTGCCTTCACAAAGCAAAATCAAGTTCTACATCTGAACAAGCAGATGCTAAGATTGTTTGTCAAAAGTTGAAATACTGTTGCACTATCAGTTGTTGAAACAATTTTATTTTTTATCCACTGTTGTATCTAAAATGCTGTTGTGCCTTAACATCTGCTCTCTAAAGTCTGTCCACTGCTAAAGTGCCAACCTCTGTTCTTCAAAAACACTGATGTTTAAAATCATTGTTTCATCCACTGATACATCCACTGTTTCATTTTTTTTACCGTTGTAACTACTGATGCTTGATCCATCAGTAGTTGTTAAAAAAACTGTCTTCCATCATTTACCATTTCATCAGGTGTTTGACACGTGGTCAGTTTTTAGCCTTCAGATCAAAATAACCGCTGCCACATCAGCAATCACTTTTTCCCTAAATAAAACCCTGATTAAATCCAAACAGAGGATTACACTGTCGAATTGAATTCCAAACATTCTCTTCACAAAGCAGTTTCCCTCTCATAACTCCAAAAATCTTCTTCGATCTTCTTCATAATAATGACGAAACCAAAATCGAAGCCATCTGCAAAATCAAAATCAAAACCATCATCGTCTTCCACAACAGCAGAGGCCACTCAAATGGCTGCTGTAACCACGGAGATTCGTTACAAAGCTCCACACAACTATGTAGGTATTCTCACAAAACCTACCGATAACCACACTTTCGACTCCATCCTTGACATCCTTTCTGCATCAAAGTACAAAACTTTGATAACAGCAGACGCTCCAATTTACCTTGATACCCAGAGAGAGTTCTGGAAAAATGCCACCCTTGAAAAACAAGGAGATATCATCGCTGCCATCAACTCCTCGATACAGGGTAAGAAGGTACAAATCTCACCAAAATCCATTTCTAAAACTTTTAAACTCAATGATTTGAAAGGAAAAACCTCATTTACTAAAGACGAGTTGGTAAAGGATTTCATGAACAGGGGCTATGCAGAACAACCAAATAGGGATACCCTACAAAAGGGTTACTTCCCTTCTGCACCCAGATTTTTATTCCACACACTGCTCATGTGTGTATCTAATAAAACAGCGTCTTTTAATGAGATACCAACAAAAATCCAATGCCTGGGGTATGCTATTTTAAACGATAAAAACTATAACTACTCCCAGGAAATATTTGATGATTTGGTAAAGAACGTTGATAATAAAGCATTTCTGCTCTTTCCAAGATTTCTAAGCTACTATTTTGAACAAAAATTTGTAGAGAAAGATGCAGAATTGCCCAAACAAGGTGTCTTATTCAAAATAAACTGTTTAACAATTGAAACATTTTCAAGAATGATGGCACCAATAAAATTAAAAACAAAGGAGGCTGAGCAGGTTCTAGAAACTGCTACTGATCCTCAAGCAACCACTACTGAGCCCACTGCTCCAGGTGATCAAAGTAGCACACCCACTGCTTTGAAACCAACACCTGCCACCAAAAAGACCAAAAGAAAAACATCCAGAAAACCCACCAAACCCACATCAAAGGCAACTCTGGAAGATGAGATCCCAGAGTCAATGCCAGTGACAACACAAAAGTCACAAGAAACCACTGCTGCTACTTCCTCACAGCAGTTGGAAGAAAGATCTCAACCCCAACCTAAAACTCCTCCTGCATCCTCCCAAAAGGATCAGGTTGTAAGCACAGGGACACCAAATTATGAAGCTCTGTATCCACTCGGATCCATCTTCCACAGTCCTGATCCCAAGGACATGTCTCTTTCAACACCCATACCCTCACCAATCATATTGCCACAATCAATAATACCCCTGTTGCATGTAGTTGATATGGCACAGACACAAACCAGTTCCTCTCTATCACCTATTACTGAGAGTATACCTCCACAAGTGACTGGGTCTGATGCTCATACCTCTGCTAACCCAGCAACAGCTGAGGAGGTTACACCCCCTGAGTTACAAGTAACTCTTGGTGGTAGTTCAAGTAGAGCAGCAACTACAACTGATGGATCAACAGATCTTCAGTTGGACAGTTGTTACATTACTAAGACTCCCTTGAAGGCAATTTCTTCCATGGCAACATCGGTAACCACCAGTGAGTTATCTTTAACTGCTGGTAACATCAAAGGATTATCGAGTGCTGAAGAAAGAAGTCCCCAGCACCAAGAAAAAGGGGCATCAATGGATGACTTTTGGGCCATAGTTCCTAAGTCACACATTGATACAACCACTGCTGGTGGGGATTCAGATGATCCTGCTAATTCAGGTGATGATTCAAAATACAACGAATTGACGGCCAGAGTTGAAAATCTGGAATCTTCAGTTGCAGAAATAAAAGATATGGTGCAGCAGCTGTTAGAAGCTCAAAAAGCCCAATCATCTGCCCCTCCTGCTGAAGCACCTGCTCCACAAGCATTTGCTGCAAATGAGCTTTGGAATATCTTCCAGCCCATGCTTGAACAACAGCAACAAATGGCTGCTAAAAAGCATGCTAATCAAGTAAAAATGCTGACCAACATGGTGGAATCTAGGTTCAAGGACACTCAAGCTGATATCAAGGCTATAAAGGCTAGCATACAACAGAATGCTCAAAGTGAGAAAGTTCCATCTGCCATTTTCTTCATGGATACACCCCTGGCAGATAATGCCAAAAAGGGGGAGAAAATCAAGCTGAAAAAGAAAGGTATAGAAGATGGGTTGTACATTGAACCAGAGAAACCCAAAACCACAAAAACTTCAACTTCAACAGCTGATACAACAGTAGTTACAAAAACTGCTGTCAGTAGCCAAACAGCTGCCATTACATCAACACACACACCTCCAACACACACAACTACTGTTCCAACACACTCCACCACAACTACTGCTCCACCACCACCACCACCTGTGTCTACAACACAAAAAACACCACTACCATCACAAACAGCCAAACCTTCATCGCCCCCTGCTAAAAGGCAGAAGACAACAGATGTTATAACATCTGTTGTAATGACAACAAGAGTTGAAGCACCAGTTGGTTCAACATCTGTTAGTCAACCACTGATCACCCTTCAAACAACTGCCACAATAACCCCTGCTCAAAAGCAGAAGACATCTGCTGATACATCAGCAGTTAATGACAACAGCAGTTGAGACACCAGTTGTTTCAACAGTTGTTAGTCAACCAACCACCACTACTCTATCCTTTCCTATATCTCAACCTAAGCTCTTTAGCAGAAAAAGAAAGCCAATTACTGCCGATGAAGGGATACATGATCCAAATGCTGAAAAGTATCCACTAGAGCTTGAAGCCATCAAAAATGAGATGAGGCAGTTTTATACAGAACCAGATCCCTCAAAAAGAAAATTCTCCTCACTCATAGGCTATATAGCTCCAGAAGATATAAATGATTATCTCAAGATAAAAGCAAGGTAAGCTAAAGTTAAAGCTAAGATTGACAGTGAAAATGAAAGGCTAAGCGAAGAAGGCATTGCTAATAGACTGGAGTTCTACCTTGCAAAGGTTAAGCAGATGGAAGAATTTGCACAAGAACTAGACAAAGAAAAGGCTGATCAAAAGAAGAAGTTGAGAGAACAACTTCTAGCCTTCATCATGAAAGAAAAGTTCTATCCTGCTGAAGAACAACAGTTTAAAGAATCGCCTTTAGTAGCTTTAAAGCATGAGGCTGAAAGGATCCAAAGAATCAAGAATGATCCTTCAAAGAAAAAGAATGCTCCAAACTGGAGTAAGTACAAAAAGCTCATTGCTGACCTCACTGCTGAATATAAAGGAAAGAAAAAGGAGCTAGTGGATGCTAAGGTGGACACTGCTGAAGCCATATCAAAATGGTCTAGGCAGCAAACTGATGAAGCCTATGAGAGGTTGAAGAAAAGGAAGAAGAGAGAACAAATGATGAAGCTGGAACAACAAATTGAAAGCCTCAAAACAATGCTAAAATCAGCAGACAACCTTACTCTTGTAACAAACCAAGAAGAAGGTAAACAGCTGTCTGACAAGGAGGTCAAAGAAAAGGAAGCAGAGTATCTCAAAGACACCGTCATGAAAATGGGTCTAAAAGAAGATAGCTCAGCAAGAACTCAAAACCTTTTTAAGAAGGTATTAAACAGTCCTGCATCCCCAAACACTGCAACAGGCATGATAGAAAAAGAAAAACAAGAGCTTACTGGACAAGAAACTGCAGAAGACATAGCTGCAGCAAACAAAGTCATTGAAGAAGCTTTCAAAAGAATGTCTGAGAGTTTGCATGTGTTTTCAAGGCCATCATCCCTCAACTCATCTGATAATAAATCTCTCCCAAGAAACCCATTGGATTCAAAAATACTAAAGTGGAAGTCTGATCAAAAGACCCACGTATTGACCTTGCTCAGATCCAATGGTGAGGTGAAGCACATATCAAGGAAAGAAGCACTAGGCCTTAGTGTTGAAGATTTGCAGGATCTCCTTGAGCTTTCACTGTGCAGGGATGAAGATGACCAGAGTGCCAAAGAATTTGAAGCTGAATTTAAGGAACAAGCTAAGGCACTCTTGATGAGTAATAAAGGTCCTGAATAAGGAAGGGTTTTGGCATTATCTGTTCCAGGGGGAGATTGTTGGGATTGAACCCTAACAGAGGAACAGATAATGTAAAGCCAAAACCGGATCTCATCAGTGGACCATCAATAAGCAGCAGTTTATCCTATGCTCTCCCCTTGACAGTGGTTATCTAACAGCTGATGGATCTTAAGTGCTGCTCAACTACAACAACTGATAAACCAAACTCTGATGATTATCCAACGACTGCTGAAGACAAACACTGATGCTCTATCTACTGCTGTTTCCTAAGTACTGCTGAAGACTCAAGCACTGCTCTCTCAAAGACTGATCACCTTTGAAGAATGCACTGAAGATTCAACATCTTTGCTCAGGCTACAACAGTGGAACGTGAAGCAGTAGTTTTCCCTAGTTTTGCTTTTTACTACTTATCAGATGTTACATGTCAGTAGTTTGTATAGAACAGTGTTTATAGTTTGTTAGGTCGTTAGATGTCACTATCATGGTGACGTCAGCTGAAGCTCATCAGTAGTTTGGTTTGCCTATAAATATGACAGTATTCTGTACTGTTATACTTGATTCGTTTTGAGTGAGTTCGCCTCCTCAATTCAATCCTTTCATCTTGTGCAACCAACTCTGGTGTATCAGGCTGAGGGGGAGTTTAGATTGTAAGCTTGCATTGTAATCTTTTGCTTTTATGTAAATCTTTTGACTCAATGAAAAGCAATTGTTTATCAATCTATACTTTCCTTTGATTGTGTTTACAAAGTTTGCTACTCATTTCCGCTGCACTTAATCGTTTTATGCAAACAAACACAATCATGATGGCCCCAGATCCCAACAAGATCTATGATAGATCTTTGTTTATTTATGTGGAAATCAGCTAGATCCAAGTGATTCTTGATGGATTGGAGCCAAAACATGGAGTCCTTCAAGAACACCATGATGACATCATCCTCGAACACTTGAATCTTGATGATTTCACGGTTAAAAAGTAAGATTTGTAAGATAGAAAGGTGTAGGAGTGTGTATAGATCAAGAAAGTACAAGATTTAGGATGAAATCTTACCGGAATTGGAAGAAATTTGAGAAAAGGAGGGGAGCATGAGCTGGTCGGTCAGAGGTTTCCAAAAGTAGAAAGTTTGAAAGTGACAAGGGGTATTTATAGGCTTCCGAAAGAGGAAAGGGCCGGCCGATCGGTCAGGCACCCCGATCGGACAGCCTGTCCGATCGGACAGCAGTCCGATCGGCTGGGCTGTTCGATCAGCTGGGATCCTGATCGTTCAGCTGCCTGATTCGAGCGTTCGGTGCGACGATTTTCGATATTTCGATTTCGATCGGGATTGATGAGAATATGATAGAGTTTCCTATTCAAATTACTTTTAATCCCAACCACTAAATCTAACATACAATCACCTATGTCTCGCGCTATCTTTTCGCCACCAATTATCATAATTCGATTTTGATTGAGTTTGATTAAGTTTCGAGTTTCGATTCGAGTTTCGATTCGAGTTTCGATTGATTACCACACATAACATAAAGTAAACATGCACAAGTAACACATAAGGCACACACACACACACGTATACTAACACCAGAATTCACGTAATTCGAGTCTCAAGTTCGATGATGATTAGATTAGCTCGATTATTGATTAATTGACTTTATCACATTGTTACTTCCTATTATTCACAGTCGTTTAGCGTTTCGCATCGATTTGAACATTCGATTACTTTGATTAATATCACTTACTCCACATAATACAACTAACGTAATCGCAAACATAAAATAGACTAACTATGATCAAAGGAGTCAATCTTGACTTTGACTTTGACATTCGGTAACACGGGGTGTTACATACATTATGTACTTCTCACTGCTGATATTATCAACCATATGATCAAACAGTACTTGAGAAACATTGTATGGTCTATTAAGCACCAAACAAGTGATGATATTCATAATATAATCTGAAGTCTCGTCATAAGCTCCCTTCCGATGTGACAATGCATGCACGACACAGTGAACTAAGAGCTTATATGGCCTGCTAAACATGGACTTGAGATATTTGTTGTTCACGTGTCTTGTAAATCCCATTCTGAACCATAGACCTTTGCATAATCGTTCAGGAATAATGGTAGGATCATTATCATTATCTCCTAATTCCACAACTCGTCTCAAATCTCCAACATTAAACTTAATCTCAACATCTATATCTTTATCATTCTCGTCTTTCTTTTGAACTGCCGAATATATCTTCTTTGTACTCTCATCATACCTTGCCGATTTCCAAAACATTCTAACATGAGACTCATACACTGTCGTTTGATCGGTTAAAGCCTTATTAATTCTACTCTCCCTTAAAAACTTCACCGTATCTTTAAGCAGTGTTATGTTTGTATAGATTTCATCCAAGATACAGTAAACGTTGTGAGAATGATTCCAATCTAAAGCTCTTGTCTGCAAGAATAAACAACATTAAAGTCAACACAAAGTTCGAGACAAGAATTGAAAAGTGATAAAATTTTGAAAACTTCAAAAATTTTCTAACTCTGGAAGTTTCACTCTATGTAGTACTAAGGATTGGATGGCTATCCGATCGGATTGCCATCCGATCAGATGAACCATCATATATAAAGATCATATCAATCAAGACTTGTGCATTCGGATTGAATGGCCATCCAATCGGATTGTCACTCGATCCATGTGACAAGCAGAACAGCACCTTTGACAAGTCAACTCAATGAGTGAATGGTATGAATCGGATGGCTATCCGATCAGATTGTCATCTGATCGGATTGCCACTCAATCATTGACAAGATAGTCACATTGATGAACAGGCATGTCATAAAATGATTTGGATCGGATGGCTATCCGATCGGATTGCCATCCGATCAGAATGCCATTCGATCAATGACAAACAGATGAAAGTGTGTTTTGGATCGGATGGCCATCCGATCGGATTGCCATCCGATCAAGATGCCATTCTTTCCAAAACAACTTGTAAGACACAAATTTCAAGACAAATACTTAGAAAAATTTTTAAACATTAAATACGAAATGTGTATTTGATCGGATGGTTATCCGATCGGATTGCCATCCGATCGAACTGCCACTCGATCAGCTGACAGTGAAGAACAGTTTGAACAATCTATGAACACCAAAATTTTCTAACATTTTGACAAAATTGAACATGTTTTCACGTAGAGTTTTTGCCGATTTTCAAAACCCTATGTTCAGATTTTTCTAAGCCTCAGCCATTTGGGTTTAATTTGAATTTATAAGGACCGACTGCCGACACCTATACATGATCAAATATAGCAAGTTTCAATCAAATTCCTTCGGTGAATCTATAGATCTAAGGCCTGTGAAGAAAACCCTATGTTCAGATTCTATCAAACATCACTAAATAAGCCTAGATCTAAGAATTTAGGTCCGAACAGTCGCCGACATCAAAACATCATAAAAAACTTCAAATTTAACAATCAAATTTAGAGATCTTACCTTTCCCATAGTGAAGATTGTGCAAGCCAATAATCCTATGAAACTTGGAAAACAAGAGTGAAGAATCAAGATCAAGATAAGTGAGAGTGTTTGAGAGTGTCGGATAGTCAATCGATCGAAGAAAAGTTTGACTGAATGACTTTGACCTCTATATATAGGCATGACCAAGTGTCGAATGGCCATCCGATCCAAACACCTCTTTGACTTGATGTATTGACCTGTTGACTTTTTGGTGTTTTATCAGATTTGGTCAGTTTTAGAAATCCACTTAAGTATCTAGGTCCAAGTTAATGACCCTAGGCACTTAATTTGTCTACCAAGTCCAAGTTAATGACCTTGGTTGACCCGAAACGAAACAACTGACAATTTGTTTAAACTTTTCAAACTCATTTTCATGAAAATTTACAAGTGTCAACTTAATGAACTTGTTCTATCTTTGAATTTTCAAAACTTTCAAGATTAGCTCCCAACCCTATTGTCCAGTTCAGAAATTTCCTGCTCTGCTTCATGACTGAGAATCTGAAGATCAGCTTTCTACCTTGGTTTGTCGAAAAACTAAAGCAGAAAAGTAAAATCTTTTTGGGTTTTTTAAAGAAAGTTTAAACTAGCAAACTAAGAAATCTTTTTGGATTTTTGACAAAAAAATTAAATGAAATGAAATGAAATGCAGTAAAAGTAAAGTATTTACAAACATATTTTTGGTGAGCGTGTTAGGGGATCATATCAACTACAGACAAGCTACAAGTACCGTTGAGCTTGATTACACACTAAGTATTAAACAATTCACTTAGATTGCCGATATACCGATCCTTTTAAGTTTTCACACAAATTTCAACTTATTCAGGATACGATTTAGTGTTTTAGGAACTTAACTTATACGCGTGTTCCACCTCAGAATATACTCTCGTATCCATACTTCTATATTCAATCTTACAGGTGAACGTACAATAATGATATTTGTAATGGGTAGTGCGAGGCCATGAGAGCTCTGGAACATACTTCTTCCGTTCAGACAAAGTGATGATGGCTCGACTTTCGGTGTGTCCCGTTTGTGGATCTTTTCTTCAACAGCACATGATTAGCATTTTGAAATGTTTCATCATTTTTTATGCTGGGGGGAGGCTTTAAAGATTAAAGCAGTGCAGAGTATTATACGATGATTAGGTTATTGCTTCCGAAAAATCAGAAGTCCTAGTATAATACCCCAGATATCATTACGCACACAGACCTAGTATGTCAGAAATAGAAAATCTTTCAAACAAGATTTCAGGGGTTACATATATATCCGAGAGATGTTCCCTACGAAATAAGCAAGAAATGTTTTTAGGTTTATATCCCGAACAAATCTACTAAGTGTGTAAAAACCTATCGGCATATCATCAGCGAGACTGCTTAACACCTTTTAAACATTACATATATTTAGCATACTGTAACTGTCTAGCTGATGTACTATCATTTCCCCTTTTTACACAAACTCTTTTTGGGTTTTCAATTGTTTGTGGTTTTTGAAAATATCTCATGTTTTTGGATTTTTGCATTTTTTATTGTTTTTGTATTTTCTGAAAATATATCTATCTCCCCCTAAATACCACAACAACTAAAAATACGACAAACCAGTGCAGTCTGCTTCTCAACATCATCTGCAGCGGTTTTCTCATCAACGCCAAGTAACTCCTCAGCATCTGAGAACAGCTTCATACCATTCAATTTTAAAAGATATTGAAAACGATTTTTATCAAAAGCTTCGGTATGTAAGTCGGCCTTTTGTCCGTCGGTGTGGATTTTGTCAATTCGTATCAACTTCTTCTCAAAGCAATCTCGGATGAAGTGATGACGAATTTCAATATGTTTAGTTTTAGTGTGATGTACCAGATTTTTTGTTATGTTGATTGTTGCCTCATTATCAACAAAAATAGGTGAAGTAAGAAATTGCAAACCATAATCGCGCATCTGTTGCTGAATCCACAAGATCTGAGAGCAGCAGCTGCTGGCAGATACGTACTCTGCTTCACATGTTGATAGAGCAACAGAGGTTTGCTTCTTACATTGCCACGTGACCAATCAGGGTCCAAAAATTTGACATCCTGCAGTTGTTGATTTAGCATTGACTTTGCAGCAACCGAAGTCAGAATCAGAGTATCCTTCGAGTGTGAAGTCACCAACTTTTGGATACCATAACCCCAGGCTTGGGGTTCCTTTCAGTTAGCGTAGGATCCTCTTGACGATGGACATATGCGAAGCTCTAGGACTCGACT
The DNA here is from genome assembly GCF_002127325.2 of Helianthus annuus. Taxonomy (NCBI): domain Eukaryota; kingdom Viridiplantae; phylum Streptophyta; class Magnoliopsida; order Asterales; family Asteraceae; genus Helianthus; species Helianthus annuus. The sequence goes on from NC_035442.2 coordinate 140,712,426, forward strand.
GATATCGGGCCGTGAGGCAGGTTAGGTACATTATATCAGGCCTTGATGCTGTCAAGTACATTAGCGACCCAATCATTGAGCGGTATAAAGTTTCATCGACCTTCTCTCTGGTGAGATCAGGGTTGATACCATGATTTTTTGCTAATGGGGTGGATATTGGAGCAGTCCCGGACATCCCAAATTTCTCTAGAACGTCGTGAACTAATTTGTCTGATGTATGAAGGTTCCCTTAGGCATTTGATCGACCTGGAGCCCTAGGAAGAACTTCATCTCACCCATTGACGACATCTCAAACTTCTGCTTCATCACTTTCTCAAAATCTTTGTAGACTTCTTCGTTTGTCGACCCGAAAATAATGTCATCAACCTAAATCTGGATGATCAGTAGATGACCATCAACTTCCTTTGTGAAAAGATTGGCATCCACCTTGCCTCGGATAAAGCCGTTGGCAAGCAAATGTTGAGACAGTGTCTCATACCAGACTCTCGGGGCCTGATGCAAGCAATACAATGCTTTGTCCAAGAGGTAGACCTTGTCTTTGTGAATCGGGTCGGTGAAGCCCGGTGGCTGACCAACGTACACCTCCTCTTTCACTTTACCGTATAGGAATGCCGACTTGACATCTAGCTGGTATACTTTAAAACCTTTCCATGAAGCAAAAGCTAGGAAAATTCTGATGGCTTCAAGACGAGCAACAGGAGCATAAACCTCTGTGAAGTCTATACCCTCTTGCTGACTAAAACCCTAGACCACGAGTGGAGCTTTGTTTCTTACAATAACTCCTCGGTCGTCTCTTTTACACTTAAACACCCACTTCGTGTTTATCTTCCTATGTCCATCAGGCAGATCCACAAGCTTCCATACACCAAGCTTCTCAAATTGACTCAGCTCCTCCTGCATTGCGTTGATCCATGAATCTTCATTTAGTGCTTCCTTGTAGGTCCTCGGTTCGATCTGCGAGATAAAGAAACTGAGTGAAAATTCAGTTTGTAAAGGAGTAATTTTAGTATAAAAGCAAGTAAGGCCATGGTCAATCTGGCTTCTGGTGCGGACTCCTGACTGCAGCTCTCCTATTATCAACTCCTCGGCATGGTATGAAAGAGTCCTCGGCATAACTTCGCCAGGAACACCCACCTCGCCTTCCAAATTAGTAACATTTTGATCCGCAACTTGTTCATTGTCAAGAACTGTCTGATCTGAAGATTGGATTTGCTCCCCCTTAGACTCTGAATCACCACGATCAAAAGTAGGAATATCATCAGATACTGAATTATCATCATTGAGCACCGTCTGATTTTCAGGAGCATGTTCGCGTTCCGAAGTAGTCAGAGTTTGCTAAAATTCATCATTTTCTCCAGTATGGCTTGGACCAGCTTCATCATTATTGGAAGTTTGTTGTTGACATCTAGAAGACCATGCTGGAAATCTTTCCTGAGATGCTTCATATTCTCGTAAAATATCCAAATCATCAAAGAACTCTGGCTCTTCTTCTAACTCTTATGAATCCAATAAGGTATCGTAGTTCGAACAAAAACTCTTCTAAGTGGACTGGCATATCCCACAAAGATACCTTCTATGCTCTTTGAACCAAATTTGCCATCGGGATCTAGAACAGTGTAGGGAGACCCGAACGGCTCTAAATACTCGATATTAGGCTTGCGATTGTTGATCAATTCGAAACATGTCTTGTTATGCTTCTTCACAGTAAGTACCCAGTTGAGTGTATAGCAAGCGGCTGATACTGCTTCTGCCCAGAAATTGATTGGTAACTTGGAATCAACTAGCATCGTTCTTGTCGTTTCAATCAGCGTTCTGTTCTTTCTTTCTGGGACTCCATTATGTTGCGGAGTGTATGGTGCGCTGAATTCTTGCAGTATGCCTCGCCAGTATACCTCGCCGATCACAGAATTCCTCCATTCTGTTGTTCTTGAATTCCGTACCGTTGTTGCTTCGTAATCTTCGTATGCGGGCTTGGTACAAATTCTCTATCTTCCTGAATAACCTCAGCAAACTCTTAAAAGTTTCATCTTTGGACTTCAGGAACGTCACCCACGAGAATCTCGAATAGTCATCAGTGACTACTAGGCAATAGAGATCACTCGTAATGCTCTTGAGATCCATGTGAAGTCTCTCTAGTGGTTTCGAGACAGAGTTCATCTTTTTACCAGGATGGGATTTCTTTCGTTGCTTTCCCTTTATACAACAGATACACTCCCCCTCAAGATGAAAACTCTTCAAGTGAACACCTTTCACTAAAGCATTATGCACCAGATAGTTCATCTTGCGTAATGTGACCCATTTTTCAGTGCCACAATTCTGACTCCTTTTCAGTGGCTCTTGATACGAAGCACTGGGGTTGACCCGTGGGGTAGTCGTAGCAACACTCATATCCAACATGTACAGATCATTAACCCGTGGTGCTCGCATGATGATCCACTCCTCGGGGATGACAAACCCCGTCTTCAGGATCAGACAATCTTTGTCAGTGAAATGTGTCGAATACATTCTGTCACAGATTTGAGAAATGCTAAGCAAGTTGTTCTCCAGCTCTGTTATATAGTTGACTCTTTGAAACATGATTACACCATTTGATAACGTCCCTTCACCAATAATACGTCATCCTTGATTTCCTGCAAAACCGACGTATCCACCGTTGAACCCTCTAAAATCGTATAACAGGGCCTTTCTCCCTGTCATGTGCCTGGATGCTCCACTATCCATAATCCACCGTGAGATAGATCTCGGAAGCTCCTGCACATTTCACAGACATTCAGTTAGATTTTGAAGCAAACCAAGCCTCCTTCAACTCGGGTAGCTTGATGCGGGTTGTTGTGGTATACAATGGTGGGAAATTCTTATCATTCATTTTAAGACTCTATTCAGACCCAACCTCAGCCTCTTTATACAAAAAGAATTCGTTTTTCGGAGGTTGACCAGATGGTTGGTCTTTCTTTGGAACATACTTCTTCTTAGGTGAAGTAGAAGTTTGTTTCTCAAGTTTTTCATAAAAGTCCAAAGGTACATTCATCTTTACCGGTTTGGTTGAAGATGATTGTTTTTTCAGAATCAGAAACCTTTGGTTTTTGAACCTTTGATGTCTTAGCCTCAGATTTTGGCTTCCAAGTTTGCTGCGGAGAAGCGACCCGTTTGTAAAATTGATCAGTTTTTTTATCGACTGTTTTACAGGTTCAGTTTTGAATTTGATGTTTTCATTTTCCAAAATCTTCTTCTCAACAAACATTAGAGCTTTTCCTTTGACATCATTCTTCTTTCTCGGATTCTCAATAACCCGTTGGTGCACTTTCGTGCAATGTGTCCAACTTTATTGCATTTGAAGCGTGTGCGGGTGTCAAAAACCCTGCTTTTGCCTTCAGTTTGAGGCTGTGAGGCCTTCTTTGCAAAAAATTCTTCATTTGATTTCAAAAAAATTTCTGATTCTTGTTCGGAAAGTGAACTTGAGCTTTTAACAAACACTTTCTTTTCGATAAACTTTTTGTTTTGAAAGTTCCTCTTTTGATTGTTCTTACCACCCTGATAACCACCCAACCATCTATTCTGGTTGTTATTGTTAAAACATGGCGGTACAGCAGGTTTCTTAGAGTAAGATTTATCTTTTTCAAATTTCAAAATCCTTTTGGAACTCTTTAACACTTCAACTTCAAAAACATCGATTTCAACCAATTTGAAAACTTTCTTCAACTTGTCAACATTCACATTTTCAATTGGGAACTCAAAATCTGAATACAACTTATCAGAACCAGACATGTTGTACATGTATAACAACCCTAATGTAAACCGACACCCTCATAATTTTTCCGACACCCTAAAAATACTTAAAATATCCCAATATGTCTCTAAAAACACCCCATACGTGAAAATGGGCCCCGAATACCTTAAATATTAATAAAAATAATAAAAATTTGAATTTTGGGGTTTAGGCGGGCCGCGTAAGCCACCCCTTAAGCTTACGCGGGCCACGAGAGATCAAGAACGCGGCAACACCCCAGGCCGACACATGTCATCATCGTGGTAAGGCTAGGCGATGACCCGGATCAGCTATGCCATTGACTGATGTTAACGCAGGCCGCGTAGCCCTTTGTTACCATTTACGCGGGCCACGTAGAACCCGAAGATCAGCCCTATATAAGAAGGCATCAGGCCTTCAGTCGAAACTCGTTTAGAAATCTTTCTTTCTCTCAATTTTCTTGTAGTAGGCATAATACACGGGTATAATACCCCCTAAATAGCGAGGTTCTGCTCCGATGTAAGTATCATAACCCCTGGAGACGTATTAGATACTCTGCCCGATTGATCTAGGGTTCCGTAACGGCTGTCATGGTTCTGCCCGACGTGGTCGTTTGAATGCCGTCTCGGGGAGGGTATTACTAATGATAAAATGGTTTATTATACTAACACGCGTGCATTTGTGTAATTTATAGATTATCATCAGGAAACCCTTACGGATAATCTAAGACAGCAATGTGAGTAATCTCCTTTTTGCAAATTGTTTTTACAAAACCTCACTTAATTAAATATATACTAAACAGTTATTGAGTATTTGTAAGAATACAATTATCGTGGGTATGTTGGGATTTTGTATACAAAATTTATTATTGGAGGGGTAACAATTCCACAAGTTGAGTATGACAGTACCACGGATGTTAATTGTTATATCTTGGAAACAAATGTAATTGCGAGATCACCCTCAATACTGTACAGTGGTTTTTATTAAAACTGGATTGAACTGGGATTCACTCACCAGTATTTCCCACTAACAAAATACTTTTAAAACGTGTTTCAGGTAACAATATGTGAAAGCCAAATAAAAGCCAGCTGGACAGCACTGAAGGCTTGGAAAAGTGGCAATAAAGTTACCTAAAAGAAATAGATGTTTTTCTTAAATAAAAATAGGGTGTATTCCTATGAAAATGTGTGTGCTAAAACTTGGGTTTTACCCATGTGTTTAATATTATAAAAGTGTGATATTTTACTCTGATAAAATATTTCCTAACTACGGTCCTGATGAAAAATTCTGCTACCAAATTAGACAATAACAGGATACCATCGAAACTGGATCACGGTCGCCCGCTCCCGGGATAGGAGTCGGGGGTTGTGACAAAAGGTGGTATCAGAGCTAAGCCACAGATTCAGCCACAGAAGTGTTCTGCTGACACCAAAATTCAAAGTGTTAGGAAATAAATAACGAGAATACATGCATAATTGTATTTTCTTGTTATGTGTTATCTGACTATTTGTTAGTTTACAGTATGAGCGACCAAGGACCATCTGACGTGTACCGTCAATTGTCTGGTTCGCCTAGAAGCGAAGGTGCCTCTTCTCAGCCTGCCCTCTCAGGGTACTCTGCTGATACAGAAGAAGGAATATTCGTGTTTAAGGCTCAATCTGAAGAGCCATTTCCTCAGAAAAAGAGGGGATGGTTCAGTAGGGGAGCACATGAGCGTAGGAAGCGTATGAAAAAGTTACAAGACCAGAGAGCATTAGCCGCAGCCAAAAGAAAAACCGATGCTTATGCCCAGGATATGCTTATTAGGGGTATAGCCAATATCCATATTTTAGCAACCACTGCAGCTGACCAACCAATTCCTGGCCACAACCATCAATTCCTGACCAACCAATGGAAATAGAAAACCCTGAAAACCAAGTAGAAATGCATGATTTCAATCCGGAAGAAATACCTAGGGTACCTGCACCAAATCCCCTAGACCCAAATTACGACCTATGGTGGGACGACAACAGGGATTATATGCAACGTTACCCCATCCATGAAGATTTGCCCATGCCCAATCTAGGAGCCTACCCAGGCTTAGATCCTCTAGATCTCTATTACGATAACGATACATTTATTAGGGAGATTTTAGAGAATCCTTACCCATACCAGGCCCCGTACCAGGAACCCGCACCCCAGATTCCAAACCCAGTCCTAGAACCTGCACCCCCAATGAGTGCAGAAAACGTACAAGAGCTTAGGACATTCGGTGAGGAAATTTTAGAAAGCAGTGAGAGAATGCGACAGGTGGGAGAGCGTCTCGTATGGAAATACGATGAACGCAATATGGATTTCTGGATGAATACATATCCATGAATGGGATGGTGAGAATGGTAATCATAATATAATAATAATATAATATAATATTATAAAATATGTGTGTATGTGGAAAAAAAACTACGGATGCCTACTACTAGTAGTGTAGTTTTTAATTTCAGTCGGTATTGTAATTTTTATTTCATTACTAGTGTGTAATAGATGCATACTATATGAATAGAGTAAAGTCGCAATGATCGACGCTTTTGACCGAAAGTGTGTGACATGTGATTGGCTGTCACACCCCGATTTCCACGTGTATCACCGGTGGGCCCGGTGGGGGATTACCGTGACGTAGTTGGCAACAGTATAGTCAAACCACACAATATATAAATGCACAGCGGAAGCATAAAGATAAATATATTTCAACTATCGAGTGTAATATCCAAATATCACAATCGTCGAAATATAATCCACAGGGGATCAAAATAAGATAGAAAATAATTGTTCAACAGATATTGGCATCCCAAGCTTGCGAGACTCTAACGATGCTAAGGAGTGGCCAGCCTATTACGCGTAGAACCTGCATTAATCTTTTTGGGGAAAATACGTCAGTTTACACTGGTAAATACATTCAACTGACACTTTTGTAAAATGTTTAATAAAATTGATTTGAATGCACAAGGCACAAACTCTTTATAACTTGGGATAAATTATAATTAAATCTTGTAAAAGAATTACATGTTCACTATGTGTTCGGTCGCCCGGGTCGTGCCGGGTTTAAGGTTAATAGACACGCCACAAAGCATAAAGCCGTGGCGGGAAAACCAACGGTTATACCTTTAATAATATAGACACATTACGGGTGTACGCCTACACCCGTGTGTCGGGGTCGTGGCCATTTCGTAAAATGATGCCAAGGATATCCGGGACATGGTCATTAAACTCCCAAAGGCGTAAAGCCAACAAAACCAATTTTTAAACGGGTCACATTGAAATCACCCGACTACTAATGAGTTGGGATCAATTGCCCGACCAAGCGGTATTTTAAATACCGTAACCCAAGCCCGTATAACGGAAAATAAGTTAAAAGTATTTACCTGAGCAAGTAATATCCTTAATAAACAAATGCAAGTTTCTTTTACTGGTCTCCTATTCTGGAACGAAGGTTTAAACAACCTATTAGAATCCTAACGGGTCTTTCAATTTAGCCTTAGCTTAGACCGGTCAGTTTTAAAGGATATATACGGTTTAGTCGCGTGAAAGGCGAAAACCGGGAATGGAATGTGGTTTGGACCCAGCAAGTTTAAAGACTTGTTTTATATGGGTAATATAACCACACTCTGGATTTTGAGGTCAAAACAATAAGGTTTGACCCGTTTCGGCTAGTTTACGTAAACTAGTTACATAAACCGAACCGTGCGCGCAAAAGGCGTAACGGGTAACCGTAAGAGTCCTACACAGGTTTCCTAAGTTAATATGCTTTAAAGAGGTTGTGGTATCAGTAGGATACCTTCCATAATGCCCGTAACGAGTTTAAATCCATTATATGCCTCGTAGGGGTATTTTGGTCATTTTAAAGATTATAAAAGAGGTTTCTGAGTTCTATAGGAAATCTGAGTTTTCCGAACGGTTTATAAAGTCCAAAATACTCTATTTATTATTTAAAATCAGTAGCAACTGGAATCGGGTCAAAATACCTTGTAGAACTCAAGTTATGTCCAAAAAAGTTATATTCGGTATTTACCGAACCGATGCCATAACCGCAGGTTATGAGCAGGTTAAAAATTATTAAAAATCTTTAAAAATTCCAAAATATTATTTTACATCAGTGGGTAAAAGGTTTGGTGTCGAAATTTGGGTTTAGATAGGCGTTATGCTAATTGCGCCTTTTAATTACTAAAGTTTCCGTAATTGCGATATTTAGCATAACTCTTATTCTAGACCTCGGATTGACGTGAAATTTTTGGGACATGCTTAGAAATCAGTAACTAAGGTTATTGTCCTTTCATGTGTCCAAAATTCTCGTTTTAAAGTAAAAAGGGCGTTACGGTCAACTTTTAAGCATTTAACGGAAATGTGCTAAAGACTCGGACAAACAACGAACTGGTCACAGAGAGTTATACCACCATGTAACCTGGTCCTAAGAGAGTCCTAAGGCATATCTAAATCATACCATAACGGGTCAGAACTGAAGTCAAAGCAAAGGTCAAAGTTTTGTGACTTTCGGCTCCGAACCGGGTCAAAACAGTAAATGGTCGGATCAAACAAGCTTAGACTAGTTAATTTACTTATTATCATGTTATATGAGTGTTAAAACAGGTTACATGCCATCTACATTACTGATTATGCATATAATCGCAAAATAGCATTCTGTTGACGTTTTCTAAGCAAGTTTGACTTGACATTCGGACTAGTTAGAGTGGGAATCAGAGGGTGCCCTTTTAAGGGTTTAAAGCCCACATGATTACCAACATATAACTACCTTTGATTCGACAAACCACTGGACCATTCGTGATTTATCGTAAAGTCAATCGGTTATTACGACGGATTGACTTTTAAGCTAAAACTATGTAAAAACTAAACCACAAAGGGTTAGGCATACTTACAGAAGCTTGGTACACGACCAGAGATGATAGAATAGTGTTCTTGAGCTCCAGAAGTGATTAAGAAAGCAGGTTTGAGGTGTGGTTACAATGTGCACAACTTATGGCCTTTTATAGTGAAAATGGAAGCACAAGATCATCACAACTAAGGCTACAAGGGTTCCTTGATTATCAACATGTGTCCCTGGGTGCTAGGGGTCGTTTAGGGAGCGCCCATGCTGCCATAATTGCCATATAAGTCGGTTAAAATAGCAAACAGTGCTCCTGTCCCCGTATTCTGCATCTGGCGGCCTGACGCGATCCGCGTTAAGGATCAGGCTACCCTTACGCGGGTCGCCTGAATCCTGATGTCCGGAACCGGATCTGCACTGCCCGCGCGGCCCGCGTAAGCTTCTTGGTTTCTTCGACGCGGCCCGCCTGAGGCCTGTAGTTCAAGATTTTCAAATCTTTTGCCATTATTGCCCTGGCCTTTCGGTTTCGAAGGGGCAACTTTGCGATCTGGGCCTCGATTATTTACGAATAAGGGCCTCAGAACCTTTACCCATCTTATTAACCCTTGGTTAATTTATTATTACCCGAATTGCCTTAACATTCAAAGTTTGACGCTATTAACCCTTATTAACGAATTCGATCATAACTTTGTCGTTTTGAATCGGGACTTCGCGAAATTTAAATCACGCATTCTAGTGAGTATAATTTATCATTACAAATCCTCGGGTGTGCCCAAAGGTCACTCAGAGGTTTAGTTTAAACATGTTGACATATTTGGCCCCTGTAGTTTGTAATTCCTCGCTTTCTTCCATAATTCATTCCGTACGATCCATGATTCGTTCGTTTGAAGGTACGAGCGTCATTTAGGGTTACTGTACAGTATATTTATCCCTCGTTGACCTTTTTAACCCTCGAATTTACATACTTTCAATGTTTGTCAACTTTGGTCCTTTATTTAGTGTTTAATACCACGTGTAAACTTATGACACGTGTCAATACATTATTTGACGCAAAAATTTCTAGGTGTTACATCCTCACCCCCTTAAAAGAAATCTCGAACTCGAGATTTATTGGAATAGATGAGGGTACTTTTCCTTCATCGTGGACTCTACCTCCCACGTGTACTCGGGACCTCTACGGGCATCCCATTTCACCTTCACAATAGGTATATACTTCCTGCGAAGTTTCTTAACCTGTCGATCCTCGATCGACACAGGTTTCTCAACGAATTTTAAGCTCTCGTCAATGTGTACATCTATATGCGGTATAACCAGTGATTCGACAGCGAAACACTTCTTCAGGTTACAGATGTGGAATACATTGTGGATACCACTGAGCTCTTCCGGTAAATTTAATTTGTAGGCAATCGATCCGACATGTTCGATTACCTCGAAGGGTCCAATATATCTTGGGCTTAACTTGCCTTTCTTACCGAATCGCATCACCCCCTTCCAGGGTGATACCTTAAGCAAAACCTTGTCGCCTACTTCGAAATTGAAAGGCTTACGCTTCAAATCCGCGTAGCTCTTCTGCCTGTCCCAGGCAGCTTTCAATCGATCGCGAATTTGGACAATCTTGTCCGTCGTTTCAAAGATAATATCAGGTCCTGTCATTTGGACATCTCCAACTTCTGCCCAACAAACGGGCGTTCTACACTTTCTACCATATAGGGCTTCAAAAGGTGTAGCCTTAATGCTGGTATGGTAGCTATTGTTATAGGAGAATTCGACCAATGGTAGGTGGTTATCCCAACTGCCACCTAGGTCGATCGCACATGCACGGAGCATGTCTTCCAACGTCTGGATTGTACGCTCACTCTGTCCATCTGTCTGAGGGTGGTAAGCCGTACTAAAATTCAAACGTGAACCCAAAGATTGTTGGAAGCTTCTCCAAAAGTGTGATGCGTATCTGGTATCTCTATCAGAGATGATAGACACAGGCACTCCATGAAGGGCTACAATCTTATCTACAAATAACTGGGCTAGTATATCGGAGCTATGAGTCTCCTTTATGGGTAGGAAATGTGCTGACTTAGTCAGTCTATCAACTATCACCCATATTGTATCATTTCCCTTCTTTGTCTTTGGTAATTTGGTGATGAAATCCATCGTCACCATTTCCCATTTCCACTCGGGAAGCTCAGGCTGTTGTAGCAAACCTGACGGCTTTTGGTGTTCAGCTTTCACTTGCGTACAAGTCAAACATTTTGCTACGTAGGTGGCTATAGACTTTTTCAAGCCTATCCACCAAAAGTTTGCCTTCAAATCCTGGTACATTTTATCAGCACCAGGATGAACGGAATATCGGGAACTGTGGGCTTCCTGAAGAATAACGTCACGAAGACCTCCATAAACAGGAACCCATATCCTCCCATTCAATCTCAGAATTCCGTCTTTGCCATAAGATAACTGCTCTTCAGTTACCCCTAGCTTTTCGTTTGGATAGTTAGCTTCCAACACAGCTTCTTTCTGTGCAGCTAACAATCGTTCATTCAGACTGTTCTTTATTTCAATGCTCTTGGCATTGATCCTTATCGGCTTCACTCTTTCTTTCCTACTCAAGGCATCTGCGACTACATTGGCCTTGCCTGGATGGTATCTTATTTCACAGTCATAGTCGTTCAGAGTTTCCATCCAATGTCGCTGCCTCATATTCAGATCTTTCTGATTGAACAGATGCTGAAGGCTTTTGTGATCAGAATAGATCACAAATTTAATGCCATAAAGGTAATGCCTCCAAAGCTTTAGTGCAAATACAACAGCACCCAACTCCAATTCATGGGTGGTGTAGTTCTTTTCATGCACTTTCAATTGTCGCGAAGCATAGGCAATCACCTTGCCTCTCTGCATAAGCACACAACCCATACCGGTGTGCGATGCATCACAATATACGACAAATTCTTCCATTCCGTTTGGCAATGTTAACACTGGAGCATTGCTCAGCTTTTGTTTGAGGATATCAAAAGCTTCTTGCTGCTTAGGGCCCCAATTGAACTTTATATTCTTTCTAGTTAAAGAAGTTAGGGGTGCAGCAATTCTTGAAAAATTTTCGATGAAGCGTCTGTAGTATCCTGCTAGACCTAGGAAACTGCGAATCTCCGTAGGTGTCTTCGTACTGTCGATCCAAGGCTGCCTTAACAGCGCCGTCTACTAGAGCTTTCAATTCCGCGCCCGTTATATGAATTTGGGCGTTATCATTGTCATCTTCCTTCGAATGACTATTAACTTCATTTGGGTCAGCCATTGCAAACTTGAATCTGCTACAGAAGATAATGACAAACTTTAATTTAGGAGTTTATTATGGAATTGTCTTTTACGACAATTCATTAACCATGGTAAACATAGACCATATTTGGTTAATTTCACTCACTTTTATTTAGGATTCGAATATACTTATCCTAATTACAAACAATATAGTTAGTGGCACAAAAGCCTAGTCACAAGGACGTTTTTATAATATAAGTCGGTATTGCAGAGAATCAGGGCATGAAGGTTTGAACCGCAGTCCTTTTACCCTTTTCTGACAGGGAGTCATAGACTACCACTGCCTTCTGTCTTATATGACAATAAGTATGGCCCGTAGGCACTTCATCACTAATGGATGTTTTAAATAAATGATCATCTTTATTGACGATTTAACCCATGATTTACTAATCATTAATTTGGGTTTCGGAATCCCTTAATGGATTCGTATATAAGAATGACGCGTGTGATTTTAACGAATCACATCTGCCAAGGATGTTAACATGTTTACAGAGGTTAACAGAAATCTGAATCTTTTAATCAGGTCTTACCATCTTGGTCGGGTCTTATAATGACACCAGGCTAGGTTTCACCATTAAGATTCTTTGGTAGACAGATTAATTTAAAAAGGAATGATTCTTGATTTATTTCATATAATAATGTATATAATAACAATAATGAAATTTATAACATATATTCCATTAATCATAATAATGGTTACACACTGCCCTAAACGGGACTTTTTAAATAACTAAATACCTACGCAGAGGTTTACAGAAAACAAGTCCACGCAGGGACCAAATACATAGATAGATGTCCGCACAGGAACTAAAAGATAAGTCCACGCAGGGACTGAAATGCAATTGTCCACGCAGGGACCAAACACGATAAATGTCCACGTAGGGACTAAAATACTCAAAACAAATGTACTCGCAGGGACTTGATTGTAATAGTAAATACTATAGTACATAAAGAGACTAATGATCTCGTTTCTTCCTCCCTTTTAGTAGGTTTGCTAGGCCTTTAAGGAATCCACAATTACTTTTACGTTCTTGCTCAAAGTCTCATTCCACTCGGTTTAGACGGTGGAGGATTTCTTCCTGCTCCGGTGGAGAAAAACGTGGCTGCTGCGACGGTTGTTGAACCGGAGGTCTAGGAGGTGCTGGATACCCATGAGCTGAGTAATCTACTCCCCAAAGGTTTCCATAAGGTCTGTCGGGATGGAGGGCATTGTAATTAGCCGCTACCACGTATGGGTCGGCATCATAATTATAGTTGTAGTGCGTGTGAGTCGGCCGCTCAAACGGGTTGTATGCAGTGGAACCGGCGTACGCTGGTATAGGGTTATCATACCCAAATGGTGGCGAAGGTGGTGCAACTAGTGCAGAATTCACCTCTGCAGGGTGACCAGAAGGTTCCCCTAACTGTGGTTCTTCAGGCACTGGCGGAAAGTGACTTGCACTTGAGTGGCGAGGGGTGCTAAAGTGGAATTCCCCTCCTCGGGTAGACATCCGCGTGCCTGATCTCCTACGCCTTGGCCGATTAGGAGGTGCTGGTTGAACTGGTGGCGGTGGAGGCGGTGGCGTAACTACCACGAAACGCGAATCCTCGGAGGGATCCCGCGGCTGCTGCTGCTCATGAGGCGAGAAGTGGTGAGAAGGTGTGAAGTACCAATCACACTGGTTAAACCTTGCCTGGTAACTGTCGGGACCTTGATAGGGTGTTCCATGAAAGGATGACCCATCAGAGATCTCGATAGGGTGGTTGGGAGTACCCCTTGCAGGTTCTATGGGATCCGTATCTTCGTCCATATCTACCGCATTATCTTCGGAGAAATGGTCTTCTGGTCCTAAAGGGTTATAACCTATTGGTTCCTGGACATAATCAGCCGGATTAAATCGGCCTTGAAAGAAAGGAGTAGGATCGCCATAGGAACGGTGCGATGCAGATCGCTGGAGAGCTATAAACGAAGGTTGAGGGTTACTGGGCTTATTCTCCGAATTTGGCCCAAAAGAGTGACGGTATGAAGGTGTCGAGCTGTGTGAGATAGACCGTCTTGCTGGCTCAAAGAGGTTTCTTCTACGTCTCTGAGGTTCTTTGCTCCTCGTGCTGGAAGGAGCTCGCATGTTTGAAGGTCCGGCCTCATGATCATTATGAGTAGTGATCGGCCCTTTGCCTCTTCCTCCTCGTCTAATTGCTGGTGGCATATTTCCTGCTTAACAAATATTTAAATCACAATAAACAATAAAAGACAAACTGGAATAACAAATTCGAATTTGTCCTATGTTCTTGTCTAGACTCAAGTATGTGCAATTGTGTCATTGAGATTAAACACATAAGGATAGTGTTTAATTCACTCAACGTTGGCTCTGACACCAACCTGTCACACCCCGAATTCCACGTGTATCACCGGTGGGCCCGGTGGGGGATTACCGTGACGTAGTTGGCAACAATATTGTCAAACCACACAATATATAAATGCACAGCGGAAGCATAAAGATAAATATATTTCAACTATCGAGTGTAATATCCAAATATCACAATCGTCGAAATATAATCCACAGGGGATCAAAATAAGATAGAAAATAATTGTTCAACAGATATTGGCATCCCAAGCTTGCGAGACTCTAACGATGCTAAGGAGTGGCCAGCCTGTTACGCTAGAACCTGCATTAATCTTTTTGGGAAAAATACGTCAGTTTACACTGGTAAATACATTCAACCGACACTTTTGTAAAATGTTTAATAAAATTGATTTGAATGCACAAGGCACAAACTCTTTATAACTTGGGATAATTTATAATTAAATCTTGTATAAGAATTACATGTTCACTATGCGTTCGGTCGCCCGGGTCGTGCCAGGTTTAAGGTTAATAGATACGCCACAAAGCATAAAGCCGTGGCGGGAAACCAACGGTTATACCTTTAATAATATAGACACATTACGGGTGTACGCCTACACCCGTGTGTCGGGGTCGTGGCCATTTCGTAAAATGATGCCAAGAATATCCGGGACATGGTCATTAAACTCCCAAAGGCGTAAAGCCAACAAAACGAATTTTTAAACGGGTCACATTGAAATCACCCGACTACTAATGAGTTGGGGTCAATTGCCCGACCAAGCGGTATTTTAAATACCGTAACCCAAGCCCGTATAACGGAAAATAAGTTAAAAGTATTTACCTAAGCAAGTAATATCCTTAATAAACAAATGCAAGTTTCTTTTACTAGTCTCCTATTCTGGAACGAAGGTTTAAACAACCTATTAGAATCCTAACGGGTCTTTCAATTTAGCCTTAGCTTAGACCGGTCAGTTTTAAAGGATATATACGGTTTAGTCGCGTGAATGGCGAAAACCGGGAATGGAATGTGGTTTGGACCCAACAAGTTTAAGGACTTGTTTTATATGGGTAATATAACCACACTCTGGATTTTGAGGTCAAAACAATAAGGTTTAACCCGTTTCGGCTAGTTTACGTAAACTAGTTACATAAACCGAACCGTGCGCGCAAAAGGCGTAATGGGTAACCGTAAGAGTCCTACACAGGTTTCATAAGTTAATATGCTTTAAAGAGGTTGTGGTATCAGTAGGATACCTTCCATAATGCCCGTAACGAGTTTAAATCCATTATATGCCCCGTAGGGGTATTTTGGTCATTTTAAAGATTATAAAAGAGGTTTCTGAGTTCTACAGGAAATCTGAGTTTTCTGAACGTCTATAAAGTCCAAAATACTCTATTTATTATTTAAAATCAGTAGCAACTGGAATCGGGTCAAAATACCTTGTAGAACTCAAGTTATGTCCAAAAAGGGTATATTCGGTATTTACCGAACCGATGCCATAACCGCAGGTTATGAGCAGGTTAAAAATTATTAAAAATCTTTAAAAATTACAAAATATTATTTTACATCAGTGGGTAAAAGGTTTGGTGTCGAAATTTGGGTTTAGATAGGCGTTATGCTAATTGCGCCTTTTAATTACTAAAGTTTCCGTAATTGCGCTATTTAGCATAACTACTATTCTAGACCTCGGATTGACGTGAAATTTTTGGGACATGCTTAGAAATCAGTAACTAAGGTTATTGTCCTTTCATGTGTCCAAAATTCTCGTTTTAAAGTAAAAAGGGCGTTACGGTCAACTTTTAAGCATTTAACGGAAATGTGCTAAAGACTCGGACAAACAACGAACCGGTCGCAGAGGGTTATACCACCATGTAACCTGGTCCTAAGAGAGTCCTAAGACATATCTAAATCATACCATAACGGGTCAGAACTGAAGTGAAAGCAAAAGTCAAAGTTTTGCGACTTTCGGCTCCGAACCGGGTCAAAACAGTAAATGGTCGGATCAAACAAGCTTAGACTAGTTAATTTACTTATTATCATGTTATATGAGTGTTAAAACAGGTTACATGCCATCTACATTACTGATTATGCATATAATCGTAAAATAGCATTCTGTTGACGTTTTCTAAGCAAGTTTGACTTGACATTCGGACTAGTTAGAGTGGGAATCAGAGGGTGCCCTTTTAGGGGTTTAAAGCCCACATAATTACCAACATATAACTACCTTTGATTTGACAAACTACTGGACCATTCGTGATTTATCGTAAAGTCAATCGTTAATTACGACGGATTGACTTTTAAGCTAAAACTATGTAAAAACTAAACCACAAAGGGTTAGGCATACTTACAGAAGCTTGGTACACGACCAGAGATGATAGAAGAGTGTTCTTGAGCTCCAGAAGTGATCAAGAAAGCGGGTTTGAGGTGTGGTTACAATGTGCACAACTTATGGCCTTTTATAGTGAAAATGGAATCACAAGATCATCACAACTAAGGCTACAAGGGTTCCTTGATCATCAACATGTGTCCCTGGGTGCTAGGGGTCGTTTAGGGGGCGCCCATGCTGCCATAATTGCCATATAAGTCGGTTAAAATAGCAAACAGTGCTCCTGTCCCCGTATTCTGCATCTGGCGGCCTGACGCGGCCCGCGTTAAGGATCAGGCTACCCTTACGCGGGTCGCCTGAATCCTGATGTCAGGAACCGGATCTGCACTGCTCGTGCGGCCCGCTTAAGCTACTTGGTTTCTTCGACGCGGCCCGCCTGAGGCCTGTCTTTCAAGATTTTCAAATCTTTTGCCATTATTGCCCTGGCCTTTCGGTTTCGAAGGGGTAACTTTGCGATTTGGGCCTCGATTATTTACGAATAAGGGCCTCGGAACCTTTACCCATCTTATTAACCCTTGGTTAATTTATTATTACCCGAATTGCCTTAACTTTCAAAGTTTGACGCTTTTAACCCTTATTAACGAATTCGATCATAACTTTCTCGTTTTGAATCGGAACTTCGCGAAATTTAAATCATGCATTCTAGTAAGTATAATTTATCATTACAAATCCTCGGGTATGCCCAAAGGTCACTCAGAGGTTTAGTTTAAACATGTTGATACATTTGGCCCCTGTAGTTTGTAATTCCTCACTTTCTTCCATAATTCATTCCGTACGATCCATGATTCGTTCGTTTGAAGGTACGAGCATCATTTAGGGTTACTGTACAGTATATTTATCCCTCGTTGACCTTTTTAACCCTCGAATTTACATAATTTCAATGTTTGTCAACTTTGGTCCTTTATTTAGTGTTTAATACCACGTGTAAACTTATGACACGTGTCTATACATTGTTGGACGCAAAAATTTCGAGGTGTTACATCGGCTATATTCAAATATTATTGGTGATATTAATATGTGGTAAATGTTTAAAATTCAGATGGACAACGAAGTGAACCAGGAAAACCAGAATGATAACCACTCGAATAACGATAATCTGAATAACGAGAATCCGAACAATAATAACAATGGAAACCAAGTGGATAATAGTGCCCTTCAACATATAGTGGCACAGGGAATCATAGATGTGGTGCCATTTATTATTCAAAATGTTAAGAAAGCCGAAAATAAAAGCAAGCATATCAGTAAGCGACCAACTGAACCAGAACACAGCGTGAACAATGGACCCGTACTTCAAGTGCCCATTCCCAAAAGAAGAAGAACCATGCCATATGGTTGTTCTTATAAAGAATTTTGGTCCTGCAAACCAATAAAATTCTCGGGCAATGAAGGACCCATTGCAGCTCTACGCTGGATAGAAAAGACTGAGGCTGTTTTAAAAATAAGCAAATGTGCTGACGAAGATAAGATAATGTTTGCTTCTAATCTGTTTTAAAATTCAGCCTTAGAAGGGTGGAACACTATCCTCCAGTCAAGTGGAAGTGATAGAGTATACAACATGGAATGGGAGGAGTTTAAAAATATGGTAGAAAGAAAATTCTGCCCTCCCAATGAAAAGGAGCAGATAGTAAATAAATTTCTGAACCTTAGAATGACCGGGGTAGATAGTAAGGGGTACACTACTACATTCTTTGAATATGCTAGGATAGTACCAACCCTTGCATCACCTGAACTGGTATTAATCTCCCGTTACATCTGGGGATTAATTGGAGAGATTAGACATGTACTCAAGGCAGCTAGACCGCAAACCATAGAAAAAGCTGTAGAACTAGCCAATACCTTGACTGATGAACTGGTGCGTACTAGAGAAGAAGACCAGAGGAGAAACCTAACCCAAAGGCTTACTCAAGAATTCCGTTCTGGGAATTCCAACCATAGGAATGTAGGTTCTACCTCTGCACCATACTGCAAAACCTGCAGAAAGAAGCATTCAGGAAGATGCTCCACTCACTGCAATTTCAGCAAAGCAACAAGACACAAGGAAGAAGATTGCAAGAGGAAATCTAGTAATGGACTATGTTTCAACTGTGGAGAAAAAGGTCACATCAGGCTAAACTGTCCGAAATTAGCTCCAGCTGC
The DNA here is from genome assembly GCF_002127325.2 of Helianthus annuus. Taxonomy (NCBI): domain Eukaryota; kingdom Viridiplantae; phylum Streptophyta; class Magnoliopsida; order Asterales; family Asteraceae; genus Helianthus; species Helianthus annuus. Next base: position 140,731,176 of record NC_035442.2, read on the forward strand.
AAACAACAAAAACACTAAAAATGCTAGAGCATTTGTTCTAACTGCCGATGAAGCCAAGATGATCCCGGACGTCATAGCTGGTACGTTTTTAGTTAATGATGTCTTTGCTAAAGTATTATTTGACTCTGGTGCAAACCAAAGTTTTATTAATACTTCATTTTGCAAACTTCTAAATCAATCATTAACTAAACTACCACAAGAATGTCTAGTAGAGACAGCAAATGGAGAAACCGTTAGGATTTCTGAAATCTTGCAGGGAGCAAGAATAGAAATTTTTAACCAAAAATTTATTGCAAACCTTTACCCAATGAATCTGGTAGGATTTGATATTCTATTAGGAATGGATTGGTTAATAGCCAATAAAGCCAGTATTTTGTGTGATCAAAAGTCAATCCAAGTAAATTCACCAAGGGGTGAAAAGATCACAATTAAAGGAGATAAACCATCTAGATCCACTAGATTCATCTCTATGATGAAAACTGCAAGTTATATAAGAAAAGGATCTATAGTGTATGTGATTTCTATAATCATTAACACTAAAGGAAAAGGACTAAAAGACATTCCTGTAGTGTCTCAGTTTTCAGATGTATTTCCAGAAGAATTGCCAGGGCTACCGCCTGACAGGGAAGTTGAATTCAGAATCCATTTGCTACCAGGGACAGCACCGATTGCCAAAGCACCTTAGCTTTTGGCACCTGCCGAAATGCAGGAACTGAAGAAACAGTTAGACGAATTGTTGGAGAAAGGATTCATACAGCCAAGCTCATCTTCATGGGGAGCACCAATACTGTTTGGCAAAAAGAAGGACGGATCAATGCGTATGTGTATTGACTACCGTGAATTGAACAAGGTCACGATTAAGAATCAGTACCCATTACCAACGATCGATGATCTGTTCGATCAACTTCAAGGAGCTCGATTTTTCTCTAAAATCGACTTAAGATCGGGATATCATCAATTAAAGGTATAGGAAGAGGACATTCCTAAAACCGCATTTAGAACAAGGTATGGCCATTATGAATTTACTGTCATGCCATTTGGTTTAACCAATGCCCCAGCCGCATTTATGGACATGATGAACCGAATTTGTAAGCCATATTTGGATAAATTCATAATTGTTTTTATTGATGATATTCTAATTTACTCTAAGAGTAAAGAGGATCATACAAAGCATTTGCACTTACTTTTATGTCTATTAAGGAAGGGAAAGCTTAACGCTAAGTTTTCAAAGTGCGAGTTTTGGTTAGAACAGGTACAGTTTCTTGGACACTTGGTCGATCATGAAGGAATTCATGTGGATCCAACAAAGATCGAGGCGATTACCAAATGGAAAACCCCTGAGTCTCCAACCGAGGTTAGAAGTTTCTTAGGATTGGCTGGTTATTATAGACGATTTATTCGAGATTTTTCTAGAATAGCCATTCCCTTAACTAAGTTAACCTATAAATCCATTAAGTTTGAATGGGGACCAAAACAGGAAGAAGCCTTTAGAATTCTTAAGCAAAGATTGACCCATGCACCCATATTAGCGTTACCAGAAGGAACTGAAGACTTTGTAGTCTTTTGTGACGCTTCTAAATTAGGTTATGGATGTGTACTGGTGCAACGTCAAAAGGTTATAGCTTACGCATCTAGACAGCTTAAGAACCATGAAGAAAATCACTCAACCCATGATCTAGAATTAGGAGCCATAATTTTTGCCCTTAAGATTTGGAGACATTACCTTTATGGTAGTAAGTTTACCATATTCACAGATCATAAGAGTTTAAGGTATGTTTTTGGGCAAAAAGAGCTGAACATGAGACAAAGACGCTGGATGGAAATTCTTAGTGATTATGATTGTGATATCCAGTATCATGCAGGAAAAACCAATGTAGTGGCTGATGCTTTAAGCCGAAAGTATCACGAAAAGTCAAAAAGGGTACGTTCTCTTAAATTAAATCTACAAGTAGATTTAAATGATCAGATTAGAAAAGCACAAGAATCAGTAATCAAGGATGATACTGAAAAATTAAAAGGAATGATTAAGGAATTAGAACAAGGAACAGATGGAATTTGGAGATTCCATAAGAAGAGAATGTGGATACCTAAATTAGGAAACCTATGTCATTGTATATTAGAAGAAGCTCATAAGTCTAAATATACGATGCATCCAGGAAATGATAAAATGTACCAGGATTTAAGGAAAATTTCTGGTGGATAGGAATGAAGAAAGATATAGCAGCTTATGTTTCTAAATGTTTAACCTGTTCGCAAGTTAAAGCTGAACACCAGAAACCCTCAGGATTGCTGCAACAATTAGAAATGCCAGTTTGGAAATGGGAATTGATAACAATGGATTTTGTTACCAAATTACCCAAAACAAGAAAAGGTAATGATACAATCTGGGTGATTGTAGATAGGCTAACTAAGTCAGCTCATTTTCTACCAATGAAGGAAACCTTTAGTATGGAACAATTAGCCAAATTGTATGTAAATGAAATTGTTTCATTACATGGAACTCCTTTATCAATTGTTTCTGATAGGGATAGCCGTTTTACCTCTCATTTTTGGGCAAGTTTCCAAAAAGCAGTGGGAACCAAGCTGAATCTAAGCACAGCTTATCATCCTCAAACGGACGGACAAAGCGAAAGGACAATTCAGACAATGGAAGATATGCTTAGAGCTTGTGTAATTAATTTTGGAGGTAATTGGGATGATCACTTACCTTTAATAGAATTCTCGTATAATAACAGTTATCACACAAGTATCAATGCTGCACCGTTCGAAGCACTTTATGGACGAAAGTGCAGAACCCCAGTCTGTTGGGCAGAAATTGGGGAAAAGCAACTATCTGGACCTGAGATAGTACAGGAAACAACCGAAAAGATCATTCAAGTCAAGGAACGACTGAAAGCAGCACGTGATCGACAGAAGAGCTACACTGATAACAGACATAAGCCATTAGAATTCCAGGTAGGTGATAAAGTATTGTTAAAAGTCTCTCCTTGGAAAGGAGTGGTAAGATTCATCAAACGGGGAAAGCTAAGTCCCAGGTATGTTGGACCTTTTGAGATTATTAGAAAAATAGGACCTGTAGCCTATCAGCTACAACTGCCAGAGGAAATGGCAGGAATACATGATGTATTTCATGTATCTAATCTCAAGAAATGCTTAGCCGATGAATCACTGATGGTGCCTCTTAAGGATATATAGAGGTAAATGAACAACTTAGATTTGTAGAAAGGCCTCTACAGATTGAAGATAGGAAGATTAAGAATCTCAAGCACAAGAGATTGGTTCTGGTCAAAGAGAAGTAGGACTCCAAAAGAGGACCCGAATACACATGGGAACTCGAATCAGAAATGCAAAGGAAATATCCACACTTGTTCCAGTAGATCTCGAGGACGAGCTCTAAAACAAGGTGGGGAGGATATAACAACCCTAACGTAAACCGACACCCTCATAATTTTTCTGACACCCTAAAAATATTTAAAATATCCCAATATGTCTCTAAAAAACACCCCATACGTGAAAACGGGCCCCGAATACCTTAAATATTAATTAAAAATAATAAAAATTTGAATTTTGGGGTTTAGGCGGGCCGCGTAAGCCACCCCTTAAGCTTACGCGGGCCGCGAGAGATCAAGAACGCGACAACACCCCAGGCCGACACGTGTCATCATCGTGGCAAGGCTAAGCGATGACCCCGATCAGCTATGCCGTTGACTGATGTTGACGTAGGCCGCGTAGCCGTTTGTTACCATTTACGCGGGCCGCGTAGAACCCGAAGATCAGCCCTATATAAGAAGGCATCAGGCCTTCAGTCGAAACTCGTTCAGAAATCTTTCTTTCTCTCAATTTTCTTGTAGTAGGCATAATACACTGGTATAATATCCCATAAATAGCGAGGTTATGCTCCGATGTAAGTATCATAACCCCTGGAGACGTATTAGATACTCTGCCCGATTGATCTAGGGTTCTGTAATGGCTGTCGTGGTTCTGGCCGACGTAGTCGTTGGAATGTCGTCTCGGGGAGGGTATTACTAATGTTAAAATGGGTTATTATACTAACACGCGTGCATTTGTGTAATTTATAGATTGTCATCAGGAAACCCTTACGGATAATCTAAGACAACAATGTGAGTAATCTCCTTTTTGCAAATTGTTTTTACAAAACCTCACTTAATTAAATATATACTAAACAGTTATTGAGTATTTGTAAGAATACAATTATCGTGGGTATGTTGGGGTTTTGTATACAAAATTTGTTACTGGAGGGGTAACAATTCCACAAGTTGAGTATGACAGTACCACGGATGTTAATTGTTATATCTTGGAAACAAATGTAATTGTGAGATCGCCCTCAATACTGTACAATGGTTTTTATTAAAACTTGATTAAACTGGAATTCACTCACCAGTATTTCCCACTGACAAAATATTTTTAAAACGCGTTTCAGGTAACAAAATGTGAAAGCCAAATAGAAGCCAGCTGGACAGCACTGAAGGCTTGGAAAAGTGGCAATAAAGTTATCTAAAAGAAATAGATGTTTTTCTTAAATAAAAATAGGGTGTATTCCTATGAAAATGTGTGTACTAAAACTTGTGTTTTACCCATGTGTTTAATATTATATAAGTGTGGTATTTTACTCTGATAAAATATTTCCTAACTACGGTCCTGATGAAAAATTCCGCTGCCAAATTAGACAATAACAGGATACCACCGAAACTGGATCACGGCCGCCCGCTCCCGGGATAGGGGTCGGGGGTTATGACAACATGACAAGAGTAGGTTCATCATTTGAGTTATTTTTGGATTTTGATTTCGGAATGTAGTTGTTCAGAAAACATTCTTCATCTTCAGTCGAATCGCTGTCTGATTTTAAAACATTTTCAACCACATTTTTTACGACTTCAGACAGAACACTATCTTCATTAGATGATGAAGTGAATGTGACATCGATTGTTTCTGGAAGTTTCTCAACATCTGTTTTCTGATTTATTTCAACTTCATTAGCCAACCCAGATTGTTTCTTTGAAAAATTGTTTAGCACAGGCGGTGGAACTTGATGATAACCCCCCCCCCCCCCCCCCGTTCCATCCGAGTAGACATCTTCACCAGCTTTGTTCTTCCCAATTGGTTTGGGAACGATGTGTTGAAGAACAAAGCTAGCGGAGTTGTAACTGTTCAGTTTCAGATTGATTCTTTCATTCTCAATCTTAGCTTCCTGGAACTGAAGCTTAAGATTTACGATCTCGTCCAATTACTGGTTGATTTATCTTTCTTTTGCCTGAAGAACTCCGGACAAATGAACTTTTTCTTTGTAAGTTTTACCATTTCGCTCATCAGAATCTTTTACTGTTCTTTTCAACTTCTCATAATTTTCAGAAATTTGTCTGTTTTCAAGAATTAACTTCTCATTTTCTTTCTTAAAACGTTCAACATCAGTTTTATCTTTTTCAGTCTTTTCTGTTAATTCTTTTATTCTCTCATTTGAAGCTCTAAGCAGTTTATCTCGATTTAAGATTTGTTTTTCAACCATTTCAACTTTTTCAACCAGATCTTGGGTCTTTTTGAGTGTGAGATTCGCATGTGTGCTGCAAACTTTGCATTCTTTCATGCAATTTTTGCAACCACTCTCTATTTTAACGCCATCAGTCTTACCTGATTCATTGTTTGAACCACTACTACTGACCTTGCTTGTTGACTCAGACGCAGATTCGGAATCTACCTCTAGTTCCTTTGTCATAAGCACTTTGTCAGCCATTTTTGTCAGGTTTTCTGCCGTTATTTCCTTTGTAGTATTGATAATCCCCTCATCTATCTTCTTTGACTTTAGCTCTTCTTCTTCGGCTTTCTTTGCAGCATCTCTCTCTCTCTCTCTGTTTATCTTCTTGCTTTAAAGATTCTATGAGAGTTTTAAGTTTGACTGATGATGGTTCTACAATGATGTTGCCTTTCGGATTTAAACAGCATTCATGATCAGGATCCCATCTATTTGCTCTTTTGGCTTCTTTAGAGGCTGCATAGATTTTATCCTTCATATGTAATGCCATCAACTTTCGATAGTTGTATTTTTGCTCTTCAGTTCGTGTATCTTCTTTTGGATGAATTTGTGCCATGAATGCAAAGCCAACTGCATCATCTTCTGGCAAGAACTCACTCCAATCGAAACCTTCATCATCCTGAATCACCACTAAAGCTCTCGACTTCTCCTTTGGAGTCTCCTCGATTTGCTTCATTCTAGGCGGCTCTTCGCGATTTCGGTGATAAACAACTTTCTTATAATAGTCGTCATGAAAAGGATTAGCTGTTCATCCGCTGCTGAGTTTCTGCATTCCCGCTTGAAGTGCCCTTTTGTTTACACTTGAAGCAGGTCACCTTTGATTTATCAAAACCCAACTTTGTCGAAGGTCCTCCAATGGAATTTCTTCCCGTGATCTCCATAAACCGTTGTGCTCTCCTGATTACGCTAGCCATGCACCAATGTATATCAATTAATTCCATCTCTTCGGGATCAATCTGGTCATAATATTCCTTTGTCAAATTTGTATTTCCGATTTTTCCGGCAACCAGACTTTCATATGATTTTAAGATCGAAGCAAGAAACACCATTTGTTGTTTCGCTGTCTCTTCATTGAAGTTTTAAGCATTGTTCAAGTTCACAGCAATGTTACATTGAAACACATTTTTGGAAACATTTTGTTATTGCTGATTCCCTGGAACAGACGAAGAAGAACCACTATGATAACCACTGCTGGGTATAGAACTACTGCTTTTGTTTTCTTGATTCATCGTGTTTGAGCTTTCAGTAGAAAATGCGGTTTTCAGTGAAGTGGTTTTCGAAATCATACTTCTTCTTAGGTAGAGATCAACATTATGTTGATACGGGGTATTGTTTACTTTGTTCATTTTCTTGATTTCCAACTCATGACTCTCAAATCTTTCCATCAACCAGTCAACTGTCATTTCTGACATTGCTTTTTATGTTTTTCAGAACCAGACCATAGTATTGCCAATCTTTCTCATCTGGCAAAGATTCCAATAACTTTTCAACCATCTCTTCTTCGGTAATTGCGATCCCATGTCTGACGAGTTCTATCTTTAGATGGCAAACCCGCTCAATCATCTTTAATACATTTTCATTTTTCATACATGCAAATAAGTCAAACTCCTTTTTCAGCAGACGTTTCTTGTTTTTCACAATCTCTTCTCCTGCAATACACTTCTTTTCTAGCTTAGTCCACAAATCCTTTGAATTATCGTAGCTAATTAAAGAAATAATATCATCTCTGACGGATTGATGTAACAGGGCTATACACTTTTGTTCAGCAATAAACAACTCTTGTTCATTTTCAGCCAAGTTTTCATAATCTTTTCTTCCAATATCATAACCGTTCTTCATACACCTCCAACTCAGGTAAGCAAAAGCTTTCAACTAACCATCAAACCTGTCTGCCCATCGGTTGTAGTCTTCAATCACCATCAGCTTGGGTGGCTTGTTATACGTTCCATAGGCGTTGTCGACACTAAGAGAATGTGCGATCGCCTTTTTCGGGTTTGGATTGGTATTAGTGGTTGTATTTGTCGATACATCTCCGGTGTTGTATGCAAAGACATCACTGAACAGGTTCAAGAATTCGTCTCCCATCTTGAAAACACCTGAAAAAATTCAAACACTTAGAAAAATTTCACAACTTTCAAAAACTTGAAACTTCTGCACTTGGGTCAAATGGTGATCCGATCGAGTGGTGATTCGATCGGATAACACAAATGAGAAATAAACCAAGTGTCAAGTGTCGGATAGCACAAGTGTCGGATAGCAAGTGTCGGATGACACAATTATCGGCTAGCAAGTGTCGGATAGCTCAGGTGTCGAATGGCTATCCGATCGGATGGTGATCCGATCGGATGGTCGTTCGATCGAGTGACACTTGAACCTTTAAAACACTAAAACCACAAAGCCAATCCGATTAGATGGTGATCCGATCGAACGAGCACTGACGTCAGCAAAAGATAAGAACAGAATCTAGTCCAATCCGATCGGATAGATATCCGATCGGGTGAATGACGTCATCTTGTGTGAAGAACTCAACATAGTTTTTGATCGATTTGATTAAGTTTTAGTCCGAATTTTTCAATGAAACTTTGTAGGATTGTTCTATGTTCAATTCCGATTCGATTGATATGAAATTTAGTCAAATTTGTCCGTGAAATCCTGCTTAATTATGAGATTTTCCAGTTTTAAGGTGTGAAAATGTAAAAACTGTAAGAAATGAAGGAGAAGAAGAAGAAATTGTCAAAATCTCCGGTGAGATTTGACTGAAATCTGCAGAAAATGGATGAAATTTCGGTGAAATGTCGTTGCAATCTCCGATTTGGCTTATCGAGCCTCTGATACCACTTGTTAGGCCACGTGTGCGGATCTGTTCTTGACGTAGTCGAGGTGCGGAATACCTCGACACCGTCAAAGAATCACTAAAAACAGTTTCAACGCTTAACATGTCTGATTTCATTGAATGATGGTGAAAATACAGAAGTTCCGGTAGAAAGTCAGACAGACAGAGCTTCGCTACAATGATCAGCCAAAAGGTTCTAAACAACTACCACTAGCCTACTATTTATAGGCAATCAGGGAAGGGAGAAGTGTCACCCGGTCGGATGGTCATCCGATCGGATGGCCATCCGTTCGGATGACACTAGTCGTCCGACGGATTTCACTTTAACAATTATGCGTCGTTCCCTGAATTGTCTAGACACAAACATACATATACATACATATACAAGATACATACACAACACAAAATACATAAGACTTGATGCAGACGGAAGCTACAGACATATATACTAACAAATATGATACCTGGTTGGTTTTATAGGGATTGCTCAGGTTTGGGGGTTGCTCATCATCATCATATGGTGGTGTGTTCGGAGGGTCATCGTCGTATCTTCCGTCGTCCAGATAGTCTTCTTGCACGTACAAAGAATGTGATGCATTGTTACTTTCGTAAGAATTGCTTGGGTTAGGTGGTTGCTCATCATAATACGGTGGTTTGAATGGAGGCTTACCATCATGTCCTCGATATCGAAACCGATAGTCATGTTGCGCGTAGAAAGATTCACACCCATATACGTAATCCGGATACCCTTGTTGCGCCAGATAATATTGTTCATCAATAGCGGAGGGGTAAGCTTGTTTAAGTCTAGCAATGGTCTAGTTTTATCAAATTCCACATCAGACTTAACCTTATCCTCGTTAGAATCAGGAACGCAAGAATTCTCCTAAACCAAGAGTATGATAAATATTTATAAATCTCAAAACAACATGGAAGTTAAGTTAATAAATGTGATCGGATCGGTTTCAAGAACCCCCATTACTCATGACTCGTTGGAATACTGCCCAAAGAAATAGTTGTCATCACAAAATGATGTCATTTTTCCAACCATGTTGAATCAAATATTGAAGCCGTAGGTTTGAAGAGTTTAAGAGTTTTTGTTCGTTTGAAGAAGCAATGAAGTTATTGTAGAACAATCGTCGACATGATCACTATTTTTAAACTTGAATTTAAAAAATATACGCCTCGTATAGCCCTGTATACGTGGCGTATACCTTTAATCATGTGCCCAAACAACATCATATCAAAGTCAAATCAGACAGATATACGTCACATACATCCCTGTTCGTGGCATATATAAGCATCGTATAGGCACCTCGTACAGGCAATATACGCATCGTATATGTTACTAATTTGACACTGTACGAGATTTGACCACTTGGTCGGAGACATATACCCTATACGCATTGTATAAATCTGTACGATGCGTATATATGGGTGTGCAAATAGGCAGAGATGGGTGTGCAAATATGTACACCCTATTTTTATTCCGTTGACACCATAGTATTGTTGCTATCACATTCGTAGCTCATGTGTGCATAGCACTAATGTCGTGTGTCTTTTGGCACCACTAAATAGTCGTTGCCGCCATCACAAAATTTTCGTAATTATTACTTTTTTATGGTGTGTACAAGTGCTTAAGTAAGTATATCATTTATCAACTACTTTATTGATTCATTTATGTAACGTTGTTTCATTGATTTATAATGCATTCAATAGTGTCATCTTTTCAAAGCCAAATTAGTTGAGTGTTAAATCATCAATTTCATAACTATTGTAGGGTTTGTACATTTGGGGACTGCAGCCAGCTTAGGTGTTTAAAATGTGTACTATGTCGGATCAATGAATGGTTAAACCTGGCATCCCTTTCAAAAGTTAATGCACGTAAGAGCATTTCCTGTGATAAAACCCACAAACTTTCAGAAACGTGCTTAGGGCCGGCTCTTTTTTTCGGAGGCATAAACTTGAGGCCCTTTATGCTTACGAGCCATATTTGTTCTTCAATAAAAGCATTTTTGTCCTATTGTTTTTCATCTTGATAATATTTTTTACATATGAAATGATGGAATTATAGTTTAAAAAGGTGTATATTGCCTAAAGCATAAGGGTTCAACGTACTCTACATGTGTTGCCTAAAGAACAACATAAATATGTTTTAATAGTGTTGAAAATCATCAACTTAAGATTAGGAAACTAGAATTAGATTGTCTTCATGGCACCTTCATCTCCAGTCAAACCAATTTGCTTCAGCCATAGCACCTAAATGCTCACTCGACTGAAGATAAAACATTGAGATCATAAAATATCACACAAACTTCAAACATAAAAATCATGTGTTTTTGACTTTTCGCTGTCTTTTGCTGCTACGTTGAGCATGTGATGTGGAGGGTGAGGTGGGGCGCTAAGCCCGGCCACGCTGGCACGGAACACCGCCTGTAGAGGCATGAAAGGGGCGTTGCCCGGCTGAGTTGATTGAGAAGAACTTCGCAGGCGTGAGGGAAACAAGTTTCCATTTCACCCAGTCACATTAACACACCTCACATTACCAATTCATACTCGTTGGTATTTATATTTTAGGTATATCTTAATTTAACACACCATAAGGGTATATGTTGTGGGGGTCGCTAAGCCCCACCACGTCGCCAAGGAGGGCGTACACTCAGCCACGGAAGGGGCGCGAGGGCATGGTTGTGTTTCCATTTCCTTCTTTTTTTTTAGTATTAATTATACAACTCTATCATTTATACTCATTTCAACTCACTATCACATTTCATATTCAAGGCCAGCAAAATTAGTACCTAGGCCTTTTTTAATTCATCTTATAAATCCTTTTTCTCTATCTGGGATTAGGATTAAAAATAGTAAACTAACAAGTAATAAGTAGAAATTAAGTCTATGTCAAATAAGAATTAATCAAATTATTGAACTAATTAAGCCAATGGAATGAATTAAGCCAAGAAAAAAAACTGTTAATGTATTATGTGTTTAAAAAAAAATCCAATATAAACACCAAAGACTTAGATTCAAAGAAGACCAAAAATCTCAATCCTCTTCTCTTTTTAAACTGTGTACGAAATCCAAAAAATAAAATAAACAAAACTAAGGTTTATAGAAGTCAAATCACAAGATCAAAATTGATTTAGAGAGTCTCAATAGTCAATCAAATCGTCAGTCGATTTTGATTGTGAGTTATGATAATGGCAGTACGAACGACTTAAATTGATTAGCACGGATAGTTGATTGTGATCATTTGAAAAAAAAGAAAAAACAAATCACTATAAGAAATAAATAAGATTAGGGGGAACGGAGGGGGTGCGGTAAGGGCAACGGTGAACCCCTTTACCGCGCTGGGAACACCGCCGGTCACCTCAGCCGCGTGTGTTTGTACCAATTCGGTGTATAGTCACCATGTGAAGGGAGGGAACTTTTTGACCGTTGGCTGAACATGAAACCAATCATAATTTTTTTATATATATTTAAAAAAAATAGTTTACCTCTCCTCAAGAGAGGTGACCACCTCTTATGTTTTAGTGCAAGAGAGAACTTAGAGAGAGTAATTGACATGGCAAAATGTGATTGGATGGGTGGAGAGTTTACCTCTCTGATGCGTGTGAAGTGCGATATAATTTAGATGTATATTTTAAGCCATTTTTACACTTTTTAGCCAAGTTTTAAATTTATAAACACGATATTCACTAGCACTAAACACACATATGGGCAAGTGCACCCATCGTGGACGTAGTATAGTGTTGGTAAGATACCGAGGTCGTCCAAGGACACAAAAGCTTTTAGTACCGGTTTATCCTGAACGTCTAATCAAATCAAAATGTTAGAAAAAGATTTTTAAAGTAGAAAAATAAAACTAACTAAAATGCTGAAAAAGAAAATAAAAGTAAAAGCAGATAGACAAGATGAATCACTTGGATCTGACTCGTGTGTAGTGTAACCTTTGATTATTTTCGCACTTTTGCACTTGTTTAAGAGATTATCTTAGTTATTGTAGTAGGCCCCTCTTTTGAAGATGACGTTACCCTCAACCCAGTAGTTTGAGTCAGCAAGGATACAATTCTAAAGGGTCGGATTATTGAAAGATAATTAATTAAGTTATTAATGCATAATGTGGTAGGCCCTTCTTTTGAAGGTGACGTTACCCTCGGCTAAGTAGTCTGAGTCAGCAGGGATACAGTCCTAAGTTGCCGGGTTAAAGTTTTAATAGTAGTTTAACTTATGAGGGGATCAAAGAGTTTGGACCCCCGCCATCCAATACCGTTGAGTATTGAAGGAGGTCCTACTAAATTTGACCCAGGTCCTTTGCAGGATCTATACACTGAACAATGGCAAGACTCTTACCAAACCGTTCCCTTAACACCCGACCAGGTAGTCAACATACCTCCATATAGACCGTGGAGATTGAATGGTGAAAATCTTTTATTTTATATAGACAGTAAAATAATGCCAAGACACCACGGATAAACGATAAGGAAGAATCACCTTCAACATAAGAAACTAGTAATTAAAGTCATTAATACAAAACCAATTAAAAAGTGCAAAAGATTAAAAATAAAAAGTATTACACTAAACACTTGTCTTCACCAAGTGATGTAAGAGACTTAGGCAAACATGGCCTTTGATTGTCAACAACTCTTACGATCATTCTTGGATCCCGAGAGGACTCACACACTCTATGATGGACAATGGATGATGGTGGTGGATGATGGTGTTGTGATGGTGGTGGGTGGTGGGTGGTGGGTGAAGTGTGAGAGAGGTGGTGTGCCATGGGATGAGTTGCAAGAGCTCCAAACACTCCTATTAATAGGCTGAACAAAAGCCTGGGCACGGCCCCGTGTCCGCTGAGCACGACCCCGTGGTGGACAGTAGAAGCTTCTATCACTTTGTCTTTTCTGCTAACTCTTGGGCACGCCCCCATGCTCACTGAGAACGGGGCGTGTTCAGTCTTCTGCGTTCTTGTTTTGCTTTGGGAAGATGCTGTCGGGAGGTCGGGCATGCCACGTTTGTTCCTTTTCTTGTATTTATGTTAGATTTAGCTGTCTTTTTGTTTCTTTTGTTCATTTGAGCTCATTTAATCCTGAAAATACAAAAGGAAGACAAAAGCACACTTTTTCCAACATTAATTAGTACTAAAAAAGGGTTAGTTTTATACCACAATTGATGTAATTTATATGTTGCATTTTGTGCACATCAAATACCCCCACACTTGAATCTTTGTTTGTCCTCAAGCAAAACTCTTTATAATGTGGCTTTTTCACTCCCAAATGGAATGGGTAGAAGAGAAGGTTTTTGGACTTGTCATAGAGTGTCGGGATTTCCAAGATTCTTTATGTAAGTTTCATTTTTATTTATTTACAATCCTATTCGTCATGATTTATTAAAAACGTTTCATAAGATAAATTACTTATTAGGGCATAACATGCCCTTTTAAAATCCCATTTATATACAAGTTCACATACCTCACGGGGAATCACTCAACACTCGGCCGAAGGTGTATTTTTAGTGAATCACTCGAGAGCGGCATGGAACTTACTCCTACCATAGGCTTGCCAAGCAATCAATCCTCCTCCTTTTTAACTATATACCTTTGTAAATATCAAGAGGGCTTTTTGGGTGAAGGGTTAGGCTTGGGCTAAAGGTGGGTGGTTGGGTTAGTGGTTAGTAAAAGGGCGAAAAGCGTAAAAAGAATCGGTTTTTATAAAGACTTTTTATTTTTCACAATTTTAATTTTTTTACTTTGATGAACCATTTTTTTTTTCAAACAAGGTTAATTTTTGATGAACTTGTTTGTTTATTTGGTTTCATCAACTTTTTTCTTGAAAAGTTATAAGAAAAACCGAGCTTTGTTACTAAAAGAAAGAGTTAAAATAAAAAGGTTTAGGTGGGTAAAAAAGGGTGATTGTTTTGGGTTAAGAAATGAAAAGGTTTAGGCTCAAAGGGGTTAACTAGGGGATTTTTGGGTAGGTGGTAGAAAAAATGAAAAATAATGGTGTAGAAAGAAAAAAGGGTTAGTCTAATGCCCCCATCATTAACTTACTCGAGTTTAAGTTGGTAAGGACCGGGAATGCATTATCGTGGCAAGTTCTAGAGTCGTACGAACCAAGCGGCTATTCACACAAGAAACGAAAAATGAGCATTTAGTGTAAAGATATGTATTTGTATGCTCAATAAAGGCTCAAAACTCACTTTTGTGGGAATGGGTTTTTATGTGATCAAGTATATATAATCAAATTTTAACTAAGCTTGTCATGTCGTTTCATAATTTTCTTATGTTGGTTCTTTTTATCACGACGCTATTGGTTGTAAACTTGTAAAAATATAACCTTGTTAGAACTTGAAATTCCCAACTTAAACTTAGACAGGTAAAAAAAAATGAAAATTTTTTTGAAAAAAAAATTGGGATGATTAGCGGTTCCAATAGAGTTTTGTGTAAGGCTTGTTAATTAGGACTTGCAAGATTCAAAGTTTTAGCATCCCCCCACACTTAAATTACACATTGTCCTCAATGTGTCCCAAAAATAAGTTTTTAGGTTGATTGAACGTGTAAAAGGGTGTTAAAAGCAAAATTTTATGTTACTGGCACTCTGGACACGGTCCCGTGGTGACCGGGCACGGCCCCGTGTTCAGGTGCCAGTGAGAAAATTTAATAAAGAGGAACAGAAGCCTGGACACGGGGGCGTGTTCAGTGAACACGGCCTGTGTCCAGTTACCTGAACTGGGCGATTGCTGCAGATTGTGCAGCACGGGGCCGTGTTGGGTGGACGTGGCCCGTGCTGAACTTGTTGTAATGAAGAAATTTTTGTCGGATGGCCCTGTTTTCGTGCATGGGGTGATGTTTTTCGTTTCCCTTGTTATCCTTGACCATCCCGAGTGTGTTTTATTCATTACAACACCATCCAAACATTAAAACCATCATTTCATTCAAATCATAGAGAGATACATAACGTTCCTAGAAAATTAAAAACAAAGAAGAGAAATAAAAAGTTAAACGTCCTAAACTAGATAGGTCAGGTGGTACATAAAATTTATCATAACGAGTCCTACTTTCTCATTAAGAGCCAAAATCCCGGAATTAGTTTTCCGGTAGGAGTGTAGTAGGACTCTTGGCCGAGGGTTATCTTCCTAGATGTTGTTAAAGCCATTCTTCTGTCTCTCTTGGGAGGAAGAAGGCGGCTTCGTTTTCCTCAACATCTTACGGAGGAGGGGAAACACCAACCGGAACCCCTTGTAAAATGTCTCGAGGAGGCCCCGGGTGCATGGTGTACCACTCGGCTGGTATAATGACATCAGGCATCACGTTCCATGCCCTTTGGGTTATTATAGGCACCAAAGGAGGAGATGCGAGAATGTTCAACCTCTGGTGCAAGAGGTTGACCTCCCAGAGACACCCTTCCAGTCCCACCGTTAGGTGATTGATACGGTCGACCAATGCTTCTTACACCCCCGTCATTTCATCAATAGCTTCTCTTAAGGCGTAAACATAGTTTACAAGAGAGTCTTCCGTCGTTGATGACCTCCTCCCCTGTTGGTTGTTCCTTGAGTGCGATGAAGACGTTCCGCTTGTTCTGCTCGCCATTCTGGGAAAACAGACCGAAAAGAGCCCAATTTTTATGAAACAGTCCCTCGGACACGGCCCTGTGTTCAATGAACACGGCCCCGTGTCCAGTTGTCTGCAGATTTTCGAAGCAAGGAATCTTGGAGTTTTAAATTATTTTCTTGGTTCATAGGTTAATTTTAAGCATAAATAATTCAAAACAAAGTTGCATAACTTATTTTAAACAAGATTCCTTGAATAATAACCTTACAAACACCACAATAAAGGTTGGAATCATGAAGCTTCCAAACTTTAATGGAGGTAGTGATTGAAAATTGAGGAAGAAGGTAATGAACAAAAGTGGAAAAGACAAGATGGCTCTTGAGAACCTTCTTTTAGAACATACCTAGGATAGTATGAGTGAAGATCTCAGGAATCTCTGTCTTTTGAAGTGGTCTAAATGAGCAGGAATCCTGCTGTATTTATAGAAAATGACAGCACGCTGGACACGACCCCGTGTTGGCTGGGCACGGCCCCGTGTGCAGACAGAATCCTGACACATTTTTGTCCGTATTCTGATGAAATTATAAGAGAATCTTTTGGTGGACACGGGGGCGTGTTGACCTGGACACAGCCCCGTGTCTGGAAGCTGTCTTATGGAAGTTGCCTATTTTCAAGGAATTTATCCGGATCAGGCGGTTCCTTACTGGATGGAACAACCCCAAAGTGCCTAAGATACCATAATTGCTCTAGACTAAGACGAGAACGCAAGAGGTTGTCGGTGAGGGTGATTCCTATGTTAAACGTAGGTGGACAAGTCCAACCCTTTTCCGAGCTCTCATTAAAGAAGGTGTATGCCGAATCGCTCAGGTCTATGTATGCATCAAACGAAGTCGATTGGGAGTCCTTCACGGCACAATCGGCACAGGGACGACTATCGTCCAAGTCCTTGCTAGAGTGGAAGGTATTGTTGGGAGCAACGAGGTTGTTTTTATTTGAATGCGAACCCAACAATTCTTCTTGGTCATCGTCTTGAGATGAATTAAGGAAATCCATCTTAAGTTCTTTTAACCAATTAAGAACTAGATCTTCTAGTTGAAATAGTTCGTCGAGGAGCATTTCTCCTAGAATATCTGGTTGAGCGCATTCGAGGGAGAGATAAGGATTATTTTTACTTTCGCCCCTCTTAAGGCTACAGGAAAACGACGGGTCTATATAGTGGGGCTTATAGTTTAGAAAATAGCATTCTAATTCTTTATGACCGCCACCACATAATTGACACCACGTACCATAAGAGTGCCGAAAGTAAAAAATATCATTATCACTCATGTTTGTGTCAGAAATTACCAACCGTTGGGATCTTACGGTTCTATTTTCAGTAACTGAATCTTGGGCACGGGGGCGTGTTCAGTGGGCACGGCCTCGTGTTCAGCTTACTGTCTGAATTAAAACAAGATTGCCAGTTCCAATGATTGGGCACGGGGCGTGTTCAGCGGGCACGGCCTGTGCTGAGTTCTGCAGAAGCTGAAAACTAAGAAAATCCTAAAAAAAAATAAAAATAAAATAGAAAAAATGATTAGGCCGTACATTCCTAACTTTCTTAAAATCCTTGTGTCCCCGGCAGCGGCGCCAAAAAGTTGATGCGTGTGAAGTGCGATATAATTTAGGTGTATATTTTAAGCCCTTTTTACACTTTTTAGCCAAGTTTTAAATTTATAAACACGATATTCACTAACACTAAACACACATATGGGCAAGTGAACCCATCGTGGACGTAGTATAGTGTTGGTAAGATACCGAGGTCGTCCAAGGACACAAGAGCTTTTAGTACCGGTTTATCCTCAACTTCTAATTAAATCAAAATGTTAGAAAAAGAATTTTAAACTAGAAAAATAAAACTAACTAAAATGCTGAAAAAGAAAATAAAAGTAAAAACAGATAGACAAGATGAATCACTTGGATCCGACTCGTGTGTAGTGTAACATTTGATTATTTTCGCACTTTTGCACTTGTTTAAGAGATTATCTTAGTTATTGTAGTAGGCCCCTCTTTTGAAGGTGACGTTACCCTCAACCCAGTAGTTTGAGTCAGCAAGGATACAATTCTAAAGGGTCGGATTATTGAAAGATAATTAATTAAGTTATTAATGCAGCATAATGTGGTAGGCCCCTCTTTTGAAGGTGACGTTACCCTCGGCTAAGTAGTCTGAGTCAGCAGGGATACAGTCCTAAGTAGCCGGGTTAAAGTTTTAATAGTAGTTTAACTTATGAGGGGATCAAAGAGTTTGGACCCCCGCCATCCAATACCGTTGGGTATTGAAGGAGGTCCTACTAAATTTGACCTAGGTCCTTTGCAGGATCTATACACTGAACAATGGCAAGACTCTTACTAAACTGTTCCCTTAACCCCCGACCAGGTAGCCAACATACCTCCATATAGACCGTGAAGATATGAATGGTGAAAATCTTTTATTTTATATAGACAGTAAAATAATGCCAAGACACCACGGACAAACGATAAGGAAGAATCACCTTCAAAATAAGAAACTAGTAATTAAAGTCATTAATACAAAACCAATTAAAAAGTGTAAAAGATTAAAAATAAAAAGTATTACACTAAGCACTTGTGTCTTCACCAAGTGATGTAAGAGACTTAGGCAAACATGGCCTTTAATTGTCAAGAACTCCTACGATCAATCTTGGATCCCGAGACGACTCCCACACTCTATGATGGACAATGGATGATGGTGTTGTGATGGTGGTGGGTGGTGGGTGAAGTGTGAGAGAGGTGGTGTGCCAAGGGATGAGTTGCAAGAGCTCCAAACACTCCTATTTATAGGCTGAACAGAAGCCTGGGCACGGCCCCGTGTCCATCCGACTCTCTCTCTTCATTAATTGCAATTCGCAATTTCATTAAATGCGTCTGCAACAGTTGACCACGCGCCCGTGTCCGCTGAGCACGGCCCCGTGGTGGGCAGTAGAAGCTTCTATCACTTTGTCTTTTCTGCTGACTCTTGGGCACGCCCCCGTGCTCACTGAGCACGGGGCGTGTTCAGTCTTCTGCCTTCTTATTTTGCTTTGGGAAGATGCTGTTGGGAGGTCGGGCATGCCATGTTTGTTCCTTTTCTTGTATTTATGTTAGATTTAGCTGTCTTTTTGCTTGTTTTGTTCATTTGAGCTCATTTAATCCTAAAAATACAAAAGGGAGACAAAAGCACACTTTTTCCAACATTAGTACTAAAAAAGGGTTAGTTTTATGCCACAATTGATGTAATTTATATGTTGCATTTTGTGCACATCACTCTCCTCAAGAGGTGACTACCCCTCTCACCCTTATTGATTGTGTTGCTGCTTTGGTTATCGTCAAATCACAAGATCAAAATTGATTTAGAGAGTCTCAATAGTCAATCAAATCGTCAGTCGATTTTGATTGTGAGTTGTGAGAACGCCAGTACGAACGACTTAAATTG
This sequence comes from Helianthus annuus, assembly GCF_002127325.2. Lineage (NCBI taxonomy): Eukaryota > Viridiplantae > Streptophyta > Magnoliopsida > Asterales > Asteraceae > Helianthus > Helianthus annuus. The sequence continues at coordinate 140,750,566 of NC_035442.2, forward strand.
ATTAGCACGGATAGTTGATTGTGATAAACATATCACTATAAGAAATAAATAAGATTAGGGCGATCGGGGTGGGTGCAGTAAAGGCAACGGTGAACCCCTTTTTCGTGATGGGAACACTGCCGGTCACCTTTGCCGCGTGTGTTTGTATCAATTTTGTGTATAGTCACCATGTGAGGGGAGGGAATTTTTTGTCCATTGGCTACACATTAAACCAATCACAATTCTTTTTTTATATATTTAAAATAAATTAGTTTACCTCTCCCCAAGAGAGGTGACCACCTCTTATGTTTTAGTGCAAGAGAGAACTTAATTAGAAAGGGAATTGACATGGCAAAATATGATTAGATGGGTGGAGAGTTTACCTCTCCTCAAGAGGTGACCACCCCTCTCACCCTTATCGATTGTGTTGCTGCTTTGGTTGTCGTCCCTTCAATTGCCTATTGCTGATATTTAGGAATGGACGAAATTACAAAATTGATTAATCGAGAATTTCTTATTACCTTACTTACCAATTACCATACTCTAAAAACCACTTACGCCTTTGGCCTCTTAAAATTACTAACAAGTAATGATATTTCCCCGCTCTTCACAATAGGAACTCGGTCGATATCAGTTCGTTCGTTACAGTACCAACACTCATTGTAGTAATCAAAATAGAAAACCTTACATTGATCGAGAACTATAAGAGCGATTTTTGATACTTGTACTGATGTTGTTTCGAGTATATCGATTTGGTTCGTTTGCTATCTGGGTATCGATTTTGTTTAGTTGATATTGGTTCGGTTTGTTTGTGTTCTATGTTACTTTTTTTCAGCCTTGCGGTATCTGTATTCATTTTATGGTTTTCAGTTTTGAAAATTTTTATTTATACAACTATCTCTATGATGCTAACAGAATATCAGTAACTTTACGTGAAAAATTGAATTGATCGATATCGTTCGACCAACATCAGTGTTGGTTCCGGTGTTCGTTTTTACCGTTTCTGATCGATGTAAAACACGTGTTGATTTCTATATCGAGGGCATGTATCGTACTAATACTGTAACTAAACTGAATCGATACCAATCCAATACCTGCGGTGAAGTATCATCACAACGCGCGGGCAATTAACTTGAAAGTTAAAACAATATAGACAGATGCGGATTTAGAATTAGAATATTTTAAAAAGTTAACGAACATATGTTTTACTAAAAAATCAAATTGAGCAATAAATAGAATACAACTAAAAATATAAAAAATAAAGCAAATACTTAAATATATATAATAAATAAACATTGATGCAAATTTAAAATATTTTAAAAAGTTAATGTACACTAGTTATTACTAAAAAATCAAATTGATCAATAAATAAAATATCACTAAAAATATAAAAAGGAAAGCAACTACTTAAATATTTTGAGTAATATATATCAAGATTGAATTAGTATATAAATATAATATAATATAATGGGGTAATAAAATAATTTTGCATAAATATAAATTTTTTTTCAATCTTTGGCCCCCAAAATTTGGGTGACTCTAGGCTGGTGCCTAGGTTTTAAGAGAAGGTCGGTTTTGTTCATCTTTCACGCCTCCATAACATATGTTGGTGGGTGTAAAAGGTAACACCTCCTGTTACTTACGTGACGCATTGTTTTTTTTTTTTTTTTTCACATTTTCACCACAACATAGTAGTGAAATGTAAAGAAGAACCAACCCTACACATGCGTGGAGTCTATGTTGCAACTTCTTTTTAAGCTTTCAGCCTATAGTCTTATGCATGAAATAGACATCTTTAAGTGAGCTCGAGTTTTAAATTCATTAATTAGGAAAAGTTTAAATAAATAGTCTCCTAAAAGTAAGAAGTTGTAGAAAAGGTATTAAACGGACTCTGGTTGAGCTCATTTGAGCGGTATTGGATCCATCCCGTCAAACTCTACGATCTTAGATTACCTGTATGTTTTAGAATTTTTGTTTAGATCAGTGTGTTTTTTTATTTGTGTCATTGTCCTTTTTTTGCGATTCATTGTGTCTTTTTTCCTTGGTATCGTGTTATATTTCTCGGTATCGTGTGTTATATTTTGTGATCTATTGTGTTATATTTTGTGATCTACGAGTTAACGCAACCTGCACGTTGCAGCGGGAAGTTGGGTATAGGTTCTCATTTGCTACTGTGTTTGCGGTCAAGATCACAAAATCAAATTGAGTTTAGACGACAAAATTTGGCGACATCTTGATACTCTTTTTGATTTGACGTGTTTGAGGTCGGAACCAAAAAATCAACTGGACATGACCTGCTAATTACACAATCAAATACCCCTTAATTGTTTATTTCAATTTTCTTGAATATTGTTTAGAATACAACACTGTAACCTTTGATCGGTTTCCATTTTTTATTACTCGACATCTTTTTTAAATGAAAAAAGAACATTTGTATACTGTAAATAAGATAAACAAAACTAAACAAAAAATCGAAAGAAGAAAACACTTATATTTTAATTGAAAATTCAATAACAAAATATTTAACTTCAAGTATTGTTTAAAATTCGAATAAGAGGAAAGGTTTAACTTGTATAATTCTAGTATTCTACCAAAAGGTTTAATATGATTTTTTTTTTGGAACTCCTTCGACCTTTTGTCTTTTAATTTTATCTTTCTTCTTGGAAGCTTCCATAGCTTCCAAACAAAAAAACTCAAACCCATTGGCCGCTTTTATAATTCTATAAAATAGGAACTAACAAACATTAACAAAATAATAAAGTGAGGACGTTGAGAAATAGGAATGTGCCCTAACGTTGCTTAAAAAAATTTGGCTAATATTACTCTTATAAGCTTAAAGCGGGGCTGTCTCCAAAAATTCTCGAAAATCTTAGGGCCTGGGGCGAATAGAACATACGGGCCCATAAAATGTAATTTTTTTTTTAAATTTATATAGAAAAGCTTAAAATATCTAAAAATGAATTAAAACTAATGACAAAATTAGGAATGCTATTTGCATTAATAAATTAATAACAAACAAATAAACATAAAAGAAATTCTACTAAACTGGAATTTAAGTAGATGTAAAGTTTAGAACCCGTGACCTCTAGTTGTCGAAGCAACATATCAACCACCAAGCCACTTTATGCTTTCTTTAGATCCAGCGCGTATATATCCCAATACATATACATATTTTAAAAAAAATTCAGGACCTTGTACGTTTTTGACCCAAAGCCGGTGCCCACCCAACCTTGCTCAGGGCCGACCCTATTCCCGTGCCACTCCTGACATGGCTATGAATCTGCCTCTGTATAACCGGATCACTGGCAACACTAATTCCCTGTCGGAGGAGCATGAATCCTTTTAAAGCGTCATGACCAACCCTTTATTTGTGTCCCTTGGATTAAACAAACATCTAACTGCAAACTAATACATCACATTGACCAAATATCATTTTTTATTAAAAAAATGAAAAAAAAAACACAGTGGGGATATGAATAGACAAACAGGCTTTAACCATAATATTAAGAACATGGAACAACCATGCTCTCTTTGTTGTATCCGGAACAATTGTATCTACAACATGCATAATTAAAATCACGTACACATCATTTACTAAATCATCTTCATACATATTGATAATGAAAACATTATTATTATTTTAAAACAAAGAACTATAAACATGATCACCATTATATAGACAACATAAAACTCGATAAACAGAAGAAAAACCGTAAATCACCATTGCAACAAAGAATAATTTAGACGATTTGATTAATCACACGAATTTCTACATCGTCAATTTAGAAAAGGTTCGTCATCTTTCTTGGTGTAAAAATCGATGAAAAAAAAAAACGATATCTGTGAAGAGTTATGCGGACGGTTGTGTATCCCGCTTATATATAAATGTCATTCAACGTATTTGAGAGGTACGCCTGCCATGGCGGTTTTTATGACGGTTGATGGTAGGTGCGGTCGTCCGATGATACCTTACTACAATCAAAACTTTGGGTTTCATGTCATCGTGGCTTACTAAAATCTACTTACTTATTGTTCGCATGGTGGTTACAATCTACTCGATCAAAATATATGGAAGGAAGCGATGATATAGGCAGAAGGAAAGGTGTTACTTTAAAGTTGATAAAGCGACGTGATGGTTGGCCGGTAGCATAAAAGGTGAAACGGTGATATGGACGAAAGGAAAGGCAGGAGGGAAGGTGTTAGAAGCAACCGACGTATTGTTTAATTGTACATATAATTAATTAAGGTGGCACTTAACCAGCATATATCACACCGCTTCATTTTCTTAATTAAGGCAGCATTTATAAATTGAAGCATTGTAATTCCAACGGACGAAAGTTAGTGATACGTTCCGTCAATAACTTTTCGAATTGACATGATTTTTAAACTAAAGGATTCAACCAAGTTGTTTTTTTTAGTATAAGATAATATAATAAAATGAAAAGTTGTGAGTAAAAATAAATTAAAGGATGTGACTTTTAAACAAATAGGACATAACTTAAGTTACTAATTGTATAAGGGTATAATTTTGTTTTTGTACACTTCCTAGATTTAGAATACTTTATAGAATAACTTTATTGATGTTAACTAATTAATGTATATTGATTGCATTGAACATGTACGTGATGACAAGAATGATATCGAACCATGTAACTTAACTCTATAACCATATAACAAAAGACGCCATATTTACAGTCATGTCCAATAAGTGTTTTGATATTCAACGTGATTGAATTTTTTTTTTTTTTTTTTAAACGATAGATTAACTGGATTTCCAGTTTACTCCAAAGGCCAGCTTATGCTATTTAAACCCCTCACCCAAGTTCGAATCCTTCCCAGAGGTGTTCTCTCATATTTACATAATTTTGCACTTAGTAGGAATCGATCCTAAGACCTCCCCAGAAGGAAACCACTTAGTGGAAAACCCCCTGACCAACTGGACTAAACCATATTGGCACGTGATTGAACACCCAGTTAAATTTGCCAGAAAAATGGATCCCACACTCAAAACTTATCCTATTAAATTGCTTTAAATTGTCAATTAATATGCAAGTTTTTTATCAACCAGTCACATCCTTTAGTTTTTGCTAATTAAAGAGGGTTATGGTTATCAAATTAATAAACGTGGTGACCCGCGGAAAGAAAGCTGTGGTGCTGTGTAGGGGACGGCTCAACAAATTTGCATCAAATAGACATTGAAGTAAGATAGAGATCTTAAGTTTTTATGCTATGTTAATTTTAATTAATGTATAATAATTAATGCAATGAACATGTGCGAAAAGAACAATATCGAATCATATTTTTTAACAGCGACACTTTTGTTAAAATGGAATTGGTGCTTCAAGCAACTTGCTAGAAGCAACCAGACTACTAGAGTACACAATTTGAACGGGAAATCGAGAAATTAAAACTACACAAAGCTTTAGATATGCACCTGAGCAAATTACCAAACATTTGGTCTGCATGGAGAAATCCTATGTGATTATTATTTTTTTAAAGGCCAACAAAATCATATATTAATCTCTAGAAAAAAAAAAAAAAAAAACAAGGCTGGCTAGCAGTTTGTTAAACAAACAAAAACATACAGCAAACCAAAGATACATTTTAAATCCCCAAAGTTGACGGTTCAAAATCCACCCAACTATCCCACCTAAGAACTCGAATTTTACACCTGCTGCGCATCCATAAAAAGCCAAGAAGCTGGATGTCCTCTATAAGACTTGCCATGGTTGTTTGCTTCCGATTAAATACCACTTCATTCCAGCATCTCCAAATACCCAAACGGGTGCTTGAATAACCAGATATAGGGCCTTTTTCCACTTCTTCGATCGAGCCTTGGTTTTGGTTATGTACGTGAACCAAATCTTTAAGATCCAAAACATAAATCCTATGTATTATTACATACCACTTTTAATAATGTAACACCCGAATCTAAAGGTGTTAACATTTTAATGTAAAAAAATTCAATTTTTTTTTAATGGCTAACGTCGCACACCATAGGGATTGTAGTCCTTTTTTCAAACATAAAAAGGATCCCACTCTAAAAATGATGCTATTAAATTGCTTTGAATTGTCCAATAATTTGCAACCCATTTGTAACTGTCAAATTGTTTTATTAAATGTGCTCATTAATTGTATATCTGATTATTCAGTTATGTCATTTTTTTTGAAATTTTACTATTCACCATAAAAATATGCCCATGGCTTTATAGTGTAGTGTTGGGAGTGGGATAAGGCTTTATGACCAATAGGTCCTGGGTTTGATCCCCACAAGGGGTTTTCCCATATTTTTTGGGTTTCCTCCTGAATTTGTGTATAGACATTACGCCTAGTGGAGATGGATATGATCGGATGGTTCCCCTCGTGGCACGATAATACTCCAGTGGTTCGTCAATGATCCAAACTTGCCGTTCAAAAAATAAAAGAGTTAAAAAAAACCATAAAAATATGCATAACCATGTCTTTTCAATTCAATTGCTACAAAACCCTTAAAAACGAGTTCATGGATGTCTAGGAATGACACGATCTTTAATGGTAAGAGGTCCGATACAACTAGAATCGTGGAGGAGAAAATTGGAGCCTTTTTATACATGCATTCTATATAATATAGAGGGTAAAAAAGAGGAAACAACAAAAACACCACTACGTTGGAATCTCTAAAATAGAGAAAAATATAGAGAAACCAAAGTACACCTCTATATTTAGAGGTTCACATTTAACCCTCTATATGTTTATTGTGAGTGTGTAGGAAAGAGAAAAAACTAATAAAATAAGTGTTTGTGAGTATGATAGAGAGTTGGATACGAGAGGTTTTTGAAAAATGAAAAAAAAAATCAGAGAGAGATGTGTTTTTTAGGGTTATTATATAGACACTAGCGGTAAGACCCGTGTGCAAACACGGGTGGCTTTTAGAAAACCATGCATAACACATATAAATGATGAATATGGTTATATTTATAGACTTATAAATAGATAACTCAGTCGGTAAATACTTAGAGTTTAGAGTATAAAAAATACAAAAATATACAATTTATTAATCTTTTGTGAACGAAATAACATTTGCATTCAAGCATGTTCCTTCTCCAAAAAACAAGGTTTTAACTCAACAGTCGTTTCAATCCCCATCAACCTCCACAAAACACTATTTTAACCCAACAGTGGTTTTAAACCGCCGTTTTAACCCAACAGCGGTTTCAACCACTGTTTTCTTCACAAAAACTCTGCTTTAACCCAACAGTGGTTTCAAACATCTGTTTTCATCCATCTGTTAACCAAAGTCAACAGATGTATCAACCACGGTTTTATTTTCAAACATCTGTTCACAACAACAGAGCTTTCATCATTTAAAGAGACCTTTGCCAATATTACAAGCTTTTAAGCTCTGAAACCTAAATATTTATTTAATTAATTTAAATAACAAACATGGTTAATAATTTTAACACAACTAATTATATAAAATATGAAAGCTCAAACAAAGGTAACTATATAATAAACAAAGTTCGAAACACCAAACACCATTTAGTAAAATACAGCATAATAATTTCTAATCAATGAGCGAAACAGTAGTCTCGGTAAATAAAGCTCCTTTCGGACTATTGTAGTTGTCAACATGTTGGAGGTATTTCAAAACTTCATTGCTCAGATCAACTTCAACCATATCCCCCCAAATGTTTGTTATCAGCCACTTGCTGTTTTCAATTATATTAGTCCTTCGGCGCCTATCTACATAATCAACTACACGAGTAGTATTGAAAGCAAACACCTTGATCCAGCCTTCTTCTTCATATCTGAGCAAATCAGCAGTTAGCTCAGCAGACTTTCCAACAACAATCAAATGCAGCCTCTTTGCGATGGTCAAAAAATGCCCTTGGCAAGGATTAACTACGATACTCTCAGGAAAACGAAGCATTCTGAAAGTTTCAGAAAGAACATCGAAAGCAACTATGGTCCTCTCACCTAGTGGATACCAATAATTTGAAACCATGAAATATATGGTTTTACCAGCATAAATTCCGGAAGACCATGAATAACTGCTTGAACCATCATTATTTACGCTCAAGAAATTTATTGTTCTCCATGACTCATGACGTCGTGAGTAAACACGAGCAGTAGCCACATTACAGTAACATCTGATGTGAAGCACTTTCAGATCATTGGATTCATCAAAATACATTCCACCTGTATCAGAGTTTCGATCATGACTATTATTTAAGTAGTCGTCAGACAAAAACTTATAGCGTCTGGTTGTTGGATTCCAAAGGATCAGCTCACAGCAAATCCGTTCATTGCAAACTAACAACAACCCATTAAATGACGATAGAATACGTAAGAAGGTAGGGTGGACATTGTTAGGAAAACTTATGGTTTTGTTTGTAACGACATCCAAATTACCAGCTACTATGCTGTCAACGACAATTGACGTATCTTTAAAGGAGAGTAGTTTCTTTTGTAGTGAATCTCCCATTCGGAGAGAATGCATCATCTCAAATGGATGACTTGACAGTTCCGTATGAAATTTTTTGGAAATACATTTCAAACAACCAATAGCTTCTGCAGGGAGCCTTGTGAAAATTTCGTCAACGATCATTTGAAACCCAATGTTTTCCATTTTGTGGTGAACAAATGTGTGTTTGAAAGCCAAAGAGATAGTAATGATATTGATAAACAAAAAAATTTGAAGATGATTGAGTAGATGGATGAAAGCGGTAACAACGAAAGCAGTTTCCCAATGTATTTTATATACCCAATGAAGGCGGTTATGATTAAATAGATCGTCAGACTATGTTACTGCTAAAGAATATGATGCGACGATGGTTAGGCTTTTAATGCAAAACATTTCAAAAATAAGTTTTCATGGGAAAACTATAAAATTAAATATCAAGAAATCCAAAGGACAAATTTTAAACCTTCAAAAAAAAAAAAAAAAAAACAGGTTATCATAATTACAATTAACCTCTTCATTTACCATAAGACGCATTCTAAACACTATAAATGATTATAGTCTATTATCCGCATTTCAAAACTTCAACAATTGTCTTTTAAAATTTTCACATTTCTTAACTTACGAAACATCTGTTCAGGCACAATTCAACATCCACATAATCTAAATCAAACTCAGACACAATGAGAAGAATGCTTTCATCATCGTGCTTTTATAAAGATTGTAATTACATCTAATAGCCTAACAAACTCCCTACATCTACTATTAGCCTAAGCACTATTACATTGAAAACCTCTATTGAGCAGCATCTATTGAATATCATCTGTTGTTCTTTAAGATCTGTTGACCCATAGCAGACCCTTGCTTCTTCAAACTTTCTTCAGACTATGTCTTCATCAGCAGAGGATCACTTGAAACAGATGTTCTCTTTGGGCAGAGTTTACCCCTGACAGACATTTAGAGGAGCAGATATTGTGTATTTGTAATTGAGAGGAAATTCTTCAAAAACCTGTTGATTTACCAAATAATAAGAAAATAATAAAATTTCAAACCTCTGGCATAAAAAAATAATAAAAAAATCTCTTCATTAAATACAAACAATACACTACATAGTAAACACATGCTTCTACAACTCCAGTAGACATAGATGTTGCGAACCTCTGTTAAGCAACAACAGATGTTGCGAACAATACTCTTCATTTAAAGACCAACAATACTCTACATAGCAAACACATGCTTCTACAACTTCAGCAGACACGGATGTTGGGAACCTCTGTTTGGCAACAACAGATGTTGGCAACAGTAGCAAGTCAAACAGCCGTTAGATTAGCAGAGGATCACTACTAAACAGATGTTCTATTTGGGCAGACTTTACCTTTGATAGAGATTTAAAGTAACAGATGTTGAGTATTTGCAATTGAGAGGAGGAAATTCTTCAAAAAGCTGTTAACTTACCAAATCCTAAAAAATAATAAAATTTCAAACCTCTGGCATAAAAAAACAATAAAAAAACTCTTCATTTAAAGACCAACAGTACTCTACATCCTAAACACATACATCTACCACTTCAAAGAACACAGATGTTGAGAAGCTCTGTTAGGCAACAACATGTTGGCAACAGTAGCAAGTTAAACAGCCGTTAGATTAGCAGAGGATCACTACTAAACAGATGTTCTCTTTGGGCAGACTTTACCTTTGACAGACATTTAAAGTAACAGATGTTGAGTATTTGCAATTAAGAGGAGGAAATTCTTCAAAAAACTGTTAACTTACCAAATAATAAAAAAGTAATAAAATTTCAAACCTCTGGCATAAAAAAACAATAAAAAAAACTCTTCATTTAAAGACCAACAGTACTCTACATCCTAAACACATACTTCTACCACTTCAGCGCACACGGATGTTGAGAAGCTCTGTTAGGCAACAACAGATGTTGGCAACAGTAGCAAGTCAAACAACCGTTAGATTAGCAGAGGATCACTACTAAACAGATGTTCTCTTTGGGCAGACTTTACCTTTGACAGACATTTAAAGTAACAGATATTGAGTATTTGCAATTGAGAGGAGGAAATTCTTCAAAAAACTGTTAACTTACCAAATAATAAGAAAGTAATAAAATTTCAAACCTCTGGCGTAAAAAAAACAATAAAAAAAAACTCTTCATTTAAAGACCAACAGTTAAAAAACAGATAGATAGCAACAGACTTTAAAAACAGCGGCCTAAAAAACAGATAGACATCAACAGAATTTTTAACTATTTTTTTAAGAAGGGACTTTTGATGTTTTGAATACATTATTATGCTTTCATCATCAGCAGATGATGATTTCGAGCAGATGTTCTCCTTTGGCAAACTTTAACTTTGACAGATCTATACAGTAACAGAAATTGATTCTTTGTAATTCTTCAAAAAATTGTTTAAGCATAATTCAACATCAACATAATCTAAATCAAACTCAGAGACAATTTCACATCTACATCAATATCGATCTGCAATACTCAGATGATATTAACAATTACATAATAATACTTATGCACCCTAAAATTAGTAAAAATAAAATGCTCCACAAAGATTAATAGGATTAAAATTTAATTATGAGATTAAAAGATCAACAATTACATCGAGTACTGAACAACGAAACTTTAAAATCTAACAACACCAAGAAATTTAAGAATCAAACAGCAAAAATTAAGTGCTTTTAGCTTCAACTCCATCGAGTACTGAACCTCTCAATGTATATCTTTGACCATCGCCATGAACTCCACGGAAGTTGAAGGCATCGCCATCAGGTTTCTAGAAACCTGGTCTCTCGTGAACAGACCAAGATGCAGTCCATCAAAACACCTTTTCAGCTCTTGAAGAGTAGCCCTATCCTCATATACTTAATCCTCAACTTGCTTGATAAAGAGCTGCTTTAAATCATCGGAGCCTGCAGAAGTGTATGCATCTTATATGTATACATTCTATACATCAAAATTCTATACTTTATGCATCTTTTAATACAAAAAAGGCAAGAAAGAACAAACTGAATCTACTTATATATCTTATTAAACAAAATCTTAATTTAATACTATCAATATCCATATTAACATATTCTAAAACCATTATGGCTGCACAAAATTGTAACACCTCGTAAAAAACGTGTCCAATTATGTAAAGACACGTGTCCTAAACTCTAAACATGTGAAAGTTTGAGTTTGAAGGACTAAAGTTGTCAAATGATGAAAATATGTATGCGAAGGGACTAAAAGTGTCAACATGCCAAACTTGTGCCTCTGAATGACCACACACGAAGAATATATTCTTAATCGAGTAATTATTTGGATATAAGAAGCCGTTTGTGAAAGTAATCGAAAGATTATAAACTACAGGGGTTAAACGTATCAACATGTTATACTCTTACCTCTGATTGGCCTTTTAACGAACCCGGGGCTTCGTAATATTCAAATATACTCTCAAGAATAATTGATTTCAGTTTCACGAGTTTCGAGATCGTTATGTATTATTTACATAAATTCCCAAGAATAAGGGTTAAAGGTGTCAACGAGACGAAACTTGTGTTTTCGATGATCGATTAACGAAACCGGGCCTAATGATGTTTGGTTATACTCCCAAGATCCTCTACAAACTAACTACAAGGGCATTTTGTGCCTAAAATGACAGTTACAAAAGTTATAAAGGACTAGGGAATGAAACTACCAAACTTAAAACAATTTTCACCTGATCTTAAGGTTGTCGCGGGGCGCGTAGGCTCCCCTTAACTCTTACGCGGCCCGCGAGAGAGTGCCAGTTCAGAAAAAAGAGGATAGCTGCTTGTTACAACCTGTTGCACCGCCATACACACCTGAAACTCGAAACCTGGAGCTTGTTAATGGTTTTAATTTACCACTAGGACACCTGGGATGATCCTAAACACTCCCATTACACCTGTGATGATCTAGAATCATGATCTTCACCTATAAAAAGGCCCTCATGTTGAACCATTTCACTTGCACACTTCTGGAGGTTCCTGATCAACAAGGAAGCTCATTTTAGTAGAAAAGTGTAGGATCGTGTTTTGACCCGAATGAGTCAATCAGAGGAGTTTGACTTTGTTTCAGGTGCGGAATAACAAGAAACGAAGGTAGAAACAGCTTGATCTTCACTAAATATGCTGATTTTATTGATCTAACAATGTTTACAGCTCAAACCTCACACCGGCAGCACTTCGGCATGGAATACAAGGGAATGGTTATGGTTTTGCTCGAATGTACTGCTATATATAGGCCTAGTGGTTTCGCTTATATGGACATGTCCATATAGGCGAAACTACATGTGTACGAATAAGCGAAACTTCATGTCCCATGACCATATGAGCGAAACTAACTTCCTAAACACATATACTCTCCAGTTTTCTCGTAAAACGTGCCCTAATCTATACAATACAATGTATGACTCGATCCAAGACGAAGTCGACAGATGTAGTGTACCAACAGACTCCCCCTCAGATGTTGACGAAGTCGTCTATCGAGTCACGACAATGCTGTGTCTTCACTTCTTCAGTCTTGATCAGTCTCTGGGCTTTTCTCTCTCTCTATCTTCAGACTTCCCTTCTCGATTTGCTGGCATTCCTTTGTTCTTCAGCAACTTCTACTTCAGGATCATTGTCTGGCTCTTCATGTTCCAAGATCGAAACCTGGCTCAAACTACAGAAACTTCAATTTCCAGGATCGAAACTTGGCTAAACCTGCACATACTAAACCCAGAAATAAATTTCCTAAATTTAGCAATTTGAATGCACCAACATTGACTCCCCTCAAAAATAACTATCTGCACCAATAACTACTTTCTCTCAGATCACACACACATGATGAACCACTTGTTGATTAAGAAAACATATTTTCACATTCAAAGCACACTCCCCCTCACAACAATTTCATCATGTTTAACACTTGGAATTTTGAAAATCAGCTTTCCAACATCAGTTGTCGAAAATCTTTTTGACTTTTTCAAAAGTTTATGCTAAAACACACACAAAATCTTTTTGGATATTTTTGAAAGGAAGTAAATGACACCACTTGTTGAATCAGAATAAAGCAGAAACTAAAATATTTACAAACAATAATTTTTGTGAGTTTGAGTAAGAGGATCATATCAGTTATGAAATCTGTCACTAACACCGTTAAGCTTGATTACATTTTCAGTTCTAAACAATTCACCTAGATTGTTAGTATATCGGTCCACTTAAATTTTCACACAAAGTTCAACTGATCCGAGATACAATGTTAATGTTTTAATTACTTGAACTTATCCGTGTGTCCCGTCACTTGAATATACTCCTGTATCCAGATCCCAATATTCAGTCTTACAGGTGAGTATACCACAGATGATATCTGTTCAGGGATTAGATGCGAGGGCCATGAGAGCTCAGGTCGATACTTCCGTATACGCAAAGAGATGACGGCTTCGACTTTTGGTGTGTCCCCTTTAGAGGATCTTTTGATTACAACAGCAGTGACTATCAATTTTATTGTTTCATCAGCTTGCTGAGGGCGAAGCTATGTTTCAAGCTTTTGTGGAAAGCATTATCCGGGGACTAGGTCAGTACTTCCATACAGCAGAAGTCAAGGGATAATACCCCAGATATCACTGAGCATAAAGACCTAGTATCTCAGAATAAGGGACCTTTCAAACAAGATTTCAGGGGTTACCTATATATCCAAGAAATTGTTAACCCACAGAACAAGCAAGTTTGAAATTTAGTTTATATCTTGTCACAATTTACTAAATGTGCAAAAACCTACTGACACATCCACAGTGAGATTATTTATCACATTTTAACTATCCAATTCTATAGCATGTTGTGACAGTCCACTGATGTACTATCATTTCCTCTTGTCCACAACAAAACTCATTTTTGATTTTATCATGTTTTTGGCTTTTTCAAATTTTCTAATGTTTTTGGATTTTCTGAAATTTTCTTACTCCCCCTAAAATGCAAACACATTTCAAAGGAAATTTGAAAACTTTCTAAGCTTTTGACCCACTTGAAACATGAAACTAATCAAACTGTACAAAACTTGACAACTGACATCGGATTACATCAATTCTCCATCCACTAGGCATAAACAATCAGAACTCCCCCTTTCACAAACCATTTTCTCATTTAGATCTCAAAACACTTAAGTTTGTTTTAATCAAAATGATTTGTCCGGAAAATGAGTTTGTTTTTACCACTTGTAGGTTACACACATGTTAAAATCGGGGTTATGGTTCATCATCTTGTCAGTTTTTTATGTTAGTAAATCAAGTACAACTTAATGTCCCTGATTTACCGTTTTGCAATCAAGCAACCTCTTTACCACTTGTAAAAACTAACCACTTGTAAGATCACAATCAATACCACTTGTAGGTATGACTAACCAATACCACTTGTAGGAATGAGTCATCTACATTAACCTCTTTACCACTTGTAAGATTAGCCACAAAGATGCCGACCTGCTTCTCAATTACCAACCTGGAAGCTCCGGCATAGTCCTTTCACCTGTAAAATTTAAACACTTTGAAAATCTTTCAAGCAAACTTTACAATCACTAGAATGATGCCGATTCCTGATCCACGATAAAAACTTGGGATCTCCGGCGTAGTCCTAAGACTTTAAGGGAAACAGACTTCCATCCAAGTCTTTTCAGACTTGATGGCTTTCAATTCTTGTGCAGTGGGGTTGTATGTTGCCTTTTTAGTTGCATAAAAATCTTTAACCCCCTTTGCTTTCCCATTTAACATTTTCCCAAATATTTTCTTTACACTTCCATTAAATGTTTTCTCGACATCAAATTCATTTTTCTCTTTGTAAAACTGATTCGAGATTTCAATTTTACCAACTTTCTTTTTAACTTCTTCAAACTTTAGTGATGGAAATTCTTCATCATTCACTGAAATTTTTACCTCATCTTGTGGCTCCTCTGGCTTTGTGGAACCAGATTCATCGCCGACTTTCTCACTATCCTTCTTAACAACCCACACTTGGTTGTCTTTCTCTTTCTTTTTATAAAAATTCCTTTTCGAACACTCACCAACCTCATAAGTTGAATTTTCAAAAACTTTAAGTTTTTCGGTTGGTGGTTCAACATCAACAACTTTTTCTTTCAATTTTCTAGAAACTCCCTGTTTTGATTTGGCATTTTTTGAACAGTTCCATGCAATGTGACCAGCTTCATTGCATCTGTAACAGGTACGAGTTTCCTTTGAATGACACACTTTAGTCCCATTCTTCTTCTTTTCAGCAAGAAACTCTTGATTTGACTGTCTCTAGAAAGGTTTCTTCTGTTCCTCTTCTGAACTTCCACCTGACATAAATTCTGTTTTTGTTTTAGAATTTTTCACATTTTTATGATTTTCTGGTGGAATAAATCCAAGACCTTTCTTTTTGTAGCTACGATCTTGGTTTGGTTTCTTTTGAAAACCCGAACCAGAATTATAACCCTTTTTCTTGTTTAGACGTTGTTGAACTCTTGAAGTGTATTTTTTAAGTTTTTCAATAAGATTTAAATCTTTTATTTCAGAAATATTAATTTTTGTTATTTTGAAAACCTTTTTGATCATATCAAATTGAACACTTCTTATTGGAAACTCTTTGTCATAATATAATTTGTCCGAATCATTTAAAGTGTATGAGACTTCAAATGTTTCATCATCGAAATTTGCCTTTGATAATAAAAACTCTTTACTGTAAGACCGTTTGACCGACGACTTTTGACTGTTGACTGACGAATTTGACCCTCCAGACTCTGACTTTGACTCATCCTCATCAGTATCCAACACCTGATCGACCACCTTTTTGATTAACTCAGACTCATGATCAGTGTCAGACGAGGTAAACGTGACGTCAATGTTTTTTGGTAGTTCATCAGTTGTGTCGGTTTTAAGCTTTATATTGACTGCTTTTTCAAGTTGCTCCTCATTTGGTTTTCTAGGAGAATACCCTTCCCAAATTGGAGGCGGACACTTGTTATAGCTAACAGTCGGTTTCTTACCACAGTCTTTCTTCTTCTTTGGCTTCTCATCTTGAAAAGCTTCCATACCTGCAACAGTTGGGTAAATACGATCAATGAGATAATCAGAACTAGAATAACTTTGTAGTAAACGTCTAATTCTCTCATTCTCAATCTTTTCTGTCTCCAACTCTTGCTTCCATTTAGCACTCTCTTCGATGTAAAAGTTGATGGCTTTCTGCTTTGTCATCATTACAGCATTCATCATCGTAAGAGCCTGTTCTCTTTCTGAATTTGTCTTTTGTAGACCAGTTGCTGTTTTGTTCAAGACATCGTAAGATTCTTTCACATAATTGAGGTTGAACAGTAACTGCTCCTTCTTCTTTTCATACTCAGCTATTATTTCGTCTTTTGCTGCACATCCCTTGCAAGCTTCCAAACACTTCTCGCAAGGCTTTACAACTTCAACAATCTTTTCAACTTCGATTGTTTTCACCACTTCAACCACCTTTTCTTCTTCTTTCACTTTTTCTTCTACCTTCACATGCTCACTCTCAACATTCTTCTCAGTAACACTTTCAACACTCTCTTTCTGAACAACATCTTCAGATTTCATTTGTTGTTGTTCTTTAGCAGCTCGTTTCTCCTTCAGTTTCTCCATGCGATCTGCAAAATAGAAATGAAAACTTTCAGGAGATAGATGAGATTTAGCAATATTTATATGTTTTTCTTCCTCATCATCACTGCTACTATCAACTGGTGACTTATCAAACTGTACAGATTTTTCAGAATCAACATCTGATAAACCAGAATCTGACGGTGTTTGATCAAATACAACTTCCTTTTCTGAAGTACCATCATTCTGCACACTCTCAACAGTACTCTGAGAACTTTCATCAGCACTTTCTGAGCTTTCATCAGATGCAACAGACTATTCCTCCACACTTTTCACTGTCTCACCAATAGACTTCATCCAAGTGGCAAACATGTCTGGTTCTCTGACAATCTTAGCAATGAAAGCTTTGAATCCTCCATTTTCATCAACAAACATATCCCAGCTAAAACCTTCAGGTAGTCGCTCACATCTTGATCAACTAAACATGCTTTACTATCCGAAGATATGTAATTGCTCCAGTTGAAGTCCACCAAACATGCTCTCTTCGAATCCTCAATCTTTCTACCATGAGCCGTCTGCGAGTCTTGTGATTGACCAACCTGTTGATAAATGGCTTTCCGGTAGTAGTCGTCTTTTCCGAACGGATTCTGAGCACCGCTAGCTTCCTTGTTCTTGCATTCCCTCTTGAAATGGCCTTTCTCCCTGCATCGAAAACAAGTAACTTTAGATTTATCAAAACCTAAAGTAGATACATGAGCATCAAGAAAGTCATTTCTCCCAGTAATTGTTTTAAACTTTTCAGCACGTCTAAGAACACTAGCAAGACACCATTTGATATCCATCAGTTCCATTTCCTCAGCGTCTATTTGGTCGTAATCCTCTTTGGTGAGCATTGGATTTCCGATTCGACCAGCTACTAGACCCTCATAAGATAACAACACAGAACCAAGTAGAGCCATGTGGTCCTTTGCAGTTTCCTCAGAAAAACTTTGACATTCTGGAAGATTTAGAGCAATGTTACACTGAATCATGTAACCATTACCTGTCTTTGTGCCTTGAGACTGAAAACTTGTGTTTGACTCTTTAGGATTGACACTTGGAAATGATGAGAATCCACTGTTGTTTTTGCTTGAACCCTGATCAACCTTTTCTGTTGAATCCCCAGCACTGAAAGCAGTTAGGATTTTTGGACTTCTCTCAGATTCAGAAACTGGAATACTTCCCTTATAATACATCTTCACATCCTATTGACCACTTCTAACTATTCATCCTAGCGATCTTCTGTTGTTCCAGATCTTGACTCTCGATTTTTTCGATAAACTGAGATATAGTCAATCCATCGTACACACCCGTGTTTTTCAAAATCATCAAATACGTTCCCCATTCTTTCTGTGGCAGTGCATCAGCAAGCTTATCTACCCACTCTTCACGATCTTTAGTAATACTTAACATCGACATTGATTGCACAAGGTGGCAGTATCTCTCAATCAGCTTCTTTGTGTCTTCACCCGGTAGACTGCTGAACAAATCAAACTCTTTCTTAAGCAGTGCTTTCTTACTTTTAATAATATTCTCGCTTCCCTCAAATTTGACTTTAAGTGCATCCCAGATTGACTTTGCAGTTTTATCATGCTGTAGTAGAATGAATATATCCTCTTTGATTGCTTGTTGCAACAGACTGATCATCATTTTCTCTGCTTTGTACATAACCCGTTCTTGATCCGTGAACTCCGATAACTCTTTAAGAACCTGCAAATCTGTTCGAGGCAACACGTATTTCTTCAATATGCATTCCCATGACCTAAGATGGTTTGCCTGAACCCAATTCTCGAATCGATCTTTCCACCCGTAATATTCTTCGATACTCATCAATTTCGGGGGCTTTTGTGTGGTTCCCGTTTCATTTTCTAAGTTCATAGCTTTGGCAATAGCAGCTGGACCAGACGGTGTCGCAAATGCGTTGTAGAACTCGGTATCCATGACGACTTTGCACGTTTTTCAAATTCTCAAACAAAGATGTCCACTGGAGCGAAACTATGATGTTCAAATAAGCGAAACCACCAGTTGTGCAATAAAAGCGAAACCCTAGATGACCATATGAGCGAAACTACTGATGTTCACAAAAGCGAAACTACTGATGTTCACAAAAGCGAAACTATGATGTTCAGTAAAGCGGAACTACTGATTTCCTTTGAAGCGAAACTTGTGTTCACAAAAGTGAAACTACAATGCAATTTGGAGCGGAACCTCTTAATAATATGACACACGAGCGAAACTGGATGATCAAATAAGCGAAACTATTAGATATCTGAATAAGCGGAACAAGTCCGTAGGTAATTTCATCCATTTTTAGTCCGTATTTTAGTGTCAAACTTTCCAGGGTTTGTTAATATCCAATTATCAATGACCTGTGAAATTTTGATCCAATTTTAACCGGTAAAATTTTCTGAATTGAATAAAGAAGGTGTAGAAGTAAGAAATGATGATGAAATCCAGCTAATCTCTGCAGAACTCCTCCTCCTGAGCTTTGATACCACTTGTTGAATCAGAATAAAGCAGAAACTAAAATATTTACAGACAATAATTTTTGTGAGTTTGAGTAAGAGGATCATATCAGTTATGAAATCTGTCACTAACACCGTTAAGCTTGATTACATTTTCAGTTCTAAACAATTCACCTAGATTGTCAGTATATCGGTCCACTTAAATTTTCACACAAAGTTCAACTGATCCGAGATACAATGTTAATGTTTTAATTACTTGAACTTAGCCGTGTGTCCCGTCACTTGAATATACTCCTGTATCCAGATCCCGATATTCAGTCTTACAGGTGAGTATACCGCAGATGATATCTGTTCAGGGATTAGATGCGAGGGCTGTGCTCTAATACCACTTGTAGGATCGTGTTCTGACCCGAATGAGTCAATCAGAGGAGTTTGACTTCGTTTCAGGTGCGGAATAACAAGAAACGAAGGTAGAAACAGCTTGATCTTCACTAAATATGCTGATTTTATTGATCTGACAATGTTTACAGCTCAAACCTCACACCGGCAGCACTTCGACATGGAATACAAGGGAATGGTTATGGTTTCGCTCGAATGTACTGCTATATATAGGCCTAGTGGTTTCGCTTATATGGACATGTCCATATAAGCGAAACTACATGTGTACGAATAAGCGAAACTTCATGTCCCATGACCATATGAGCGAAACTAACTTCCTAAACACATATACTCTCCAGTTTTCTCGTAAAACGTGCCCTAATCTATACAATACAATGTATGACTCGATCCAAGATGAAGTCGACAGATGTAGTGTACTAACAAAAAGATTGCTACGACCCTTTGTAAGTGTCTTAGCCCCCTCTTTAGTTCAATTTTGCTATTTAAAAACCGAAAAGTCAAAGTTATCGTAAAATGACTTTGACCTTCGGTTTAAACTCAAATGGTCTAGCCATTGTTCGAGGCGAATATGGCTATGTGACCATAATTAGGTAGGTGTTAATCCCCTTAAAAGGGCACCTCCTAATTTTCTCGTTTGTTTAGTTAATTGTCGGGTCAAACTAGTTAATTAAAAAGTCAAACTGGTCAAATTTTTAAATAAAACATAACCTGATAATGTAGAAGGTATAAACCATGTTTTATCACTATAATGACTTGGTAAATATTATTAGAACATGTCTAAGCATGTTCAACCCGACAATTCTGAGTTTAGGGTCGGTTCGCAACCGAAAGTCGCAAAAGCTTGACTTTTGCTTTGCCTTTAAGTTCTAACCCGATTAAGCTTAATTCTTCTATGTTTTAAGCTTCCATTAGGACCATCTTATGTTGTAATATAACCCTCTGGAGTTATATTACCTGGTCATTTATATTTTAAATTATATGCTAGTTTCCGTTATTATGCTTATTATTGACCATAATGCCTTTTTTAACCAAAAATGAGATTTTTGAATATGTGAGCATACAAATAGATTAAGTACTGATATATAAGCATGTCTAAATTAATTTGACATGATTCTCTGGTCTCAAAACAATGTTATGCAAGATAGCGTAAAATTGAACTTTTTATTAATTAAATTACGCTATTATGCATAATACATGTTTAAACATAGAATTTCAACCAAAACTCATTACCTACTGTTATGATATCATTTTTAGGAATTTTTGGAACATTGGGTCAGATTATGAACTGACCATATCATTGAGTTCTTGTATAAATTCCTTAATTGACGATAATGCCCTTATGACTAATAAAATGTGATTTACATATGATTAACATACTAAACTTTTTCTACTGATTTGATATGAAAAATAAAATATTTTAAGCATTCAATTCTGTCCAAAATCTCAGAATCACATAAACATCTTAAATATCGTCAATTATCGACTTTTACGATAATTAGGTGCATAGTATGGTTTAAAACCATATTTAACACCTAAGACTTAATACCTACTGATTTTATAAATAAATTTTAATATTATTACAGTAAGTATAAGTCATGAACTCAGACTTCCAATTATGTTCTTAAAAGCATATGTGAAATGACCAAAATACCCTTTCGGGGCATAGTTTGGCCATAAATGGTAAATCACACATACGTATGATATCTTACTGTTATAACAACATAAAATAAATATTTTTACAGATTACTTAAGACCAGAATATCAGTTTACTATAAAATCTCTTTTATAAATGTTAAAATGACCAAAATACCCCTACGGGACTTAAATTGGTTTTAATTACTTTTTGGGCATATATGTTAACATCCTACTGATGTATTAACATATTTTAAGCATAATAACATATGAGACCTGTATATCATTCATTTGGTTACCCGTTATCCATTTATGCGTTCGGTTCGGTTTATGTAACTAGTTTACATAAATTAGCCGAAATGGGTTTAACCTTATCATTAAATCTTTAAAATCCAGAATGTGTTTAGTTTACCCATATTATACAAGTATCCAAACTTATTGGGTCTAAATCACATTCTATTCCGGTCCCCACTTAATCTAGCGTTTCGAACCGTAAAGTATCTTTCAAACTAACTGGTCTAAGTCTTTGACTTAAATAAATACCCGTTAGTATCCGAATAGGTTAATAAACCTTCCATACAGATTGAGTAACTTCGGTAGAAGGTATTTACATAAGGCTTTAGGAAACATACGGCTGAGTTACATCCTTACACATCTAGCTCAGGTAAATACTTTTAACTTATTTTCCCTTATACGGGCTTGGGATACGGTATTATAATAATACCGCTTGGTCGGGTATGAAATCATTTAATCGGATTGTGATTAATAAATTTGCATAACCCATTTTAATCTGTTTTGTTTGATAACATAAACATTGGGGGTTAATACGACCGTGTCCTGGATATCCTCGGCTCATTTCATTTGAAAATGGCCACGACCTATGCACGGGGTGTAGGCATACACCTGACAGATGTAAATGCTAAATAACCCACATGTTGGGAATAACTCCTTTGTGGGTTTTATAGTGGTGAGTCGGTTAATCATGACCGGCTTCCAAACCGGCCCCATATGTAAGACAAACATGTAAAACTGTATACAAGATTTTATTAAAGATTGTCCAAAGTTATAAATGGATTAGTGCATTTTGCACTTAAATCAATTTTATAAACTCTTTTCAAATGAGTCAGTTAATTGTATTTACCAGTGAAAACTGATGTATTTTCCAAAGACTAAGTGACAGGTACCTCTCGAAATTAGGCTAGAGCTACTTGGTGTCAAATAAGAGGATCTTGCAAATCCTTAGATGCCTGAAGTCTGTTATTTCAGTTTTCTTGTATTTTGTTTCTATGATCCGCCTGTGGATCTCTATTACAACCAGTCTGTATATTCTTTTATTTAGACACTCGGACATTATGGTTTGTAATAGTAATATTCTATCAAGCCTTTCGCTGTGCTATTATATTGTGTATATTGACTATGATGATATCAACTACGTCACAATACTCCCCACCGGGCCCACCGGTAATATGTGGAAATATCGGGGTGTGACAAAAATACTTCTACCACTGGTCGCTCGAAGAAAACAGAGCTGAAATATATCAATAGTTTAAAATAAAAATTATCAACATTATCAACAGTTTAAAAAAATCCACAAACCTAAAATAACCCGCAAATGATTGTAAGAATTTCAAACAACTGTGATTAGACTGAAATATAAAGCGAGAATTAGAGTATATCAGTTCAAAATTCAAAATTCAAAATTTCAAAATTACAAAAAAAACATACTTTCAACGATGTTGGAACAATGATGCTGGAAACAACTGTAGAACAATCATCATCATCATTTAGTCATAACTCAGATAAAAAACAATTACGAAAAATCAAAAACCAAAACAAGCATAATTATATATGACATTACCATCATCAAGGCAAACCACATATCCCCAAAATTTGTTTTCAAAGTGGGTCAGAGAGAGCTTCGGTTTTCTCTTTTCCTTTATGAAGAAATGTCGAGTATTGACAAGAAGGAATTTGAGGGAGAGATACATTGGAAGTGTGGTTTGAAAATACAAAAGCAGAGAACACGAGAGTGTAAATATGAAGAAGGAAATGAGAAAAAAAAAACCTTTATATAAGAAGATGATTGACAGAAGTGAGTGAGTGACATGTATTAATTGCAAATTACGTATCCCCGGGCATTTTGAATTTAAAATTACCGGCAATTTCAAAACATCTGCTAAGTTATACGCATCGCAAAGAAAGGATTTTCAACCTCTGCTGGCTTTAAAGGATAGATATGGGCAGAGGTTTTGGGAGGAGGCAGACTTTTAGATAGATTTTTAGATGATTTTATATATTAGGCTTTATGATGAAGTAATGTCATAAGAAAAGCATTGTTGGACAACCCATCTGGCAGCTACATGAGCTTTTCTTATGTCATTGGGATTTCTCCTTTTATAGAAAGTACTAGCGGTAAGACCCGTGTGCAAACACGGGTCGTTTCTTAGAAAACCATGCATAACAAATATAAATGATGAATATAGTTATATTTATATTTATATAGACTTATAAATAACTAAGTCAGTCGGTAAATACTTAAAGTTTAAGAGTATAAAAAATACAAAAATATACAATTTATTAATCTTTTGTAAACGAAATAACATTTGCATTCAAACGTGTTCCTTCAACCTCCACAAAACACTATTTTAAACCAACAGTGGTTTTAAACCACTGTTTTAACCCAACAGCAGTTTCAACCATAGTTTTCTCCACAACAAATACATTTAACCCAATTGTAGTTTCAAACATCTGTTTTCCTCCATCTGTTGACCAAAGTCAACAGATGTATCAACTACTGTTTTATTTTCAAACATCTGTTCACAACAACAGAGCTTTCATCATTTAAACTCTCAAACCTAAATATTCATTTAATTAATTTAAATAACAAACATCGTTAATAATTTTAACACAACTAATTATATAAAATATGAAAGTGTCAAACAGAGGTAACTATATAATAAACAAACTTCAAAACAGTACACAACATTCAATAAAATACAGCACAATAATTTCTAATCAATGGGCGAAACAGTAGTCTCGATAAATCAAGCTCCTTTCGGATCACTGTAGTTGTCAACATGTTGGAGTTATTTCAGAACTTCATTTCTCAAATCAAATTCAACCATATCTCCCCAACTTCAACTTCAACCTTAAATACTTAAAGTTTAGAGTATAAAAAATACAAAAATATACAATTTATTAATCTTTTGTAAACAAAATAACATTTGCATTCAAGCATGTTCCTTCTCCAAAAAAACAATATTTTAACCCAACAGTCATTTCAATCCCCTCCAACCTCCACAAAACACTATTTTAACCCAGCAGTGGTTTTAAACCATCGTTTTAACCAGCGGTTTCAACCACAATTTTCTCTACAACACTCTGTTTTATCCCAACAGTAGTTCCAAACATCTGTTTTCATCCATCTGTTGACCAAAGTCAACAGCTATATCAACTACTATTTTATTTTAAAACATCTGTTCACAACAACAGAGCTTTCATCATTTAAACTCTCAAACCTAAATATTCATTTAATTCATTTAAATAACAAACATCGTTAATAATTTTAACACAACTAATTATATAAAATATGAAAGTGTAAAACAGAGGTAACTATATAATAAACAAACTTCAAAATAGCACACACATTCTATAAAATACAGCATAATAATTTCTAATCAATTGGCAAAACAGTAGTCTCAATAAATAAAGCTCCTTTCGGATCACTATAGTTGTCAACATGTTGGAGATATTTGAAAACTTCATTGCTCAAATCAAATTCAACCATATCTCCTCAACTTCAACTTCAAGCTTAAATACTTAAAGTTTAGAGTATAAAAAATACAAAAATATACAATTTATTAATCTTTTGTAAACAAAATAACATTTCCATTCAAGCATGTTCCTTCTCCAAAAAAGCAATATTTTAATCCAACAGTCGTTTCAATCCCCTTCAACCTGCATAAAACACTATTTTAACCCAGCTGTGGTTTTAAACCATCGTTTTAAGCAAACAACAGTTTCAATCACAGTTTTCTCCACAACACTCTGCTTTATCCCAACAGTAGTTCCAAACATCTATTTTCATCCATCTGTTGACCAAAGTCAACAGATGTATCAACCACTGTTTTATTTTCAAACATCTGTTCCCAATAATAGAGCTTTGATTATTTAAACAGAACTTTGCCAATATTACAAGCTTTTACACTCTCAAACCTAAATATTCATTTAGTTAATTTAAATAACAAACATGGTTAATAATTTTAACACAACTAATTTGATAAAAACTACAATGCAGCATACTAATTCCTAATCAATGGGCGAAACAACATTCATTTAGTCATCCATCTGTTGACCAAAGTCAACAGATGTATCAACAACTGTTTTATTTTCAAACATCTGTTCACAATAACAGAGCTTTGATCATTTAAACAGACCTTTGCCAATATTAAAAGCTTTTACACTCTCAAACCTAAATATTCATTTAGTTAATTTAAATAACAAACATGGTTAATAATTTTAACACAACTAATTATATAAAAACTACAATACAGCATACTAATTCCTAATCAATGGGCGAAACAACATTCATTTAGTCATCCATCTGTTGACCAAAGTCAACAGATGTATCAACCACTGTTTTATTTTCAAACATATGTTCACAATAACAGAGCTTTGATCATTTAAACAGACCTTTGCCAATATTACAAGCCTTTACACTCAAACATAAATATTCATTTACTTAATTTAAATAACAAACATGGTTAATAATTTTAACACACCTAATTATATAAAAACTACAAGTGTCAAAACAGCAAACAACATTCAATAAAATACAGCATACTAATTCCTAATCAATGGGTGAAACAGTAGTCTCAATAAGTAAAGCTCCTTTCGGACCATTGTAGTTGTCAACATGTTGGAGGTATTTCAGAAGTTCGTTGCTCAGATCAACTTCAACCATATCCCCCAAGATGCTTGTTATTAGCCACTTGTTGTTTTCAATTATATTAGTCCTTCGGCGCCTATCTACATAATCAACTACATGAGGATTATTGAAAACAAACACCTTCATCCAGCCTTCTTCTTCATATCTGAGCAAATCAGCAGTTAGCTCAGCAGACTTTCCAATAACAATCAAATGCAGTCACTTTGCGATGGTTAAAAAATGCCCTTGGCAAGGATTGACTACAATACTCTCTGGAAAACGAAGCATTCTGAAAGTCTCACTCAGAACATCAAAGGCAACGATGTTCCTCTCACCTAATGGACACCAATAATTTGAAACCATAAAATATATGGTTTTATCACCATAAACTCCTGTAGACCATGAATAACCACTTGAACCATAATTGTTTACGCTACCAAAATTTATTGTTCTCCACGACTCACGACGTCGTGAGTAAACACGAGCAGTAGCTACATTACGATAACATCTGATGTTTAACACTTTCAGATCATTGAATTGATCAAATAAATTCCACCAGTATCAGAGTTTCGATCATGATTGTAACTGAAGTGGTCATCAGACAAAACCTTATAGCGCCTGGTAGTTGGATTCCAAAGAATCAGCTCACAGCAAATCCCTTCATTGCAAACTAACAACAAACCATTAAATGACGATAGAATACGTAAGAAGCTAGGGTAGACATTGTTAGGAAAACTTAAGGTTTTGCTTCTAACAACATCCAAATTACTAGCAAATACGTCGTCAACGACAATTGACGTGTCTTTAAAGGAGAGTAGTTTCTTTCGTAGTGAATCTCCACTTCGGAGAGCATGCATCATCTGAAATCCATGACTTGACAGTTCCCTATAAAAATTCTTGGAAAGACATTTCAAACGACCAATATCTTCTGCAGAGAGCCTTGTGAAAATTTCGTCAACAATCACTTGAAACCCAATATTTTCCATTTTGCAGTGAAGCAATGCGTCTTTGAAAGTAAAAGAAATTGTAATGATATTGATAAACAAAAAACTTTTGAAGATGATTGAGTAGATGGATGAAAACGGTAATGATGAAAATCTCTGCTCAATGTATTTTATATACCAAATGAAGGCGGTTATGACTAAATACATCGTCAGATGAAAGAATATGATGCGACACTCGTTAGGCTTTTAATGCATTTCCGTGGGAAAAATATTAAAATTAAACACGTTATTATAATTACAATTAACCTCTTCATTTACCATAAGACGCCTTTACCATAAGACAGAACTGAGTGAGTGACGTGCATTAATTGCAAAGTACATATCCCCAGGCATTTTGAATTTGAAATTACCGGCAATTTCAAAACCACTACTAAGGTATATGTTTACCAAAGGAAACATCTGCTAAGTTATACTTTCTTGGCGATGGGCAGTAGTTTGCCCTCTTGAATGTGGGCCAGACCTTTGACATTTTAATATAGAGCAGCGGTTTGAAATTAATTGTATTTTATCTCAGATAAAAAATCTCAGATAAAAAATCGCTTCATTTGCAATCATCATTTAGTCATAACTCAGATAAAAAATCTATTCATTTAAAGACCAGCAATACAAAGATATTGCAAACATCTGTTAGCCAACAACGGATATTGCCAACAGTAGCAAGTTAAACAACCGTTAGATTAGCAGAAGATCACCACTAAACAAATCTTCTCTTTGGGCAGACTTTACCTTTGACAGAGAGTTAAAGTAACAGATGCATCAGTATTTACAATTGAGAGGAGGAAATTCTTTGAAAAGCTTTATTAGGCAACAACAGATATTGGCAACAGTAGCAAGTCAAACAGCCGTTAGATCAGCAGATGATGATTTAGAGCAGATGTTCTCTTTTAGCAAACTTTAACTTTGACAGATCTATACACTAACAGAAACTGATACAAAATCAACATAATCTAATTAAACTCAGAGACAATTTCACTTCTACATCAAAAGTACCGATCTGCAATAATCAAATGATATTAAAAATTACATAATAATACTTATTCAGCTTAAAATTAGTAAAAATAAAATGTTCCATAAACATTATGAAGATTAAAAGATCAACAATTACATCGAGTACTGAACAACGAAACTTTAAAATCTAACAACAACACCAAGAAATTTACGAATCTAACAGCAAAAATTTAGTACTTTTAGCTTAAAGTCCATCGAGTACCAAACTTCTCAATGTATATCTTCGACAATCGCCATGAACTCCATAGAAGTATTGAATGCATAACCATCAGGTTTCTGGAAACCTGGTCTCTCGTAAACAGACCAAGATGCAGTACATGAAAACACTTCTTCAGCTGTTGAAGAGAAGCCCTATCCTCATATACTTAATCCTTAACTTGCTTCATAATGAGCTGCTTCAAACCAACTTTATGCTTCTTTTAATATAAAAAAGGCAGGAAAGAACATTGCTCTAGTAAGATAAAATTCAAACCTAAGTAGTAGAAGACCCTTTCTTGCGTTTAGTAAGAACTACTGTGGGTTTTACATCATCATCATCTGCCCAAAGTCATATATAATCATCATTTAGTCATAAGCAAAAATTATTTTAAGTGTACATTTATTAATCTTTCTTTGTGTTTAATTTAACTTTATGCTTCTTTTAATACAAACCTATAATAACCCGAAAATGATTGTATGAATTTCAAACAAATGTGATTAGACTGAAATATAAAGCGAGAATTAGAGTATATCACTTCAAAATTAAAAATTCAAAATTTCAAAATTAGAGTAGCAAAAAAACATACTTTAAACGATGTTGGAACAATGATGCTGGAAACAACCGTAGAACAAACATCATCTGCTCAGATCATTCACAATCATCATTTAGTCATAACTCAGATAAAAAAACTTTAGTAAAAATCAAAAACAAAAACAAACATAATCATATATATCACATTACCATCATCAAGGCAAACCACATATCCCAAAAAATTGTTTTGAAAGTGAGTCAGAGAGAGCTTCCGTTTTCTCTTATCCTTTATGAACAAATGTCGAGTATTGAGAAGAAGGGATTTGAGGGACAGATACATTAGAAATGTGGTTTGAAAATACAAAAGAAGAGAACACGAGAATGTAAATATGAAGAGTGAAATGATAATATAAATCAGTTTATATAAGAAGATGATTGACAGAAGTGAGTGAGTGACATGCATTAATTGAAAATTACATATCCCCATGCATTTTGAATTTCAAATTACCCGCAATTTCAAAACATCTGCTAACGTATAGGTTTACCAAAGGAACCATCTACTACTTTCTTGTAGATGGGCAGTGCTTTGCCCTTTGGAATGTGGGCCAGACCTTTAACATTTGAATACACAAGGCAGTGCTTTGAAATTAAATTAAATGTATTTTAAGGTGATTTATATATTTAGGTTTATGATGTAAAAATGACCTAAGAAAAGCCTTGTTGGATAGCCTCTCCAGCTAACACATCAGCTTTTCTTATGTCACTCAGATTTCTCCTTTTATAGAAAGTATAGATAGATAGATGAAGGGTCAAATGTGAATGCACTTAGGATAAAAAAACAGGTAGAGACTCAAGTTGTCAGAATGGTCTCTTTGGTGTAGATTTGATGTTATTCAGAAACTGTAATCTTTTGTAAACATTTGATGTTTGTATTGTGTAATTTGTGTTAGCTGCTTGCTTGCTGGCACAATTCTGGTTTTTAATATGATCATGTTGCCATAAAAAAAGAACAACGGGTTCATTGGTAACTTAAAAGCTCAGATGTGCGCGAGTTAATATCAGAACTTCAGACACCTAGTCAACACTAAACTATAGTTCGAATAAAACCATAAATAAAAGATGAAAATAGTGGCATTTAAAAACTAAAAGCCTTTAACAAAAGTTCTGATTCGTACACCAACATTTAGATGTTCATATTTTGATTGTTTGGATATCCATGTTGGAAGGTTTAAATATTTAGAAGTCCATCTCTTAGGGATTCAATAACAAAATTAATATCTTTTTTATTTCTTTTTTTGATTTGCTTAATATTACTTAGAAGTTCAATAACTGAAATTAAGATCTCAAAAATCATTTGTGAAAACAAACTTTCAACAAGTTCATAAACTAATCATATTTCCTATCACCCATCTCGCACATTAGCAAAGTTTTAAAAACTGGTTTTTATTCGTATCGGGTTGGGCTCTGAAATCGTCCAACCGGTTGAATGGGGCGATTCAACTAGATTACTAGTTAACCCTATAATTATACAAAATACAAATTCATTCATCTCAAAAAAATAATCCAATCTGAGTTAAGATTTATGTAACTAATCATGTTTTATCTAAAAACAATTATTTTCTTGTAAAATATTATACTTTTAAGAACATTTTTATTATTTATAAACAATATTACATTGTAAGATGTAGATAACAGTTTCAACAATGATGAAATATTGAAATGGAAGGCACTAGGTTAGTTACCGGAAATATGGAAGGTCAGTATTACCTTAATATTATATTTTATTATAACTAAAAAATCAAATTTTAAGGTAATGCAAACCGGTTCAACGATTCTAACCTGTAGAACTGATTTACCACAGGTACATAAGGCATACCGTATTCAGGTTTTACCAGTCTTTATCATACTGGGCCTGTGTCTGGTTAATATTATATTTTATTACAATTAAAGAATCAAATTTTAAGGTAACGTAAACCCGTTCAACGATTCGAACCCGTAGAACCGGATTTACCACTGGTACATAAGACATACCGTATTCAGGTTTTACCAGTCTTTATCATATCAGGCCTGTGTCGGTTAATTTTATATTTTATTATAATTAACAAATCAAATTCTAAGGTAATGCAAACCGGTTCAACGATTCGAACCCGTAGAACCAAATTTACCACTGGTACATAAGACATACCGTATTCAAGTTTTACCAGTCTTTATCATACCGGGCAGTGTCCGGTATCCGGTTTAACTGGTATAACCGGTCGGTTGAGACCAATATTTAAAACATTGCACATTAGAGTAAACTAGATGGGTGCCCGCGCGATACAACGGGAAACACAGACACTGCGAGGTATGTACTGTTCGGCCTATTCGGTTATTATCCTAAACCGAAACTGAAGTCATCGGTTAGTCTATTTTATTAACCGATCGGTTTTCGGTTAGTCGATTCAGTTTATTCGTTTAGATTGACGGTTTTTTGTTTGACAGTTTTGGTTTGATTCATTTGATTTCAGTTAATGTTCGAAACCAAACTTGAGCTAAAACTTTTACTTAGAAATACATGAAATTGAGGCATAACTACATGAAATGGAAGTATAAATACATAATTACGAGCGCGTTGCACACAGAACCAGTAACAAGAATAAAAAGAAAATATAAAAAAAACAGTAAAAAATAATTGAAAGAAAATCAACAAAAAAAGTTGTATGTTAATGATGTTGTTCGTATGAAACTCGTGGTCAGAGATGGACAAATAATACTGGGTACCGGTACCGAATTTCCCAAACCGAATGATCCTAAGTACCAATTCTGTACCGACTTTTGGCATTCCTAGTACCGGTTCGCTACCGATTCTTATCTTCATATGCCGGTACCGTAACCGGTATTTTCGATATCAGTTGTCACCGAGCTCATCTCTACCCTTGAAACTAAAAAAAGAAATCATTAAAAGTTGAAGAAAATCAACAAGAAAAAGTTGTACGATATAAAATATGAAATACATGAACTAAAGGTATAGAAGCTAGAAATACATTAAAATATGAATAGTTTCATTCGGTTAATTTTGGTTCAATGAGGGTACAACCACAATCGATATCCGGTTTTGATTAATTCGGATTTCGATTAATCGGTTGTTAGTTAATTCAATTTTTGGTTGATTAAAGTTCGGTCTCATTTGTTTTCGGACCAGTTTTGGTTAACGATTCAACTATTGCTCATCCTTAGACATTGTTAATCACATAAAATATAAATTTTTTAATTAAAAAACTAAAACAATACTATATTCAAATTAAAGAGAATAAAATACTCTTTTTAATGGTGTAATTGTTTTTTTAAAAAATATTAGGCAAATTGGATTTAAATAATCCCAACTCACTGTTATTGGCCAATAATAATCTCAACTCATTTAATCACCAATAATAATCCGAACTATTCACTTTTGTTTGTAAAATACTCCCACGTTAAAAAACACTAACTAGGTTAAAAAAATGTTGATGTGGCTTGACATGTGTGCACTGACGTGGCTGGTTAACATCTTACCTGTGTATATAATCATTATCAGCCTTATTTTCACACATAATCGCACTCTCCATCAAAACCCTAATTCTACAAATTGGGCAAATTCAGTCAATCCCCAAACGAAAACATGAGCTCAAACTCTTCATCTCCTTCAATTCGTTCACAAAACCCCAAAATTTTTAGACTTGGTACCGATGGTAATGTTTATTGTAACCATGGATTGCTTGCAATTCGTAGGGTGGCTGGAAATCGAAGCTCAAGGCAAGGTGAAGAGTTTTACGGATGCCCTCTATGGTCTGTAAGTTATTGAATCTGATTGGCAATTTGATTTCATCACTTTCTCGAACTTTAACCGGTTGTTTTTAATTGCCTGTTCATTTCAGCGATCTGATTGCAAATTCTTTGTGTGGAAACAAGAGGTGGATGCTGTATTAGCAAGTGAATGCAACTGTGGGGTGTCTGAGATGACACTACTAGAAAATGAGGCTAATGCAACTTTTTAGATGCAACATTTATCAATTGTGTTGCATTTGACTCTAATGCAACTTCTTTCAACACAAGGGTTGCATTAAAAGATCTAATGTAACCTTTTTGATAAAAAAGTTGCAAAATATTATTGAAATTGCAACTTTTTCATCCAAAAGTTGCGAATTTTACTTATAATTCTAACGTTTTTCTTGAAATGTCGTGAATGTTATTGAGATTTGTATCTTTTGTTAGAAAACTTGCATTGTTAAAACTTATAGGCAAACCGCTGTTTTAAAAGTTCACATAACATAAAATATGAATGTATGAGTACTATATTAGTATTAACCTTTTATTCTATTAATTTTTATTAGATAAATGACACTCAAACATTTAATTAAGTTTTATACGCTAACATTTACTCATATTTTCTAATTAAATAAGATTTTTTTTTATAAAATAAAACTTCATTTATTTATAGTAAAAGTTAATTAAAATAATAAACTCTATTATAAAAAATAAATTCAATATTTATTTTTGTTTTATAAGACAATCTCATATAAAAAAATCAAAGTTCCGTGAAAAATTTAACCCTAAATTGATCCCCACCCCCGCTAAGATCATCCCGCCCAATTTTCCCTTTTTTTCTAAAAAACCCAAATTTCCCCTCTTTCACAAAACCAAAACCTAATTGTACATCTCAAACTACCATCAAACATCCTTCACTCTTGATCGCTCTCTATCTAACTACTCTACCACTTTAACTTTAGAGGTTCAAATCGTTGGCTACGAAACTACTCAAGTGGTAAACCGTGTGTAACAATATCCCCATTCTTGCGTGCCATATGTTCCCATGTCTCACACTTGATCGATATTGGTTTATTCAACTATCGGACTGGAAATCGTCTCTACAGTTCGGATAAGGTGATAAAATTGCAATTTTGATTTCAAGTTTTAGACGGCAATAAGGGTGTTTGGAATTTGTAATGGTATTGATTCGTTTTAAATCCACCAAGGGTTGTGTTGTTTTGGTTTGTGCGACGATGTCAAGGGTTGCCAAATGGAAAATCGAGAAAGCTAAATTAAAAGTGGTATTTCGGCTGCAATTTCATGCGACAAATGTAAGTTCCTCTTTTTATTTTGTTTTAATCTGGTTTCTTTAGTAGCTGATGAATTTTGCTAAATAATTTGTTTATGGTAGCTTTAAGTGATATGCATTTTAGGTATTGTTTATCACATATATAGTAGAGTGCTGCTTTGTTTTGTGGTATAGATTGTTTTAAATGAGTAAGTTTTGGCAAATGAAGGAATGAAATCGTTAGAGAAAATTCTGTTTTTACTCTTGTAATATAGGTGGATGTATGGTTAAGATTTATATAAGTTTTGTTTGCTTATCTTTATATCCTTCTCCAAGGCTAAAATTGTCAAAAAATGTGGAGTAATGGAACCTTTTACAAGTTAGAAACGGTTGATGCTTGAATGTTTATAATACGATGTTATTATAATTATTACATGAAAGACAACATATCATCAAAGATTGCTAATTTGACATATGTTTATGTTTCAGATACCGCAACATGGCTGGGAAAATTATTTATATCTTCTATTCCTACCGAAACCAGGAAGGCTACCACAAAGACTAGCAAAGCAAATGTGAGAGACAGCTCGTGTAAATGGGCGGGCCCCATTTATGAAACTACACGGCTTCTATTAGATTTAAAAACCAAACAATATGATGATAAGCTCTACAAACTTGTTGTAGGAATGGTAAGTTTCTTTTTATATATAAAAAAATTACCATTTATCACTTTTATTCTAACTATAGGTTCTTATCCGTTTAATTATGCTAATTGTGTCATTTGAGTTAGGGGTGTTTGGATGTGGCGTTAAGGCTGTAAACGAACCGAACGGCTCGTGTTCATTTGCTAAGGAAATATATGTGTTCACGAACTGTTCATAAACACTTACCGAAAGAGATTATCTGTTCGTGTTCATTCGTTCGTTAAGGAAATGAACGTGTTCGTGTTCAATGAACGTTCACGAACACAAATCAATGCTCACGAACACAAACAAGTGTTCATGAACAAAATATATAATACACAAACGAACACGTTAATGAGCTATCGAACACAAGCAAACACGTTACCGAACGTTCACAAACATAAATGAAAGAACACGGTCTTTGTTCATGTTCGTTCATTTAACTAAGCGAACGAAATTTGTTGTTCGTGTTTGTTCTTGTTCGTGCATCACAACCGGCCATTCTTTCTCTCCCTCTATGCGGATCCGATCATGGAACCCTTTTGCATGGGAGAAAAACCCTAATACATTAACCATAACTTTTCATAATTATTTCCTCTTATCTGATCTCGGCTGACTGTATATTTTGTTTTCAGGGGACAGTTCAGTTGCTAACTGCTAAAATTGGATTCAGGTATTAGATGTTCTTTAACTAATGATTAGGGTGCTATTAATTATTAATTACTGTTTATTAAGTGAGTTGTTGATGTAACATAGGGAATTTTAGGAACAGAGGGATAAAGGCTTGCAAAGTGGCAATAACGTAAATAAAGAGACCAAACGTAGTACTGCCAAGTCACCATCTTCCGAGTTGCAGATACCTGATGATCTGGTTAATAAGGTTAGATTACTCCCTCCATCTCAATATTATTGTTAAAATAAGAGATAGAGTAAATTACTTTTTGAATTCCTGTGTTTTAGTGGTTTTGACCACTAGAGTGCAAAGTCAAAAAGTTTACCGCACCGAGTCCCTAACCGTTCATCTTATAATGTTTTAGGTGCTTGTGTTTTAGTGGTGTTAACCACTTGAGTCCAAAACCAAAAGTACAAATGTTAAAAAGTTGGACTCAAAATGGTGTAAAATGGTGTAAAAGAAATTATCTCACCATGAGTTGAGTAATTTATTGGCACGAGTCGAGCAATGGTGGAAAAACTCAGAATTCTGTAGAAAAGATTTGAGGTCCCTTTGATGGTTCTTGTTTGGAGCATCAAGGAAATTTCTTTTCCCTTTAATAAGTAAGAAATTGGTATTTTTTGTATTCTATAAAGATGCAATTTCTTTTTAAATAAATACAAATCATAACCAAGTTTAGCTTATTTTATTTTCTCTTACCCTTTCGAAAAAAATAACTTTGTTAATTTGGGTGGCATGATGCACTTTGGAAGTTATAGAGGTCAAATTATCCAAATAGAGAACTCCTGGACCTTAAATAAGAGGTTTGGAAAAACGATCCTTCTACAGATTCCAGGTAATTCATTTGTTTGTTAACTGACCCGTTATAATTTACCTAAACTGGTTATGTTTTTGCAAATTGAATAGTATTTGCAGGGGTGGAGGATTCATATCTATGGAGAATCTTATCTTCTTGCCTGCACATAGCTGGTTCGTTTAGATTTTTGATAATTATGTATAAAATTCATAATTTGGGTATAATTAGAAGATTTGCGTTTAAAAAGTATCCGGATATAGTTATCGTAAAGGCTTTCTTTCAGGTTTGTATTATTTTAGTAGTTATTTGTATTAGTAATACCATAGATATGGAAATATGGAGAATGTGGCTGTCATCTATTTGATTGTATGTTTTTCATTTTGGCTTTCTATTAGCTTAAGTCAAGCACTTTTTTTTGTTTACACATTACATATCACTTCTTTAAATGAATAAGGGTACAACTTTCACTAATGACCAGGGTATGTACAATAGGTTGACTTGGTGGGAATCATTTAAAGTAAACGTTGAAGTGAAAAACCAGTTGCTTGAAATGCGTAAAGAGATTGAAGAGGATCATGAAAGAAAAAAGGCCGAGCTTGAAGCTATGCAAAAAGACTTTGACAACCAACGACAACAATTGGAAGCTGTGAAGCAGAAAGTTATGAAACGACTGCATGTTGGAGATCGAGATGAGTAGAATGTTTCCATTTTTTTTATTATTGTATTGAAACTTTGTGTTGAATACATTGTTATTTAAGTTTGAACAAGTATGTTAAAGTACAGTATTTCTCTATCAATGATATTTGTCATTATTTGTTCTAGCGTAATTGCAATTCAATGTATATCGAATAATAGTAATTTAATTTATAGTACAAAGTTGAATTTGGTTATAAAAAGTTACATTTATTGTAACTAAAATTCGTAAAAAAATGTTGCATTTAATGTAAAAAAGGTTGCATTTTTTCTAATAAAAAGAAAATAATAGTTGCATCAACTCTAAAAAAGGGTTACATATTTTGTATCTAAACCATATTAAAGGTTGCATTTATGTGTATAAAAAGTTGCATTTGAGTAAAAAAAAGGTTACATTGTTGTAACTGAAATATAAAAAAAGTTGCATTTAAGTGTTATAAAAGTTGCATAGAAAAAAGTTGCATTTGTATACTAAAAGCAACACTTAAGAAAAAAGTTGCATTAGGCCCTAAAATAGTTGCATTAGATCTAATGCAACTGCTTCTAATGTAGCCCCCAATAAAAGGTTGCATTATGCCTAATGCAACTTTTTCAAGGCTTAATGTAACATTTTTTAGGGGTTACTCTAGCTTCATTTTCTTGTAGTGTGAAGAATGCAAGAGTGGCAATAGAGAAGAGGGTGTTAGAAGAAGAAAATCGGAGATTAAGAAAGCCTTCAAAGAAAGCATGTTTTTTGGCAGTTGTCTGTATTGCATTATCAATGTATTGGTTATTTTGACATGTTTTATTATGTAATGTGTCCTTTTTCCAAGCGATGTAGTGACTATAATGTAGATCCCAATATCAATCCGGATCACAGTGGTTGGTTGTTTTAGTCCAAAACACCTATTGATTAAGTGTTTGAACTATGAAAAAGTCAAGAAAGATCAAGAATGAAGATGAAGCTAATGGATTGATGAATACAACAAGTGTTGTATTGAATCCAAACAAGTATATGAATCAGTAAAGCACCTTGGAAATCTGATATGAGCACACAATCAAAAGATCTAATGTAAACAACACTTCATTCACCAAAGAGCCAAAAGCTTGGCTAGGTTACAATGCTTGGGCAGCAAATTTATAAATTTGCTGGAATCTTAACTACCAAGTCAGGATTCCTAATTCTAGAGAGTTACAAAATAAGCCCCTATACATTCAAAATAGCTACAAACTGAGACTAAACTGATCCAGCACAAGTATCAACGATCTCAAAAGTTCTAACAATATCCCCCCTAGATCGTTTCATACTTGTCTTCTCATTCTTCAGTTGTGGCGGCTGGATTCTCAGTAGCTTGCTTCTCGGGCTCTGTTGGATTTTCTTCGTTAGTTGTTGTTTCTGGTGGTGCCTCTGTCTCGGTTGGTGCTTCCGGAGTTTCTTGAGTAACAGTAGCTTCACAAGTTGGTTGGTCCTCCTTAGTGGCCTCATATGTGGATGAGGCCGGAGGTGGTGATGTGGTGGTTGGTTCAGCAGTAGAAGCAGAAGATCCGCCCTTCTTTCTTTCGTGTTTCCTTTTCTTTCTTGCTTCCTGTTTCTTTGCATCTTTTTCTTTCCACTTTTCCATTTTATCAACCAAATCCAGCATATCTCTTTTCAGCCTCCATGCTCGCTCCACCGCTCTCGAAAATAACGCCGCCTCCTCCAAATTTGCGTTTCCGGCTCCTACATTTATGCGGCTGGCGTTTAGAATTGTCAGATCTGAGAGCCCAAACATGAAGACATCCATCGGATCTAGAATACGGATATCCACGTTTTTGTTTGATCTTATTACAGCTTCACCAGTCTTGCTGTCATAAAACCATTTCTTGAAATTTGTGAGAGCGACAGGAGCTTCTTCTGGGAGTTTGATCCGTGTGACAACTTTAGCTGGGTTGATTACCCACGTCACTTTACCTTTTCCAGTTACTGGATCGATTGTTGTTTTTGACACCCTGCGTCTTGGACGCTGTGGAGCGTGATTTGGGAAGCCCTTGTTACATTCTTTGGCAATTATGCGTTCGAAGTCCCTCCCGATTCCTCTTTCTTCGTGATTCAGTATATCTAGACGACCAAGTTCCCTGAGATCCCACCTCGGAAGTGTGAACAGATCAAATCCAGTTTGAATGTACTGGATTACTCCACCTCGTCTTTTTACCACGAACATTCCCCTAAGATTATCATACATCCAACTGATAATCTTATCGGTGGCTTCAGACTTTTCAACTTTGATAACTTGATGGAAATCAGGAAGTCGTTCTCTTTCCTTTTTGAACCATTCAGGGTGTTCGGGAGCGAATGTTTTTCCATTCTCTTGCTCGTATAGAACTTCGTCCTCAAGACCCCATTCAATAAACGTTGATGGCATATCTTCCCGATCAATAACTTCTTCCTCACTTTCATCTCCCTCCGATACCCTGTCGACTGACTCCAGACGCCTTTTCTTTGCCTCTGCCTCCTTTTCTTTTCTGGTCGTTTCTTCTGTTATGAAGGCATCGAAATCAAAGATCTCATCAAACGTGAACATTGGCTTGATTTTCATTTTCTCACACATACTTCGCATCATTCTATACATTTTCTCCAGCCCTGCTTGCTGGAACCTGATGAATTTGGACTGCTTAGCCATGTATGCAGTCATTTCCTTGTTTTTCTTCCTTTGATCTTTAATCTTTTCCCTGAGGATGTTGGTATCATTCACTTGATTTTTTAACAAACAGATTTCTTTGGCCACTGAAGGCCCGGTGTCTTTGATCAACTTGTCGTACAGTTCTTGGAATGGGCGAACCCTTTGCGGAGGCACCGGAGGCCTTGAAATTCTTGTTGGCTTTACAGGGGAGACTTTGGAGGTTCCTTCACTTGCTTGGACTTCATCTGGATCGACAAGTAAGGTGTCAACAAAATCATGCATTCTTTGAATTTCTTCAGGAATCGTCTCTGGTCTTCCTGAAGAAGAAATTTCTTTTCGTTTCAAACTCTTCTCTCTTTTCTCTTTCTCTTGCAGAGCATGAATCGCTTTCAAATCTTTAATATGTTGTCGCTGCTCTTCTGACTCGCCTGCCCTTATGCCTGCCTCCATGAAACGTTCAGTGCTTTCCGAACCCCTTTTTCTTTTGGGTGGTTCACCTTCAGCTATCTGTTTTTCTTTTCTTTTACCTTTAGCACGTTCTTCTTTTGATGCTGCTTCGGCTTGAGCTTGGGCAGCTCGCTGCTGTTTTTCTCGTACCGCTTCTTTGTACTTCTTGTAAGCTTCCTTGACGATTGGTAATCTTTCTGCTCGGTACATCCAATCATGTAAGAACACCCATTCATTTGTCTTTATCTCAGTGTATTGACGGCTGGTGGGGACATGAAACTTGTAAGTGTTTCCATCATTCGGGAGATCCTTGTGTTGATCGTTGATAAGCATTTGAATGAATCGAGGATACATCGCCCACGTAGCTCCACTTGCATTTTCAAGCATGTAGTTGAATATTAAGCCCGAGAGGTTGAATTTCTGATTGAGGCACAGATTCAACATGGCCGCCGACCATTCCAAGTTTAAACCGTCAAAGCCACCCTTTCGATGTGCCAGACTCATGGAGATCACATGAACAATAAATCTCCAGTCTCTGGTTAGTCCGCCTCTCTTTATTTCTTTCTTATGGCTGAAATCTCCAACATATCCCATTCCTCGAAAGCCGTCTAGTATATCATCTTGACTCAGGCTTAACGGATCTTGATCATTGTCTTGAAACTTTAGAACCTGGCGTATTCGCTCTTCAGTCACCTCTACCCTTTTGTTGCGAACCGTCGATACTATGCCTCTTTTGTTGTTGATTGTTTCTGCTTTAGCATTCTCCCAAAACTCTTTAATGTGGATATTGTAGACTATAACAGATGGCTCCACCGCATATCCGATCCTGCTGGAACGCACCCATCTGGTTACATCTTCAAAATCAGTAGGCACTTCGTCTAGATTTATACTTTGATTGTGCTTTATCGTTTTATCCCATTCCAGATTCTTCACCATACTGCACATGACACGAAAAACGAGGCAAGTTAGAATGGATAATTACATGATAAACTATGCATAAAACAGTATTTACAAAAAAATTTGGCAAAATTAACTTAAAATCGCTGCCAAGTAATGAAATGTCTTCGCTGGCACTAGTCCTCGAGACAAAATGCTAGATCAGCGTCTAAGTTCGCCAGCGAACATAGCGATGACAAGGTCTTGTTTCGGAAATGACTTGCCAGCGAAGACCATAAACTACATCGCTATCCGGGCGATTTAGATTATGTGGCTGGATGCTCGAACTCGCGTTCGAGACTTTTGATTGTCGCTATCATCGCTCATGAACCAAGCTCATGTCTTCGCTAAGTTCGCCAGTTATCCAGTTAACCAAATTCTGATTAGGTTTTTATTTCGCTAGCGAACTTAAACGATGACAAGGTCTTGTCTCCGGAAACAATTTACCAGCGAAGGTACCGAACTAGATCGCTACTCGAGCGAAATAGATCGTTCGCTGGTTGCTCGAACTCGCGTTCGAGACTTTTGATCTTCCACACTTAAATTCGCTATCTTCGCCACATTCATGTTAATTTCACTGGCTTCAAACTTTTCTTATTAAACCCTTGTTAAACCCTTAACAAATTTTCCCACTTTATCACTGATTCTACAAGTATTCATATCGTTCAAAGCAGATACATGACATTCCGATGAGTGACGAAAACCGGTCATATATAAGCAACATATATCATTAACAAATTTCAAGATATGTCAAGAACAATGTAGAGATACTTGAAACTTCAAACCCACATATCGATTGACACAAGGATTACTGATCTGAACGGATGAATATGTAGAATTTATGACAAAATGAAGGATAAGTTAGAACATACCTGATGATCTTGATCGAAACTGAATCTTGTGTTGATTTATTAGATTGACCGGAAAGTTTACTCGGGAAGAGATGATACCGTTTTTGAAAGAAGTTTGAAAATTTTGGAATGGTAAAGGACGGTAAAAAAAATATATTATATGTGAATTAGGATAACCAGCGAACTTATAAGTTCGCTGGTATCTTAATTTCGCCGCCATGATTACATTTTCAAACAGTTTTTAATTTCGCTCGTTGATTTCAAACTTTCTCGAAAAACGTGCCCATTTTTTATTAAAACAATGTTTATTTCGAAATATTCACAATAATGCTAAAAATTGGGCCATTTTGACTCCGAACTTCAAATTTCTTGCTTTGGGAGGTTCCATTAAATGCATATTTCCTTGAAATATCTGACGCTCACCGAACTTACCTGCAGAGAATCATACTGCCAACACTCGCCAAATTCTTTATATATTATTATTATTATTATGTTACTAACCAGGGCACAAGAAAAACTGTCAGTATGTTTGTCCGCTTAAATCCATGCATCCTTCTTTCAACATACCTTCAGAGAGCTCTTTTTATCATGTTTTTGGTAATATTGACAAGTCTTCGATGGCCCCCACACAAGCTATTGAAAATAGAATCATTACGCCCTCGTGAGTCCCACATCAGGACATACCCCCGCGATCAAGGTATGCACAAAGATTCCTCATAACGGGTGAGTATATTGGATTCATTCTCTTCAACGATAGAACGGAGATCAGGTCTGTACTTTCGTACAACAGAGATTCCAGGAGCTATCGAGGGTTGAGATAGATAGTTCGGTGAACAGGTCAGTACCACCGTACAGCAGAGTTACCAAACTGATCTATCAAAAAATTTGGCCAAAGATGGCACTTATTATGGATTTTGGCCAAAAATGGCGCTTATTAGTAAGGGTTTGGCCCTTTTTTTAAGGCACTTATTATTAAAAGAATATCATAGCGTCTAGGTCAGCATGTATCTGGATGCAGCAGAAGAGCAACTATGATATCCTCCGAATGAAAAACCAATATAAAGACCCGAAATCTCAGACTTTGGCAATCTGTCAACGCAAGATTCAAGACCATTAAGCCATATGCCGCAACGTGTTACCCACTTAGATGCGTAATGCCTGAGAAAAGCCAGAATTCTTGTGTAGACATTATGTTTTGCTCCCTAACAGCAGTTTACTCGTCGGTGTTGCTGAATCTATCGACATGTCGTTGCTTGGTACCCTGATTTCATATTGTATTCTGTTCAACGAAATGACAAAGTGTTAGCAATTTTCTATCACTTCCTCTAACAGGAGTCAGACATAAGCATCTGTTTCAAGGATTTTCTGAATATCCCTCATAAAATTTTTATTTTCGTGAATCCATTTGCCCGAAAAGAAAATTTTAACCAGAAAATCTTTTTGGTGGGCGACATTTTCCGATACTTGTTTTACTATCAACAAACGTATTTTTTTTTATAACAACACATTTTGATCACAAGATTCATTTCCAGTCAAGGAAATTGTCCATTTCCAACCAGGTTACC
This sequence comes from Helianthus annuus, assembly GCF_002127325.2. NCBI lineage: Eukaryota > Viridiplantae > Streptophyta > Magnoliopsida > Asterales > Asteraceae > Helianthus > Helianthus annuus. Next base: position 140,794,113 of record NC_035442.2, read on the forward strand.
AACTGGTTGAATCGGGTTTTGTCGAAGGCTTTTGTAAAAATGTCGGCCCGCTGTTGCGTTGTATCCACTGGCACCACTTGAATATATCCCTTCTCGTAAGCATCTCGAATTGCATGAATTCGAATCTCGATGTGCTTTGTTCTTGAGTGGTGTATGGGATTCTTCACAATCCCTAGACACGCTTCGTTGTCGATGAATATAGGAGTCTTCATGATGTTGATTCCATAATCCAGCAACTGATTTTGTATCCAGAGAACTTGTGAACAGCAGCTGTAGGCCGCGGTGTATTCTGCTTGAGCGGTTGAGGTGGACACCGTTGTTTGCTTCTTGCTTTGCCATGAGATCAGACGATTCCCCAAGAATTGACATCCTCCTGATACAGACCTGCGATCTACTTTACAACCTGCATGATCACTGTCAGAATATGCAATAAGATCAAAATTACTATCTTTAGGATACCAAAGACCTAGTTTCGGAGTTCCTTTCAGATAGCGGAAGATGCGCTTTACGGTGATTTCATGGGATTCCTTGGGATTCGTCTGAAATCGAGCACAAAGACAGACTGCCCACATGATGTCCGGCCTGCTAGCTGTCAAATACATCAAAGAACCGATCATCGAGCGATAAAAGGACTTGTTTACTGATTTTCCTTGAGGATCCAGAGTGAGCTCCGTCTGAGAGGTGAACGGGGTGCTTGCAACTTTACAATCGTTCATGTTGTACTTCGTGAGAATATCTCGAATGTACTTTGCTTGATGAATAAGAATCCCATCCTCCTTTTGCTTCACTTCTAGCCCCAAGAAGAAATTCAGCTCTCCCATCATGCTCATCTCGAATTTCGCCTTCATGACTGTTTCGAATTCTCTGCACAGTGCCTCGTTGGTTGACCCGAAGATAATATCATCCACGTAGATTTGAACCTGCATAATATCCTCCCCGATCCTTTTGGTGAAAAGAGTCATGTCGATCTTTCCTCTGGTGTAACCACATTCTAACAGGTATGTGGACAAAGTCTCGTACCAAGCGCGTGGGGCTTGGTGCAGACCATAGAGCGCTTTGTCCAACTTGAAGTATCGTCCTGGAAAATGGGGGTCTTCGAACCCTGGTGGCTGACATACATACACTTCTTCCTTCACTTTCCCGTAGAGAAAAGCACTCTTGACATCCATTTGAAAAACTTTGAAATTTCTATATGATGCATAAGCCAAGAATATTCTGATTGCTTCTAGTCGTGCAACTGGAGCGAATACTTCTTCGTAGTCAATCCCTTCTTCTTGACGAAAACCTTGCACCACCAATCTGGCCTTGTTCTTAATCACCACTCCACGATCATCCATCTTGTTTCGAAAGACCTATTTAGTGCCAATTGGAAACTTTCCTTCAGGTAAATCTACTAGTTCCCAAACTTTAAGTTTCCTGAACTGAGACAGCTCTTCTTGCATTGCCTGAACCCAACTAGAGTCTTGAATAGCGTCTTCGATGTCACGTGGAACTGATTGCGATAGAAAAGCTACGAAGAGACCTTTGTTGATGCTAGACGACTGGCCGCGTGTACGTACTCCTTCTTCTACTGCTCCGATAACATTTTCAAGAGGATGATTTCGATTTGTCTTGTATCCGGCATTTGTCAGAGTTTCAATTTGCTGTGGAAGGTTGGTGAAGTGTTCATCCACATAAATCACTGGTGGATCATCTTCTTGAGTTGGCTCATTTACATTCGCCTGTGAAGAAGAAGCACCGTTTTCTTGGGTGTTCTCAGGCGAAGTGTCACCAGTTGCATCATTTACAGCCAAAATCGGGTCAGCAGTTGATGGAGATAGACGAGTGGTAAATGGAGTCAAACCAATGTCGGATGAGTCAAACAAAGGTTCAACTTGAGTGTCTTCAACAGGTTCATGCTCTGGGACTCTCTCCGGAATTTCAAAGTTATTGAAGATCACACTCACATCATAGAACCAATCTGGAGTACTTCCGGTGTTGGTGTAATTTCCTTCTTGAAAGTCGACATAGTAAGATTCAATCACCATCTTCGTTTGTTTGTTGTAAACACGGTAGGCCTTTTGTGTGGATGAATACCCCATAAAGTAGCAGATATCACCCACTGCTTCAAATTTGACGAGATTTTCTTGAGTGTTTAAAAGAGTGCACGAACAGCCGAATGGTCTGAAGAAGTCAATAAGTGGCTTTCTTTTGAAGAGAAGTTCATATGCTGTCTTTCCATGAGGTTTCACGATGAGTACCCTGTTTAGAACGTAGCATGCCGTATTAACTGCTTCTGCCAGAAGATAATTGGAAGCTTTGAGTCCACCAGCATGGTTCGTGCAGCTTCGATCAGCGTTCTATTCTTGCGTTCAGCAACTCCATTTTGTTGGGGAGTTCTGGCTGCACTGTATTGGAGATGAATTCCCTTTTCTGCACAGTACGATATGAAGGTCTGATTTTTGAACTCGGACCCGTTGTTGCTTCTGATAGACTTCACTTTTAGCTTGGTCACGTTTTCAATCAGCGGAATGAATGATTTTAAAACTTCAGTTGTCTCGCTTTTTGCTTCAAGAAAATATACCCATGAAAACCGAGAGAAATCATCTGTTACAACCAAACAATAAGAACTTTTAGCAAGACTTTTAACACTGATAGGACCGAAGAGATCCATATGCAACAATTGAAGTGGTACAGATATCGTGTTCACTGCTTTGGACTTGTGCGGTTTCTTATGCTGCTTTCCCTGGGCGCATGCAATACATTTTTCAGAAAATGGAAATTCTTTAATTGGAAGACCTCTAACTAAGTTTAACTTAGAGAGTTTGTTCATATTTTTGAAATTAACATGGCCCCGTCGTCTATGCCAAAGCAGTGACTCCGATTCTGAAGCTTTGGAGATTAAGCAGGTTAAGTTGTCATTTGTCTTGGCATTTTTCATGTTGAGCACGTATGTGTTGTTCTGTCTTGGAGCAGTGAGCATGATCATTTCTGCAGGAACAACATAACCGGGCTTCAGGAACAAGCATTCCATGTCATTGAAAAGCACCGAGATTCCTTTATCGCAGACTTGAGAGACACTCATGAGATTGTAACACAGCTCTGGAACATAGTTGACATTCTCAAGCGTGAGGGCTTCGGACACTACATCTCCTACTCCAACAATCTTTCCTCCCTTCTCGTCTCCAGCGAAAGATACGAAATCACCATCAATAAAGCGAAAGTTCTTCAGCAATTCCTTCAACCCAGTCATGTGCCTTGAACATCCACTGTCGACGTGCCAAATGTATTCCATGAGCATCCGAAGCCATTTCTGCAATTTATTCTGATATACAAAAAAATATACAAATTAGCTAGATTTAGGAACCCAAATTTGCTTCATCTGGCTTCTGTCGTGATTTTGACCCACGTTGACCTCTTTTTGTTTCCAAAAATAGGCAGTTGATTCCACCAGATCTTTAACAGATTTCTTAAGATAATTTAATTGATATGTGACGTTAGTAAGAAAATCATGTTATGGTTTGGAAAACTTTTTGGTTTTACAATGTTTCGTTGTATGTCCTAAATGACCACAGCGAAAGCATCTTTTATGTCTGGGTCGTTTGGTGTTAGAAGATGATGTATGTGATGAGAGTCTTGAGCTTTCTGCTTTCTTCATTTTCTTGTCCACTCTGCTTTCATCTTCTGAGTGTTCTTCATCATTGTCTGAATCGGATGAGTTTTCAGACATGCTGTCCTCACTTGAGCTTTGCTCTTCACTTGCTTCGTAATTTGACTCATTGTAAATTTGATCTTTGTTTGGACTTTCTGAGTCTTGATCTTCAATGGTTTCAGAACTTGAACATTCGGAGCTTTCATCATTGGTGGATTGATTTTCACTTGAATCTTCACTTGAACATTCAGAACTTTCTGATCCTTGCACGTCTTTTGAGACAGTAAAGTTTGAATCTTCATTTCCATGATCTTCAGAGACACTCTTTTCTGAATCTTTCACACCTGTTCTAGAAGGAATAAATTCGGGAATTTCCTTTGTGAGGAATTTTCCGAAACTATTCTTTTTCAATTCTGGCACAAATACAGGAGATTTACAGGCAATGTTATCATCACAACACACATAATTCAAATCATGACATTCAGACACACAATGTTCACGATTACGGGTCTCAAATGTAGGCACATGGCCCTTACAGTCATCCAAGGATTTAAATTTAGGCACTTGGCCATTACAGTCATCCATCCTACTTAAATTATTACATTCATCCTTAACATTGTTTTTCTTGGAACAATTCCAGACGAACCAGTTAACGGTGGAATAACTGTCGCCTGAATATCCGATTCCTATTTTTGACCCGCCGCAGTCTCCATCCTCATCGCACACATCTTCTTTACACTCAATGGGATCTGCATTGCTTTTAGAACAGTTAGCGATTGTCTCATTTTTATAAAATTCATTTTGTTCAACAGAGGCCTTTTCATTTATGAGATCATTTTCGGGATGAGGAGTCGGCATAGGCACGTAGTTTTTGCTGTGTGGTGGAAAGAAAAGTTTTCTTTCATTTCCGTGCCTATCCTTATACCCAATCCCGTCTTTCACAAACGTTGGTCGTTGGCAATTTTTAATGTCAGTAAAGGCCTTTTGACTGACATTCCATTTATCTATTATAATTTGAAGTTTGTTCTTTTCGTTCAAAGCTTTTTCTAACCTTTCTGTAAGATCATTAATAATAAAATCTTTTCTAAACACAAATTCTTTAAGAGTTTGCATTTCAGCTAAAGTTGAGTTCAACTTTCTCTGATATGCAGCCTCGTTCTGTTTAAGCTCGTTGTTAAATTTTAAAGCTTTGTCTTTTTGCCTTTCAAATTCTAGGTTTAAGAATTTGTAATGTGCCACGACATCAACGCATGCTGGTGAGCATAATTTTTCTTTAAAACTGAGTGGATTACTGTTTACCAAGTCCTTGTCAGCCTTTTCCTTTGATGAATCAGCTTTCATGGCTGCCGCTTGGACCTTATCCTTGCCTTTTTCAGATGTCTCTTTAGCAACATACTTCTCTGTTTGATCACAAGGCTCCACTGAAGTAAGAATGCTTTTCAATCCCTTGTCAGCAGCATTGTCTCCAGTCGGAATTCCAGCTGTCTGCTTCTCAAACTGCCTTGTAGATGATCCACCTGAGATCTTGGCCATCAGGGCTTTGTTAACTTGCTCCTTTGCTTCAGTGATTTCTTCACTCCAATCATAGTCTTCAACGACTAAAGCTTTTGGTGTGCTGGGAGATGCATTGTTTTTGTTCTCTTCAACTGTGATTTGCTTTACAGCAGTAGTGGTTTCACTGTTTCCTTCTTTCAACAGAGGACAATCGCGCTTGAAGTGTCCTAGATTCTTGCAGTTGTAGCACCTCAGCTTAGATTTGTCAAAGCCAGCTTTTCCAAGACCCAAACGCTTGCCTGTCTTGTCTTGAAATTTCTTTAACCTCAAAGTGATCATGGTCATTTTCCATTTCAGATCCATTTCTTCCATATCATCTGGATCAACCTGATACATGTCTTCAGTAGTGAACATCTCCTTTTTCAATTCTCCAGATATCAGGGCTTCGTAGCTACTCAAAAATGTGTTGAAGAGTGCCACATTTTTAGTAGATACTTTCAATGCTTAAGGATCAACAGTGATTGTCTTCTCAACAAGTTGTGGAGCTTTTGATGCGCTTGCGGAAGCATTTGCGTAGATTAAGTCAGAAGCTTGTGGAGTACTGCCTCCTGATGCTAGAAATGCCACATTCTTCAATCCAGCTGAAGTTTGAGTTGACTTTGGTTGGTATCCAGTGGTGTTCATCTCTCTTTCGTTGACATCCATTTCAAAGTCTCTTAGAGTGTTGATCAGATCAGACAGAGTGACAGGATTTGGATTGTTGAGGAAATCCTTCTTGATCATCATGCATTGTAGGCTCCATTCCTTGGGGAGTGAATCAAGCAGTTTCTTTATGGCAGCATGATTTGTGACAGGATTTCCCGCCTTCTTCATTTTGGTCATCATGTTAAGAAAACGACTAATGTGGTCAGAAAGGCTTTCTCCACGAACTCCACAAAACATGTCGTATTGCTTCTGCACCATATCTCTCTTGCTTTCAATCAGTTCCTCATTTCCTTCATAGTACTCAATCAATGCATTCCAGAGTGCATTGGCGGTTCGGTGTTCCTCAAACATGTTGCAGTCGTTTGTAGATAGAGCCATGGTTAAAGCAGCGTGAGCACGACGATCACGTTGGATAAGAGCCTTGTCTTCATCAGTGAAGGTAGTAGCATCATTGTTAGCAACTACTGCGTCTCCTCGAACTACCGTTGGAATGTGGGGTCCAGCGGTGACCGAGAGCCACAGATTGTAGTCCGTGTATTCGAAGAACGACTGAATGCGGGTTTTCCAGGTGCTAAAGTCTTCAGCCCCTTTCAACTTTGGTGGACGAGTGGTGGTTCCAGTCTCAAGTTCCGCTTGAGCAATCGGACTTAGTTGAATCAACGACATGTTAGCTGATCAGACTTTAAATTCGCTGGTAAGACTTTAAATTCGCTGGTAAGGAGCTTAATTTCGCTGGTTATCGAAGACACTTGTTCACCTTCGCTGACTGAACCTTGACCTTCGCTGACTGATCCTCGACCTTCGCTAGGGTTTTGGGCAGTCCTGCACGAGCGATCAAGATAACTTCGCTGACAAATCACAACACAGACAGATGTTAGGTTAATTTCACCGATAACCGTGATAAGAACGCTGTGGTTCAATATCACAGTTCTCGAAGTCGCCTTCGATAATTTCGCTCAGGGGACACTGAATACTATGTCGCTAATGATCGGTAACTTCGCTCGAATGGTAGTCGGCAAAATTAGCGATTATGCGATGAAATCCTCAACGATTTGATCTAGTTCGCTATATTCAACGCTGAGGTCGCTGTATTCAAAAATTAAATTCGCTGTGTTCAAAAATTGTTCGCTGTCTTCAAGATAATTTCGCTGGACAGAGGGTTTAACACGAACTAAAACCCTCTAATCACTCAAAAACATCTCAAAAACCATGTTTTGATGCAACAAAATGTCCAAAATGAATCCCTAATCAAGTGTTAACAACAACCTATCAATTAAACACACCAAATCAATCCATTTTAAGCTCAAAAATTTGAAAAACCTTGAAACTTTGAAAAACCTTCAAAACAATGAAAAATCTCAACAAGAACACAACAACCAAGAGCACAAAGGCTCTGATACCAAATTGTAGATCCCAAAATCAATCCGGATCACAGTGGTTGGTTGTTTTAGTCCAAAACACCTATTGATTAAGTGTTTGAACTATGAAAAAGTCAAGAAAGATCAAGAATGAAGATGAAGCTAATGGATTGATGAATACAACAAGTGTTGTATTGAATCCAAACAAGTATATGAATCAGTAAAGCACCTTGGAAATCTGATATGAGCACACAATCAAAAGATCTAATGTAAACAACACTTCATTCACCAAAGAGCCAAAAGCTTGGCTAGGTTACAATGCTTGGGGTATTTATAGTGAGCTCCTGACTTGCCAGCAAATTTATAAATTTGCTGGAATCTTAACTACACCAAGTCAGGATTCCTAATTCTAGAGAGTTACAAAATAAGCCCCTATACATTCAAAATAGCTACAAACTGAGACTAAACTGATCCAGCACAAGTATCAACGATCTCAAAAGTTCTAACATATAATGACTTTCGGATAATTGTATGAATCTTGCTTTGACTATGAATTGGGTTTTGAGTATGGTCACAAAGTCTGGACACAATTGACCTACACTTAATACACAATTGACTAAAAATGGACATTATGCACCTACAAAATCTGGACACCAATTAACTACCAGAAGACATACACATATAAAAACTGATAAGATCTGGACACAAAATAACTACCAAAAGACATTAAAATCCCAAAGTACAAACTACAACCAGTTTCAACATCCCATATGAGGTAGTACAAGTCTTAGCCAAAACCATAAGTCAAACATTATAGTTCCATCCATAACAGGGTATTACTAAAGCATTAAACAACACAAAAGAATTAAACAACACAAAAGCATATCAACAAAAGTCTTCATTCAGCTGATTAATTTGTGGCTTTTGAGATCTTTTTTGGCCTGCCCCTCTTAGCTGGCCTCTGAGTTTGTTGTGATGCTACATTCCCCTATGATTGCTAAGTGGACTGAGAAACTTGTGGGGCTGCTGTTGACTGAGAAGGTTATGCATCAGCTGGCTTTTTAGGCATGCCCCTCTTTCTTGTGACTTGGCTACCTTCAGCTACAGGTTTCTTACATCTTGAAATGTTATGACCTCTTTCATGACAGTTTTTTCAAGTCATGAGTGTACCGTTCCTACTTAGCTTCCCAGTTGTTTTCTTGGTTTCCTGTGGATCCTTCTTTCTGTTCTTTTTTGGTCTTCCTGGCCCAATCTTGACTGGTGGAGGGTCCAAAGGTAAATCAACTATTGGCCAATATTTTTCCGATTGATCGTTTGCTCTCTCCAAAGGTAAAAAACAAACCTGATATAATGACTTGATCGTTTGTGTAACAACTGTCACTAAAATCCATAATTAGGATGGTAATTAGCTATTAAGAAAACCCTAATTGAGAAACCCAAGTAATTCTGCACTAACCCTAAAATTTCCAGAACAATCAGAATCAGAATCAGGGCCCCTAAAACTCAGGGGGGGCAAAACCCTAGTTACGATTATCTAAATAACTTGCTGGCCGTTTTGAATTTCACAATTTCATCAACTCAGCAAGCCTAGTTAGGGACGTGGCTACCTATAGAAACTAGGTTACCCCTCGCGTAGCGCGACGCCTATAGGGGTACCCCTCGCGCAACGCGACAGTGTCAAATTTCGCGTATAAATAGTAGAGGTTAGGACTTGAATTCTGGCACAAAATCGACGTTAAAAGTCGAATTATACACGGAGTTATGCTCTGTTTACCACAATTAACACACACAAACCTCGAAACGCTGCCGCAATCAGGGTAATAACTCGATCGCTATTACGATTCAACTTCCGATCGATTATAACTATCCAACGATAGTCTAGGTGCTGCTCAATTGAGCTTGTACTTTGATTATTCGTCGTGATTTCGACTTGAATATTAGAGTGCTGTTCGAATTCGGACTATGCTCTGTTATTCGTTGTGAATCCGATTGAATTATCGAGTATTGCACTGATTAATTGTTGTGAAGGTTTAATCTCGTGAATTATCGTAATTGCTGTATTAGTTACAACCTCGTTTGTGTGACGTGTTATTAGATTAATTAAAGCAATCAGTAAGCTAGACTCTGCTCAAATTAAAGCAACAAGGCTTATCTGTAGACTAAACTCTGCCCGTAGAAATCTGCAATGTGAGTTCATTTCTCTTTTCTCACTGTTTGTGAGTCTATACTCTTTTATCACAGTTTTATCACCTTTTTGTGAAACAATTATATTACAAAATGCTTTCTAAAATCCTAAATAGTTACCAGTTATACTTACAGTGATTAAGTTATTATATTTTATAATAACTACTGGTATGGGAGGTATTATACATTATTTGATTCTCATTGCTATTACCTAGAAAGTTAGCATAACCATAATTATTATATATAAATCTAAATGGCAGATACCATAACAAAGTCAAGTATACTGTATTCTAGTTGTAGTCAAGTTATTATATCATATTATTACAATTAGTGAATTAACATGTTTTGATAAGTTATAATAATTGACATAAAATGTCATTATTCTGAATTGCATGATTTGGTGCTAGAAATAATATATTTGACCAAGTAATAAGACATCATTATGTCCAAAGTCACTAGCTGAAAGAATGATCAGCAGTGATATGTCCAAAGACACTAGTTGAAAGAATGATCAACAGTGTTATAATTAGAGTCACTAGTTGAAAGAATGATCAACAGTGATAATGACCAGAAGCACTAGTTGAAAGAATGATCAACAGTGCCATGAATAGAATCGCTAGTTGAAAGAATGATCAATAGCGATATAACCAAAGACCTTAGTTGAAAGAATGATCAACAGTGTTATGAACAAGTGATATGGTCAGAGTCACTAGTTGAAAGAATGATCAACAGTGATATGACCCAGTCATAGGAATTGCCTAATGATAGATAAATTGAATAACAGTAAAGTATAGTTATTTGATTAATTCACTATTGAATGAAAGTAAACCAATGAGTGATATTATTGCTGTTATATTGGAATGGCTATTATGTGACAAAATATTGATTGAGTAAGGTAAATGCAAATAAATATAAAACCTTAATACTGTAAGGTATAACAATATATTTGTATAAAAATGGAATGAATTCACTCAGCATTCCCGCTGACAAAACCTTTTTCAAACATGTTTCAGGTAATTATCATAAGGCTGGATACGGCACTGAAAGGCATCAAGAATGGCTTATTAAAGAAATATTGTTTTATAAAATAAAACTTATCTTTTTTAAAATAGGGATTTATCCCATCTATTTAAATCAAATCCGGTGTTTTCTAAACTCTGATATTTTTCCTAACTCACGGTCCTGATGAAAATTCCGCTGCAATGTTTTTCAAAAATAATCACCGGTACCACGGGACTGCTCACGGCACCCGATTCCGTCCAGGGTGGGTCGGGGGTCGTGACAGAAGGTGGTATCAGAGCTAAGCCACTACTTTGAGCCTATAAGTGTTGTGATAATAATATTTAAACTTAAAAGAGTTAGGAGATTGCTATTAACTGGTAGCACATCTGATAATATTCAAAGGTTGAATAAGAAAAGATGCCTTAGTATAAGTTAAGCCACTTGTTTAAGCTAATTAGGTGTTCTTTAATACCTAAACAATAAAGTTAGAAAATTAATACAAATTAACTTATGTGTTATACATGAATATGTATATGTCAATATACACATATAATATCCTGGAGGTATTATTTTGTTTTAATTATTATGTGATATTAATAAGTGAAAATATTTGCAATCCAGATGTCGAATGAAGTATCACATAATCCAGAAGTTCATGCTAATAATGAAAATCCTTTGGATAAAAATGCTATAGAAAATCTAATAGCTCAAGGAATAGCTAATGCTTTACCTTTAATAATTAAAGCTGTTAAAAATCCCATAGAACCTACCAAAGCTATGAGTAGTAAGCATACCCGTGACGATAGTTTTAACCATAGTGTCAATAGTGATAATAATGATATTACCAAAACCCCATTTCCCAAGAAGAAGAAGGCGATGACTCTCGGGTGTACCTACAAAGAATTTCTAGCCTGTAAACCAACCGAGTTCGCGGGCAGTGAAGGTGCCACGGCTGCTCTGCGATGGTTGGAAAAGACAGAGGCTGTTCTTACGATCAGCAAATGTGCTGAAGAAGATAAGGTGATGTATGCATCTAATCTCTTTAAGGAAGAAGCCTTAGAATGGTGGAATACTATTCTTCAGGCAAAAGGAAGGACCATGGCTTATGCCATTAACTGGGAAGAATTCAAGGAAGTAGTAGAAAGAAAATTTTGTCCTCCTTATGAAAAGGAAAGAATAACTAACAAATTCTTAAATCATAAAATGACAGATGTGAATTGTCGTGAATATACGACAATATTCTTCGAATATGCAAGAATGGTACCAACTCTGGCTTCGCCAGAACCCGTACTAATTTCTCGTTATATTTGGGGATTAGTTAGCGAAATCCGAGACATAGTCAAGGCCGTTAGACCACAGACTATTGAGGAAGCAGTTGAACTAGCTAACATGCTGACAGATGGACTAATCCGCACAAGAGAAGAAAATAAGAAGAAAGAATTAGCCCAGAAAATTTCCCAAGAACTCAAGAAGAAAGAAACTGAACCGTCATTAGAGCAACCTATCTGCAGAAATAGTAACAAAACGCATTCAGGACGATGTCGTTTTAGGAACACACCCTACTATGACTTCTGCAAGATGACCGGGCACACGGAGGAAGAGTGCAGAAGGAAAACTAACATCTGTTACAATTGCGGGGAAACCGGACACATCAAACCATATTGCCCGAAACTAACCAAAACATCTAACACCAAGGCTAGAACAACAGACGGAGCTAAGACGAACGCGCGAGCATACGTACTTACTACACAAGAAGTAGAGATGATTCCAGACGTAGTCACTGATATATATCTAAGTTAAGTTATTATTTGACCCTAGTACAAATAAAAGTTCATAAATAAATACATTCTGTCAAATATTTCCTCTATTTCAGATCCATACCAAACTTGTTTGGTTTTCACTTTCGTTGAATCATTTATTTGGTCACGATCACCTTGTGGTGACGTTTTCACAAATTTGAAGCTTGTGCTAATTTCGTTGCACCTCTTACATACGGGTTTAATTATTCATTCATGTTGAATCACTTTGATTTATTCTATCAAAACAATCTTAACACAATCGTGTGCTAAGATAATGATACACAAATTCATTTCATATTTCCGTGTATCTATCAAGCGCTTCGCAATCTTTATTGCTTTATCATCTTTGATCATTTCAATTTCAATCCAAAATCCTAAGGTATTTATTTGAAACATTCGGATTTACTTCATTTCATTTACATCATGGTGAAACTCGTTTCATTCACCACTAGTATGACACCTTGTGGCGTCATAATAAATTTATAGCTTGAACTATTTTAAATTTCACTCCTAATATACGAATTTTAATTTTTGGTTCATATTCTTAACCAATCTTAATACAACTATGTGTTAAGATAAAAGTACACAAATTCGTATCATATTCCGGTGTACTTCTTAAACGTTTCTTCTATCATCGAAAATTTTATAATATTTCATTTTGTCTTTTCATCATCAATTGAAACTCCTATTTGAAATGAATATCCAAGTTTTCTTCATTTAAACTTTCAGTTGATTATACGGTGAAATTGTTCAAGCACCGTAATTATTGAAATTATTCCAATCATTACGACACTTTGCGGAGTCGTTACAAACTTGTAGCTTGGGCTAATCCTAATCATACGAACCATTCAAAACCACGTATGTCTTTCGTTTGACTCATCATATGAAAGTAATCTTGATATAATTGTGTATTAAGACAATGATACACTAAACTTTATTGCATTCCAGTGTATCCTTGCAATGTCAATACACTGATTTTTCTCTTGATATGATTCGATAAATAACAATGATCTTCATGCCATTATTTCTGACCTTCTTGATTCTGAGTTTTCCTCAGTTGCCAATCAAAGTAAGTTTTCTTTTGACCATGAATTTTATTCTAAAAAGTCATTTCACTAACTGTAAACAGATATCTATTTGATCATATATCTGTTGACTTGAACCTAGTCCCATTCGAAACTATATCATTTCATCTCATTCAGTGGTCATCGATTTCTTGAACTATTTCAGTTGAACTTTTTAAAACCCTACTGATACAACTAGTATTCACAAAATTTGACTCTGTGTCATTTACCTTAAAAGAATCCAGTTCCATTTGACTAAATTATGACATAAATCTAACAGAAATATCATAACCCAAATCTCGAGGACGAGATCTTTATTAAGGTGGGGAGGATGTAACAACTGTCACTAAAATCCATAATTAGGATGGTAATTAGCTATTAAGAAAACCCTAATTGAGAAACCCAAGTAATTCTGCACTAACCCTAAAATTTCCAGAACAATCAGAATCAGAATCAGGGCCCCTAAAACTCAGGGGGGGCAAAACCCTAGTTACGATTATCTAAATAACTTGCTGGCCGTTTTGAATTTCACAATTTCATCAACTCAGCAAGCCTAGTTAGGGACGTGGCTACCTATAGAAACTAGGTTACCCCTCGCGTAGCGCGACGCCTATAGGGGTACCCCTCGCGCTACGCGACAGTGTCAAATTTCGCGTATAAATAGTAGAGGTTAGGACTTGAATTCTGGCACAAAATCGACGTTAAAAGTCGAATTATACACGGAGTTATGCTCTATTTACCACAATTAACACACACAAACCTCGAAACGCTGCCGCAATCAGGGTAATAACTCGATCGCTATTACGATTCAACTTCCGATCGATTATAACTATCCAACGATAGTCCAGGTGCTGCTCAATTGAGCTTGTACTTTGATTATTCGTCGTGATTTCGACTTGAATATTAGAGTGCTGTTCGAATTCGGACTATGCTCTGTTATTCGTTGTGAATCCGATTGAATTATCGAGTATTGCACTGATTAATTGTTGTGAAGGTTTAATCTCGTGAATTATCGTAATTGCTGTATTAGTTACAACCTCGTTTGTGTGACGTGTTATTAGATTAATTAAAGCAATCAGTAAGCTAGACTCTGCTCAAATTAAAGCAACAAGGCTTATCTGTAGACTAAACTCTGCCCGTAGAAATCTGCAATGTGAGTTCATTTCTCTTTTCTCACCGTTTGTGAGTCTATACTCTTTTATCACAATTTTATCACCTTTTTGTGAAACAATTATATTACAAAATGCTTTCTAAAATCCTAAATAGTTACCAGTTATACTTACAGTGATTAAGTTATTATATTTTATAATAACTACTGGTATGGGAGGTATTATACATTATTTGATTCTCATTGCTATTACCTAGAAAGTTAGCATAACCATAATTATTATATATAAATCTAAATGGCAGATACCATAACAAAGTCAAGTATACTGTATTCTAGTTGTAGTCAAGTTATTATATCATATTATTACAATTAGTGAATTAACTTGTTTTGATAAGTTATAATAATTGACATAAAATGTCATTATTCTGAATTGCATGATTTGGTGCTAGAAATAATATATTTGACCAAGTAATAAGACATCATTATGTCCAAAGTCACTAGCTGAAAGAATGATCAGCAGTGATATGTCCAAAGACACTAGTTGAAAGAATGATCAACAGTGTTATAATTAGAGTCACTAGTTGAAAGAATGATCAACAGTGATAATGACCAGAAGCACTAGTTGAAAGAATGATCAACAGTGCCATGAATAGAATCGCTAGTTGAAAGAATGATCAACAGCGATATGACCAAAGACCTTAGTTGAAAGAATGATCAACAGTGTTATGAACAAGTGATATGGTCAGAGTCACTAGTTGAAAGAATGATCAACAGTGATATGACCCAGTCATAGGAATTGCCTAATGATAGATAAATTGAATAACAGTAAAGTATAGTTATTTGATTAATTCACTATTGAATGAAAGTAAACCAATGAGTGATATTATTGCTGTTATATTGGAATGGCTATTATGTGACAAAATACTGATTGATAAGGTAAATGCAAATAAATATAAAACCTTAATACTGTAAGGTATAACAATATATTTGTATAAAAATGGAATGAATTCACTCAGCATTCCCGCTGACAAAACCTTTTTCAAACATGTTTCAGGTAATTATCATAAGGCTGGATACGGCACTGAAAGGCATCAAGAAATGGCTTATTAAAGAAATATTGTTTTATAAAATAAAACTTATCTTTTTTAAAATAGGGATTTATCCCATCTATTTAAATCAAATCCGGTGTTTTCTAAACTCTGATATTTTTCCTAACTCACGGTCCTGATGAAAATTCCGCTGCAATGTTTTTCAAAAATAATCACCGGTACCACGGGACTGCTCACGGCACCCGATTCCGTCCAGGGTGGGTCGGGGGTCGTGACAGTTTGCTCTCTCGATTGATTAGGGTTTAGGGGAATCGTGATGGTCTGTGTGTTTATTTGGGGATAGATAGTTGTAATTTGGGGGTGAAAACCTTTATACACAGATGGTTTTAATGTTGGGTTTCTTTTGTAATTGACCAGCGACGTCAGTGCACGCATGTCAAGCCACATCAGCAATTTTTTAACCTAGTTAGTGTTTTTTAACGTGGGGTATTTTACAAATAAAAGTGAATAGTTCGGATTATTATTGGTGATTAAATGAGTTGGGATTATTATTGGCCAATAACAGTGAGTTGAGATTGTTTAAATCCAACTATCTATAATTCTGTCAAAAATGAGAGAATTAAATTGTTATTAAGATAAGAAGATTAAAGTTTAATTTTTGTTTGAAAAACTAATTTACCTTCATTTTAGGTTGTATCTTATGCATTAAAGTAAAAAAACAATTTTAAAATATCCTTATGTTATGCATTATATATGGTATAGATTATACAAAGTGAGCTTAAACATAAAAAATAACCGCGACATGAGTTTAATTAAAAAACAGATAACCACATTAATGTTGTGAACAAAAACAATAAAAAAATAAGCACAAGGACAATAAATATAATTTTATCCAAACCACAAGGATCAAGCGTATAATTTACTCCCACATTATAATGTTAAAAATATGTTTTATATATTTAGAACGATTTAATGATTTGTTACTGCTTGTCAGTTAATGCTTTAGACTCTTAAGTTGCCATAAAATTTGTTAACTCATGTAACTAGACAAATATTGACAATAGCGGACCTAAAAAACTTTAAGAGGGTTGGAAATATTTTGGAATCGATTGCCTTTCACTAAATTATAATAAATAAAATCGGTCAGGTCGGATCACATAATACACTAAAATATCTTTTGGTTGAGTTGAGGTTTTATGCAATTTTTTGCAACGTTTTCATATAAACGAGCCGGTTGTTTCACTAGTCATTCTAACAGTTCACTTGTTGGATTGATTGGACCAAAACTAAAAATTGAACAATATGATTATTATTCTTAGAACTTCTAAAACCTATTTTTTATTATATAATACTTAGAGTAAAATACAATTTACGTTCCTGTGGTTTACACCCACTTACACATCCAGCCCTCATTTGAAAAAACTAAACAATCCGGTCCCTGTGGTTATCGATTGCTCGTAATCAGGTCTCTCCGACTTATTTTTGTTAGTCAATTGTTAGTTAACTTGGGTATTTAGGTCTTTTTACTTATAACTCTATGACTTGAAAAAACTCATCATTTCGTATTCTATAACTCTGGTGTAACATATATCATCCCCCTGAAAGCCCCAAATTACACCATTCAATCCCCCCTTATCTTTTCAAGTAAGATTGGTCTGCTTCAATCGATGTTCAAATAAGTTGCCTAAATAATGAAAATGGCTAGGGGATTTTGGAGGATCAGATCAGATGATATCTACATTGACCCTAAAGATTACGGTAAGTTTTTGTGTCTTTGTATTTGAATTTTTATGCTGCAATGTCCATGAAATTTAGTGTTAAAGTTCACAACTGAAAACAGAGTACTGTTTGTAAGTTATAAATAATCGATTTCAGTCCTAAAGTCTACCACAATGGCGAGTTTAGTGACAGCCTATGTTGAGTATTTGTGGGTGGTAAGTAGATTGTGCCGATATTGATGATTTTGGCATGGATGTACTAGAAGAAATGGTTAAACAACTTAGGAATTCTGTTGATATGGTGTTTTATTTCCATATGTATGTTTGCATTTGAGTTTGAAGTCTTTATCTAGTGATAGTGTTTTTTCAAGCTTGTTTGAGTATGTACGTGTTAGGGTAAAACTATTTGAAATTTCTGGACCTCTCGTGTGCTGATGACATCTTATGACGAAGAAGTCATATCATAGAGTCCTCATGGTTCTCCTCCTAAAAGCCAAGATGCTGAAGTTCATGATAGTCCCTTTGTTGATATGTTTCAATGTGATTACCATGACACTGAAAATGGAGATGAAGATGACTAGGAGGACACCTGATGAAGTAGGTGAGGCTAATGAGGAAAATGTTGAGGAGGAAGTTGATGTAGAAGAAATTGAGGGACAACAACTTGTTCCAAAGGGCCAACAAGATCCTGATTACTGGGTGGAAGAGGATAATCCGTTGTATGATGTTGATGTTGACATGCATAAATTTAAAGCCAATGTTGATTCTGATGTAAAAGAGAATGGTAGTGGGGAAGATGTGTTTGGGGATGACCTCAACGTGGATCTGGATTACTTTGAGACTGATCACAAAGATGAAGATCAAATAGTTTAGATAAGGTAATGAAAAGAATGAGGAAGATTAGGAGATCAACATTGAAGTCTATAGGCCTTGATGCAGCATGTATCCCTTTTTCATCGTGTAGCTGATTCCTGATAAGACTAAGCTTACTAACATGGTCAAAACACATGCTCTTGAATCCAGGAGGCAATTGTTTCTTAACAAAAATGAGAGGTTGAGGTTTAGGATGGTGTGCATGGGAAAAAACCTAAGTGTGACAACACTTGAAGACTTTGGCGTCCAAACCAGTAAAAATAAAACTTTTGTGGTAAGTAGGGTAAAAAGGGCATTGATGAGGCAGCCTCCAAGAAAATAAGGACGAAGCCATCTAAACATACTTGTCCATGGGTGATGCAAGTGATCCAACCCACAACTGAAGATCACTGGTGCGCGAAAACACTGAAACACGCACACCAATGTCTGCACACAAGGGAGGTTAGTCTGTACACCTTGAGTTTAATAGCTAAATAGGTGGAACCACTTCTTCAGGTAAATCTGGACATTCAAATGAGGGTAGTTCAAGATTTCCTTGAGAAGAAGCACCAACTTAAATTTCATTGCCTAAATTATGGAGGGTAAAGAAGATTGCCATCGCTAAGTTACAAGGGGACTATAGGGATCAATATGGGCAACTAAGGCAGTATTGTGAGAAACTTTTTAGAGCCAACCTTGGGACCACTATCATCGATGTTGTATAGCATGGATCTAATCCAAGTAGTCCCATAACACAATTCAGGAGGATATATGTTTGCTATGATGCTTTAAAGAAGGGTTTCAATCTCATTGGGATGGACCTAATTGGATTGGATGGTGCCTTTTTGAAGGGTCCATACCCGGGTATCCTCTTAGCATTTGGTGTTATTGGAAACAATGGAATTTACCCACTTCCCTTTGAAGTTGTTGAAGCTTGAACTACCAATGTAACAACCCGACTTTTTGGGTCATTACTTAGACCTGTCTATTCTTGCTTAATTATCTTGTACTCTCGAGATTTCGATTATCGCCAATGGGTTTTCGCTGTATTTTTAAACTATGTTTTACAACGTTTACTATGTAAACGCATTTTATCGCATATTACATCACATGTTTATACTGAATGCTATCGCAACGCAATCTTATCGCAAACTTGAATCGTAGATTTACTTTATGCATTTTATGTGTTATGTGTGTTACTTGTATGTTTACTTATTTAATATTATGTGGTTATCTCATCGCAACGCTTACTCGCGACTCGCTTAAATGCAACGCTTAACACACGAAACGAAAGTTGGAAAACCAACTCGCACAAGCCGTCTGATCGAATGACCACTCGATTGAATGATCATCCAACCAGATGACGATCTGATCGGATGGCCATCTGATCGACTGGCCATCCGACCCACACTCTTCACCGCTTTATCTCTCTTACCCTATAAATACTCACTTGTCACATCAACTGTTCACTGATTGTGACAGCTCTATCCGACCAACTCGCTCTCAAGTCATTCTCAACCCATTTCACTCGATTCAAGGCCATTTTCGTAAGTTTTCTTCCTAGATCTTGTACTTCCATCTTCACTACACACTTACTCATCATCTTCTCCATCAAACACCTGATTTTCATCTCGGTTTCTTATGAAAACTGAAGTGTAACATCATCTCATCAAGATTTGTCCAGATCTAAAGTATTTCCACCCTATTTTACATGAATCTCAACAAGTTTTCAACAATTATCAACTGATTTCATCTTTTCTTCAACTTTCCTCACATTTCTACTAAGAACCGATGGGATCTACACTCATTGAGGTGCTCTACTCATTCTCTAGTTGAGAACCGGTCTGAAAACGGGTTTCCACCGGAGAGACAACCGATTCACGGGTTGAGCATGAAACTCCATCAAGAACAGTTGAGTCTGATCGAATGGGGTGATTTCCATCCGATCGATTGAGCTGCACTTGGAACGGTTTCCGTTGTTTGACACGTCGGCACGCCGTCTCCGTCAAAACTCAAAACTTTTAACTTAGAAAACGTTGTGAAATTTTCAAAACATCAGATCGCCGATCAAATAACCATCCGATCGGATGACCATCCGATCGAATGACTATTCGACCAGGTGACTTGTCCTTTATAACTTTCAACCCTTAAACATTTTGACCAAATTTCAAACTACAAGGTTTTCGATCGAATAGCCATCCGATCGAATGGCCATCCGTCCGGATGACCATCCGATCGAATGACTTGACAAATAGAGATACTTTACATTTTTCAAAATGCTACAACGAAAACTTCAAAGTTTCAAAACAATTCACAACACTCACACCTCATTCGAATGGTTATCCGTTCGAATGGTCATCTGATCGGATGACCATCAGTCTGGACAACCATCCGATCGAATGGGTAGTCATTCGATCGACTCACCATTCGACACTCATCTCATTCGACATGCTATTTTACACATTGTTCAACGCTTACACTATCGTTATATGCCTAGGCTAATCTCTATGCGCTCCCTTCAATCCAATTCAAGGCTGTGTTTATTTACTAAACACATACTGTGAGTATACTCAAACCCTTTTTCACTTAACGCACGTTTGGGTGTTACATACGTTATCTATATCAAATCACCTCAACACACAACGCAAACACTTTAAAACGCTAACCGCTCTCGCATGTTATACATGTCTCGATAAATGCTTGTATTTTATGTTTACACAATGATTATTAACTGACACCTTAGCAACGATAGTACTATAGTCTGGTCTCAGCCTGTCGTGGACAGTGGTTGTTAAGGGTCTTACTTCACATGGTCACAGTGGTGATAATGTGTTGTGCATTCTACACTTGTAGTCATGCCGGTTGCATATGTCATTGTCGATAGCTTACTTGCTTCACATTTCTACGTGTTACATGCTAGTTATGCGTAAACGCTTTCGCTATACTATATGCTATCAAACTTGTGTACTCACCTTTACATTTTATATGTATTGACTTTATTTTAATGTATGTGACAGGTTGATTAGGATGCTTTGCTTGGTGAAACAAGTAGGTGGTCTAGAAACGTCATTCAATAAAAATCTGAGTTGTCGGAACAGTTTATTTGTCTTTGAGAACAATTTCTGTTATAACTGTTTATGCTTTATATGTTATTGGTATGGGACTTTAACGTTAAATATATTGCCACTAATAGTTGTTATGGATTCTCTTGGACAATCTGTTTCGCTCAGTTCCAAGCCCCGATGTTTCAGCCATTGGTTGGGGTGTGACAGATTGGTATCAGAGCCATAACTATAGGGAATTAGGAAAGACACGACCTAGTCCGGGTCTGCTATCTTAGAATTGACCAAGTCTATAGTCTAAGCACCAACAGACCGCCTTGTGCGAACCTGGTAGGGGTTTTGCACGAGCTTACTCTTATTACTCTCGCGAAAACTACAACTTTGCGTGAACACCGCATACTACAGCTTTACGTAAGGACAGCTTTTCCTAAAGTTGAAAACTCACTGTTGCTTTTCCTAAAGCTAACACAATACACATGTTTTCAAAAACGCTTGCATAACACAATTGAGTGATTTGGTCGAGAATAGGTGTGAAAACCAAGAACTCTCGATAAATTCACTCACTGTATGCGTATTTTTAATCTCAGCACGAGAACCTTTCGTTGAGTCAGGAGTGAAATCCACATCTCGACGATATTCTCCATCTCTATCTCGTGGCTTTGCCACACTATCAGGAACAAAGTTGTTAAGTTATGGGTGAAACCCGCATCTTAATGACTAGCTCCAATCTCTACCTTGGTTTTACAAAACTCTCACCAAAGTCTCGATGGATTCCAATGACTTGACTTACGTAAGTAATCAAAAGGATGTGTTTCGTTCGCTTTATTTTTGGCGAGAGCACAGTCTAATAGGCCAAAGCGTGTACTCGAGGACGTTGAGGATAGTCGAATCACTTTGGGTAGTCGATGTCTACCACCCAAGACAATCTAACTACGATTCTAAGCCCGCAATCGCTGATTTTATGAGTTATCGATTTTATGTGTTTTACATGTTTATATTTTTATATGTTTCAATTTTGGAGACTTTACGTTTTCCACACATCACTTTGCTAAACGCGCACAACTCGCACAACACTCTTAGCTCAAAACGCTAACAAATCGCAGAACTCCCACACGCTATACTACTCGCTATGCTACTCGCTTACGCTACTCGCAGTCGCTACTCACACTCGCTATTCTCGAACGCACTTCGCAGAACTTGAAAGATAGGTGAATACGTGGAAAATATAGTTGAATATGTGCAAATATGTGCTTACATGGACTACGTATTTCTATGCTTATGTGCTTATGTGGATTATGTGCCTACGTGACTATGTGCCTATGTGTTAGACGTGTTCCTGTTACTTTATGTAATAATAATAAGTATGCTGGTTAAACACCGTATGACGGGATTCGATTATGCCGTCTAAATCATACGACGATGTCTGCTGCAGACAATTTCTTCCCTTGGTTCTCACACTCCCGAAACGCTCAGAGAAGCAGAGATGACAAGCGCATCGCTTCTCTCGTAGCCAAGGAAATGGCTAAAGTCATCCCTCAGATCGTCAGTGAGATCAACGAGGTCAGCAGCAAGTTGTCTGTCGAATCGAAAAGCAACACGCCTAAATCGCCTTTCAGCTTTAAGCAATTCAAGGCCTGCGGTCCTGCTAGTTTCACTGGTGAAGATGGGCCCAGCGCCATGTTTAAGTGGTTTGACTCGATTGAAGTCACCCTTCGTCAAAGCGGATGCCCAGACAACCTCCGCACTGTGAATTATACTTGAGTTTTTCAGTCCAGGGCTCTAGACTGGTGGACTGCGGAGCGCAACAGGCGCGGTAACGGTGCAGCTTATGGACTCTCCTAGGAGGAACTGAAGGAAGTCATGATGAAAGAATTATGTCCCCCACATGAACTCCAGAAGCTAGAAAACGAGTTTTGGGGTATCAAGCAAGAAGGAGGTGATAATGCCGGTCTTGCCGCCCGCTTTAAGCAGCTTAGTATCATTTGTCTGGGTCAAGTGTCAACTCCGGATATAACGATTAAGAAGTACATTCGAGCTTTACCCGATTGTGTAGCTAACTTTGTGCAAGCAGCTAAACCTGCTACAATTGAGGAGACCTTCCAACTCACTGCTGAGATCAATGATAAGCGAGTTTTGGGTGGTTATTTCAAAACCTCAACCAAGAATCTCCACCAGGTCACTGCTACTCCCGCTACCGAAACTGCAGCACCTCAAGTTTCTAAGTCTTCACGTCAGAATCGCAAGCGCAAGGCTAGCAACAACAAAAACTATGCTGCGACCGCCGCTCCTCTCAAGGTTGTACCCTTCCAACCCAATCAGAACCAGAACCGACAAGTTGTAGCACCTGTGACCAATGCACCGCCTGCTAAGCGTGCGTACACTGATCCTCACCCTTTGTGCCCTACTTGCACCTATCATCACCCAGCTGGGATAGCTTGCCGTTTCTGTGTCCACTGCAATCTCTATGGACACTTCACAGCGAACTGTCGCACTGGTCCTCGTCAGCAAGCTCATGCTCAAGCTCCTCCTGCACTGCCAGCTCCACTCCCCACTCCTCAGGGTAACCAAGCAGCTCCTGCTCCCGCTGCTCATGCACGAGACTGCTTCGCATGTGGTGACCCTAACCACCTCGCTAAAGTCTACCCGAACCGTGTGGTGAAACAAGAGCCGCAGCAACCATCGCAACAACAACATCAATAGCAGCAGCCTCAGCAGCAGCAGCAGCAACCACAACAAGCAGCCCGCAAAAGAACCTTCAACATCAATGTCCGCCAGGCTCAAACTGACAGCAACATTGTCAATGGTACGTTTCTTGTTAACGGTATTTATGCTTCGTGTTTATTTGATACTGGAGCCGATAACTGTTTTGTGTCGTTTGAATTCGAAAAGCTCATAAACCGTAAACGCGCTAACCTCCCAACGACGTTTGACGTATAAATTGCCACCGGAAGAACTGTCACCATTAGTTCTGTTCTCCGTGATTGTACTCTTGAACTCAACAATCACGTTTTCCCGATCGATCTTATTCCAATGAAGCTTGGAAGTTTCGGTATCATAGTAGGCATGGATTTTCTTCGTGAAAATCGTGCTGAAGTTATTTGTTTCGAAAAGATGATTCGTTTCTCTCTTGCTAATGGCGACCAACTCTGTGTTTATGGCGAAGTATCATCGAAGGAACTGAAACTGATGTCATGTATTCAAGAAAGCAAGTATCTCTGAAAGGAATACATGGCTTTCTTCGCGCACATCGTAGTAGCGGTGAAGGAAAAGGAAAAGAAGCCAATGGAAAGGGTACTTGTGGTTCGTGATTTTCCTAATGTCTTTCCTGATGATTTACCTGGTCTTCCCTCGTCTCATGATATAGTGTAACACCCCGAAAACGGATTTGGTAATCAAGACCCGTTAATACTAAAAGACGGGTAGAGTACCATTAGTGGTAAAATTTACCCGGTGAGTATTAGGATTTTTAAATAAATAAACCTAATACTTAATAAAAAGTTAAGTAAAGGCCTCCGGATAAATAAACTTTATAAAAGACCCGAGTTAACGGGACCTAAAATAAACTTAGTCGTAAATATCCCCGAACCCGCTAAGTTAACTAGGAATGTTTAGCCTAGTTAATAAGGGGGAATGTGGATTTAAAATAAGTAGGTTGTAACCTACTTAATGAATAACCAAACATGAGGGACCAAAATGGGAAAACTTGAAAATGATTTTATAAATCTAAATAAAATAACACAACACACACACAAGAGTGTGTGGTGCGTGTTCTGGATCGACCAGGACGGGCTCCAAGGAGCCAAAACCCTAACTCAACCAAATTCAACAAATTGAAGGTCGATTCTAGCCTCAAATCAATGCATGAACGCGAATTAACGATCACCCAAGCTGGGGGATCGTAAGGTATGTCGAAATTCTGATATTGATGACGTTGTGAAAATTTATTAACATCACAAGGTGCGAATTCTGTATGAATCATAGAAGTTATGGCTGAATTCGGGATGTATGATTGCTTAGGAAGAAGCCCTAAGTGAAGATTTAGAATAAATTGCTCTTATTTAGGTGTTAGGTTGAATTACCACACCTAGCTATGCGGGTTTTGATAATATGATGAAGTTAAGGTTAAATTTGTGCTTAGAATCATCATATTGAATAATGAAATCAAAATACTCGAACAAATTGTAAGTTTGAGTAATTGTTCATACATGGTTGAAATGGGTTTTTAAACATTATGAAGAAATTTGGTAGCTATGTTCATGAAACTAGGTGTATGAGATCATGTTATCTACTAATTGATAGATAGAACTTGATTATATTAGGTGTTTGGGTGAACACTAGTGATATGATAAAAGGGGTTTCACTCGTATATGAGAAACCCTTAGTTCTTGCGAAATGAATGAATAAATTAGTCTTGATAATCGCTTGAACAAGATAAGGTGTTGGAAATGTAATAACAAGGTTAAAAGATTAGTTAAAAACCATGGTTTAAAAGAATGCCTACTGGGTCATTTGAAAATAACCAAAACTAGTTGATGAACTTAAATGTGCAATTCATGTACTAATGGGCATTTGACTTTTAAAAAGTCAAACTGACCATTATTAAAATCGAATGATAATTTTGATAAGAAAATACGTAAGGTGGAATAGTCGTGATTGACAATTACTAAACTAACCATCTTACGAATTATGATGATAGTTTGACTCTTGACAAGCTAGATGGAGGCTTGGGAGGAAGCGGGTCAAACGGAGCAAGTACGAAAAGAAAACGTTGCTTGGATGCGAGGTAAGTGAAACTTACACCCCCTTATAGAATACTTGTTTATTTTATACGTTATAGATGTGATAACGGAAACATCAAAAAAATACGGATTTCCGTTAAGAATATTTTGTAGTGTAATCTAATAATGAGGAGAAGGGGTAAAGATGGAAATTAGTCAAGTGTTGACTAATGTAAATCGAAGTTAAAAGGATACCCATGGTGTAAGCCGAAATGGGTTGA
The DNA here is from genome assembly GCF_002127325.2 of Helianthus annuus. Taxonomy (NCBI): domain Eukaryota; kingdom Viridiplantae; phylum Streptophyta; class Magnoliopsida; order Asterales; family Asteraceae; genus Helianthus; species Helianthus annuus. Next base: position 140,820,138 of record NC_035442.2, read on the forward strand.
ATTTGTGAGAAAAGGATTTAAGAGAAAAAGGATTTGGTAAATAAATCCGGGATGAGATGGATGTATGAATTGGAAATTAAAAACCATGTTTTTGATTAAATAGGTAACGTTCGGCATATAGACCAAACTGGTCGAATAGTGGTGATAACACCATTTGACATTATTGACTAATGTGGTTGTCAAGTCTTATGTTGACAGGAGAAATTAGCAAATCGAATAATTTTGTCGCCATAAATTGTGTGATAACCAAAGCGAGGTATAAATCGGGTCTATTTGTTGACCCGGGCCAGGTACGCTTATATGAAATTATAGTTAAGGATATCCACGTTAAATCCGCCACACATACAGTTGTGATGGAAGATTACTTGATAAGAAATGTAGGATTACGATGCTAGAAATGAATGAAAGCGAATTTAAGCTTTAAGGTGCTTAAATATCCTTAATGGGTCAAAATAAGCACTTGAGCGTAAACGGGTTTTTATTATGTAAGAAACCCGTGATTTGTGATTAATATCATAGGAGATGTTGAAATTATGAATTTCATGAGTTTAAAGATCAAATAAACATGTTTTGTTTGATAAAATCACGAACGGGTCAGAATTTGGTGAAAAGGGTAATAAGCCGAAGACTTAAAAGTCTGAAATTTTGTTTAACCGGTGTTATGGGTAAAATTCTGTGCCCATATCCTGAGAAATATCTTGGATTATATCTTGGTTATATGATATCTGTTCACATCCGGGATGCTGATTCAGGATATTGGTAACATCCTGAATGGTATCCTCAGGATCACTAACGGATTATGTGCAGGTACGTGGGTTAGAAGCTAGCAACGTTCACAAGGAATCATTTCGTGGAAGACTCGGTCCAAGTCATTCGGATAAAGACGTTGAAGCCGCATTACTCGGTCTACAACGTTTACAATGGAATATTCGGAACATCCCATATTTATAGGAATTTTCGTTTGTAATCTGTTACTATAAATAGGTGGGTATACCAGATCGAATAGGACATCACATCAACACTCACTACACTCTTACACTTGTTCTTTAGCAATTTTCACTCTCGCATTGTAACACTTAGCGATCTGGTCAATATCCTGCACTGTATCCTGAAGTTTAAAGCAATATGAAGAACAAGGCAGCTGCGATTGTCAGCTCCCGAGGTTTTATGACGGCGATCTAGATTGATCAAGGGCTTTCCTCGTATATCTCGTGTCACCCCTTTACTTTTTGCACACTGTTTGATCATAGATACAGCTCAATATCCTGAGCCGTATCCTGAATACTGTTTTTCCAAACAACTTAACCAACATATTTTCAACACACTTTTTAGCACACTACCTCACTTAACTAATTTGATCACTTAATTGCTTCGGTAATTTTTGACCAAAACAATTTGGCGCCCACCGTGGGGCAAGTGGTGCTCTCTTTACTAAAAATTTTTGTGAAATCGCTAATCAGTTTTCTGTTTTCAAAACTTTTTGCCACTTTGTTTACAATGGCCTCAAGATCAAACATGAGCTCCTCCACTGTGTCTGCTACAACTTCTGCTACTACTGGTCTGGTGCTTCCACCACCTCCTCCAAGGATGCAATCTTCTTCACAACCTCAGGATATTATCCCTACTCGGAGTATTCAGGGATCTGCTCCGATTTTAGCTTCTAATGATGAAATACTAACCTTATTTGGAAGTGTGTAGGAACAAATGAGGCAGCAATAGGAAACAAACCAAATGCTGTTGAGGGAAATACAACCCCTGAAGTCCGGCTCGAGCAGATCTGCCGAGGATATCGTCACTCCACTACAACCCAGAACTTTGAACTTCAGTTCGGCTGTGTACACTGAGGATAATAGGGGGAATATTGTGCCCAGCCTTCCTCAGAATCATACTCCTGAAATACCCTCCTCGGTCAGGATGTCAACCATGAGGAGCTCAGGATATGCTTCAGGATATGGGCAGAATCCTCAGATGGGTAATGTGTCAAATAATAATAATACTCATGCTGCTAACAATAGTGGATCTTTGCAGGATACAGGTGTAACATCAGCATTTACCAGGGAGCTTCAGAAGTTGAAGGACATGATATCCAGCATGCCTGGAGTGGTCCAACCAATCCCGGAAGTGTCCCAAGACAGCCACAGGATATCTCGCTTTGCATATCCTATCTGTGATGCTGAGATTCCAAAGAGATTTCAAACCCCCAACATGAAGCTTTATGATGGAACTACGGATCCTGAAGAGCATATTGCCCAGTATAGGGAGAGAATGGAAATTAAACCTATCCCTCCGGAGCTCAAGGAAGCTTGCTTGTGCAAGGGTTTTGGTTCTACCTTAACAGGATCATCCTTGAAATGGCTCCTAAATGTTCCTCCTCATTCGATTACATCATTTGCTCACCTAGTGAATTTATTTAATAGTCAGTTTTCTTGTAGTAGAAGCTTTGAAAAACTAACAAGTGACCTTTACAGGATAACACAGGGGCCTCAAGAATCCCTAAGGGATTATATGAACTAGTTCAGTCGGAAATCTTTAGACATTCCGCATCTTGATGTTGCAACAGCTGTGCAAGCATTCAAGATGGGGCTGCAAAAAGATTCTCAATTTTACCAAGACCTTGTAATGAACCCATGCAGGAACTTGGACGAAGCTCGAAACAGGGCCCTAAGATATATTCGATTGGAGGATGACAGAAAGATGCAACAGAGGACGAACTCATCCAACACCTATGAGACAACTAACAGGAAGTCAGAATCCTCATTTAAGCCATATCGCCCTAAGCCATATGGTAGAAATGAAAATAAGAAAGTGAATGCTGTCGAAGACGAGGATCCTGAAGAATATCCTGAATTATCTGAATATTGCTTTTCTGTTAACATTCCTGAATTGATGTATGCCATGCAGGGTTTACGAGACAAGGCTAGGTGGCCTCGAAAAAATCAACAAAAAGCTGATTAGAAAGATAAGTCAAAATGGTGTGCCTTCCACGAAGATTTCGGACATGTGACTGAGGATTGCATTGCCCTAAAGAAAGAAATAAGCTATCTTCTGAGCAAGGGGTATCTGAAAGATCTCTTAGGAAGAAAGAAGAATAAGGGTCAGGATACTGAGAAGGATCCTGAACGAGCAGCCTCACCTCCCGCGGATGCCAAGATAATCAACCTCATTTCGGGAGGATCCGACATTTGTGGGACTTCGTATTCGGCGGCGAAGAGACATGCAAAAGAAGCTAAGGCTGAAAGGGGGGACAAACCTGTCAGGATGACTACCCTCACAACTGACAAAGTGATCACATTTGATGCTGATGACAGGGATACTATCCAGGATCCTCATCATGATGCTCTAGTAATAACGTTATATGTGGCTAACCACTTTGTACGCAGGATATTGGTTGATAATGGCAGCTCCGTCAATATAATCCAACTAGAGACTCTGAAGAGAATGAATGTATCTCCGATGGATATCACTTCAAAGTCCACCGTGCTTGTTGGGTTCAGTGGAGAGGCTAGGAACACAGTGGGAGAGATAAAGTTACCAGTATATGTTGAAGGAGTCAACTCGATACAACGTTTCTGTGTGATGGATTCTCTATCCTGCTATAACATCATACTGGGAAGACCATGGATTCATGATATGAAGGCTGTGCCATCAACATATCACCAATGCATCAAGATCCCTACCACTTGGGGAGTTGTCAAAGTCGATAGTGATCAGCAGGAGGCGAAAGAATGTTACTCATCCTTGATGAAATCCTCGACCAAGCCTAGTGCAGCATAGCAATTAAAGATGCGGGCCCAGGATATCGTGGAGGATCCGGAGCAGGATGTGAAGAAAATTATCCTGGATCAGGATAATCCTGATATCTCGGTGCTCGTAGGAACCAATATCCCTCAGGATATTGAAGAGCAGTTAACTAACTTTTTGAAATGCAGGATGTCAACGTTTGCATGGAAGCATGAGGATATGACAGGTATATCCAAAGACATTATCACTCACAAGCTTGGAATTGACAGATCATTCAAGCCTGTTCAGCAAAAAAGAAGGAAATTTGCTCCAGAGCGGAATACTATTATCCAAGAGGAAGTTGAAAGACTGTTGAAGTCCAGCATGATCAGAGAAGTTAAATTTCCAAGATGGCTAGCAAACGTAGTCATGGTACAGAAGAAAAATGGGAAATGGAGAGTCTGTGTAGACTACACAGACTTGAACAAGGCTTGTCCTAAAGACCCATTTCCTCTTCCTCACATTGATGCAATGGTGGATGCTACTGTCGGGCATGAAATGTTGACCTTCATGGATGCATCCTCAGGATTTCAGCAGATTCAAATGGAACCTTCTGACTAGGAGGATACTGCCTTCATGACACCAACAGGTATTTATTGTTATACGGCTATGCCTTTTGGTTTGAAAAATGCAGGTGCAACATACCAGAGATTGGTAAATATGATGTTTAAAGACAAGCTGGGGGACACCATGGACGTATACATTGACGATATGGTGGTAAAATCAAAGAAATCCCACGATCACCTCCAGGATATTAAAGGAGCATTTGATATCCTAGACCAATATAACATGAAGCTAAATCCTGCTAAGTGTCATTTCGGAGTAGGGGCAGGAAAATTTCTAGGATATATGGTGACCAAAAGAGGAATAGAGGCGAGCCCGGAGCAGATTAAAGCCATCTTGGATATTAAATCACCCTCAAATATGAAAGATGTTCAACGATTAACAGGGAGAGTGGCAGCATTAAACAGATTTATTTCAAGATCCTCAGACAAATGCAAAGAGTTTTATGATATCCTGAAAAAGAACAAGAAATTTGAATGGGGTGAGAAGCATGAAGCAGCCCTGCAGGATTTGAAGCAATATCTTTCAACTGCACCTCTATTGATGAAGCCTGAGAATGGTGAACCACTATCCCTATACCTCGCAGTATCAGGGAATGCTGTAAGTGCCGTCCTTGTAAAGGATCATGAAGCAATATCCTGTTTATTATGTTAGTAAAAGTTTGTGAAACGCTGAAACTAGGTATTCTCATTTAGAAAAATTGATACTAGCATTAGTTATGGCATCAACGAAGCTTAGACATTACTTTGAGACACATAGGATTCATGTTAAAACAAATTATCCTGTCAAAAATGTACTTAGGAAACCAGAGATGTCAGGCAGGATGGCCAAGTGGTCAATAAAGTTGAGTGCTTATGATTTAGTGTATGAACCTAGAAATGCCATAAAGTCTCAGGCTTTAGCTGACTTTGTGGCTAATTTCAGTAGTGACATTCAGGATGAGGTAGACCTAGAAGTCCAACAGTTAGGAGAATCTTCAGGATCCTGGACGTTATATACTGACGGTGCATCTAATGTAAGAGGAGTAGGATTGGGAATACTACTAAAATCGCCACAGGGGGACATATTACCCCAGGCTATTAGGTGTGAGTTCCCTGCTACTAATAATGAAGCAGAGTATGAGGCTTTAATTGCAGGATTAGAATTGGCTAAGAATATGAGTATCAAGAATTTGCAAGTATATGTTGACTCCTTGTTAATTACTAATCATTTTAATGGATCCTATGCAGTCAAGGGTGAGAAATTAATCGAATACCTCGATATTCTCAAAAAATTAGTAGGATATTTCGATGTTTTTACACTTGAACAGGTACCAAGGGAGGATAATGCTGAAGCAGATGCCTTAGCAAACCTGGGATCATCGATCAGGATACCAGACGGGACCCAAATACCAATATTACATATCTTGTATCCTGCAACGAATCCTCAGAATAAAGAAGTAGCAGGTATTCAGGATCCTGGAGCAGAGTATCCTGAAAAGGATCCTAAATCCTGGATGACTCCAATCATGAGATATCTCAAGGAAGGACATATCCCTGGAGATGAAAATCCTAAGGCATTTAGGATGAAGGTATCACGATTCACTATTATAAACAATGTTTTATACAAGAAATCTCTTGCAGGACCGTATTTGAGGTGCTTGGAGGGTCCTGAAGTCAAAGAAGTACTTCAGGATATACATGAAGGGGATTGTGGTAACCACACTGGGGGCAGGTCATTGTTCTCCAAAGTATTAAGGACAGGATATTATTGGCCAACGATGAGGAAAGATGCTGCAGAATATGCTCGAAGGTGTGATGCATGTCAAAGGCATAGTAACATACTACATCAACCAGCTGAACCACTATATCCTGTAGCGTCCCCTTGGCCGTTCATGAAATGGGGGATGGATATAGTAGGGAAGTTACCAAAAGCTCCAGGAGGAAAAGTCTTTATGCTAGTAGTGACGGATTATTTCTCTAAGTGGGTTGAAGCTGAAGCATTTGTCCAAGTTAGAGACCAAGAAGTAGTATCCTTCATAAAGAGGAATATCCTGACCAGGTTTGGGGTACCAGCTGAAATCATTTGTGATAATGGGTCCCAGTTTATAGGCAAGAGGACTACTGACTTTTGCAAGAGTTGGGGAATCAAAATAATCACGTCTACTCCGGTGCATCCTCAAGCGAATGGACAAGCAGAATCCTCAAACAAGATAATTGTCAATAACTTAAAGAAGAGACTTGGAGCCAAAAAAGGAAGATGGGTAGAAGAATTACCCTTTGTTTTGTGGGCTGATAGGACAACGGTAAAGGATGCGACAGGCCAAACCCCATTTTCCTTGGTATTTGGAGAAGAAGCAATGATTCCAACGGAAATGGCGATACCTACTGCAAGATCTATCCTACAGGATCCTGAACAGAATCCTGAAGCCTTATGTCAAGATTTGGATACTATAGATGAACAAAGGGATGCAGCAAGGCTAAGGATGGCAGCATATCAACAAAGAATATCCAGAGCATATAACAAGAATATAAGGACTAGGAGATTTCGAGTTGGTGATTGGGTGCTAAGAAAGTCTTTTCAAAATACCACTAATCCTGCCGATGGCAAGCTAGCTCCAAAATGGGAAGGACCATATGAAGTTGAGTCAGAAGCAGGGAAAGGAGCATATAGACTCAAGAATATGGAAGGGGATATGCTACCGAGATCCTGGAATGCAATACACTTAAAGCTCTATTTCAAGTAAGAATAGAATTTAATTTCTATCTCAGAGTGGTATGTATTCTATCTCTTTTAAATATATTTGTGTATTATCTTGAACCCAATACTGACTTAGGCATCGGAGGGGTGTTAGCCAAGCTAACACCCACCTTAGTTTAAGGTTGTTTTGCAGAATATGCTTCAGGATATAGCTCCAGGATATATGCTCAGGATATTTCAAAAGATTAGAGGATTGGCCCCCTCTCTGACGTTTAAGGGATCCTGATCCCTTCAAAGGTTTAAAGGTATTTATCTTTCTTTCGAGTTAGGTTTGAACACCCCGCCTGGAGCGCAAGTCATCTGGGGATAGTTCAAGGTAACAGGACCAGTTCATGTAAAAGTGGCTGACAATTTCGTTACTATTGGCTATACCCTGGATTCTAAAGGTATATGAGGATTGATCACCCTCTCTCACGAAAGGGTATTTTCATACCCTTTAAGGTTTAAAGGTTTTCACCTTTCTAAGACTTAGAGTTTATACACTCTCGCCTGTAGCGCATGAAAATCAGGGTTTATCCCCAGGATATAAGGGTTTATCCCCAGGATAAAAGGGTTTATTCCCAGAATATAAAAGATTGCTTCCTGGATATTCATGGCTTATCCAGTAGAGCTAAAGTATGACTACGTTTACATTCCTATGTTGAACGCAGGGGACATGTACCACACAATGGGCTCGAATTCATAAGTGTGCACAGGGGACATTCCTATGGTGAAAATTTGAAATTGACTCTTTGGGAATCTCTGGTATGATCTTTCCTTTTTATTCGGATAACTTATAGTTTGTGTGTCGGTATCCTGATCAGGATATCTATCAGGATACATTTTCAATGTGTTCCCAAAAATGTCCATACAAAATTATCTTTACAAGTAAAATTCGTGTAATGAAATATAATAACAGAAATAAAGCCAAAAAAGGGTTATATTATTAACATACCATAAAGTTGTGCTCTTGGTTTCACCTCAAACCAAGGACCATCCGCCAAGAGCACAAACAGTTCCTAGCCATATTTACTTAACAATTGAAGGCTTTGTCTTGGAACCCAAGATACCTCCACCTTCAATTGTTAAAAGTGTTCAAAATAAACTATACTAACTGATAACCAAGGGCTTCGTCCTGAAACTCAGGATCCCTCCACCTTTGGCCATCATATTGTCTAAGTGCAGGAAAGTAAATTGTTTTAAAGACAAGAAAAGTAAATTGTTCAAAGGACCACAACCATCAAATCTAAAAAAGTGGGCTCTGGCCTAAGCATCAACATCCATCATCGCCCACTCAGATGCCCTCACACAGCGGCGTCTTCACCAGCCTTCTTCGTCTTCTCAGCTTCAGCATCCTGAGTAGCATCCTCACCAGCATCCTCACCAGCATCATCTTCAGCATCCTTCTTGGCTCCAGCCTGGTCCACCACCTCTGCCGACTTAGAGGATTCACCAGCTTCAGCAGGAAGAGGCACAGCCTTGCCTCCAAGCTCCTTCAGCTTTGCCACCCAAGAGTCAACTGGCCAAGATGGGCACACAAGGCCCGTCTCCTTGGCCCCATAAGCCATCTTGATGCGGGCTTGCAGCAGAGAGACTATAGCAGAAGCCTTGATTCCTTCCCGGAAAGAGACCATGGCTTGTTCATGATCCATTTGCACGGTGGCCAGTTTGAGCTCGGCATCCTGGGTGACCTTTTTCAGCTTATCCTCATAGTGCCGACTCTTCGCTTCAGCAATGGCACCTTGGTCGGCAACAGTAGTCTCAAGCTGCTTAATCCTGGCTTCGTAGAGTGTAGCAGTACCACATGCATCGTTGTAAAGGTGGAGCAGATGCTGGAGGCCCTGTAAGTTAAAATTCAGGTATAAGTCAATATTCACTAACCTGAATATCCTGTCAGGATATTCTATCAGGATATTATGCAGGATGTAGTGCCAGGATATAGTTGTTTAAGAAGGACGTCATAGGTTCCAAGGAATCCGTAAAGCTGAGCTCATCACAGGAGAACCCTTCGGAGCCTAGGGCACTAAGTTCAGAGCCCTTCCTCTTTTTTTGCGGTAGAAGCACGAGTCCTCGGATTAGCCTTGGGAGCCAGAAGCGGCTTGGAGCTGGTGGCAACAGGGGTCTCTTTCTTGACCATAACTGGAGTAGGATAACTGTCAAGCTCGTCAAGGAGGATTGGAACTTTGCTGGAATCTGCATACAGAGAATAAAATTCTTTCCTAAATATTTCAAATAAAAGCATGTATGTAGGATATTGAACAGGATCCTTACCAGACATGTTTACACTAGAAAGAGGGCTTGGAGATGGTGGAGACGGGTTAAAACTTCTTTCAGCTTCGGGAAGGAGTCTGATAGCGTCAATCCTTTTCTGTGAATCTGCAAGGGGAGGTGCTAGCTTCCTAAAATCAGCTGCATACAAAACAGTAAAAAGAAAGTTGATCAGTTCAGGATATGGAACAAGATACAAGATAGGATCATCCTAAAGCCCTAAATCCTACCCTTTCTCAACCACTGCACTGGATATTCTGTTCCACCAGGGATTGAGTCTCTTTTTACAAAGAAGAACTTGGACTTCAATTCCTCCTCATTCCTGGTGGCACAAAGTATCAGTGGGTCGTCGGAGGTAGAATAGAACAAAAATCGGCAAGAACCATGGCATCTAAGCCGATATGCTAAGGGGAGGTCATGAATGGAAAGGTCAGGAATATGGTTGTTCTTCATTTGGTCAAGAACAAGCAGGACTCGCCATAGCATTCGCATTGTTTGACTGAAACAGATTTTTGTGGTATCGAAGAACTCGGTGATGAAGTCGGGAAACGGAAATTGTAACCCTAATGTAAAAGGAAAAGCATTAAAGCATATCCACTCGTCGGAAACCATATCTGATCGGATTTCCCGATCAAATGGCCGGAACACCGTCCCTTTCGGGAAGATGCCGGAGGTTTTAAGGGTTGACAAATGTGTGCTGTCGAAGGTGCATATTTCCTTCTCCGGATCTTGGAGAATATTTTGGTGAATAAACGAGGGAGCGGAGTCACCGGAGCTTGATCTTGTCTATCTCGCCATATCTTCGCCGGAATAGTGTAGAGGAAAGAAATGAGAAGAGAGAGAGAGAGAAGATTTTTACCTTTTTTCTTCTTGATGAAGATTAAATGGGGTAAACATGAGAAGATATAGGGGAGTAATGAGTGGAAATAGGCTGCACGGTTACAAGTGGTCACATCAGGTCTTATCTCTTAATTACCTCGGTTATCGTGAAAAATGTAACCGTTAGTACTCAGGATCCTTAACGGCAACATTTTTGGGGACAATTTTTATGGGTAAAATTCTGAGCCCATATCCTAAGAAATATCTTGGATTATATCTTGGTTATATGATATCTGTTCACATCCGGGATGCTGATTCAGGATATTGGTAACATCCTGAATGGTATCCTCAGGATCACTAACGGATTATGTGCAGGTACGTGGGTTAGAAGCTAGCAATGTTCACAAGGAATCATTTCACGGAAGACTCGGTCCAAGTCGTTCGGATAAAGACGTTGAAGCCGCATTACTCGGTCTACAACGTTTACAATGGAATATTCGGAGCATCCCATATTTATAGGAATTTTCGTTTGTAATCTGTTACTATAAATAGGTGGGTATACCAGATCGAATAGGACATCACATCAACACTCACTACACTCTTACACTTGTTGTTTAGCAATTTTCACTCTCGCATTGTAACACTTAGCGATCTGGTCAATATCCTGCACTGTATCCTGAAGTTTAAAGCAATAAGAAGAACAAGGCAGCTGCGATTGTTAGCTCCCGAGGTTTTATGCCGGCGCTCTAGATTGATCAAGGGCTTTCCTCGTATATCTCGTGTCACCCCCTTTACTTTTTGCTCACTGTTTGATCATAGATACAGCTCAATATCCTGAGCCGTATCCTGAATACTGTTTTTCCAAACAACTTAACCAACATATTTTCAACACACTTTTTAGCACACTACCTCACTTAACTAATTTTATCACTTAATTGCTTCGGTAATTTTTGACCAAAACAACCGGATGTTGGATTTTAACTCCACAAGATGGAGATTTAAATTATGGACGCGTAGGATAAAGAATCGCGTAAAATGGATGTGTAGATTGAAAGTTATGCACATTTTCATAAAAAGAATCGGAGCTGGGAAAATGCAACATCAGCTGCAAAACATTCTGCCCAGTGAGCTACCGTAAGTTACGGTGGCTACCGTAACTTACGGTAGAGGCTGAAGTTGTGACGCTGGAATTGTACTGCCTTACGGCGGCCCCTGAATGCCTAGTGGCTACCTAGCTTACGGTGGCTACCATAAGCTACGGTAGTGCCCAGTATTTTTGTTGAAGTTTTGCATGTTTTAGTTGATCGGATTTGTTTAAAAGCATAGTTTCGATTATGCTAAGTCCTAGGAATCCTAATACACCCTTTATTATTGGGTGGTTTTGTTGATGTTTGGCGTAGCAAAATTATTTATATATATCATATAACTATCATAAATAATGTTTATGGTGGTCGATTATAAAAGACATGGAAGATGTCTATTACTCCCAGTGAGGGACTTATTATCTGGCAAAAATAAAACTGTTTATCTTGTTTCATCCTAGTGTTCGAACTTGATTAAACACTTATAGATTGCGTGTGACTAACTAATTTCATGTTTATAGAAATGTAGGTATACCTTAGAGTGTCGGACGACGATCAAGCTCAACGAAGAACCGAACACACGAGATCAAAGCTTCCGCGAATAGTTTCGTCGTCACGTTTTAAATGGCGAATTAAATTACAAAATGTTGGAATGTTTTATTTAGTAAATTGTTTTAACAAACTCGCATTTTTTTAGTGTATGTTTAATCTTAATACACTATTACAAATGAAACTATTAGATAATTGATTAAAATGGACCTAGGGTGTAACAAGTTGGTATTAGAGCCTTGGTTTAAGAGATTCAAGTATGGTGAGAAAACTATGCTTGGACTTAAACGTTATGCTCTTGATGAAGATTGGTGTGTGGTTCGAGGCTTGATCGCAAAATCCGGTAAGTACATGTATGTTAATAGTTTAGCGTGCTAAAGTGTTGTAAACAACACATAGGGCTATCGTGTGATACACGTTACCTCAATTAAATGATAAATGTAGTTGACGAAACTGCGCGCGTTGACGAGTATAGTAGAAAAGCCTTGTATTATAATACGGGCATCCATTAATGTCGAAATTACTAATTGTTGTAAATGTTTTAGTTGAAGGACACTCGCATATGAAGATAGCGAGAGTTTAATAAATCGCGGATTTGATAGAGGAACGGTCCAAAGAGTATGCTCATCAAGGACCTAAATCGCGTAGCGATCGTGAACAAGGCTAATGGCAAGAGAAGCCGGTTAGGGCAAGCATTACCAGGTGCACATTTAAATTTAATTGCCCAAATAGTAATATGCAACAAATACGTAGAGATTGAAAGTTGCATATGTAGATTAAAAACTTGGAAAAACCCGAATAGAAAATCTATCCGGGATATTGTTTCCAAGAGAAACAAATAGAGGAATTACTTACATGGGGTGTAATGTGAAAATTATAAAAAAGGTCATGTATACCAGGTATTGATCGCTTACTCTGGCCAAGTAAGTGGTGAGCACGTGGTACCATGAACTTTTTATGATAGACATGTTTACATCCAATGTAGTAAGGACGAGGTGAGTGGGACAAATTAAAAAGTACCCAAATGAATCAAATGAGCAAAATAATTGATAATAATGTAAACGCACAGCCGAGTGATGGAAGCGTATTACATTAGGATAATGAGCCCGAGTGAAGGGACAAAGATTAATGTAAAATGATTAAGATATGCATTGGGAGGGGTGTACTTACACTCGAACCCGGAGAATGCAAATATGTCTCTTAACGGACCATTTTTGTAAAACGTCAAACTTGAGGACAAAGTCAGAATATAAAAGTGAAGCGAAGTCTTAATGCATACCGGAAAGGTTGCAATAATAATGACTTTGGTAAAACACCCGGTTGATGGGTAAGGATTAAACACATGCGTAGACCGAGAAATGGGAACTCGGATGGAAAGTTAAAAGACTCGGGTTTTGAGTCATGACTAAAAGACGACAAGATGATGTAAATTGAAATTTTGATATATTATGTTAAACTATTTTAAAGTTGAACGGGTCAAAACAAAGAATGAAGTTGACATCCATAAATGTTAAAATTTCACATGAATAAGTCAAACGGGTCAAATATAATATAATGCCGGATGACATGAGTAAACGCAAGCGGGATAACGGTAGCGTTAAAAGCAAAAGAATAATGAGCCCAGTAATGGGACATAATCAAATATGAATATATGTTAACTGGATAATGGTAAGCATAAGATGAACCGATGCATAAATGACATGAGAAGTCATAAAGTCAGAAAATTTGTCCGAAAGAAAACGAATGTAGCCTTAGACTACGGTCAAGGTCAAAGGAAATACCAAGGCGAAAGTAAATGATTTTGAACATAAAAGGGTGCCTTAATGCCATATACGTATATGAATGTATATACCTTTGAATACAGACTTGAATAAAAGATGATCTACGGGATTATTATACCCTACGAGATTATAAATGATGCTAAGGTCTACGGGACCAAAAAGACCTTCGGGTCACAAATAGAAAGAAACGAATTGTTGAGGTCTCACCTTAATAAGGTAAAAAGGTGAAAATATAAAGAAATAGCCTATGAGGCTAAATGAAAGAACCTATGGGTCAATAGAATAAAACAAGGAAACTGGTTGCAACTTCCCGCATAAAATAATAACGGGAGATAAAGTTAAGATAAAAGCGATAGGTTTCGCTAAGTTAATTAAATGGGTTAAAAGCGAAGAGATTGTGAAAGGTCTGGTTGACAAAAGTAAAAAAAAAAAAATCACTAAAACATTTAAACGGGCAAAAATGACAAAAGAGCTCACAATTATTTAAATTGTGTTACACCACAAAAGTGGGTGAAGTCATTACCGAAATGACAACGGAAGGGAATAAATCCTTGGATGTAAATTCATTGGAATTGACATGAGATAAAAAGAAAACGTTAAACAAAAAAATTCAATTTTTGGTTAGCTTGAAGTGAGCATGTTAAAAATAAATATAACCGAGTGATTAGATGACAACTCGGTCGAATAACTGACCAGATTAATAAATACAAGATGAAAGTATCGGCCTATGAGGCCATACACGTAAAAGACGCATATGCTATGAAACCAAAAAGACATTACCGTACTTCCCTGGTAAGAGTATTATGTGTGAGCAATGCTCAAGCGATCACCGAAGCTAAGATTCGGATGATCTAATCTAGTAAAGTACGTGAGAAAGGTTTCGGGGACGAAACCTCTTTAAGGGGGGTAGACTTGTAACACCCCGAAAACGGATTTGGTAATCAAACCCCGTTAATACTAAAAGACGGGTAGAGTACCATTTGTGGTAAAATTTACCCGGTGAGTATTAGGATTTTTAAATAAATAAACCTAATACTTAATAAAAAGTTAAATAAAGGTCTATGGATAAATAAAGTTTATAAAAGGCCCGAGGTAACGGGACCTAAAATAAACTTAGTCGTAAATATCCCCGAACCCGCTAAGTTAAATAGGAATGTTTAGCCTAGCTAATAAGGGGGAATGTGGATTTAAAATATGTAGGTTGTAACCTACTTAATAAATAACCAAACATGAGGGACCAAAATGGGATAACTTGAAAATGATTTTATAAATCTATATAAAATAACTCACCACACACCCAAGAGTGTGTGGTGCGTGTTCTGGATCGACCAGGACGGGCTCCAAGGAGCCAAAACCCTAACTCAACCAAATTCAACAAATTGAAGGTCGATTCTAGCCTTAAATCAATTCATGAACGCGAATTAACGATCACCCAAGCTGGGGGATCGTAAGGTATGTCGAAATTTTGATATTGATGACGTTGTGAAAATTTATTAACATCACAAGGTGCGAATTCTGTATGAATCATAGAAGTTATGGCTGAATTCGGGATGTATGATTGCTTAGGAACAAGCCCTAAGTGAAGATTTAGAATAAATTGCTATGATTTAGGTGTTAGGTTGAATTACCACACCTAGCTATGTGGGTTTTGATAATATGATGAAGTTAAGGTTAAATTTGTGCTTAGAATCATCATATTGAATAATGAAACCAAAATACTCGAATAAACTGTAAGTTTGATTGATTGTTCATACATGGTTAAAATGGGTTTTTAAACATTATGAAGAAATTTGGTAGCTATGTTCATGAAACTAGCTGCATGAGATCATGTTATCTACTAATTGATAGATAGAACTTGATTATATTAGGTGTTCGGGTGAACACTAGTAATATGATAAAACGTGTTTCACTCGTATATGAGAAACCCTTAGTTCTTGTGAAACGAATGAATAAATTAGTCTTGATAATCGCTTGAACAAGATAAGGTGTTAGAAATGTAATAACACGGTTAAAAGATTAGTTAAAAACGATGGCTTAAAAGAATGCCTACCAGATCATTTGAAAATGACCAAAACTAGTTGATGAACTTAAATGTTCAATTCATGTACTAATGGGCATTTGACTTTTAAAAAGTCAAACTGACCACTAATAAAATCGAATGATAATTTTGATAAGGAAATACGTAAGGTGGGATAGTCATGATTGACAATGACTAAACTAACCATCTTACGAATTATGATGATAGTTTGACTCTTGACAAGCTAGATGGAGGCTTGGGAGGAAGCGGGTCAAACGGAGCAAGTACGAAAAGAAAACGTTGCTTGGATGCGAGGTAAGTGAAACTTACACCCCTTGTAGAATACTTGTTTATTTCATATGTTATAGATGCGCTAACGGAAACATAAAAAAAATACGGATTTCCGTTAAGAATGTTTTGTAGTGTAATCTAATAATGAGGAGAAGGGGTAAAGATGGAAATTAGTCAAGTGTTGACTAATGTAAATCAAAGTTAAAAGGATACCCATGGCGTAAGCCGAAATGGGTTGAATTTGTGAGAAAAGGATTTAAGATAAAAAGGATTTGGTAAATAAATCCGGGATGGGATGGATGTATGAATTCGAAATCAAAAACCATGTTTTTGATTAAATAGGTAACGTTCGGCATATAGGTCCAACGGGTCGAATATTGGTGATAACACCATTTGACATTATTGACTAATGTGGTTGTCAAGTCTTATGTTAACATGAGCAATTAGCAAATCGAATAATTTCGTCGCCATAAATTGTGTGATAACCAAAGCGAGGTATAAATCGGGTCTATTTGTTGACCCGGGCCAGGTACGCTTATATGAAATTATAGTTAAGGATATCCATGTTAAATCTGCCACACATATAGTTGTGATGGAAGATTACTTGATAAGAAATGTAGGATTACGATGCTAGAAATGAATGAAAGCGAATTTAAGCTTTAAAGTGCTTAAATACCCTTAATGGGTCAAAATAAGCACTTGAGCATAAACGGGTTTTTATTATGTAAGAAACCCGTGATTTGTGATTAATATGATAGGAGATGTTGAAATTATGAATTTCATGAGTTTAAAAATCAAATAAACATGTTTTGTTTGATAAAATCACGAACGAGTCAGAATTTGGTAAAAGGGGTAATAAGCCGAAGACTTAAAAGTCTGAAATTTTGTTTAACTGGATGTTGGATTTTAACTCCACAAGATGGAGATTTAAATTACGGACGCGTAGGAAAAATAATCGCGTAAAACGGATGTGTAGATTGAAAGTTATGCATATTTTCGTAAAAAGAATCGGAGCTGGGAAAATGCAGCATCAGCTACAAAACATTCTGCCCAGTGAGCTACCGTAAGTTACGGTGGCTACCGTAACTTACGGTAGAGGCTGAAGTTGTTACGCTGGAATTGTACTGCCTTACGGCAGCCCCTGAATGCCCAGTGGCTACCGTAGCTTACGGTGGCTACCGTAGCTTACGGTGGCTACCGTAAGCTATGGTAGTGCCCAATATTTTTGTTGAAGTTTTGCATGTTTTAGTTGATCGGATTCGTTTAAAAGCATAGTTTCGATTATGCTAAGTCCTAGGAATCCTAATACACCCTTTATTATTGGGTGGTTTTGTTGATGTTTGGCGTAGCGAAATTGTTTATATGTATCATATAACTATCACAAATAATGTTTATGGTGGTCGATTATAAAAGATATGGAAGATGTCTATTACGCCCAGTGAGGGACTTATTAACTTATTATCTGGCAAAAATAAAACTATTTATCTTGTTTCGTCCTAGTGTTCGAACTTGATTAAACACTTATAGATTGCGTGTGACTAACTAATTTCATGTTTATTGAAATGTAGGTATACCTTAGAGTGTCGGACGACGATCAAGCTAAACGAAGAACCGAACACACGAGATCAAAGCTTCCGCGAATAGTTTCGTCGTCACGTTTTAAATGGCGAATTAAATTACAAAATGTTGGAATGTTTTATTTAGTAAATTGTTTTAACAAACTCGCATTTTTTTAGTGTAAGTTTAATCTTAATACATTATTACAAACGAAACTATTAGATAATTGATTAAAATGGACCTAGGGTGTAACATATTGATTTTCGAATCGACCTCATTCCTGGAGCTAACCCTGTTGCTAAAGCCCTTTATCGTCTCGCTTCATCCGAAATGCGTGAACTTTCGAGTCGACTCCAGGAATTACTTGATAAAGGCTTCATACGCCCTAGCACATCTCCTTGGGGCGCACCTGTCCTTTTCGTTAAAACGAAGGATGGATCGTTCCGAATATGCATCGATTATAGGGAACTCAATAAGCTTACTATCAAGAATCGCTATCCCTTACCCCGAATCGATGATTCGTTCGATCAATTTCAAGGCGCTACGTGTTTTTCTAAGATCGATTTATACTCTGGTTATCATCAGCTACGAATTCAGGAGGAAGATATCCCTAAAACCGCTTTTCGTACCTGCTATGGTCATTATGAATTTGTCATTATGCCAACGCACCCGCGATTTTCATGGATTTGATGAATCGCGTGTGTAAACCCTTTCTCGACCGCTTCATCATCATGTTTATCGATGATATCCTTATCTATTCGAAGTCGAAAGCCGAACATGTGCAACATCTTCGTTTGGTACTCGAGCTTCTCCAAGGGAATCGCCTCTACGCCAAGTTCTCCAAGTGTGAATTTTGGCTTGAGGAGGTTCAATTCCTCGGTCATATTGTCAACAGTCAAGGTAATCACATCGATCCCGTGAAGATTGAAGCAGTTAAGAGTTGGATTACTGACGTGTTTGTCGTGGTACACACAAATTTAATCCAAATAACAACTATAGATAGTGGTAAATGGGTATCGAACTCAGGGAGTATGTGGAAAATGCGTTGACTCTATAGCTTTGCGATTTAACTACAATTAACCTAATTTGCAGAAATTAAAGATCAATGATTTGGATTGTTGATCGATGTCGTTTGGTCAGTCAAAAAAAATATTTATAAAAAGTTCCTAAATACCTTAACTAGTTAGGGTAAGTAGGGTGTCGGTCCACGAGGAGTATGTGGTCAGAATTGGTTTTCTATCTAAATTAACTAAATAAAATAATTAATTGATTGGTTTGGTTGTTTTTTTTTTAGAAAATAAAATCTAAACTAATGTGATTTAGAAAACAATAGTGGTAAAGGTAACCTCCTCCAAACTTCAGGTTCTAGGTTTACAAAATCTCAGTTTAATTCAATAATTGACACCACATAGACATAGTGTGGAAAAGTTGATTAGTTTGATTGGGTACTGAAAACGGGTCTTTGTCATCAGATCTCTTATAAGTCAATTAACCCTATTCACTAGCGTGAATCAACCTACTCTATGTCACCCAATCCGCTACAAGGTTTTATCATCAACCGAACAAATTGTAAAGTAAGGACTCAAAAACACAAGCAAATAGTTCAAACAAAATCAACACATCAAATTACTTATAAAGGTTTGTCAATCCAAAAGTAATTCCAAACATGAATAAAACTGGAAAGAAATAAAACCTAACTGAACCATCTGTCTGGAGGAAGCCACGTATGATTTAGCCGCTCATGGCTGGAACAAACATCATCACAAGAGTATTATTGTTCATCCAAATCAAAGCAACGAAAACTAGATGAAAAGATAAGTGTTCTCACCCCCCCCCCCAAAAAAAAGTCTCCAAGAAGCTCTCCAAATTTGTTGGTAATTGATGTGTAACCGATTTCCCATCATAAGACACCATAAAACCCCATGAAATGAGCATTAAATGGAAGGAGTTACAAGAAGGCACCAGTCGGTGCCGTTAGCTACGACAGTCCCGTAGCTTACGACAGTCAACAAGGTCCAACAAATCAGCATGGTGCCGTAAGCTACGGCACTGACCGTAGCTTACGGTGATCAGAACTCCCTTACGCCCCTTCTCTTCTGTCTTACGGCAGTGCGAGTGTCTCATGTGGGGGAGCCGTAACCTACGGCAGGAGCCGTAGGCTACGGTGCTGAATATTATTTTTTTATTCGTTTCTTCATTAATTCTTGATTCCTTCACTTCTTAACTTCCCGAACATTCAGCATTCATCTAGACTTCACAAATCCTGCATCTTGAACACTTTAACACCTGCACATCAAATCATCTAGTGGTTACCAAGTTCAAGCAATTAACCGAATAAAGTAAGGATTATGCATATATTTAGACCTTTTAAGGGTTGTCCTACGGACCACCCGTCACATCCCCACACTTACCCATTGCTTGTCCCAAGCAACTCATTCACAAATCATTTCAAAAACAAGTGATCAACACAAACCAAGCATACACATGTTGTCCTTTTACTAACCCGTTCTTAACACCCAAAACAATACACCCCTCTCTAAATCTCTCCTCTCGGCTACAAGTAAGCACTAGCAAAGATACGCTAGACACACAAAAGGCAAACGGGTGATTGCACAAATATATGCTTGTACCTAAATCGGTCCTCCTCCTAACAAGTGCCAAACATGAATGCAAATCAAAGGGACCTTACGGTTGTAACATGGCTAGGCATATGGTAGGAAATGGAATATATATGTGGTAGCGAAGGACTTACCCGGTCTTTTATTACATAATGAAACAAACAAACAAACAAACTTAAACTTATATACAAGACAACTCAACATTCTTTTTTTTTCATTGCTTTTTCCATTCTTTTTTTTCATCACTCTTTTTTTTTAACAACATTCAACATAACATCGAACGTATCTACACACTACTAAAATAACTACCAACACTATAAGACGGGGTCAAGTCGGGTAAGTTTTTAGGAAACTAGCTAAGGGGTAACAAACGATAGGCTTTAGGCACAAAATTGGGCAAAAATGTCCAAACCCCCGCCCCTCTCGCAACCATGCTCATATATATAATTAATGAGGTCCAACCCCCCAAATCCCACACTCGCACTCAACAAGACGAAGCTACCTAATTGCCCTTATCCTTTCTACATTCACATTTAACTTAAGGACTCAAACCGTATTAAGGCACAAGTTCTAATGCACCCCCACCCGTTGCCACTCTCATCAAAGATAAGCATTATTTATGTACAAGTGTGGCTTCAACTCTCACCAAGAACAAAAGGGTATTAAGGGTTGCCGGTGCATCATTTGGGGTTAATCCAAGGTGTTCAAATTCTCATAATGTTTTGCTTGATTTAATTTTTTTTTTAAACCTCAAAATTTCTCTCCATCCCCACACTTGGGATACATTGACCCCAATGTATGGTTTTAAGGAAAGTTGATTGCTAAACCTTTTCAACACCAACCAAAAGGCTCCACACTCAAACCACACATTTCTTTTTTCTTTTTTTTTTTTTGGTATTTTCATTTTATATTTTTTTTTCTTCTTTGAAAACATGACACCACCAACTTTCACACCCATAAACTAAACACATCAAAACACCACCCAACCGCCCAACCAAAAACTTAAACATGAATATATACAAAGGTGCACAAAATGAGAACAAGACACAACCTGACTAGTAAATCAGCAGTGTTGGTAGTGATGCAGCTGCGGTAATCGGACCGGTTCATAAACATCTCTTGGATTCGCCAATATCTCAACGGGGATGTTGCCAAACATCCCCACACTTGAATCATTGCATCCGCGAGGGTTGAAACGTAATAACCTGCCAAAACACAAACACAACACCAAAACAAAACCAAACAAAGCAAAACAAAACAAAACAAAACACAAATACAATACAATACTCTACATCCTCGGGCTGCCTCCCGAGAGCGCTAAGTTTAACGTCTTCAGCAAGACCTAACCTGGCACTCATGGTGGTTGAGTGGGATGCTTGCACGCCTTCTTCATCGTATCATCACTATCATCAGCACCCATTCCCCAATATTTGTCAAGGAATAACATGTATGCCTCCTCCTCATCCGACGGGTATGATCCTTTCCTTTTCCTCTTCTTTGTTCTTTTTCTCTGTCTCTTCCTTTTATTTTCGGCTAACCCGTTAACCATAAAACACTCTTTCTGACTCTTCTCTTCAGAAGGTCCACTTTTGTCATTAGCTTTAGGTTTAGTCAAACTGGAAAATATTTTAGTTGTCATCTTTTGAGACCCAAACCTAAACTTGACCGTTCTTTCAACACAATTAATATTAGCATGAGCGGTGGCTAAGAACGGTCTTCCCAAAATAACTGTTGGTTGATAATTTTTAACACAATCAAGAACAAGAAAATCTACCGGATAATAAAAATCACCAACTTTAATTATCACATCCCGCACAATCCCCCTAGGACTTGTAGGAGTTTGATCAGCTAAAACCACAGTCGTGTCAGCTTTTTCTAATGAACCAAAATCACACTGATCAAATAAACTCCCCGGTAAAATACTAACACTTGCTCCAAGATCCAATAAAGCCCGGTCTATTTTAAAATTACCAACTTGTATAGAAATAATAGATCTTGGAGTTTCGTGGGAAGAGTACCCAACAAAACGGCATTCACATTATTAGTTAAATCTAATTCTTTTGGAATTTTGTGACGTCGTTTTCTGGAATTTAATTCTTTTAAACACTCAAATTATCGAGATTTTCTTTAATTATTTTCAAAAAGGGTAAATTAATATTTCGATTTTCGAATTTTTCCCATTTTTCATCATGTGTTGAATCCACTTTTGGTTTAGTTGACACCGGGGGTATTAACGCCGAAGGAAATGGAACGTTAAAGGATTTTTCCACATCTTTAGTTTCCAATTTAGTTTGTGAAATCAAATCCTGGTCAATGTCATACTCACTATGCTCTACCACTTTCTCAACCCTTGGTGATGGAATCTGTTCATTCACATAAAGCTCAGATGATAGTTGAAAACTTACCGTATTAATGTGTGTACTGTCTGTGTTTTGGGAACTGGAAAACTGATGTGTTAGGTCGACTTGATTATGATTAAATGACGTACCTGAATCTGTGATTACTGCAATTACCCCACGTACATGTGTAACTATCTGTTCAGTTTGTTCCAACAACAATTGATGCCTAGCCTCTAGGATCTCTTGTCGATACATGACCTCTTTGACTATGCTTGTTAGCTCCTTGATAGCTACCTGGATGTCATTCAATTCAGATTGCTCCACTTGTCGATCGATTTGATTCTGGCAGTCGTTTGAATAACCCCCTCGTTGATTATTGCACTGGATGTTTTGATTCATCCTGTACTTATTTTGGCAATCTTGAGCCCAGTGACCAAATTCACCACAACACGAACACGGCTCATAATAATATTGGCCATCATCATAATTCACGTCCATGATAGTCTGCACAAGTAACACAACCTCGTGTAATACTGAACAAGAAAAAAAAACAATATTTTAGGTTTTTTTTTTTATTTTGAAAGAAACTAAACTAAACTAAAAACCAACACTAAGCGCACTAACTCCCCGGCAACGGCGCCATTTTGATCGATGTCGTTTGGTCGGTCAAAAAAAATATTTATAAAAAGTTCCTAAATACCTTAACTAGTTAGGGTAAGTAGGGTGTCGGTCCACGAGGAGTATGTGGTCAGAATTGGTTTTCTATCTAAATTAACTAAATAAAATAATTAATTGATTGGTTTGGTTGTTTTTTTTTTTAGAAAATAAAATCTAAACTAATGTGATTTAGAAAACAATAGTGGTAAAGGTAACCTCCTCCAAACTTCAGGTTCTAGGTTTACAAAATCTCAGTTTAATTCAATAATTGACACCACATAGACATAGTGTGGAAAAGTTGATTAGTTTGATTGGGTACTGAAAACGGGTCTTTGTCATCAGATCTCTTATAAGTCAATTAACCCTATTCACTAGCGTGAAT
This sequence comes from Helianthus annuus, assembly GCF_002127325.2. Taxonomy (NCBI): domain Eukaryota; kingdom Viridiplantae; phylum Streptophyta; class Magnoliopsida; order Asterales; family Asteraceae; genus Helianthus; species Helianthus annuus. The sequence continues at coordinate 140,843,560 of NC_035442.2, forward strand.
CAACCTACTCTATGTCACCCAATCCGCTACAAGGTTTTGTCATCAACCGAACAAATTGTAAAGTAAGGACTCAAAAACACAAGCAAATAGTTCAAACAAAATCAACACATCAAATTACTTATAAAGGTTTGTCAATCCAAAAGTAATTCCAAACATGAATAAAACTGGAAAGAAATAAAACCTAACTGAACCATCTGTCTGGAGGAAGCCACGTATGATTTAGCCGCTCATGGCTTGAACAAACATCATCACAAGAGTATTATTGTTCATCCAAATCAAAGCAACGAAAACTAGATGAAAAGATAAGTGTTCTTCACCCCCCCCCCCCCAAAAAAAGTCTCCAAGAAGCTCTCCAAATTTGTTGGTAATTGATGTGTAACCGATTTCCCATCATAAGACACCATAAAACCCCATGAAATGAGCATTAAATGGAAGGAGTTACAAGAAGGCACCAGTCGGCGCCGTTAGCTACGGCAGTCGCCGTAGCTTACGACAGTCAACAAGGTCCAACAAATCAGCATGGTGCCGTAAGCTACGGCACTGACCGTAGCTTACGGTGATCAGAACTCCCTTACGCCCCTTCTCTTCTGTCTTACGGCAGTGCAAGTGTCTCATGTGGGGGAGCCGTAACCTACGGCAGGAGCCGTAGGCTACGGTGCTGAATATTATTTTTTTCTTTGTTTCTTCATTAATTCTTGATTCCTTCACTTCTTAACTTCCCGAACATTCAACATTCATCTAGACTTCACAAATCCTGCATCTTGAACACTTTAACACCTGCACATCAAATCATCTAGTGGTTACCAAGTTCAAGCAATTAACCGAATAAAGTAAGGATTATGCATATATTTAGACCTTTTAAGGGTTGTCCTACGGACCACCCGTCAATTGTTTGTTTTAGAAAACTAAATTACTAACTACTTGCAAATATAACAATTGGTTGTTTAACAGATTTGGGGAAAATGACCATCTTAGGATTCAGTTTCTTTAAACACTTATGCAAAATTCCAACTAGAAAGAGTTACATAGACATAACTCGTGCATAAACAATTGTTGTGATAAAAGGGAACAAAGTACTCGGATTATATGAATGCGAGGTTGTGTCCCGATGATCAATCAATCAGTATCCAACCCTAACCCTTCCCGTGATATCTCGATTGCCGACGGCACCAAGAACGTAAGAATTAGACTAGAATTGCAATACCAATTAACAAGCTACAATCAATTACTCATACACCATGATAATCAAAGCAAACACAATGTTATCATTCTAGAAATTAAGAAACAAACACACAAGAGTTTAAGAGAAACCTTCACCTAAGATGATCACCGAAAGTTTTGCCGGACATGGCTTGGTGAATCATCATAACTTCAATATCTAAGTTCATACGAATCGAAAATACAAACCGAATGTTTAGAAATTGTTTAGAACTAACCACAATCAAGCAAAATCGCCCCCAAAGTGCAGAGAAACTGTCTAATCATCAGATAATACCAAAAGACACCACTAAAACTGTTTTACAGTCTCCACCGTAAATTACGGTACCACCGTAAATTACGGTGGACTTCAGATTGTTACGGTGCAACTCTCCTGAGTTACGGTGGAAAATTGGGCAAATTCAGGGTCCACCGTAAATTACGGTACCACCGTAAATTACGGTGGAACCCTGATCTTCTTGTTTCTTTCCTTCTTTCCATCCAGGCAAGCCCCGTTCCATTCCAAACCGTCTAAAGCAGCCTTTTATCCCTTTTTAGCTCCCGAACTGTACCTAAAACATATGCAACTGTAGTTATCTAATTCAAGATAATTTCGCGATTAAGTGAAGGATAAATTCGTCTTTTAACATCATTAAGGGTTGTCCTATGGACCACCCTTCACATCCCCACACTTAACCGTTGCTTGTCCCAAGCAATTCATCAAAACGTTTTCAAAACAAGCGATCACATAAACCAAGCATAAACATGTAGTCCTTCTACTAACCCCTTTTTAACACCCATAACAACGCACCCCTAGCTATGTCTCTCCTTTCGGCAACAAGTAAACACTAGCAACTATGAGCTAGACACACAAAGGCTAACAGGCGGGTCACAACTATAAGCTTGTACCTAAATCGATCATTCTCCTCAAACGTGTCAAACATGAATGTAAATCAAAGGGACTTTTAAGGTTGTAGCGAAAATTTAACCCGGTCTTTTATTACACAAAGAAACAAATAAACAACTACTAAACTTAACTACTATATACAAGATAACTAACCATCACTTCTTTTTTTTTTTTTTTGCATTGCTTTTTCTCTTCTTTTTTTTTCTTTCTTTTTTTTAAATCATAGCAAACAAATTAAATTACATACTACTAGACAACCACTAACACTATAAGACCGGGTCAATTGGGTAAATTTTTAGGTAACTAGCTAGGGGTAACAAACGATAGGCTTTTAGGCACAAAATTGGGCAACTAAATGTCCAAACCCCCGCCCCTCTCACTACCATGCTCATATATATAATTTATGAGGTCTAACCCCCCAAATCCTACACTCACACACACTAAAGACGAGGCTACCTAAATGCCCATATCCTTTTCACATTCATGTCCAACTAAGGATTCAAACCGTATCGAGGCACAAGTTCTAATGCACCCCCACCCGTTGCCACTCTCATCAAAGACAAGTATTATTTATTTACATGTGTGGCTTCAACTCTCACCAAGAATAAAGGGTATTAAGGGTTGCCGGTGCATCAATTGGGGTTAATCCAAGGTGTTCAAATTTTCACATTATTTTGCTTGATTTAAAATTTTTCAAAAAGCTCCAAAATTTCCCCCCATCCCCACACTGGGGATACATTGACCCCAATGTATGGTTTTAGGAGGATTTGATCGCTTAAAACTCTTTCACACCAACTAAAGCTCAACACTCAAACCACAAATTTCTTTTTGGTATTTTTGATTTTATATATTTTTTTTTCTTCTTTTAAGACATCACACCGCCAACTTCCACCACCCAAACATAACATCAAAGACTCGACACCACCCAACCACCCGACCATAAACACAACAAACTACATAAATATTCACAAAATATACAAGGAAGGAATACGACCTGACTAGTAACAGCGTGGCTGCGGAGGCCCAAAAATGGAAGACATCATGTCATTCCATTCTCCAAAAGCGAATGCACCGCTACTACTCCCACCTTGTTGTGGAGCTCCTTCTTGTTGGCGTGGGTCGATCCACTGTGAATGATGGAACGGCGGGGTCGGATGCGATACACTACCATCGTAAGGTGGTAGAGACGCATAATCCACATGTTGTGGATCCACCACCACTGGCCGCCCAGCGTGCCAATCTGCATGCATTCTCCTTGCTTGGTCATCATGGTATCGATTATTCATTTCCAATTCATGGGAATACGCGTGTGTGCGATTCCATGCCTCTTGACGATCGAAATTATGCTTCAAAGACCGCTCCATGCTAGCACTCATCATCGTGTGTTGATCAAATAATGTACGCTCCAAACCCGACCATGACTCAAAAATGGGTGCCGGAGGACGTTGGTTCTCGATAACCTCTTGCATCGTGCCATCATAAGCCCAACTTGGCTCATACGAACGCTCCGTGTAATCATAAAAAGCACCACCATAACCTCTACCTAGGCCCCCTTGGCCCACATTCACATTTGCACCACCATGCGGCTCATCCTCATAATCCTCATCCCCACTTGGAGGTTCTGCATCACTTTCCGGTTCTTCTTCTTCACCCGATAGAAGATCTCTCGCATCCACTTTCAATGCCCGCCATCGCTGACCCTCCGACTTGAGTTTATGATACCTTTCCGATTGGGTGTAGGTCCACCCGGTACCCATCTTTTGTAAAGTAAAAGACTGATGCCTTTTCGGGCGTCCTCTATCTTCCGACGTGATTGCCTTTTGTTGTTTCATCAATCCCGTGATAATCCGGCAATTCAGGATAATATCTCTCCCAACTTGTTTCGGCAAATCCAGAGGTGGTTCATGATCAAATATCGGATAGGAAAACGCGGAGCCCCATTGAGTAGCGAATAAAGGACGGGTACTTCTGGGAACCTCACTTGCTCCTTATCTCCTCTTCTCGCTATGACATTCAAGATGCAAATGGCTAACAACAACTTCGCTTCAATTTTTAAGTTCTTCCGGTACAAGACTCCACTATATGTACCGGGCAAGAACAACGCCGCCAACATATCATTCCAACGAGGATGCTTCTACGGTTTTACCAAAAGGTCATCAAGACTAGGAATCAAGTAGTCACGATCCGGAAAACTGTCATATTTCCCTAATTTCTTTAGTGTATCGAAAGACATCTCTACCGGAATCCCATGCACTTCACCCGTTAACTTCATTTGTGACGGCTTCTCGTATTTGTTGCACTTGAGAGTTGCCATCCATTCTTGGATTTCATCCATGAATAAATTTTTACGATCCTTGTCATAGCAACTTAGAGCCGACTCCCATCCTAGGGCGCGGAATTGGGCAAACACGTTGAATGGCCCAAATTCAACCTCGCTCACCTCCCTTTCACAAATGAATGCGGCTGCCTTGTTTTTCAATCGGTTCATACTATCATGGAATAAAGTTGGCTGCCATTCTTCCGGTTGCTCATCCAACGGACCCGACTCCCATTTTGGCTTTTCAGATGGATCCAATTCCATCATTTCTTCCTCCTCGATTTCACTCTCGCTAACTCTACCCAAGTATTGCCTTTTCTTTGGTTGTACTTCCGGCTGTTTGCCCTTGCCTTTAGACGAAGAAGATGAACTAGCTCCCGCTCTTTCCTTCGTTTTGACCATTTTCCTACACACATAAGAAAGCAAACAACACAACCAAACATAAAAAAAAATTAGTCCTTTCTCCCCAAAAACATCCCCACACTTGCTTGTTACTATGGTTGTAGATGTTAGTGAACCAAAAATTTATCAAAAATTTTTCAAAAATTGGGCATGGTGTCTCTACAATGTAGAGATTCCCAAAAGTTCACTACTTTAATCATCAAGCCTACATCTACAAACCATAACCATATTCAAGTAACCATTTTCATGACAACATCCAAGAACAAGCAAGTGGGTATGAACAAGTAACAAAAATAACCTTCTTTCTCACAATGCATCAACAAAACATAGTAAATAAATTTCCATACCTTTGTTTGAAGATGCTAGCACACAAGTGACACAAAAACTTCAAAAACCCCCAAAATTTTCGGACCTAGGGTTTGTGATTCGGACAAGAAAACTTTGTTTTTTCGCAAATCTCTTCTCAGAATCAGAAAGTATGTGGAAAATTAGCCAAAATAGACCTAGATTCCACTTGATTTGGTTAAGAATTGAGAGAGATATGAAAGATTGAAGGTTGAAGAAGGTTGGGAATTTTGTGGGTCTTGTGAAAGTGATGGATAAGAATGTTTGGAGGAGAAGAGGAAAGGAAATCGAGCGGATGGGGTTAATTCTCGTCACCTGATTGTTGTTTATTTTTTTTAATGTATCTGCAGTACCGAATCGACCCATCAGATTTCCAGGACCACCGTAAATTACGGTACCACCGTAAGTTACGGTGGAACCTGGAAATAAATTCTCTCCGTAACTCAGTATGTTTGCACCGTAAAGCCATACAGTTTTCTCCTTCCACCGTAAATTACGGTACCACCGTAAATTACGGTGGTACCTGGGCATCCCTGATTTCGCCAAAATGTTTGATTCTAAGTGCCTTTTTTATATTTTTTTCAGTTTTTTTTTTTGTGTTTTTAAAATTTTTGAAAAACATTTAAAAATTACCCTACCCCCTCGAAAGTCCCGTGTTCTCCTCAACACAATGTTAGAGCAATTCGTGACCCGAATGTCCCCACACTTGTTTCAAACACAAGCTTCAAGCGAGTACGGTAAATGCGCAAACTATACAAAACAAACTAAACAAAAGGCTAACTATTTACACTACCAAACCTGGGTCTCTCATGGTTGTTCCTCATCGACCGGGCGTAAGATGTAGCCCACTTTGTCAAGCTCCAAGTTGTTTATGTCGTTCCCCTCCAAGTACGGCTTCAACCGATGACCGTTCACTATTTGTTGTTTGTTCGTCTGCTCGTCTTGGATATCTACATCACCAAACCTCCCAACTCACCGAACGACATACGGGCCCATCCATTTACTTTTGAGCTTGCCCGCAAACATCTTGAGTCTTGAGTTGTACAACCAAACCTTTTGACCCACTTCAAAGGTTTTCTTCCTCAACTTTGCATTGTGTACCTTCTTGAGCTTGTCTTTATAAGCCGACGCACACTCATATGCTTCATCTCTAAGTTCTTCGATTTCGCACAATTGCAACTTTCTCCTCTTTCCCGCTTCATTGTAATCTGCATTGACCGTGGTGATTGCCCAATATGCCCGATGCACTAACTCCATTGGCAAGTGACAACCCTTTCCACAAACCATCTGGTAAGGTGTTGTGCCAATCGGAGTCTTGTAGGCCGTTCGGTATGCCCACAGTGCATCGTCTAACTTGCTAGACCAATCCTTTCTATCCGTTCTCACCGTCTTCATAAGGATTTCTTTTATTTGATGGTTGGACACTTCGACTTGTCCACTCGTTTGCGGATGGTAAGGTGTGGCAATCTGGTGATTCACACTATATCTCTTCAATAATTTCCCAAAGTTAAAGTTCTTGAAATGCGAACCACCATCACTTATAATAACCCTCGGAATGCCAAAACGGGCGAAAATGTTGGATTGAACAAACTTACAAACAACCGAGTGATCATTGGTCCTTGTTGTAATGGCTTCAATCCACTTAGAGACGTAATCCACCGCCACCAAAATATATAGAAAACCATTCGAATTTGGGAAGGTGCCCATAAAGTCAATGCCCCAAACATCAAATATTTCTACAACTAAGATTGGTTGTAATGGCATCTCATCCCTCTTCTAAATGCTTCCCATCTTTTGACAATTCACACAGTTCCTTGCAAACTCACAAGCATCCTTGAAAATTGTGGGCCAATAAAATCCACATGAGAGAACCCGGTAACCCGTTTTGTGCCCGCTAAAGTGACCTCCACATGCGGATGAATGGGCATGAGTTAAAATTTCCAACACCTCCAGTTTCGGGCACACATCTCCGAATAACTTGATCCGGCCCGATCTTGAAAAGATCCGGTTCATCCCAAATATATTGCTTCACTTGGACCATAAATTGTTGTCTTCACTTCTTGGTCCAATGGTTTGGGATGGCACCCGTGGCTAGGTAATTTACGTAGTGAGCGTACCACGGTGCAACAAAAGTGGAAGCAGGTAGAAGTTGCTCGTCGGGAAACCTCTCTTTTATTTCACTCATATCATCAATTCCTTCCACCGGGATCCGAGACAAGTGATCCGCCACTACATTCTCACTTCCCTTTTTTGTCTCGGATCTCTAAATCGAACTCTTGTAGCAACAATACCCATCGAATCAAACGGGGCTTCGCGTCTTTTTCTCCATCAAGTATCGAACCGCACTATGATCCGAATATACCACAACTTTACTCCCCCAAATATACGAGCGAAACTTATCCAAAGCATACACCACCGCTAATAATTCCTTCGCGGTTGTGTTGTAATTCAGTTGCGCTTCGGATAAAGTCTTGCTTGCATAATAAATTACCACCGGCTTCCTATCAACTCGTTGACCCAAAACTGCACCAATTGTAGTGTCTCTTGCGTCACACATGATCTCGAATGGCTTTGACCAATCCGGCGGTTGTAAGATGGGAGCTTTGACCAAGGGTTCCTTCAAAACAGTAAAAGCTTGCATACACTCATTAGTAAAATCAAATGGGACATCTTTTAATAACAAGTTGCATAAAGGTTTGGTGATAACACTAAAACCTTTTATGAAACGTCTATAGAACCTCGCGTGTCCCAAAAATGATCTCACACCCTTAACATTTTTCGGAGGTGGCAAAGATGCTATTACCCATATTTTTGCCTTATCCACCTCCATTCCCCTTTCCGAAATCACATGACCTAGAACAATTCCCTCTTGCACCATAAAATGACTTTTCTCCCAACTAAGCACTAAATTTTTCTCAACACATCTTTTTAAAACTTTTTGTAGTTCGTTGAGACAAGATTCAAAACTAGTGCCAAAGATGGAAAAGTCATCCATAAACACTTCAAGCGACTCTCCAACCATGTCCGAGAAGATACTCATCATACATCGTTGGAAAGGTGTCGGTGCATTGCACAAGCCAAATTGCATTCGCTGAAAGGCAAAAGTGCCATATGGACAAGTGAAGGTGGTCTTGTGTTGGTCATCCGGGTGTATTGCTATTTGATTGTAACCCGAATACCCGTCCAAAAAACAATAATACTTTTGACCCGACAGTTTTTCAATGATTTGGTCAATAAAAGGTAACGGGAAATGGTCCTTAGAAGTGGCAGCATTCAATTTCCGGTAGTCAATGCATACACGCCACCCGGTAACCGATCGGGTGGCAATTTGTTCACCGTTTTCATCTTTGACTACTTGAATGCCGGCCTTCTTAGGCACAACTTGGGTGGGACTCACCCAAGCACTATCCGAAATCGGATAGATGATTCCCGCGTCCAACCATTTGATTACCTCTTTTTTTACTACCTCTCGTAGGTTCGGATTCAATCGCCTTCGAGCTTCTCATGTCGGCTTTGCATCATCGGTGGTAATAATCTTGTGCCTGATGATAGATGGACTAATTCCTTTGAGATCGGCAATTGTCCATCCAATAGCTCCCTTGTTTTCCTTCAAAACTTCCAATAAGGCTTGCTCTTGCGCCATCTCTAAATTAGAGGCAATAATGACCGGTAGAGTGTCATTATCCCCTAGAAAAGCGTACTTCAAGTGGCTTGGCAAGTCTTTGAATTCCAACTTCGGTGGTTCTTCTAATGATGGTTTTGTACCCGAATTTATCTCCACCGGTAAGCCTTCGAATTGGTGAGTCCATGGCGGTCGACCTTCCTTCAAAGCCATAGCATCCTGCTTTTCTTCTTCAACTCCTAGTGCACACGCATGTACCTGTTCAGAAAAATCACACAAACAAATATCTATGCCATCCTCTTCGTACTCGTGCGGGTTGCATCCATCGACTAAATCTGCCATGAAACACTCATCAACACCAACATCATTAGAATTGTTAGTAAAAACATTCAAGCGCATTTTTTGATTCCCAAAAGTCATATCGACTGTACCAAATCTACAATCGATCACAGCATGCGCGGTGCTCAAAAATGCCCGACCCAAAATAACATTTTGTTGTTGTTTTGGGTCCACGGATGAGTAGTCCAAGACTAAAAAGTCAACCGGGTAATAGAACTTGTTAGTGCATACATCTGTCGACTTCGTCTTGTATCGAGTCTTAGATTAGATATGTTAGATCAGGGCGCGTTGTACGAGAAAATGTCAAGTTTAGGATGTGTAAATGTTGATTTCGCTCGAAGAGGCTGATTTCACTCATAATGGCATTATGTCATTTCGGGCGAAATCACAAGTTAGTGATTTCGCCCGAAATGACACAATGTCATTAGGAGCGAAATCTCTTCACCTATATATAGGATGTTAGGAGCGAAATCAGTAGTATGGTCTTGTTTCCGGTACCGAACTGCTGCCGAAGTGCCGTTTGAATTGTAATAGCTGTGAAATCAATATACAAGGCAATATTTAGTGAAGCAAGCTGTTTTCCGTGTCCGTATCTTGTTTTCTGCACCTGAAACAGATTAGAACACCTATAATTGACTCGTTTGGGTCAGCACGCGATCCTACAAGTGGTATCATAGCTCAGGACGAGGAGTTCTTGCCAAAACAGGATCATTTTCTGTATTCTACACCTTCTTTCATCTGTTCAGGAAGATTTTACGGTTAAAATCGGACCATTTTTTCGCAGACTGTTTAAAATTGGACATAGACAAACCCTTGAAAGTTTCTCTGCAAAATTCGGATTAAAAATAGCAAAAATGGACTCCTGAAGTAATTTCACTCGAAATGTCATATTCTGATTTCGCTCGAAGGTGCCTATTTTCGCTCTAGATTACTGTCTGATTTCGCTCCAGATTGCATTATCCCGCCTGAAATTTTTGATTTCGCTCCAAAAAGTTGTGCCTGATTCCGCTCCTAGACACAAACTGATTCCGCTCCAGAGATGGTGATTTCGCTCCTGACATTGTTCTGATTTCGCTCCAGGCAAACAAAAATCAGATTTCGCTCTAAACAGAAAATTGTGATTTCGCTCCAACTTGCTATTTCATTCGAAAGTGTCTGTTATTGAAAAAACGTGTTATTAAATCATGGCTGAAGAATTCTACAATGCATTCGCGACGCCTGTTGCACCTGTGACTGCTGCTGAAACATTGTATAGTGAGAATGAGACGGGAACTCATCAGAAACCACCGAAACTCATGTACATTGAAGATTACCAAGGTTGGAAAAATCGATTCGAGAATTGGGTTCAAGCATACAAATTTGATGCATGGTGTTCGTTGTTGAAATATTATGAGAAACCAAAGAATGAACGGGGTATTGAAAAGGCTTTTAGTGATTACACTGAGAGTGACAAATTGCAGTTTACAAGTGAGAAAATGATGATAAGTATTCTGCAACAAGCGATTAAAGAAGATATTTTTATCTTTCTTCAACATAAAGGGACAGCTAGATCAATTTGGGAGGCTTTGATTCAGAAATTCAGAGGGAGTGCTGATATGATCAAAAATAAAAAGGCGTTATTGAAAAAATCATTCGATATGTTTACAGCTTTCGATCATGAAACTACAAAACAGACCATTGATAGATACTGTCATCTGGTTCTAGAAATGGGTAGGTTGGACATAAAGAAAGAAGACGATGAGTGGGTCGATAAACTAGCTGAGGCGTTACCACGGCATAAGTGGGGAACATATTTGATGGTTGTGAAACTCATGAGGAAGTCCGAGAGCATGAATTTGGCACAGTTCATTCAGAAGATTGAAGAACAGGAGCTGGATATTCAAAAGACAGCTATCATGACAAATCTAAATGCAAAACAGGATGTCAGTTTGTACTATCGAGGGAATAAGTTTGAGGCCACCCCCAGTCAAAGTCCAAAGACTAGTACTGCATTCAGTGCTGATGGTTCTGCAAGCCCAAATGCTAGCACTACAACTCAAAGTGGTGGATACACTTCATCATTCTCAAGTTTTGATCCCAACAGCAACACACCTAGCCCTCAGAAGCAAAATTCTACAAACCTGCAGTGCAATGTGACTTTAAACATCCAAAATGGTCAAAATCTTTCTCCTGAAGTGGCTAAGCAACACATGGCATCTCTTGTAGCCATGCTAGAGTCGTATGAAAGCTTGATTGCAGGAAGAATTGGTAATCCAATGCTTACAAAAGAAGATTACGACCAAATCGATGCAGAAGAGCTTGAGCTGATGGATGTGAAGTGGTGTTTGGCTAGTGCATGTAGGAGAGCTGAAAAGTTTCAACAAATTACCGGCAGAGACGAGTTTCGAGGAATGGCTACCTCTCCACTTGGTTTTGACAAGTCAAAGGTTACCTGTTTCCGATGTAAAGGAAAAGGTCATTTTAAACGGGAGTGTAAAAACCAAGAATCAACTGGGAGCCAAGATAAGAACAATTATTATCAGAAATCAATCTTTCATCAGATCGATCAACAACCTCAACAAAAAGAACAGAAAACTGCTCATGGGAAAATGATCGAATAAGCAAATAAGAAAGCTTATTTTGGAATAATAGACCAAGGTGATGAATTTGTTGCGGAGGGATTCAGCTGGGACAATTACATCCCGGGTGTGACTAGACCTGATGTGGCTCTTGTTACAAGAATTTTGGGTGACAATGAAGATTGTCAGAAAAGAATTCCGATTTTTCCAGATCTAGGAAGCGATGTTGATACTGATGATGAGGAAGAGTATCTTAATAAATGTAGAAAAAGCATTGATCCTGATAGTTTTAATTTTTTCTATGCAGATAAAGTTGAGATGCTGAACCAGAAGAAGATTGCCAGGTTGAAAAGAGAGCTAGAAGCAGCAAAGTTACTCACTGATGAAAAGGCAAAGACGAAAGATGGAGAAACAAAAGCTGAAGTAGTTATTGAGAAAGTGGTAGAGAAAATCGTCGAAGTTGAAAAACTTGTGGAAGTTGAGAAAGTTGTTGAAAAAATTGTAGAAATCGAAAAGATTGTTGAGGTCGAGAAAATTGTTGAAGTAGAAAAGATTGTCGAAGTTGAAAAAACAGTTGAAAAAATGGTTGAAGCCTTGTGAGCAAAGTTCAGAATCTTGCGAAGTTTTTGAAGAAAAAGACAAAAAGATTGCTGAATTGGAAAAGATTAAAGAAGATTTATTGTCTGATGTGAAGTATGTGAAAGAGTCCTATGATGTTCTAAACAGGACAGTTGATGGTCTGAAAAGGACAAATGCAGAAATCAAAAAAGCAAATGACAAAATGAGTGCAACTTTAATGACAAAGCAAAGTGTCATCAATGATTATATTGAAGACTGTGCTAATTTGAAGAAGAAGTTGGAACTTGAGAGAATTGAGAGTGAAAGGATTAACTGATTACTTTTGAGTTATACTACTTGTGATTATCTGATTGATCATGTTTATCCTACTGGTGCAGGTCTTGAAGCGTTCAAGAAGAAAGAAAAAGAAGAGGATGCTGGTAAGACACAGAGTGTCAAGTATAACAAGTGTCCGCCCCCAATCTTTGAAACTTATTCTCCCAAAAATCCAAACGAGGAACGAGTAGACAAGGCTCTAAACATCAAATTAAAGTCTGAAATCATTGATGAATTACCAGACAATATTGATGTCACATTCACAGCGTCTGACACTGATCATGAGTCTAAGTTAGTAAAGAAAGTTGTCGATCAGGTGTTGGATATGGATGAAGAGTCAAAATCAGAGTCTAAGTCAGATAGTTTGAGTTCGTCTGGGAAGAGTCCGAGTTCGCCGGTCAAGAGGGTTTACAATAAAGAATTTTTGTTATCAAAATCTAATTTGAATGACGGATCAGTCAAAGTAGCATATACGTTGAATGATTCAGACAAATTATATTCTGATGAGGAATTCCTAATAAGAAGTGTTAAAACTGAAATGATCAAAAAGGTTTTCAAATTAACAGAAATTAATATTTCTGAAATAATAGATTTAAAATAGTTTAACATAATCAAATCCACGTAAATACTTGAGTTCATATCAACAGTTATACTCGTAACGATGAAATCTATGTGTTCAAACCAAAGTTTAACGCAATTAACATAGCCTAACCCTCGAAAGGGTGGTAACATAGAATAAAAATCCTAACAATACCCATAATATTATGGGAGGGGCGTTTCTCAACCTACAGCGCTGCCATTGTTAGGGGAGGCTTGCAAAGTTAATGAACACGCAGTCATAAATGTTTAACATTAGCATAACATGAATAACATGATTCAAATAGATTCACAAGAAATGTGGATAGATAGTGCAAAAATGTTAACGTAGTGTTTTTGATATAGGAAATGCATACTGCACCCAAAAGTGTAAAATAGAAAATGGGTCATGTATACTCACCTTAGGTTGCGTTGCGTTTTTCTTAGAATAATTAAGAATCAAGAGATTTCCCAAGAGAACGTGCACAAGAGAATTACCCTATTAATTTTGAGGATTTGTTAATTATTGGGAATTTAGAGATTATTAAATAACAAGGCAAAAATAAAATTAACATTTCTAAATAATAATCATATGCCTCATATTTTATATTTAATAAAATATGTGATAACTTATTTTATAAATAAGTAAATGGAACGATACTGATTTTTATACATTATTGTAATAATATTACTGATTTTACCAAAATATTATAAATATTATTACTAAAATGTTGGATTATATAATAAATTCTGATTTTTAGACACTTAAAAAAATAATAATTCTGATATATATATTTAATAATTTTGTTTTAAAGTAATAAATCTGATAATTATAAAGTAATAATTCTAATTATTATATATATATAAACAATAATTCTGGTTATTATATATATATATATATATATATATATATATATATATATATATATATATATATATAAATGATAATTCTGAAAATAATAATTCTGATTTTAAATTGAATAATAAATCTGATAATATAAAAGTAATAATTCAGATTTTAAATAATAAATACTAATTCTGAAAATTTATAACTAAATTCTGATTTTATAAAAATTCTGATATAAACAATAATTCTGATTATAAATTCTGATTTAAAAATATAATTCCTGATTTAAATAAAATAATACTTCTGATTTTATAATATATATTCTAATTAAAACAATAATACTGATTATTAAAATAATAAATCTGAATAGTAAGAATAAAAATTCAGATTTTTTAAATAATAAATAATAATTCTGAAAATGGATAAAAATTCTGATTTAAAATAATAAAATGTAAATTCTGATTTTATCAATAAAACAGAATAATATTTCTGTTATAAAGTTAAATTTCAGATTTTAAAAAAAATATATTAATCTGTTAGAAATAATAATAATAATTATATAAATAATCTGTTTTAATAATAATAAATAATAAATATTATATAAATAAATCTGTTTATTAATAAAGAAATAATTTATTTGTTAAATATATCTGATTATATATAAATAAACAAAGTTTATATTAATAAGATTAATAATCTATTAATATTAACAGGTAATATAATAATAATGATAATAATAATAATAATAATAATAATAATAATAATAATAATAATAATAATAATAATAATAATAATAATAATAATAATAATAATAATAATAATAACAAACAGTAACATGTATATATATAAGAAATCGAACACTGTATATATATACATATGTAAAACGAAAAAGAAACGGGAAACGGAACGGTTACCGGCGGTTCGACGGCGGCGAGGTGGCGGTCGGAGATTCCGGCGAGTGAAGGCGGTGCTCCGGCGAAACGAAGATGATCGGATGCGATTCGTTTTCGGTTGGTTTCGGTTTGGTCTGATCGAATAAAAGGAAACGAATGCTGAAATGTGGTCGAACATATATAGGGTGAAGGGGTCGGTTACAGAGGTGAAGGGCCAGGTGATTTCCGGTAACCATCGAAGGGACGAAGAAGAAGAACAGTCACTGGGCGGTTTTATTTGATTTAAATTCGACATTTAATACGTTTTAAATAGCATATAGGGTCAAGACATAACACATGTTATGATGCAGCCCAGTTGGTTTGATGCGCGTGTTCGGGAACCAGTGGTCGCGGGTTCGAAACCCGGTTCACGCATATAAAACCCATTTTTTTTATATAACAGTTAGACTAACTGGGTTAGCCACTAACTGAGTTTTCTAACTCAGTTAGTGCTGCCCTTTAATAAAACTAACCTGGTTAGGCTTATTTAACCGGGTTTTCACTAACGGGGTTAGATAAATTAACAAAATACTTAAAAATCATTAAAAATTCAGTTTTTAATATATATTTATTTTAATTATTAATTTATTTATTTAAAATATTAATAAAATAATATAAAAATCATTTTAACCCAAATTTTGATATTTTTACCGAATTAACGCGTAAATTCCCAATTTTCGTACGGTTTAGGGTAATCTCTTGGCAACGATGAATTTAAGAGCTGAGATTAGGATTTCTTTCCACTGTTTTTACGTGCTTAACATAGTTTCAACATGTTTCAATTGTTTTATCGATTCATAGCATTCAAGCACAAATATGTATAAAATAATGCAATTTCATTATGATTTCAAGTCTCGAATACAATTTGGAAATAGAATTTAATACCACAAAGGTACAACTTACAAAAATAGAAAGTACAAGCAGACTTGCCAAAAATAGAAAGATTGAAAATACGAGATGTTACACCATAATGGTAACCTCAAAAAGAAAGGTCTTGGTTTTGATTCGTCAGAAAATTGTAAAAATCAGAAAACTTATAAACCAAAAACAAAATTTGTTTCAGGTGGAAGTTCAGAGGATGAGCAGAAGAAACCGTTCCGGAAGCAGTCGAATCAAGAGTTTCTTGCTGAAGTAAAGAAGAATGTGAGAAAGTCTGCTTCAAGAGTTGACAGAAAAACTTGTTTCAAATGTCAGGAAGTTGGACACATAGCTTGGAATTGCCCCAAGACCAACTACCAAAAACAGGGAGTTGCTTCTAACTCTATTTTGAGAAAAACTTGTGCTGATAAGAAAGAACAACTTGTAAAAATTGTTAAAAAATTTGAAAATTCTACTTCTAAGGAAGGAGAAAGTTCAAAAAGGTTTTACAAAAGAAGAGGTGATTTGAGTAAACAAAAATGGGTTGTAAAAGCTGAAAACAGTTCTGACAATGAATCTGATTCCATAAAATCAGAGGAATCATTGGTTGAGAAAAAGATTGTGAGTTCCGTTCCAGTGGTGAACGATGAGAATTTTCCTGCATTGTCAAAGGAAAATTTAATGAAAAAAGTGGGAAAAGTTGAAATCTCAAATCAATTTTTCGTTGATAAAGGAGAATTTGATGTTGAGAAGGCTTTCAACGGGAAAGTCAAACATATTTTTGGGAAGATGGTAGATAGGAAGGTAAAGGGTGCTAAAGAGTTTTATAAATCTAAATGTTGGTGGGACAGATGTGTTCCAAAGTCACCCAAGGCTAGTGAGGCTTGGGTGGACATTATGTTTGAGTAAAACACCTGACTTGCCGGAGCTCCCAAGTTGGTAATCGTGGAGCATGAATCCGCATCTTTGTTTGTATATGTTTGGTTGGTAATCCTGCAAGTGGCACAGTAGCTATTTCTGTCAATGTGATTACTCAAGGTCATTAATTTGAACTTGATATAATCCTCATACAAATGATTGAATAAACAAGATGATGAACCCTAACCCACAAGTGGTAAAAAGAAAACTTATTTTCCGAAAAAACCATTTGATTAAAACAAACTTAAGTGTTTTGAAATCAATGGGAAAATAGTTTGTTGAGAGGGGGAGTTCTGATTGTTTATGTCGAGTGAATGGTGATTTGAAGTGATTTGATATTTGTCAATTTACTTGTATAGTTTGTTTTCAAATTTCTTTAAATGTGTTTGTATTTTAGGGGGAGTAAAAATTTCACAGAAAATCTAAAAACATTAGAAAATTTGAAAAAGCCCAAAACATGATAAATTCAAAAAATCGAGTTTTGTTGTATAAAAGAGGAAATGATAGTACATCAGTGGACTATCACAGCACGCTAAAGATATGGAATGTTTAATGTGATAAACGATCTCACTAATGATGTGTCAGTAGGTTTTTGCACATTTAATAGATTGTGACGAGACATAAACCTAAATTTCAAACTTGCTTAATTCGTGGGTAACATCTCTCGGATATATGGGTAACCCCCGAAATCTTGTTTGAAAGGTCCCCTATTCTGAGATACTAGGTCTTTATGCTTAATGATATCTGGGGTATTATCCTGGGACTTCTGCTGTATGGAAATACTGACCTAGTCCCCGCATAATACTTTACGCAGATGCTTGAAAAAGCGCAGCCCTCAGCAAATTGATGTAACATTAAAATTGATAGTCATTGCTGTTGTAACAAAAGATCCTCTAAAGGGGACCCACCAAAAGTCGAAGCCGTCATCTCTCTGCGTATACGGAAGTATCGACCTGAGCTCTCACGGCCCTCGCATCTAACCCTTTACAGATATCATCTAGGTATATTCACCTGTAAGACTGAATATTGGGATCTGGATACGGGAGTATATTCAAGTGGTGGGACACGCGAATAAGTTTAAGTATCTAAAACATTAATCTCGTATCTCGGATCAATTGAACTTTGTGTGAAAATTTAAGTGGACCAGTATACTGACAATCTAAGTGAATTGTTTAAATCTTAAAATGTTTAAAGCTAAACGGTGTTGGTGATATGTCTCAGAAACTGATATAATCCTCTCTCATAAACTCACAAAAATATTGTTTGTAAATATTTTGTTTTACATTTCATGGTATTTCATTCAAAAAATCCAAAAAGATTTTCGACAACTGATGTTGAAGAGCTGATTTTCAAAATTCCGAGTGCTAAACATGACGAACAGGTTTGGGAGAGTTTGATTGAAATGTTTTTCCAGAGAAAAGAAATTTATTGTAAAAATGATTTTAAGAATAATCACAGTTTTTTCTGAGTGTATTTTGAAAGTAGGGGAGTCAGGGTTGGTGTATTCAATTTTAAATCTATTAATATCTTATTCTTATGAATCTTATGTTCTGGGTAGAGGATGTGCAGGATGACCTGAGCTGGATAAGAATCAGGTTTCGATGCCTGAGACTCTGATTGAGAGTAGAAAGCCAGGTTTTGATCCTGTTACCATAAAAGCCAGACTACTATCCCAGCATGTTTTGAGGGGGAGTCTGTTAGAGAAAGAATTTGAAGATGGAAGAGATAGATAGAGATTCTGGAAGCCCGAAGACTGATCAAGACTGTAGATGCGAAGACTCGACACGTCAGACTCGTCAACATCTGAGAGGGAGTCTGTTAGTGCATACATCTGTCGACTTCGTCTTGTATCGAGTCTTAGATTAGATATGTTAGATCAGGGCGCGTTGTACGAGAAAATGTCAAGTTTAGGATGTGTAAATGTTGATTTCGCTTGAAGAGGCTGATTTCGCTCATAATGACATTATGTCATTTGGGGCGAAATCACAAGTTAGTGATTTCGCCCGAAATGACACAATGTCATTAGGAGCGAAATCTCTTCACCTATATATAGGATGTTAGGAGCGAAATCAGTAGTATGGTCTTGTTTCCGGTACCGAACTGCTGCCGAAGTGCCGTTTGAATTGTAATAGCTGTGAAATCAATATACAAGGCAATATTTAGTGAAGTAAGCTGCTTTCCATGTTCGTTTCTTGTTTTCCGCACCTGAAACGGATTAGAACACCTCTGATTGACTCGTTTGGGTCAGCACGCGATCCTACAGAACTCATCAATTTTCACAATCACATTTTGAACCATCCCTCGGGGTAGCTTATGAGACAAATCGGCTAAAACAACTGTTGTCTCTACTCTTGCTAGCGGACCAAAGTCGTATTGGTCATATAAGCCCCCCGGTAAAATGCTTACCCCGGCTCCAAGATCAATTAGCGCCTTTGCCATTTGAAAATTACCAACTTGTATATTTATCAATGGCGTTAACATTTGATTCTTTAGGTTTAACCGGTGAGATCAGGTAGCGCCTTTTCCATTTGAAAATCACCCTCAACTTTTTCACTCTTTTCATTTTCACCCAACCCCGGTTTGTTAACATTTGATTCTTTAGGTTTAACCAGTGAGACTTCATCATCACTCTCATTACCCGTAACATCCTCAACTACCCCCTCAACCAATTCCGGTGAGAAATTGGCTTTAAACTCCTTGCCACTTCTCAATACACTAACATGACAATATTAACATTATTACCTCGTGACGAACCATGTGAAGGATTTACCTTAGTGTCGCTAGGAAGTTGACCCTTGTTCTTCTTCAACTCTGCCACGTCGGTCGCCAATTAACCCATTTGGGTTGTTAGTGATTGAATGCTCTTGTCACGAACCTCATCCTTTTGCATCCGGACTTCATCAAGTTGATTCCGCTTTTGCATATCTTGTTGCATAGCCCGAAGCATATCCATGACTTCATTCCCGCTTGATGAGCTTTGACCCGAACCATCTTGACCCGTTTGTTGAAATTGCCCTTGATAACCATAGTTGTTTCCACCCCGATAATTGCCTTGATTGTATTGTTGACGAGGTGCAAAGTTACCTTGAGCTCCTTAAAAATTTGGGTTAGCTTGGTTCGCCGCATTCCCATAACGGAAATTAGGATGATTTCGTAACCCGGGGTGTGTTGTGTTGGAGTTCATGTTGAAATTTCGACCACCCCCTCCTTGAATTGCATTGACTTCCTCTACTTGCTCATCAACCACCCCCACTACACAAACTTCCGCCGTATGGCCTATTTCATTGCAATTGGTGCACACGTTGTACACTTGGTTTGTGGTTTGAACATTGCCACTCTCTACTCCATGCACTTGTGGCCTTTGTGTCACATGCCTTGCTCGCCTTGAAGATTGAGCTTTCCTCTTCGAATTCACCGCCATTTGTTCTAAAAATGCCCAATCAACATGTTCACAATTCATACCGAATGTACCATTAGTGATCGAAATTAGATCCTGTGCATCCTCCGAACTCAACCCTTCATGAAACGCATTCAACAATTCCCAAAGTTGGATCCCGTGATGAGGGCAATTCCGTAACATCATATTAAACCTTTCGAATGCTTCATGAAACATCTCCCCCGATTGTTGTTGAAAACTTCTCAAACCTCTTCTAGCATCATTGGTCTTTTGAGAAGTGTAATATTCATCTAAGAATATTTGCTGCATCTCGGCCCGTGTAAAAATGGACGCGGAGGGTAAAGTGTGAAACCACCTCTTTGCTTTATCTTCTATGTGCCGCAGAAAACCGTTGACCTCCAATAGTGTTACAAATGGAGTCGTATGTCTCCAAATGAAAGTAGGGTTCTTCCGTTGCTAACCCCTTGAACTTTGGTAAACTTTGGAGAGTGATTGTTCTAACTTCAAAAGTTCTTCTATCCGCACGATGAGGAATCACTACCGGCGAAGGATTGTTAGTGATAATGGGCCGGAAGTGAGCTTCAATTCCCCGTACTACTTCCCGTTGATGTCTTTGAGGGGCACCTAATGGTGCTCTTGGTTGACCCATTTGCCCTTGCATAGGCCCTTGAGGAGCAAATGGTGGTTGATATTTATGTTGATGCATTGGTTGTTGTTGTTGAATAGGCCCTTGAAATTGAGGTTGCATGTTTTGAGCCGCACTTGTTGTAGCGGTGTAGGGCGTTGCAATTGTGGCCCTTGCGGTCTAATGTGTTGCACTCCAACCGGTAGTCTACCCATATTTTGAAATTATTGAATTGATTGACTTTGTTGACCCGCTCCCCCTTGTAGTCCCAAATATCCACCATCACCCCCATAGTAAAAAATTTCCTCTTCATATCCCCTAAAATCCTCTTCATACCCATCGTCGTATCCATCCCCTTGAATTCCCGAAGATTGCCCAAAGGGAAGAGGTGAATATTGAAAACCCGATTGGTTTTGTGGTCTAAAGGATGAAGTAGCATGCACAATAGTTGAATTTGGTGCGACTGTGAAGTTAGAGGATGATTGACCCCTAGTTGGGGGGAAGAAATGGGAAAATGGTGGGATTGTGGTAGAAGGGTTAAAAGTACTAGTGGGTTCAACCTGGGTAGTGATCGGTTGCATG
The DNA here is from genome assembly GCF_002127325.2 of Helianthus annuus. NCBI lineage: Eukaryota > Viridiplantae > Streptophyta > Magnoliopsida > Asterales > Asteraceae > Helianthus > Helianthus annuus. The sequence continues at coordinate 140,864,876 of NC_035442.2, forward strand.
GCATTGGTTGGTGTAACTTCGGTAATGGTATTAGGTATGGTGGTGTTTGGTGATGGTTGTGTGGAAGTAGGTATGAAAGATGAGGTCGTTTGACCAGTTGTGGGTGGTACTTGAGATTCTTGCATTTTGTTTCGTGGTGTGATGGGTGAAGTAGGTGAACCAACAATTCGGTTTTCTCGTAATAAAACTCTGTTTTGCCTCAATGTTCTCTCGATTTCCGGATCAAACGATAGTGGTGACGACTTGTGAGAGCCTCTAGTATGCATACACCTGAAAGTACCTGCACACTAAACACAACCAGCGTAAACCCGAAAATAACAAAAACAAAACTACTAAATAAACGCACATTGCGCACTACTCCCCGGCAACGGTGCCAAAATTTGACGTGTTTGTCGTGGTACACGCAAATTTAATCCAAATAACAACTATAGATAGTGGTAAATGGGTATCGAACTCAGGGAGTATGTGGAAAAATGCGTTGATTCTATAGCTTTGCGATTTAACTACAATTAACCTAATTTGCAGAAATTAAAGATCAATGATTTGGATTGTTTGTTTTAGAAAACTAAATTACTAACTACTTGCAAATATCACAATTGGTTGTCTAACAGATTAGGGGAAAATGACCATCTTAGGATTCAGTTTCTTTAAACACTTGTGCAAAATTCTAACTAGAAAGAGTTACATAGACATAACTCATGCATAAACAATTGTTGTGATAAAAGGGAACAAAGTACTCGGATTATATGAATGCGAGGTTGTTTCCCGATGATCATTCAATCAATATCCAACCCTAACCCTTCCCATGATATCTCGATTGCCGACGGCACCAAGAACGTACGAATTAGACTAGAATTGCAATACCAATAACAAGCTACAATCAATTACTCACACACCATGATAATCAAAGCAAACACAATGTTATCATTCTAGAAATTAAGAAACAAACACACAAGAGTTTAAGAGAAACCTTCACCTAAGATGGTCACCGAAAGTTTAGCCAGACATGGCTTGGTCAATCATCATAACTTCAATATCCAAGTTCATACGAATCGAAAATACAAACCGAATGTTTAGAAATTGTTTAGAACCAACCACAATCAATCAAAATCGCCCCCAAAGTGCAGAGAAACTGTCCAATCATCAGATAATACCAAAAGACACCACTAAAACTGTTTTAATGAGGCAGTTACGTTTTCCTCGCAGCCTCCACCGTAAATTACGGTACCACCGTAAATTACGGTGGACTTCAGATTGTTACGGTGCATCTTTCCTGAGTTACGGTGGAAAATTGGGCAAATTCAGGGTCCACCGTAAATTACGATACCACCGTAAATTACGGTGGCACCCTGATCTTCTTGTTTCTTTCCTTCTTTCCTTCCATGCATGCCCCGTTCCATTCCAAACCGTCCAAAGCAGCGTTTTATCCCTTTTTAGCTCCCGAACTGTACCTGAAAAATATGCAACTGTAGTTGTCTAATTCAAGATAATTACGCGATTAAGTGAAGGATAAATTCGTCTTTTAACATCATTAAGGGTTGTCCTATGGACCACTCGTCAATTACACCGAAAACCCCGTCCGAAGTTCGTTCTTTTCTCGGATTGGCGGGTTATTACAGTTGATTTATCGTTGGTTTCTCTAAAATCGCGGTCCCTCTCACCTCTCTTATGCATAAAGACAAGACTTTTTTTTGGGGAACCGAACAAGAGGAAGCCTTTCAAACTCTCAAGCGTATGCTTTGCGGCGCTTCCCGTACTCGCGCTACCCGATGGAAACGACGACTTTGTAGTCTACCGCGATGCCTCTAACCTAGGTCTTGGTTGTGTTCTTATGCAACAAGACAAGGTTATCGCGTATGCGTCTCGTCAACTCAAAGTCCACGTGAAGAACTACATAACCCATGATCTCGAACTAGGTACAGTTGTTTTTGCGTTAAAGATTTGGCGACACTACCTATATGGTACCAAGTGTACGGTCTTCACCGACCATAAGAGCCTGCAACACATCTTGAACCAGAAAGAGCTAAATCTGCGCCAATGCAGATGGGTTGAAGTTCTCAACGACTACGACTGTGAGATACACTACCACCCAGGCAAAGCAAATGTCATTGCCAATGCTCTCAGCCGACAAAGCTATTTACATAGTGTTCATAATGTTCATGCCCAACACGACCTCGAAGCTCTCATTCGCAACGCTCAACACGCCTGTTTTCTCGAGAACACTTTGAATGATGAACGAATTCTCGAAACCAAAAATCAATTAGTGAATAAACCGGATGGTATCTTTCACTATCTCGATTGCATTTGGTGGTATCTTTCACTATCTTTCACTTCGGGAGATATTGCTAACTGAAGCCCACAAATCACGATATTCCTTCATCACAGTGCCGACAAGATGTACCAGGACCTACGTGCCAGGTATTGGTGGCCTGGAATGAAGAAGGATATCACTCTCTATGTTTCGAAATGCCTAACTTGTTCCAAAGTTAAGGCTGAACATCAACGACCCTCTGGCTTATTCGTACAACCCGAGATCCCGATGTGGAAATGGGAGAGTATAGCTATGGACTTCATTACGAAACTCCCCCGCACGCCATCAGGTCACAATAACATTTGGGTTATCGTTGATCGTCTTACAAAATCTGCTCACTTCCTACCAATACGAGAAGACTATAAGCTTGAAAGATTAGCACAAATCTATACTAATGAAGTCATTTGTCTACATGAGACACCTCGTGACATCATCTCTGACCGTGATGGTCGATTTACCTCGCGCCTTTGGGAAACTTTTCAATCCGCTCTCAATACTACTCTTAATCTCGGAACCGCTTTCCATCCCCAGATTGACGGTCAGACTGAGCGCACGATTCATACCCTTGAAGACATGCTTCGTTCGTGCGTTATAGATTTTGGTGGTAATTGGGATTCGCATTTAACTTTAGTCGAATTATGGTACAACAACAGTTATCACTCTAGCATTCAATTAGCACTGTTTGAGGCATTATATGGAAGAAAATGTCGATCGCCCATTGTATGGCACGAGATCGGAGATGCGTAAATTACCGGTCCTGAGTTATTACAAGAAACGACTGACAAAATCCTCCAGATCCGAGACAATCTCTTGAAAGCTCGGAGTCGTCAAAAAAGTTACGCCGATAAACGCCGCAAGCCCCCTTGAGTTCGAAGTTGGCGATCACGTACTCCTAAAGGTTTCACCTTGGAAGGAGGTGATCCGATTCGGTAAGAAAGGAAAGCTCGCGCCTCGATATGTTGGACCCTTTAAGATTCTGGAATGAACTGGCAAAGTGGCCTACAGACTCGAATTACCGGAGGAACTCAGCAACGTACACCCGACTTTCCACGTTTCGAACCTCAAGAAGTGTCTAGCCGAAGAGAATTTGCATGTCCCTCTTGAGGATTTGCAAGTGAAAGAAACATTCCACTTCGCGGAGAAGCTAGTAGAGATCATGGACTGAGAGACCAAGAAACTCCGACGCTCACGCATTCCTATAATGAAGGTTCGCTGGGAAGGCAAACGCGGCGCCGAGTTCACTTAGGAACTCGAGAGTGATATGAAAGCTAAATATCCACATCTCTTCGTTACGCTTGCGCCTTAATTTCGGGACAAAATTTCCTAAAGTAGGGGAGGCTGTATATAACAACCCTCCTAAAATTTTCGACACCCCTAATATAATTAAAGTATCCCAATACGTCCTAAAATACAACCCGTATACGAAAACGAGCCCCGAATACCTTTATTTATATTAAAATTAAATAAAAACAATTTTTATCTGTTTCTGGCGGGCCACGAAGACCTCTCCTTGGTCTTACGCGGGCCGCGACAGCTAGTCACCAGGGCCGCACCCTGAGGTGCCACGTGGCATAACGCGTGTGGAAGCTATGGGTCGAGTCAGCCAAGGTCGGGCCTACCCTAGTTGGCCTCGTGGGCCACGAAGCCCCTTACTGATTCTTACGCGGGCCGCGACTGGGTAGTCGATCAGACCTATAAAAGGGGCCCTCAGCCTTCAGTTTTCGTCGTTCATTTTCTTGATCTCTCTCTCAATATTCTACATAGCTATTATAATTCCCGGGCATAATACCCCCTCGAATAACGAAGTTCTGCCTCGTTGTAAGTATCATAACCCCGATTACGTATTAGATACGCTGCCCGATTGATCCAGGGTTCCGTAACGGCTGTCGAGGTTCTGCCCGACGAAGTCGTTGGAATGTCGTCTCGGGGAGGGTATTACTAATGTAAATATTGGGTTATTATACTAACACATGTGCATTTGTGTATTTAATAGATAATCACCAGGAAACCCTAAAAGAAACTCTAAGACAGCAATGTGAGTAATCTCCTTTTTGCAAAGTGTTTTTACAAAACCTCACACAATTAATAATATATTAAACAGTTATTGAGTATTTGTATTCTACAATTATCATCGGTATGTTGGGGTTTTGTATACAAAATTTGTTACTACCTTGCGAGGAGTAACATGACCACAAGTCGGGTTGACAGTATCGTGGGTGGTAATTAAAGTAGACGGAAACAATTGTAATTGTGCGACCGCCCTCAATACTGTACAATGGTTTTACTAAACTTGATTAAACTGAAATTCACTCACCAATATTTCCCACTGACAAAATGTTTTTAAACGCGTTTCAGGTAACAAAATGTGAAAGCCAAATAGAAGCCAGCTGGATAGCACTGAAGGCTTGGAAAAGTGGCTATAAAGTTACCTAAAATAAAGAGATGTTTTATTAAATAAAATAGGGTTTATCCCTATGAAAATGTGTGTACTTAAAACTTGGGATTTTTTCCACGTGTTTAATATTATGAAAATGTGGTATTTTACTCTGATAACGTATTTCCTAACTACAGTCCTGATGTAATTTCCGCTGCCAAAATGATAAACACCAAATACCACTGAAACTGCCTGCGGCCACCCGTTCCCGGGTTGTTAGGGGACGGGAGTTGCGACAGAAGGTGGTAACAGAACTAAGCCACTGATTCAGCCACAAAAGTGTTCTGCTGACACCAAAAGTTATCCAAAGTGTTAGGAAATTTTCTACGGAAGTATGTGCATATTTGTATTTTATTGTTGTGTGTTATTTGACTATTTGTTAGTTTACAGTATGAGTGACCAAGGACCTTCCGACGCCTACCGTCAGTTGTCCAGCTCATCTAGGAGCGAAGGCACCTCTTCACAACCTGCCCTCTCAGGGTATTCAGCTGACACTGAAGATGGGATATTCGTGTTTAAGGCTCAGTCTGAAGAGCCATTCCCTCCTAAAAAGAGAGGATGGTTCTGTAGAGGAGCGCATGAACGTAGGAAAAGAATGAAAAAGTTACAACAACAGCGAGCCCTAGCAGCCGCTAAAAGAGAGACAGATACCCACACATAGGATATGCTTAATAGGAGTTTAGCCAATTTCCATATCCTAGCAACCACAGTTGCCGACCCTAACCTGGAGCAACTTATAGCACCCCAACCATTACCATTGTTTCCTACCCAGCCAATGGAAATACAAAATAACCCAGAAAACCGATTCCCAATGCCTGATTTCAACCCAGAAGAGATACCTAGGATACCAGCACCCAATCCCTTAGACCCAGACTACGACCCATGGTTAGACGAACATAGGGATTACCAGCAGCGCTACCCAATACCAGAAGATGAACCCCTGCCGAATCTAGCAACTTACTCAGGTTTGGACCCTCTAGATCCCTACTATGATAACGATGAATACATCAGGGAAATTTTAGAGAATCCATACCCGTACCAGGAACCCATGCCCCAGTTCCCAAACCCAGTCCCAGCACTTGCACCCCCAATGAGTGCAGAAAGTGTGCAAGAGCTCCGAACTTTCGGAGAGGAGATTTTAGAAAGTAGCGAGAGAATGAGGCAGGTTGGAGAGCGACTCGTCTGGAAGTATGACGAGCTCAATATGGAGTTCTAGATAAACCCATATCCGTGATGGTGGTAGTAGTAGTAGTAGTAGTAGTAATAATAATAATAATAATAATAATAATAATAATAATAATAATAATAATAATAATAATAATATATAATACGTGTGTATGTTTGAAAAAAAAAATTAGACAATAGCTATAGATGCCTACTAGTATTGTAATTTTAAATTTCAGTATCGGTTTGTATTAGATGCATATTATATATAAGAAAGAGTAAGTCGCAATGTTCGACGTTTTTTATCAACATGCGTGTTGTGTGATAGGTTGTATTAAATATTATCTTGTGATATTAATACGTGGTAAATGTTTAAAATTCAGATGGACCATGAAGTAAACCAGGAAAACCAGACCGATGAAAACCAGAATGACAATAACCTGAATAACGACAATCCGCACAATGATAACAATGGAAACCAAGTGGATAACAGTGTCATCCAACACCTAGTGGCACAAGGGATAATAGATGCAATGCCATATATTATCAAAACAGTTAGGGAAGCTGATAATAAAAGTAATAATGGCAGTAACCGACCAACTGAACCTGAACACAACGTAAACAATGGACCTGTACTTCAAGTGCCCATTCCCAAAAGAAGAAGAACCATATCTTATGGTTGTTCTTATAAAGAATTCTAGTCTTGTAAACTAATTGAATTCTTGGCAATGAAGGGGCCGTTGTGGCTCTACGCTGAATAGAAAAGAGTGAGGCTGTCTTAAAAATAAGCAAGTGTGCGGAAGAGGATAAGATAATGTTTGCTTCTAATCTGTTTAAGAACTCAGCCTTAGAATGGTGGAATACTATCCTCCAGTCTAGGGGAAGTGACATGGTTTACAATATGGAATGAGAGAAATTTAAGAATATGGTAGAAAGGAAATTCTGCCCTCCCAATGAAAAGGAACAGATAGCAAATAAGTTCCTAAACCTTAGGATGACTGGAGTGGATAGTAAGGGGTACACTACATTATTCTTTGAATATGCTTGAATAGTGCCAACCCTTGCATCACCAGAACCTGTATTAATCTCCCGTTACATCTGGGGATTAATCAGTGAGATTAGGCATGTAGTCAAGGCAGCTAGACCTCAAACTATAGAAGAAGCTGTAGAACTAGCAAATACCTTGACAAATGAATTAGTGCGTACACGAGAAGAAGACCAGAGGAGGAACCTAGCTCAAAGGCTGTAACACCTCGAAATTTTGTGTCCAATAATATGTTAACATGTGTCATTAGTTTACACGTGGCATTGATATTAAATAAAGGACTAATGTTGACAAACCTTGAAAGTATGTAAATTCGAGGGTTATAAATGTCAACAAAGGGTAAAATACTGAATAGTCGCCCTAAATAATGCTCATACCTTCAAACGAATAAATCATAGATCGTATGGAAGCGAAACGCGAAAGAAAGTGAGAGATTACAAGCTACAGGGGTTAACTGTGTCAACATGTTTAATTATACCTCTGAGTGACCCTTTAACGTTCCCAAAGCTTTGTAACAGTGTTATACACTCACTAAAATACAATATATAAGTTTCGCGAAGTTTCGTGATGAAACAGGAAAGTTACGATCGGATTCGTAGGAGAAGGGTTAAAAGCGTCAATAATATAAATTAAGGCCTTCTGGAATATAAATAAATTAACCAGGGGCTTAACGACACGGGTAAATAACGCGAGGTCCCTAATCGTAATTAATCGAGGGCCTTATCGCAAAGTTACCCCTTCAAACCCGAAATGCCAGGTAATTAATTACAAAGATTTTTAATCATGACATAAAGATTTGAAAAAGATTTAATTTTAACCCCTTACGGACCGTAAAGGGTATGCCTTACGGACCGTAAGGAGGGGGAATGATTCCTGAGATCCGCCTATGGCTTACGGACCGCAAGGCCAAAGCCATACGGTCCGTAAGCAGCGCCCAGCGACAGAAATGTGGCTGTTGGCTGTTTAATCGGCCAGACACGAATTTATCGGTTTTTCAGAGGTATGGTTGCCCCCTACTCGACCCATATCACTTAGGGGCACCTGCCCATCATCCATGATCACTTGTAGCATGTGTTGTGATGATCTAATGGCCTTGTAAACAATATAAATAGCCACACTTGGCTCACAAGTTCACCACACCTCAAACACATTCATCTGATCAATCCAAGAGCTCTCAAGCATTCCTCTGTATTCTTAAGTCTTCCCTCAAGCTTCTGTAAGTGATCTAACCCTTTGTGGTTTCACATTTCCTTAGTAAATAGCTAAAAACCAAACCGTCGTAAATACGGTTTGACTTTAAAATAAATCAGTGATGGTTCAGTCTTATGACGAATCAAAAGTGGTTATGAGTTGGTATTTATGTGGGTAATAAACCCCTAAAAGGGTTCCCTCTGATCACCACTCTAACTATGCCAAATGTCGAGTCAAACGTACACTTAAAAAGTCAACAGAAGGTCGTTTTGCCATTTTGTACATAATCCGTAATGCATATGCTATGGAACCTGTTTTGATAATCATAAAACATGATAATAAGTATATAAACTTGTTAGCGCTCGTTTGAATCGACCATTTGCTATATTGACCCGGTTCGGAGCCAAATGTCGCAAAAGTTTGACTTTTGCTTTGACTTCAGTTCTGACCCGTTTTAGTAAGGTATAGATATGCCTTAGGACTCTCTTAGGACCAGGTTACATGATGGTATAAACCTCTGTGATCGGTTCACGAGTTATCCGAGTCTTTTGCGCATTTCCGTTAATCGCCTAAAAGTTGACCGTAACGGCCTTTTAAAAATAAAACGAGTATTTCGGACATGTGAACGGACCATAACCTTGCTTACTAAATTATAAGCATGTCCTTAAAGTTTCACGTCAATCCGAGGTCTAGAATAAGAGTTATGCTAATTAGCGCAATTAAGATAAACTTTTGTAATAAACGGCGCAATTAGCATAACGCCTATCTAAACCAAGATTTCGTCACCAAAACTTTTACCCACTGTTATAAATTAATATTTTGGGAATTTTAAAGATTTTTTCAATAATTTTTACCTTGCTCATAACCTGCGGTTATGGCTACGGTTCGGTAAATACCGAATATGCCCTTTTCGGCCAAAACTTGAGTTCTACAAGGTCTTTTGACCCGATTCCAGTTGCTACTGATTTTAAATAATAAATAAAGTATTTTAGACTTTATAAACTGTTCGGGAAACTCAGATTTCCTGTAGAACTCGAAAAGCTCTTTAAAAGTCTTTAAAATGACCGGAAAACCCCTACGGGGCGTAATATTAACTTAAACTCGTTACGGGCATCACGGAAGGTATCCTACTGATACCACAACCTCTTTAAGGCATATTGACTTAGGAAATAAGCGTAAGACTCTCGTGGTTAACCGTTTCGCCTATTACGCGCACGGTTCGGCTTATGAAACTAGTTTTCATAAATTAGCCGATACGGGTCAAATTATATTATTTGAACCCCAAAAATCCAGAGTGTGAACATTGAACCCATGTAAAACAAGTCTCTGAACTTGTTGGGTCAGAATCACACTCCATTCTCGGTTTTCGCCTTTCGCGCGATTAAACCATATTTATATTCCGGAACCAACCGGTCTAGGCTACGGCCAATATAAAGACCCGTTAGGATTCTAAGAGGTTAATTAAAACCTTCGTTCCAGATTAGGAGCCCCAGTAAAAGCTATCGGTGATTTAATCAAATTAAGGAATAATACTTGCAAAGGTAAATACTTTGACTTATTTCCCCTATATGGGCTTGGGTTACGGTATATTAATACCGCTTGATTGAGCATTATATTTTCCATCGCTTAGGTGGTTAATTAAATAATATGATCGGCTCATTTAAACAGTTTTGTTTCTTAAAAGCCTTTGGGGGGTTTAATGACCGTTGTCCCGGATATCCTTGGCATCATTTTACGAAATGGCCACGACCATCGACATCCCGGTGTAGGCGTACACCCGGTATATATTGTCGACATTAAATTAAAAGACGTAGCCGTTGGTTTTTATCTACGGTTTTACGCAATGTGGTGTGTCTATAAATCTTTAACCCGGCACGACCCGGGGTACTGAACGCATAAAAGAACATGTAAAACGTTCACAAGATTATTATAATTTTCCCAAGTTATAAAAGAGTTTGTGCCTCGTGCATTCAAATCAATTTTAAATAAACATTTTCAAATGTGTCAGTTGAACGTATTTACCAGTGTAAACTGACGTATTTTCCCCAAAAAAGATTAAGTGCAGGTACTATACGAAATGGGCTGGTTTAGGCGTCCTAAGCATCGTACATAGTCTCGCAAACTCGATGCCACATCTGAATGAACAATATTTATTATTTTGATCCGCTGTGGATATATTCAACTTCTGTAATACATTTGATATTACAACCAGAGGTTGAAATTTATATATTTATCTTTAAAGCTTCCGCTGTGCATTTATATAATTGTGTGGTTTGACTATATTGTTGCCAACATCGTCACGGTAATTCCCCACCGGGCCCACCGGTGATACACGTGGAAATCGGGGTGTGACAGGTTGGTATCAGAGCCAACATTGAGTGAATTAAACACTATCCTATTGTGTTTAATCTCAATGACACAATTGCACATACTTGAGTCTAGACAAGAACTTAGGACAAATTCGAATTGTTATTCCGATTTTGTCTTTTCTTTTATTATTTGTATTTAAAGTTTTATAAAGCAGGAAAATGCCACCTGTTATATTCCGAGGAAGAGGAAGGGGAAGAAGAGGCAGAGGAGATATCGTGACACATCACGATCACGAAGCTGGACCGTCAGGTACAAGACCTCCTTCAATGACAAGGAGCGAAGAACCACAACCACGAAGAGATCTGTATGAACCTGCGAGGCATTCCACCTCGCACAGCTTGACGCCATCATACCGGCACTCCTTTGGGCCAAATTCAGAGAATGATCCCAACAACCCGCAACCTTCCTTCATACCTCTACAACGTTCGGTGTCGCACCGGAATTAGGACGACCCTACCCCGTACTTCATAGGTCAGTTTAATCCAGCTGACTACATACAGGAACCTTCGGGCTTTGTTCCACTAGGGCCACAAGATCACTTCTCCGAGGACCATATGGATGAAGATACTGACCCAACTGAACCTGCTCGTGGTACGCCCACGCATCCGATAGAAGTCTCTGATGGGTCATCCTTCCATGGCACACCCTATCAGGGACCAGACAGTTTCCAAGCGTTGTTTGACCGACATGAGTGGTACTACACACCACCTCAACAGACATCACAACAACCGCGACATCCGCAGGATCCCTCTGAGGATTCACGCTTTGTGGCAGTTACGCCACCACCTCCGCCACCGGCGCAACCAGTAATACCTGATCCGCCAAAGCGTAGGAGGACGAATGCGCGTATGTCCACACGAGGAGGAGGGGGTATCCACTTCAGCACCCCGCGACATTCAAGTAGTAGCCACTATCCGCCGCTACAAGAAGAAGGACCTTCAAGTCCTATACAGGAGGCGAACTCCGCACCAGTTGCACCAAATTTGCCACCATTTGGGTACGACCAACCCATACCTGCTTATACGGGTCCAACGGCTTACAACCCGTTCGAACCGTCTCATGCACATTACAACTACGGTTATGAGCGTGACCCATATGTGGTGTCGGCTAGACATAATGCACGCTACCCTGACGGAGCACATGGAAACATGGGACCACCGGACTACTCAACTCATGGCTATCCAATACCTCCCAGACCTCCAGTTCCGCAGCAAGCGCCACAACCACGTTTCTCTCCTCCTGAACAGGAAGAAATACTCCATCGACTAGATCGTGTGGAGAGAGAGTTCGAGGAAGAGAAGAAAAGCCACCGAGGATTTCTCAAAGGCTTGGCGAACTTACTAAAGGGCAAAAAGAAGAAACGTGACCACTAGCCCTTAATAGTTGTACTTAATGTAATTTCCACTTTGAAATAAGTCCCTGCGTGGACATTATCATATTTCAGTCCCTACATGGACTTATCTTTTAGTCCTTGCATGGACACCTATCTTATATTAGTCCCTGCGTGGACTTGTCACTTATTTTAAACCTCTATAGAGGTGTGTACTATTTAAAAGACCCGTTTAGGGCAATATGTAATTGTATTTGAGATTATGGAATGTATGTTATGAGTTCTGTTTTAATATGTATGAAATAAATCGAAACCATTCCTTTTAAATTGATCTACCTAAATAAAGAATCTTACGAGTGAAACCTAGCCTGGTGTCTTTTAAGATCCGGTCAAGATGGTAGGACTTAATTAAAGATTCAGATTCCCTGTTAACCGTTGCAAGCATGTTAACAATCATGGCAGATGTGATTCGTTAAAATCACGCACGTCATTCTTATACAATAATCCTTTAAGGATTTCAAAACCCAACTAAATGATTTATAAATCGTGGGTTAAATCACCAATGAAGGTGATCAAATTAATAAAGCATCCATTAGGGATATAGTGCCTACGGGCCAACCTTATTAAAACATCCATTTGTGATGTAGTGCCTACGGGCCAACCATATTAAAACATCCACTAGTGATGTAGTGCCTACGGGCCAAATCTTATTAAATCATCCATTAAGTGATGTAGTGCCTACGGGCCAATCTTATTAAAACGTCCATTAGTGATGTAGTGCCTACGGGCCAACCTTGATAAAACATCCATTTGTGGTGTATTGCCTATGGGCCATAATAATTATCTTATAAAGACGAAAGGCAGTGGTGGTCTATGACTCTCTGTCAGAAAGAGATAAAAGAACTACGGTTCAAATCTCTATGCCTTTGATTCTCTGAAATCTCGGCTAATGGTATAAAACATACTCGTGATTAGGCTTTATGCCGCCAATACTATTTATATAGCTGAAATAGGATATATTCAAATCCTAATATTTAATGAAGTAATAAGTTAACCAAATATGGTCTCTGTTACCATGGTTGACAAATTGTCATAAAAGACGATTATATAATAATCTCCTGAATAAAATTTTGTTATCTTCTGTAACAGATTCAAGTTACAATGGCGGATCCCAACGGAGAGAACAGCCATACAAATGAAGATGACTACGACAATGCGCCAGTGCATCTGACAGGCGCACAACTAAAGGCTCTGATTGACAATGCTGTTCAGGCAGCTATTGATCGTCAATATACTGAGTCCCAAGGCAGAACCGTATCAAAACCACCCTCCAAACCAAAGACACACTCCAAACCACCCTCCCAACCCAAGAAAGATGACGACAAACACTCGTCCACTGAGAATAGTATTCATCGTGAACGAGAGTACACTGATGCATCTGGTGCCAAGGGTTGCACCTACAAGTATTTTGTATCTTGTAAGCCCCGGGAATTCACAGGGGAAAAAGGTGCTGTTGATTGTATCACCTGGCTAGATGAGATGGACACTATTGTGGACATCAGTGGGTGTGCAGAGAAGGACGTGGTGAAGTTTGTGTCCCAGTCATTTAAGGGCGAGGCCCTGGCATGGTGGAGGGCGTTGGTGCAGGCATCAGGTAAGTCTGCTTTATACAAGATGACATGGGAGGAATTTATTGCTCTCATTAAGGAAAACTACTGCCCTCAGCATGAGGTTGAGAAGATCGAGGCTGACTTTGTGTCACTGGTGATGACGAACCTGGACTGCCAGGCTTATTTGACGAGCTTCAATACGATGTCTCGCCTGGTCCCATACCTTGTGACACCAGAACCCCGAAGAATCGCCCGTTTCATTGGGGGCTTGGAGCCCGCGATAAAGGCGAGTGTAAAGGCCTCCCGGCCGACGACCTTCAGGTCAGTTACTGACCTCTCCTTGTCTCTCACCTTAGACGCTGTCCGTCTGAGGACACTAAGGAGCAAGGAGGCTGAGAAGAGAAAACGTGAGGATGATACCTCACAAAAATCTGGAAAGAAGCACCGTGGAAACGGTGACGGCAAGAGAGGGGCTGAGACAAAGAAGGATGGGCAAGCTGGTGAAAGGCCCAACTGCAAAATCTGCAAGAAACCCCACTCCGGGAAGTGCAGATTTGCATCGAACTCACAGTCGCAATCAAAGACTCCTTCCTGTGGACTATGCAAGTCCAAGGATCATAAGACTGTGGAGTGCAAGAAAATCAAGGATGCAACCTGCTATGGTTGTAATGAATAGGGGCACATCAAGAGTAACTGCCCAAGTATGCCAAGAAGGCGGAAGAGACCAAGAAGTCAAATGCGAGAGTTTTTCGCATGGATGCAAAGGAAGCGGTTCAGAACGACAACGTGCTTACAGGTACCTTCCTCGTAAATAATATATTTGCAAGAGTACTATTCGATTCTGGCGCTGATAAATCCTTTGTTGACCAAAAATTTTGCCAACTACTAAATATGCCTATCAAAACCCTAGATGTGAAATACGAGGTAGAGTTAGCAGACGGCACGATAGAAACCGTCTCCACTGTTCTAGAAGGATGCGAAATGTCCATTAAGAACTATTCTTTTCCCCTATCTCTACTTCCCTTCAAACTAGCAGGTTTCGATATAGTCCTAGGCATGGACTGGTTATCTCATAATCTGGCCCAAATCATTTGCGGCAAAAGGCAGATAGTGCTAAAGACTCCGAGTGGTGAATCGCTTACCATTCGAGGAGATACGCAGTACGGATTACCCGAGGACGTATCTATGCTCAAAGCTTCAAGATGTTTGAACAGAGGCTGCGTAATTTACATGGCTCAGGTGTTAATAGAAGAACCTAAGCCAAAGATCGAGAATCTTCCTGTCATCTCTGAATATCCCGAGGTTTTTCCTGAAGAACTACCTGGTTTGCCGCCAGATAGACAAGTGGAGTTCAGAATAGATATAATTCCTGGAGCAGCTCCTATAGCGAGAGCACCTTACAGACTAGCTCCGACGGAAAATGAAAGAACTGAGGAACCAGTTGGATGAACTGCTGGCGAAAGGCTTTATCAGACCTAGTTCATCTCCCTGGGGAGCACCGGTTCTGTTTGTGAAGAAGAAGGACGGATCGATGCGGTTGTGCATCGACTATCGAGAGCTAAATAAAGTTACCATAAAGAATAGATATCCTTTACCGAGGATCGATAATCTATTCGATCAGCTGCAAGGAGCAAGCTATTTCTCGAAGATCGACTTGAGGTCGGGCTATCATCAGCTAAGGGTCAGAGATGAAGATGTACATAAGACAGCATTTAGGACTCGCTATGGTCATTACGAGTTCCTAGTGATGCCTTTTGGGCTCACAAATGCACCGGCTTCGTTCATGGATCTCATGAATCGCGTCTGCAAGCCATATTTGGACAAATTTATCATAGTCTTCATCGACGATATTCTTATATATTCCAAAAACCAAGCTGACCACGAGAAGCACCTCCGTTGCATTCTCGAATTACTACAGCGTGAGAAACTCTACGCCAAATTCTCGAAATGTGAATTCTGGCTACGAGAGGTTCAGTTTTTAGGTCACGTTGTAAGTGAGCATGGTATCCAAGTGGATCCCGCTAAGGTAGAGGCAGTCATGAACTGGCAAGAGCCGAAGACGCCTACCGAAATTCGTAGTTTCCTGGGGTTAGCAGGATACTACAGGAGGTTTATTGAGAATTTTTCGAGGATTGCTGCGCCCTTGACTTCCCTAACCAAGAAGAAAGAAAAGTTTATTTGGGGCCCAAAGCAGCAAGAGTCCTTCGAAATCCTGAAGCAAAAGCTGAGCAACGCACCTGTGTTGACCTTACCTGAGGAGACAGAAGAATTCGTAGTTTACTGCGATGCATCACACACAGGCATGGGGTGTGTGCTTATGCAGAAGGGCAAGGTTATTGCCTACGCTTCACGGCAATTAAAGGTGCACGAAAAGAATTACACCACCCACGACTTGGAGTTGGGTGTCGTTGTATTTGCACTGAAATTGTGGAGGCATTACCTTTATGGTATTAAATTTGTGATTTATTCTGATCACAAAAGCCTCCAGCACCTGTTCAATCAGAAAGAGTTGAACATGAGGCAGCGCCGTTGGATGGAGACCTTGAATGACTATGATTGCGAGATCAGGTACCATCCCGGCAAGGCGAATGTAGTCGCTGATGCCTTAAGCAGGAAAGAAAGGGTAAAACCTATTCGAATCAATGCCAAGAGCATTGAGGTCAAGAACAATTTAATTGAAAGAATTTTAGCTGCACAGCGAGAGGCTGTGCTGGAAGCTAATTATCCTAATGAAAAGTTAGGAGTAACTGAGGAGCAGTTAACTCTTAGCAAGGATGGAATCCTTAGACTGAACGGACGTATATGGGTTCCAATCTATGGAGGACTACGAGATGTTATCCTCCAGGAAGCCCATAGTTCCAAATACTCAGTCCATCCTGGTGCTGACAAGATGTATCAAGATTTAAAGGCAAACTATTGGTGGATAGGCTTGAAAAAGTCTGTGGCCGCCCATGTAGCAAAGTGCTTGACTTGTGCTCAAGTCAAAGCCGAGCACCAAAAGCCGTCTGGCTTGCTACAACAGCCCGAACTTCCCGAATGGAAGTGGGAATGCGTAACTATGGACTTCATAACCAAGTTACCCAAAACCAGGAAGGGAAACGATACAATATGGGTCATAGTCGATAGGCTGACTAAATCAGCTCATTTTCTACCCATTAAGGAGACATATAGCTCCGATATGTTAGCCCAACTTTATGTTGATAAGATTGTAGCCTTGCACGGCATACCTGTGTCTATTATCTCCGACAGGGATACCAGGTACACATCTCATTTCTGGAAGAGTTTCCAGCAATCTTTGGGCACGCGTTTAAATTTAAGTACGGCTTACCATCCACAGACGGACGGTCAAAGTGAGCGTACTATACAAACACTAGAAGACATGCTTCGTGCATGTGCAATCGATTTAGGCGGTAACTGGGATAAGAATTTACCCCTGATCGAATTCTCCTACAATAATAGCTACCACACCAGCATAAAGGCTGCGCCTTTCGAGGCATTATACGGTAGGAAATGTAGATCGCCTGTTTGTTGGGCGGAAGTAGAAGAGGTCCAATTATCGAGACCAGAGATAGTTTTCCAGACGACGGACAAAATTGTCCAGATCCGGGAACGTCTCAAGGCTGCCCGCGATAGGCAGAAGAGCTACGCTGATCCAAAGCGTAAGGATTTTCACTTCGAAGTGGGTGAAAAGGTGTTGCTTAAAGTATCACCCTGGAAGGGGGTGATGCGTTTCGGCAAGAAAGGCAAACTGAGTCCGAGATACATAGGACCTTTTGAGGTCATTGAACGTGTCGGATCAGTTGCCTATAAATTAAACTTGCCAGAAGAGCTCAATGGAATTCACAACGTGTTCCACATCTGCAATCTCAAGAAATGCTTCGCTGATGAATCATTGGTGATCCCACATACAGATGTGCATATAGATGAGGAGCTTAAAGTTTGTAGAAAAACCTTTGTCGATTGAAGATCGACAGGTGAAGAAGCTTCGAAGAAAGCACGTACCGATTGTAAAAGTCAAATGGGATGCTCGTAGAGGTCCCGAATATATGTGGGAAGTCGAAGACACAATGAAAGAAAAATACCCCTATTTATTTGAGTAAATCTCGGGTCGAGATTTATTTTAAGGGGGTGAGGATGTAACACCTCGAAATTTTGTGTCCAATAATATGTTAACACGTGTCATTAGTTTACACGTGGCATTGATATTAAATAAAGGACTAATATTGACAAACCTTGAAAGTATGTAAATTCGAGGGTTATAAATGTCAACAAAGGGTAAAATACTGTATAGTCGCCCTAAATAATGCTCATACCTTCAAACGAATAAATCATAGATCGTACGGAAGCGAAACGCGAAAGAAAGTGAGAGATTACAAGCTACAGGGGTTAACTGTGTCAACATGTTTAATTATACCTCTGAGTGACCTTTTAACGTTCCCAAAGCTTTGTAACAGTGTTATACACTCACTAAAATACAATATATAAGTTTCGCGAAGTTTCGTGATGAAACAGGAAAGTTACGATCGGATTCGTAGGAGAAGGGTTAAAAGCGTCAATAATATAAATTAAGGCCTTCTGGAATATAAATAAATTAACCAGGGGCTTAACGACACGGGTAAATAACGCGAGGTCCCTAATCGTGATTAATCGAGGGCCTTATCGCAAAGTTACCCCTTCAAACCCGAAAGGCCAGGTAATTAATTACAAAGATTTTTAATCATGACATAAAGATTTGAAAAAGATTTAATTTTAACCCCTTACGGACCGTAAAGGGTATGCCTTACGGACCGTAAGGAGGGGGAATGATTCCTGAGATCCGCCTATGGCTTACGGACCGCAAGGCCAAAGCCATACGGTCTGTAAGCAGCGCCCAGCGACAGAAATGTGGCTGTTGGCTGTTTAAGCGGCCAGACACGAATTTATGGGTTTTTCAGAGGTATGGTTGCCCCCTACTCGACCCATATCACTTAGGGGCACCTGCCCATCATCCATGATCACTTGTAGCATGTGTTGTGATGATCTAATGGCCTTGTAAACACTATAAATAGCCACACTTGGCTCATAAGTTCACCACACCTCAAACACATTCATCTGATCAATCCAAGAGCTCTCAAACATTCCTCTGTATTCTTAAGTCTTCCCTCAAGCTTCTGTAAGTGATCTAACCCTTTGTGGTTTCACACTTCCTTAGTAAATAGCTAAAAACCAAACCGTCGTAAATACGGTTTGACTTTAAAATAAATCAGTGATGGTTCAGTCTTATGACGAATCAAAAGTGGTTATGAGTTGGTATTTATGTGGGTAATAAACCCCTAAAAGGGTTCCCTCTGATCACCACTCTAACTATGCCAAATGTCGAGTCAAACGTGCACTTAAAAAGTCAATAGAAGGTCGTTTTGCCATTTTGTACATAATCCGTAATGCATATGCTATGGAACCTGTTTTGATAATCATAAAACATGATAATAAGTATATAAACTTGTTAGCGCTCGTTTGAATCGACCATTTGCTATATTGACCCGGTTCGGAGCCAAATGTCGCAAAAGTTTGACTTTTGCTTTGACTTCAGTTCTGACCCGTTTTAGTAAGGTATAGATATGCCTTAGGACTCTCTTAGGACCAGGTTACATGATGGTATAAACCTCTGTGATCGGTTCACGAGTTATCCGAGTCTTTTGCGCATTTCCGTTAATCGCCTAAAAGTTGACCGTAACGGCCTTTTAAAAATAAAACGAGTATTTCGGACACGTGAACGGACCATAACCTTGCTTACTAAATTATAAGCATGTCCTTAAAGTTTCACGTCAATCCGAGGTCTAGAATAAGAGTTATGCTAATTAGCGCAATTAAGATAAACTTTTGTAATAAACGGCGCAATTAGCATAACGCCTATCTAAACCAAGATTTCGTCACCAAAACTTTTACCCGCTGTTATAAATTAATATTTTGGGGATTTGAAAGATTTTCAATAATTTTTACCTTGCTCATAACCTGCGGTTATGGCTACGGTTCGGTAAATACCGAATATGCCCTTTTCGGCCAAAACTTGAGTTCTACAAGGTCTTTTGACCCGATTCCAGTTGCTACTGATTTTAAATAATAAATAAAGTATTTTAGACTTTATAAACTGTTCGGGAAACTCAGATTTCCTGTAGAACTCGAAAAGCTCTTTAAAAGTCTTTAAAATGACCGGAAAACCCCTACGGGGCGTAATATTAACTTAAACTCGTTACGGGCATCACGGAAGGTATCCTACTGATACCACAACCTCTTTAAGGCATACTGACTTAGGAAATAAGCGTAAGACTCTCGTGGTTAACCGTTTCGCCTATTACGCGCACGGTTCAGCTTATGAAACTAGTTTTCATAAATTAGCCGATACGGGTCAAATTATATTATTTGAACCCCAAAAATCCAGAGTGTGAACATTGAACCCATGTAAAACAAGTCTCTGAACTGGTTGGGTCAGAATCACACTCCATTCTCGGTTTTCGCCTTTCGCGCGATTAAACCATATTTATATTTCGGAACCAACCAGTCTAGGCTACGACCAATATAAAGACCCGTTAGGATTCTAAGAGGTTAATTAAAACCTTCGTTCCAGATTAGGAGCCCCAGTAAAAGCTATCGGTGATTTAATCAAATTAAGGAATAATACTTGCAAAGGTAAATACTTTGACTTATTTCCCCTATATGGGCTTGGGTTACGGTATATTAATACCGCTTGATTGAGCATTATATTTTTCCATCGCTTAGGTGGTTAATTAAATAATATGATCGGCTCATTTAAACAGTTTTGTTTCTTAAAAGCCTTTGGGGGGTTTAATGACCGTTGTCCCGGATATCCTTGGCATCATTTTACGAAATGGCCACGACCATCGACATCCCGGTGTAGGCGTACACCCGGTATATATTGTCGACATTAAATTAAAAGACGTAGCCGTTGGTTTTTATACTACGGTTTTACGCAATGTGGTGTGTCTATAAATCTTTAACCCGACACGACCCGGGGTACTGAACGCATAAAAGAACATGTAAAACGTTCACAAGATTATTATAATTTTCCCAAGTTATAAAAGAGTTTGTGCCTCGTGCATTCAAATCAATTTTAAATAAACATTTTCAAATGTGTCAGTTGAACGTATTTACCAGTGTAAACTGACGTATTTTCCCCAAAAAAGATTAAGTACAGGTACTATACGAAATGGGCTGGTTTAGGCGTCCTAAGCATCGTACATAGTCTCGCAAACTCGATGCCGCATCTGAATGAACAATATTTATTACTTTGATCCGCTGTGGATATATTCAACTTCTGTAATACATTTGATATTACAACCAGAGGTTGAAATTTATATATTTATCTTTAAAGCTTCCGCTGTGCATTTATATAATTGTGTGGTTTGACTATATTGTTGCCAACATCGTCACGGTAATTCCCCACCGGGCCCACCGGTGATACACGTGGAAATCGGGGTGTGACAAAGGCTTACCCAAGAATTTCATTACAGAAATTCCAACCATGGGAGAAATGTAGGTTCTACCTCTGCACCCTACTGTAAGGCTTGTAAGAAAAAGCATTCGGGAAAATGCTCCACTTACTGCAATTTCTACAAGATACCAGGGCACAAGGAAGAAGATTGCAGGAGAAAACCTAATAATGGGATGTGCTTCAACTGTGGAGAAAAAGTTCACATCAAGCCGAATTGTCCAAAACTAGTTCCAGCCATGGGCAATAAGACTACCAAAAATGCTAGAGCATTTGTTCTGACGGCAGATGAAGCCAAAATGATTCCGGACATGATAGCCGGTACGTTTTTAGTTAATGATGTTTTTGCTAAAGTATTATGTGACTCTAGTGTGAACCAAAGTTTTATTAATACTTCATTTTTCAAACTTCTCAATCAACCATTAACTAAACTTCCACAAGAATGTCTAGTAGAGACAGCAAATGGGGAAACCGTTAGGATTTCTGAAATCTTGTCGGGAGCCAGAATAGAATTTTTAAATCAAAAAGTTTATGGCAAACCTTTATCCAATGAATCTGGCAGGATTTGATGTTGTATTAGGAATGGATTGGTTAGTAACCAATAAAGCCAGTATATTATGTGATCAAAAGTCAATTCAAATAAATTCACCAAAGGGTGAAAAGATCACAATTAAAGGAGTAAGCCTTCTATAGATCCACAAAATTCATCTATGTGATGAAAACAACAAGTTATATAAGAAAAGGGTCATTAGTGTATTTGATTTCATAAATCACTAACACTAAAGGAAAGGAACTGAAAGATATTCCAGTAGTATCTCATTTTTCAGATGTATTTCCATAAGAATTACCAGGACTACCGCCAGACAGGGAAGTTGAACTCATAATTCACCTGCTACCAGGGACAACACCAATTGCCAAAGCACCTTACCGTTTGGCACCCGCAGAAATGCAGGAACTGAAGAAACAGTTAGACGAATTGTTGGAAAAAGGATTCATACAGCCAAGTTCCTCGCCATGGGGAGCACCAATCTTATTCGTTAAAAAGAAAGATGAGTCAATGCAAATGTGCATTGATTACCGTGAATTGAACAAAGTCACGATTAAGAATTGGTATCCATTACCAAGGATCGATGATTTGTTCAATCAATTGCAAGGAGCTCGATTTTTCTCAAAAATCAATTTACGATCAGGATATCATCAATTAAAGGTACAGGAAGAGGACATTCCTAAGACCGCGTTTAGAACAAGGTATGGCCATTATGAATTTACTGTCATGCCATTTGGTTTAACCAATGCCCCAGCTGCATTTATGGAGATGATGAACCGAATATGTAAGCCATATTTGGATAAATTCATAATTGTCTTTATAGATGATATTCTCATTTACTCTAAGAGTAAAGAGGAACATGCAAAGCATTTGCACGCACTTCTAAGTTTATTGGGAAAAGAAAAGCTTTATGCAAAGTTTTCAAAGTGCGAGTTTTAGTTAGAACAGGTACAGTTTCTTGGACATTTAGTCAATCATGAAGGAATTCATGTGGATCCCACCAAGATCGAGGCAATTACCAAATGGAAAACCCCTGAGTCACCAACCGAGGTTAGAAGTTTCTTAGGATTGGCCGGATATTATAGAAGATTTATTCAAGATTTTTCTAGAATAGCCATTCCCTTGACTAAGCTAACCTGTAAATCTGTTAAGTTTGAATGGAGACCAAAACAAGAAGAAGCCTTTAGAATTCTTAAGCAAAGACTAACCAATGCACCCATACTAGCGTTACCAGTAGGATCTGAAGACTTTGTAGTCTATTGTGACGCTTCTAAGTTAGGTTATGGATGGGTATTGATGCAACGTCAAAAAGTTATAGCTTATGCATCTAGAAAACTTAAGAATCATGAAGAGAACTATTCAACCCATGATCTAGAATTAGGAGCCATAATTTTTTCCCTTAAGATTTGGAGACATTACCTTTACGGTAGTAAGTTTACCATTTTCACTGATCATAAGAGTTTAAGGTATGTTTTTGGGCCAAAGGAGTTGAATATGAGACAAAGACGCTGGATGAAAATTCTTAGTGATTGTGATTGTAATATCCAGTATCATGCAGGAAAAGCTAATGTAGTGGCTGATGCTTTAAGTCGAAAGTATCATGAAAAGCCAAAAAGAATGCGTTCTCTTAAATTAAATCTGCAGATAGATTTAAATGAACAGATTAGAGAAGCACAAGAATCAGTAATCAAGGATGATACTGAAAAGTTAAAAGGAATGATTAAGGAATTAGAACAAGGAACAGATGGAATTTAGAGATTCCAAAAGAAAAGAATGTGGATACCTAAATTAGGAAACCTACGCCACCGTATATTAGAAGAAGCCCATAAGTCTAGGTATACGATGCATCCTGGAAGTGATAAGATGTATCAGGATTTAAGAAAGAATTTTTGGTGGATAGGAATGAAAAAGGATATAGCAACTTATGTTTCTAAATGTTTAACCTATTCACAAGTTAAAGCTGAACATCAGAAACCCTCAGGTTTATTGCAACAGTTAGAAATGCCAGTGTGGAAATGGTAATTGATAACAATGGATTTTGTTACCAAATTACCCAAAACAAGAAAAGGTAATGATACAATCTGGGTAATTGTAGACAGACTAACTAAGTCAGCTCATTTCCTACCAATAAAGGAAACTTTCAGTATGGAACAGTTAGCTAAGTTGTATGTAAATAAAATAGTTTCATTACATGGAATTCCTTTATCAATTGTTTCTGATAGGGATAGCCGTTTTACCTCTCATTTTTGGACAAGTTTCCAAAAAGCAATGGAAACCAAGTTAAATCTAAGCACAGCTTATCATCCTCAAACGGACGGACAAAGTGAAAGGACAATTCAGACAATGGAGGAGATGCTTAGAGCTTGTGTAATTAATTTCGGAGGTAATTGGGACGATCACTTACCATTAATCGAATTTTCTTATAATAATAGCTATCACACGAGTATCAATGCTGCACCATTCGAAGCACTGTACGGACGAAAGTGCCGAACCCCAGTCTGTTGGGCAGAAATTAGGGAAAAGCAACTATCTGGACCTGAGATAGTGCAAGAAATAACCGACAAGATTATTCAAGTCAAGGAACGACTGAAAGCAGCACGTGATCGACAAAAGAGTTATGCAGATAACAGACGCAAGCCGTTGGAATTTCAGGTAGGAGACAAAGTGGTATTGAAAGTCTCTCCTTGGAAAGGAGTGATAAGATTCATCAAAAGGGGAAAGCTAAGCCCCAGGTATGTTGGACCTTTTCAGATTTTAGAAGAATAGGACCTGTAGCCTACCAGCTACAACTGCCAGAAGAAATGGCAGGAATACATGATGTATTTCATGTATCTAATCTCCAAAAATGCTTAGCCGATGAATCACTTATGGTACCTCTTAAGGACATAGAGGTAAATGAACAACTTAAATTTGTAGAAAGACCTCTACAGATTGAAGACAGAAAGGTTTGAATCTCAAGCACAAGAGATTAGTTCTGGTCAAAATGAAATGGGACTCCAAAAGAGGACCAGAATACACATGGGAACTTGAATCAGAAATGCAAAGAAAATACCCGCACTTATTCTAGTAGACCTCGAGGACGAGCTCTAAAACAAGGTGGGGAGGATATAACAACCCTCCTAAAATTTTCGACACCCCTAATATAATTAAAGTATCCCAATACGTCCTAAAATACACCCCGTATACGAAAACGGGCCCCGAATACCTTTATTTATATTAAAACTAAATAAAAACAATTTTTATTTGTTTCTGGCGGGCCGCGAAGACCTCTCCATGGTCTTACGCGGGTCGCGACAGCTAGTCACCAGGGCCGCACCCTGAGGTGCCATGTGGCATAACGCGTGTGGAAGCTATGGGTCGAGTCAGCCAAGCTAGGGCCTACCCTAGTTGGCCTCGCGGGCCGCGAAGCCCCTTACTGATTCTTACGCGGGTCGCGACAGGGTGGTCGATCAGCCCTATAAAAGGGGCCCTCAGCCTTCAGTTTTCGTCGTTCATTTTCTCGATCTCTCTCTCAATATTCTACATAGCTATTATAATTCTCGGGCATAATACCCCCTCAAATAATGAAGTTCTGCCTCGTTGTAAGTATCATAACCCCGGTTACATATTAGATACGCTGCCCGATTGATCCAGGGTTCCGTAATGGCTGTCAAGGTTCTGCCCGACGTAGTCGTTGGAATACCGTCTCGGCCCTATGTATTTAATAGATAATCACCAGGAAACCCTAAGACAGCAATGTGAGTAATCTCCTTTTTGCAAAGTGTTTTACAAAACGTCACACAATTAATAATATATTAAACAGTTATTGAGTATTTGTATTCTACAATTATCGTCGGTATGTTGGGGTTTTGTATACAAATTTTGTTACTACCTTGCGAGGAGTAACATGACCACAAGTCGGGTTGACAGTACCGTGGGTGGTAATTAAAGTAGATGGAAACAAATATAATTGCGGGACCGCCCTCAATACTGTACAATGGTTTTACTAAACTTGATTAAACTGAGATTCACTCACCAGTCTTTCCCACTGACAAAATGTTTTTAAACGCATTTTAGGTAACAAAATGTGAAAGCCAAATAGAAGCCAGCTGGACACCACTGAAGGCTTGGAAAAGTGGCTATAAAGTTACATAAAATAAAGAGACATTTTATTAAATAAAATAGGGTTTATCCCTATGAAAATGTGTGTACTGAAAACTTGGGATTTTTCCCACGTGTTTAATATTATGAAAATGTGGTATTTTACTCTGATAACATATTTCCTATCTACGGTCCTGATGTAATTTCCGCTGTCAAAATGATAAACACCGAATACCACCAAAACTGGCCGCGGCCGCCCGTTCCCAGGTTGTTAGGGGACGGGAGTTGCGACAGAAGGTTGTATCAGAGCTAAGCCAGTGATTCAGCCACAGAAGTGTTTTGCTAACACCAAAAGTTATGCAAAGTGTTAGGAAATTTTCTACGGAACTATGTGCATATTTGTGTTTTATTGTAGTGTGTTATTTGACTATTTGTTAGCTTATAGTATGAGCGACCAAGGACCTTCCGACGCCTACCATCAGTTGTCCAGCTCACCTAGGAGCGAAGGCACCTCTTCACAGCCTGCCCTCTTAGGGTATTCAGCTGACAATGAAGATGGGATATTCGTGTTTAAGGCTCAGTCTGAAGAGCCATTCCCTCCTAAAAAGAGAGGATGGTTCAGGTTTGGTAGAATATGGACAAATTGGATTTGTGTTTAAGGCTCAGTCTAAAGAGTCATTTCCACACAACCTCTGTTTCCACACAAGCCATTCCCTATTTGTGCTCAACAGGTTTAGTAGAATCCTTTCACATCTGGGACAAATTGGAGGTTCAATCCAATGAAGCAACCCACACCTATCGCTCTACAATGTTTCAACTCACATATGACATTGTTTATTTCATAATAAAGTCGAAATCGATGATGAAGAAACAAAGCAAGACTTACACTACAGAGAAACCTTCTCCCTGGATTAGCTTCGGTCCAAGATGTTCGAATGCAAGTAGCAGCACCACATGAGCATACTGCATTGGAGCGAAGTGGCGGAGCTAGCCCAAATATTCAGGGGTATCTCATTTTTTTTAAGGATTAGAGGTATCCTTTGTGTAAAAAGATAAGAATTTTACACTACGTAGACGAAGTTGAAGGGTATTTTTACACTATGATTAGGGAGTTGAGGGGTAGCCCGGGCTACCCCTCCTTGTACATGGGTTCCGCCACTGTTGGAGCGACCAGTCATATTGCTAGTCCACGAGGAAGCGGCTGCCGTTTTAAGGGAATTTGAATTGAGGATGATGGTGGGTTCAAAGTTGCAGAACTTATAAAGAAGACGTCATATTTCGACTTGTACGTTCAGTCTCTAAGAGGCATTAAAGTCTTTTAACATAAATCCCAACGTTCAACTAACGGACGTTAGTGAGAGGGACCTGATTGCAAGCAATCGACAACCACAGGGACCGAAGTGTTGAATTTTTTCAAATATGAATTGAATGTGTAAATGAATGTAAACCATAAGGACGGAAATTATACTTTACTCTAATACTAATCATTTTATTTCTTTAAGATGTTCATATATGTACCACCTTACTCTACCGTAACATACCCTATATAAAATCATTAATAATTAACGACTCAATAGAAAAAACTATACATGGCTTCAACTTTTTCTAAGACAAACGAAACTTTTTCAAACCAAGCAAAACCATGGCATCAACCAAAACCTACAGAAGCCTAAACAGTAGGAAATAAGAAAAACAGGGGGGTGGGTGGGGGAAACGCACATCAAGATTACAAAATAATTAAAAACTAGTTTTTTTTGTCGTCGCGCATTGTGGCGAAACTGAGCAAATGATAATGTAAAACAAACGTGATTTGAAAATAAAATATGTTGTTTAGAAAGCTAAACCATTAGAACGGTTTAGTTTATCATCGTACTGTTTTATGCTACCAAATAAATACTTTATTATAAGTACAATTTCGTGTTTAACAAAACTTATAACGGAATGTCCGGGAAAAAGTTAAGCATAACTACGTACTTAAGTTTTTAGAAAAAGTTATAAACATAAATTATTAAAAAAGTATCAATTTAGTCGATATTATATGTTCTAAAAAAAGAAAAAAAATAATTGTTAAAAAAATGATATAGAAAATATATGGTTTTAAAAAAGAAAAAAAATAAAAAGTATGTTACTAAAAATAAAAAAAATAATAAAAAGCTATGTTTTATTATAAAACTAAATTTACTATTCATTGTCAATCACTAACAATATATATATATATATAATATCCAATATATATATAATATGTGTTTTTATTTTGATTCGTTAGGTATTTATTTTAGTTGGCCCGGAGTTTTTGGCTGCAACTATGTTGGACAGAGATATGCTTGCTGTGGCTGGAAATTGGTACCATGTCGTTTGGTTTTGCTTGGCAAGGTTAGACTTTCATAATAAGTTTGCTTGATTTACGGGATTAGATATTAGTGATTTGATTTTCAGATTTTAAATTTTAAATTTTGAAGTCAATCATTATTTTAAATTTAAATTTTGAAGTAAATCATTATTGTGTTTGATTTTAAATTTTCAATTTCGAAGTTAATTATTATTTTAAATTGAAATTTGAAAGTTTGCCATTAGTGTGTTTGATTTTAAATTTCGAAGTCAATCATTATTTTAATTTAAATTTGGAAGTAAATCATTAATGTGTTTCACCCCTTTAGTCCATTCCTTTTTTCAATTAATTTAATTCATCATTAATGTGACAGAATTGATGGAGTGCTCTAAGAAGGTGTCTTTGTTAATTAATTCTTCTCTTCGGCTTACAAGGGATAACGCTAAGGTAACTAACATCAAAATTCTATCTTTTTATTAATTGAATTCTCTTGCTTTATAATTTCTTTCAATGTATTATTTTGTGTTTTGACTTGGATATAAAACATAATGTGAAGGTATAATTAAATAGATAAATGATATTGGATGATTAGGATTACTTACTCGTTATTACTATCATTTTCTAATTACATTTCTTATTGAGATAGCTTGGTTTTGCAATTACAATCCTTTTTAGTTATATTTCTTATTCAGATACCTGGTGATGCAGCAGGGTCATGTTGCAACTACTCTTCAACAACCACCTATAAGGCCTATGTAAGTGTTGTGCATTGTGCTTAATTAATATGGTTGTTAATAGGTTTTTAATTTGATACATAATTTGAATTAGAATGGGCATGTGTATAGATTGAAATTAAGCTTATTTCACAATACTTTAAGTCTTTGTTAAAAGAGTTGTAATTTCTTTAATGTTGATTGTGATAATTGTGTATCATTCTTAAATTTAGGATTAAGTCATAAACTGTTCTGAGACAGAGGTGCTGCATGTTGTTAGATTAAAAAACTATGATGGATGAACAAGTATGCAGCTAGATACAAGATATGCTTTTAAGTTTTAACTCTGCATTTAAAATGAATTTATACAGATTTTTGAATGTTTTGGAACTACTTACTGCATTGAATTCAATAGCAAGTACTGGTGTACTGAAAATATTATAATAGTGATATGAAGTTTACAACAAGAAAAAGTCTATGAAACCGAATTAAAAATTTATAGTGGAGAAAACGGAAAGAGGATACTTTAGAGATTAAAAATGTTATTTTTATACTTTTATTTGTTGTAAATTAGATTTTCCTACCCGAAAAATTTCCGGGTTATAACCTAGTATATATATATAATAGCAAACAAAGTTCCAACAATCACACAAGTGAAAATAAATTAGCCATTAAAAACAGAACTAAGAAATAAAAATATCGTTCATTAATTAGACAAATAAAAAACTCATTTAACTCTTTAATTATCACTCGGCATCTATATTCATAATTTTCTCTTACTCTATCTTTATACTTACTAGGGAAAAGGCCCGTGCGATGCACGACATGCATAATAGCTATTGTTTGTTCGTGATAAGACGTTTGACAGTGCTTGACACACTAACCTGCGAGATGACTACTAACCTGAGCAGCGCGTTATTTAATTATATTAGTAAACAGAGTATTCCATGCGTAAGTATAACGATCCGACTTGAAACATCTATCGCCAGCTTGTCCTAAAAGTTTCTGTACAGGGGAAGAATATAATTTAACCTATGAACCGTTTACTCCGGGTGACCCGCTGGGTTGAGGTTGTTAAAAGTTTCTTTGTAGACGATGTTTATTTGTAGCAGAGCATTACGTCGGAGTCGACAATTTACACCATTCTGCTCGTTATCTGTTAGTGTTAGTTCATCAATCGTTTTATTCTACACTCTTCACTAACCTAAATTTGAAAAATAGTTACGACTTTTCGTGTCAAACTTCCCCTTTCAAATGTAGAAACTAATATAGTTGATGCTATAATTGTTCCATTTTCCAGTTCTTTTATATTGATAATCAAAACTACTACAAAAGTTGTACTCTTTTCTATCCCAAAACACATGTGCATGTTATTCAGATGTCTGAATAGAGATCCACACATACAAAAAGAAGGATCAAACAACAGCTTTCGTATATGTTTTAAGTTCTTGCAAGAACGGCTTGTTTTATATGTCCGGAAATGTGAAGGCCATCTTCGTGCATTGGTCTTGATCCTAACATGTGTCTCTAAAACATCAAAGCCGTTGTAAACAAACCAAACATCCAACAAACCGTGAGTACATCTATAAACAATAATAGTGAGTATATCTATGTACAAATCAAACATCCAACAAACCGTTGGTGAACCTTTTGATAGAAAGTTCATTTATTTTTATTTGTTAATACATATATAAAATAACTAATAGAGTAGGAGAACCGTTTAACTCGCTCTATCATAACACCTTCTTTAAGCTCTCCAACTCCTAAATAATCACACATTTAGATCGCTCATATTGCATTACTAATGTAGAATGTTTGTTTTTTCCAATTGAAGAAGTTTGCTAGACAAACTATTAATCCCTTTAATAGTTAATCCACATCTCGCAAGATTTTAGATTTATACACAAATCGTGTACCTTTCACGACACTGCTTACCAATACGACTGAGAAGAGACTGTGTTATGAGAGACCATTTTGTGGGCCCATCCATATGTTTTCACCAGCTCAAGGACTTTTTCATCCTCCTACAGCGATAATAATAATAATAATAATAATAATAATAATAATAATAATAATAATAATAATAATAATAATAATAATAATAATAATAATAATAAAAAGAGACCATAAAAGCTGTTTTGATCAAACGTGTCAAAGAGTAGGAGGGGATGTAGTGAAAACCTCATGAGTCTATGGACCTTTAATAAGTTCTGAATTAAGAACCTTTTTCCAACGATGCAGACATTGGACTTCAGATCTATCAGAAAAATACACAGCTGCAAACACCAACTTTTATAATTGATTTTAAAAAAACATTCATGTAAAGCCCATGAATTCCAATCCCATATAAAGCATAAGAAAACCAATAAGCCGGTGAGAGAAACAAAAAGAAATTACGTTGTATAAATATGTAGGGACCAAAGTCTCATATGGATCACTGAGAATAATCAGTCCATGAACATTAATTATTAGAAATTTCAATAGCAGTAACTATATGAAACCAAACCATTGAAATCATATGAACATTGAAATTTAAAATCAAAATGACTCAATAAGACGGGCACTATTGCCTTTTTTGTTAGACTTGAACCTGTGCCACTTTAATAAGAATAAAAACACGTGATACCACTAACCTAAGACGCCATCGGCTTTTTTAGTTATTTAATATACTTTAATGATTGGCATTTGTTTACTTATTGATATACACGGCTCCTTATAACTTATCATTTCTCTCATTATATATGTGAGAATGACATGTGAGACAGAACCTTTTATTTATGTGCGGGTATAACTGGACCGAACTTAACTATGGATTGGGAGTGGCTGGGGGATTTCTTGAAGGGAATAGTGAAGCCTGTGGCCGCCACCGCGGTGGTCAGAGCCAGCTCAACCATTTTGGTGGCCTAAGGCGAAGTAAAAGCTTGTGGCCTTTTTAGTCACATCGTCTACAGGGTACGTTTAGCCAATCCCGAATAAAAAAATTACTAAAAATGGAAAAAATTCGTACCAGCCATTCCTTGTGGCCTTGAAACTCCTCGGTTTTAAGGTTTTAACTAACTGTACGATAATTTATCAAAACTACTGTTTGTAGAGTAATTAGGAAAACAAACCTTGATGAAAAACACCGGCTGTGTGCTGGGAATTGCGTGTGGTTTCCCAAATAGAGTTCAAAGCAGGTTCGGTTTGAACAAGATCAGGAACATTGTTAGGCACAAAACGTATTTGATGTTGCCCATCTGCAAATACAAAAGCATAATAAGTTATAAAAGAACTGAGAATAAGTTATGATAAGAAATTGGCTCCTGAATAATTTGAATACCATAAAATGATGAAGATTGACTTCTTGAGTTAAAGTGGATAGTTTCTTTTTCTTTTTGTGGCTTTCGGCGACGGGCATTGTGGTCAGAAAGCCTCTGGCGACAGCTCCACTTCTTCCCATCAAATTCTGACAGCCCGTAAAATCTTTAACAGTCATTGGAAAGCACAGTTGTGTTGTTTTAGAACTGGTTGAAACGGGTCGGGTCAGGTTGACCAACAAACATTTGTACCCATTGTAACAAATATGAATACATTAATAAGCTACCTTTTACAAATAAACAATGTAGGACTTTAAACACTTTTAAATTACACTTTAGCTAACTTTTAATAACCAATTCGCTTTTATCTTAAATTATTTGATTTGACCCATTATATATGAATACAAAAACATAGTTGTTAGTGGGGGTTTTCAGTAAAATGTAGCCTCTGTTACCAACATGAGTCTGCATACGGTTACTTCTTGAGTTAAAGTGGATAGTTTCTTTTTCTTTTTGTGGCTTTCGGCGACGGGCATTGTGGTCAGAAAGCCTCTGGCGACAGCTCCACTTCTTCCCATCAAATTCTGACAGCCCGTAAAATCTTTAACAGTCATTGGAAAGCACAATTGTGTTGTTTTAGAACTGGTTGAAACGGGTCGGGTCAGGTTGACCGACAAACATTTGTACCCATTGTAACAAATATGAATACATTAATAAGCTACCTTTTACAAATAAACAATGTAGGACTTTAAACACTTTTAAATTACACTTTAGCTAACTTTTAATAACCAATTCGCTTTTATCTTAAATTATTTGATTTGACCCGTTACATATGAATACAAAAACATAGTTGTTAGTGGGGGTTTTCAGTAAAATGTAGCCTCTGTTACCAGCATGAGTCTGCATACGGTTCGACCATAACACATGGATGCAATATAAAGGTTCTTTGACCATTTTTCATGCAGAATGAACATACAAACAAAATTCTTCATAAAAAAAGTAAAAAAAAAAAAATCCCAGCAATTATGGGTTTTACTATTACGGTTCTACCTTCACGTGGGTACTCGGGAAGGCGGATGTTCTCATGGTTTCTTGTGTCTCGTCCATTATTTTACACCTCGGGATACTCAAAATGAACGCTTGCAACTAAAAAAAGAGGTAGGTTAAATAGGAAACGGGTCAAAATTTTTCCAACGTGCACCTTCAATTATTTAATTTAAAAATTAGATGATTATAGAAGTTAAATACCTTTTGTAATTGTATTTTACGCTAATCATCTACATAAAAGATTAAAATGTTGGGATAAGAAAGTGTTTCGGGTCAACCATTCCCTTCTCAATCCACACCATAAGCCAAGAAAATCTCAACCATCAAAATATGATCCAAGGGCTAAAAAGTGGTTCCTAATTATGCAATGGTTATCATTTAACCTTATTCCATGAGACTTGGGGTAAGATGCAGGAAGATTTTTTTGAGTTTTAAACCATCTCTAACTAAGTTCATTATTTAATCATTATTGTTGCAATTATTAGGTATTATAGATAATACCATATGAAATTACCTTTTAGTAATTTTCGTTTCAAATTGGTTAGCATCTTTTGAGTTTTAAAACCATTACCTTTTAGTAATTGTCGTTTCAAATTGATTAGCATCTTTAAAGTTTTAAAACCATTTATAGTTATAATTAAATTCATAATAACGTTGATTAAGTTTGTTTATATTTTGATTATTATTATTATTATTATTATTATTATTATTATTATTATTATTATTATTATTATTATTATTATTATTATTATTATTATTATTATTATTATTATTATTATTATTTCATATGATGTTCATCAACTATGTGATAAAATTGCAAAAAGGTTGTAACCTTATTTGTATGATGTTTAGCACAAATTATCTTGATTTACTTATTTTATTTTTGTTATCAACGTTTCCTATAATTCTCATTTCAAGAGTTATATTAATTTTAAATTTGGGATCCACCATATATACACACACATATGCCGTTAGTAATTTATAAGTAAAGCACATATTCGTTTACAACCCAATATTTTGATGTACCCTTATTATTTAGTTTAATTATAAAATTCAATCAACTCATCGGTTACGGAAAAGTTGAAACGGAAAAGCAATGTAAATATGAGGAAGGTGATGATGTTTAATTAAGTCAAATGATTTAATTCTTTATCAAGTATTTAACAATACTTAATTTATAAAGTTATCAATTTAATTGTATTTATCAATTTATACTCATGTAGAAAGACTAATTTGTCCCTTTACTAACTTCATTGAGTTGTTGTACTATAAACATAAAATGTTGCAATTATTTAAATTTGGTTGGAACCCTTGTGAAATGTTTTATATGATTGTATAGATAAACGCAATCAATTTAAATCTCTTGTGCGTGTTGAAAACATCGGAGCCCTTAAAGTTTGCTGCCCAATCCTGTCAAACAATACATCCTCAAATATTTCCTAGTATCAATTAAATCACACAAAAGCATCATATGTTAAAAAAAATATTCAATTAGAAATTAAAAAAGGAAATACCAATAGGCCAAATAAAGACTTATCTCCAAATGGATAACTTTTCTCGTACCCACCCCTTTACACCTCCATATACATGAAGCTGCAAAAAGGAAAAATACTATAAATTTATGAACAATTAAACAATACATTGGTAAATGGTTCCAGATAATATAGTGATGCGAGGGTACCTTGCTGAAGTATGAAGTGTCTCTCCACCAAGATAAATCAATTTCATATCAACTTATCTCTTTCTTTTCGGTTCTAAGTCGCACAATAGCAGACGAAGGAGTTGATGTTGAATGAAATGGTGAATTTATAGTAATGATGGGAGATTCCTTAATCGATCAAATTTATTACATATTGATTGAAATCGGACCTTTGGAGTGCTTTTGTGGTTTATTCCAGTAGGTTTCTTTTATTAATTGCATTTCAAGTTTTCAATTTCTTTTATGTACCGAACTTATTATTTCATTATTATAATTAATTGTGATTATATTCTCATTTAATTATTTGTTTAATATTATTTCATTTTTATTTTTAATATTAAAGTGTATTTAATTCATGATGGTGTTAGAAAAACAAATTCACCCCCAAAATGTAATTAATATATGCATTTGTATGTTGTATACTAAGCATTTCTTCTTGTACCTCTTAATTTTTAAGAAGTCATTGAGGAAATGCTTTATAATATAGTATTGGTGCATTTAAAACAACCATAAATTTTGATTTTAAAATAGAACATGTTGAATGAAATGGTGAATTTATAGTAATGATGGGAGATTCCTTAATCGATCAAATTTATTACATATTGATTGAAATCGGACCTTTGGAGTGCTTTTGTGGTTTATTCCAGTAGGTTTCTTTTATTAATTGCATTTCAAGTTTTCAATTTCTTTTATGTACCGAACTTATTATTTCATTATTATAATTAATTGTGATTATATTCTCATTTAATTATTTGTTTAATATTATTTCATTTTTATTTTTAATATTAAAGTGTATTTAATTCATGATGGTGTTAGAAAAACAAATTCACCCCCAAAATGTAATTAATATATGCATTTGTATGTTGTATACTAAGCATTTCTTCTTGTACCTCTTAATTTTTAAGAAGTCATTGAGGAAATGCTTTATAATATAGTATTGGTGCATTTAAAACAACCATAAATTTTGATTTTAAAATAGAACATATAACTAAACTTTTAAATATATATAGAATATAGATATTAAAAAGCACATCTTTTTTCTCTTATTTTCAATTAAATAATATATTTGTATATGTATATTATTATCTTTTCTCTCGCTTTTACTAACAATAAGGGTTGTAAATGAGCTGAACGTTCAGCGAACAGTTCATGAACCGTTTGGCGCGAAGTTCGTTTGTTTAATAAGTGAACAAATGTAAACAAGAATTTTTGTTCGATTAGTTAAATGAACGAACATGAGCAAGGTCTCGTCGTTTGATTGTTTTCATGAACATTCTCTAAGGTGTTTGTGAGCGTTCGATGACGTGTCTGTGAAAGTTCGTTCATGTTCCCTTGTTTATGTTGATCATGAAATCTTTTTATACTTTTATTTTATCTAAACTTTTTATATTCTTTTTTTTATTTTATTACCAAAACAATTAAAACTAAGGAACCATATTCCCACCGTATTAACACACCGTTCCCCCTTACTTCCTCAATATTCACATCAAGGAACACTATCGACCTTCATTCCACAATTATGGCTTCAAGTTCCGGTGCTATTCCCTTCGCCATGTACGTCTAACCTCCATCGCTTTCGCCAATTTTATTTGTGTTCGTTTGTGTTTGTGAACCGTTCGTGAAAATGTTTATTTCTTTAAGAACATGAACACAAGATCTTGTTCGATAAGTGTTTATGAACCGTTCGCAAACGCATTTATTTCCTTAATGAACGAACACGAACAAGGCCTTGTTCGTATTCTTTCAGTTTGTTTACAACCCTAATCACAATCACTCATCTACATTCTTCTTTCATTCTTCAAGCCCCTAACTGTGTCTTTTTCATTTTCATCTCCACCATTGATTTGCAAATCTTGTTGCTTTATGGTCGGTTTCAAGATTTCATGGGAATCGTTGTCAGTTTTTTATGGGGGTCATTTGGGATTAAACTACATGCATACTGACCAAAAAAATCATTGGATGCGGCCAACCCTCATCCAACACACCTAGGTCTGTCCTTGAATATCGACATTCTAGTGGTCTAATGGTATTTTGTTTGTCCTTTAAAAAATATATATGTTTAAATTCTTACAAGTGTAAGTTTAGGTGGTATTGATATTTAAAAAAATAATAAAAAATGTACCACACAGAGTGCATATTAGTTGTATTCATTTATTGTGATGGACACAACAGATATGCAAAAAGGTGAAATGGAAATCATACCGGTTGAAATCTATTAAAAATTTCTTCAGATTTCAATGAACCAAAAGTAGAAATTAAACATTCACTATTCCAACTATTTAGTTATGAAAAACATTAATGCCACACGTACACTTTCCAGTATAAGTCCTCAACTTTTGAGAAAATGGACCGTTATTGACTAAAGATTTGTATACTAAGGGTACCCGGTGTGGTTCGGTGAACCCTTCGGGGTCTTCACTTCACCAATCGGTGAACCACCCCAACCATAATTTCGGTGTTCGGTGACTTGGGAGAATCGGTGTATACTCACCGATTGATTGAGTGGATTGATTGAGTGGATTGTTTGAGGAATATGACCGTGATTGAGAACTAGTCGTTATAAAAAAAATACAACTTTTCCTTATAAAAACAATCCCATTCAACATCATTTTTCACCATTTTCTTCTCCATCCAACGATTTTCTAAAAAAAACTCACTTCTTCTATTTTTCCAATGAATGATATACCACCGCTATTCATTCCAATTGATATTAGTGAAGATGATAGTTCTTACTCGAGCGATAGTAGTTTAATTTTTTTCCAAAATCTTATTAACGAAGCCGCTGAACTCGAAGACACGGGCACTTCTAGAAAAAGGAAATTTGTCCGTCGAGATCGAGTGAAATGTCACGAAAACCTTATGAGAGATTATTTTGTCGAGGATCCTGTATTCAACGAAGAGGTTTTTCGTCATAGGTTTCGTATGTCGAAAAGGTTGTTTTTAAAAATTTTGAGTGACGTGCAAGCGAATAACTCGTGGTTTCAAGACACCGTGGATGCGAGTTTGAAGAAGAGTTTTACACTGATGCAAAATGTTACGCGGCGATTAAGCAACTTGCAACCAGTAACCCTCCAGATGAGTACGACGAGTATTTAAATATGTCCGAAAGGACTTCCCGAGAAAGTCTAGAAAATTTTGGCGAAACGATATGTAATTTATACGCTTCCGAGTTTTTGCGTAGACCTACTAGCCATGACGTTGCACTCTTGTACCAATCTCATGAGGAGAAACATCACCTTCCTGGGATGTTGGGTAGTCTTGATTGTACACATTTTGTTTGGAGAATGTGTCCAACGGAGTTGCGGGGTCAATATATGAGGGGGATCACAGTCACCCGACAGTTATGCTCGAAGCGGTGGCCTCTCAAGATTTGTGGATTTGGAATGCTTTTTGTGGTCCACCAGGTTCACAAAAAGACATCAACGTGCTCCAACAATCTCTGTTATTTCTTACTGAACGAAATGGAACTGCAAAAAAATGCCCATTTTACGTGAACAACCACTTGTACAAGCGTGGATACTATCTTACAGATGGAATCTACCCTACTTGGTCCGTGTTTGTGAAATCATTTCCGTATCCTCACATTGTGAAAGAAAAGAACTTCAAGAGGCAACACGAGACGGCAATAAAAGACGTGGAGCGGGCTTTTGGTGTTTTAAAGGCAAAATGGCATATACTTCATCGACCAATGCGTGCTATGAGTGTTAAAAAAATTAGGAGTGTCGTATATGCGTGCATTATTATGCATAATATGATTCTAAAAGACGACGGAAACACGATTGCACCGGTACATATTCGGGACCCTCCAGTCGAGCCCGTTTTCGAAGACACTGTTTATAACGAGCTCATTGATGAAGATACGCATTATAGACTAAAATATGATCTTGTGGAGTATCTTGGAGAACAAGATTTACCCCACCTTTTGGCGGATTCCGATGACGAATAGTTAAATTAGGTTTTTTTTTTAAATTTATTTTTATATTTTAATGTCATGTTGATTATTTTAATTTTATGTAATGTGTTTTTTAATTAAAAGTACCTTTATTTACATTAAAATATGTTTTATTTATTTACGAATAATTTCTAGAAATAAAAAATATATAACTCAAACACCCTAGAGTGATTGAACCATACCCTCTGATTGAGTGTAAAATGGGGAGTAGAATGGGGAGTTGACATGTCATGCTATTATTGGGTAGGGAATAACTCAAACACCCTAGAGTGATTGAACCATACCCTCCACCATAATGAGGCTTTCTTTCTTATTCTTTTAATTTAGGAATAATGTATTTTAATAATCTTAACTATTGTTCATTGGTCGGCAACGGTCCCAACATCAAAAATTCTCACTGGCGGTCCCATCTTTTCACATATTGGCTTTCAATGGACCCTGACTAACAGAACGCTAACGTCGTTAGTCTCTGGTCGCTGAAAAAACGTTTTTGGCCAAAAAAACTCCATTTTGACCGGAAAACTCAACATTTTCATCTCAACACTTTTTGTAACCTTATTACACACCTTTAGGAACCTTTTCTAGTAAAAAGCCCCAATAACTAATGTCGTCGGAAAGCCTCCTTTTTCGCTGGAGAACTTCTTTTTGGCCGATAACTCAACTTTTTAGCTGGAAAACTCAAAGTTTTCTTCCCAAACCTGTTTGTAACCATAGATCGGACATTTAGGAACCTTTTACCGACCAAAAATGTTTTCCCAGAGAACCGGAAAGTAACGGCGTTAAGGTTCTGCTAGTCAGGGTCCATTGAAGGCCAATATGTGAAAAGATGGGACTGCCAGTGGGAATTTTTAAAATTGGGACCGTTGCCGGCCAACGGACAATAGTTATGATTATTAAAATCCATTATTCCTTTAAATTACCCCAAACTGAACACGAATGCCAAAACGCTTCTATAAACAGTGGATTTGTCTTCAACAAGGAATTATGAATCCCTTATCCTTTAGCATCACACTATAACATTCAATTGTAGGGTCGTTCTTAAGAACTCGGGTCCATCATGTGCCCGTACGAGTTGAAAAAATAGGCCCTAGAGGGCCTTGAATTTTCATTCTTTTTTAAAATTTCTAATTGGGTTTAAATGTTTAGCTATTTAAAACATAATATTTCGGGAGCCTTACAAAAATCAACCGACAAAAATAAAAATAAGCACATCGTAACAACATATTTCGGAGTGTTGAAAACACTATATTTTAACTGGAGGGTCCTAATATATATTTGTTTATATCTATCTTTCTATCTATATGTATAAGTAATTTTTTCATAATTCTCTTACTATATATATATATATATATATATATAGTCTTAGAATCCTGTAAAAATGACATTTTTCATGAGAAGTGTGAGAAGACATATAAATTCATATGTAGACATCATGTTTTGGACCAGGGCATACTGTTTTGAGTTGTTTTGGCAAGAAACACACTAAACATAATGATTTAAGACACATTGCAATGAATTGTAGGCTTAAAACTTAAAATAACATGCCAAGAACGTTAAGTAGTGTGTTTTAAGTGTTAAGTAGTATGTTTTAAATTTCACGCCCATAATACGTTGCATTGTGTTTTAAATTGTTATGTTTGGTGTTTTTCTTGCTAGAACAACCCAAAACATTAAGCCTAAGTTCAAAACATGATTCTTACATGTCAATTTCTAGGTCTTCTCACACTTCTCACAAAAAAGGTCTTTTTACAGGAACCTCACCATATGTATGTATGTATATATATAGGGAGGGGCTCATGCGAGAACCACCCTTATTGTGAGAACCTTGAGAACCAATGTGAACACAACCTAAAATAGCTAAAAAAACCTAAAAAAAACCTACAAAAACCTAACCCCCACCCCCCCCCCCAAAAAAAAAAACTAAACCCCCCCACCCCCACCCCCCACCCCCAACAAAAAAGACCTAACCCCCTCCCCCCCCCCCCCCCCGAAAACCTAACCCCCCCCCCAAGCTAAATGCTAAAAAAAACCTAAAAAAGAACCTAACCCCACCCCCCCCCAAAAAAAACCTAAACCCCCCTCCCCCCCCCCCCCCCGAAAACCTAAACCCCCCCCCCCCAAGCTAAAATGCTAAAAACTAAACCCCCAAAAAACCTAAAAAATCTAAAAAAAATCTAAAAAAATCTAAAAAAATCTAAAAAATTTTTTTGAATTTTTTTAATATTTTTTATGTTAAAATCGCTACTTTTAGAAGCCAAAAAATTTTTTTTTTGGCTTCGAAAAGTAGCGATTTTTTTATAAAAATATTAAAAAATTCAAAAAAAAAATTTTTGTGTGATGTTTAGCTATTTTTAGGCATTTTTGGTGTGTTCACATTGGTTCTCGCGGTTCTCACAATAAGAGGTGGTTCTCGCATGATCTTCTCCCTATATATATATATATATATAGGGTCAGGATTTAGAGAGAACGGTGAGAACGATTTTGGAGTTGACATGTGGCATTGATGCTAAATTACACTAAAGGGTAATATTGTCAAAAAAACTCACACACATGAACTGAGTGTTCAAATAAAACGCCATAAAAACACCAAATTCAGAAAAAAAAAATGCCATGAAAATACACAGTTAAAACGCCATAAAACACTCAGTTCAGAAAAACGCCATGAAAATAACTAGTCTAAAACGCCATAAAACACCCAGTTCAGAAAAACGCCATAAAACCCATTTCATTTTTTTCGAAAAGTATATCAGTAGTATACTCATTGGAAAGATAAAAAACACTGAGTTTTAGGGTGTAATTTTTTTAGAAAGATAATCATGTATAAAAAAAGTTATTATCGTTTAAATATGATGGGGAAAATGGCATGTGATTAGCATGTGCACCCTTGTTTCGATCTTCCAATTTTACCCCTCCTGGTATTTATAAGGTTCCCATTATTTACAAAAATGCCACCGCATCATCTTAGCCACAAATCACAAAGATCCTATGGATGAAAATCTTTCCCACTATTCTCACACTTCAAATCTCTCTCATGATCCTGTTCCTATATATATATATATATATATATATATTCTCACACTTCAAATCTCTCTCATGATCCTGTTCCTATATATATATATATATATATATAGGGCTAGGATCATTTCGGAACCATAAATATTTACAGAACTCGCAGAACTCCCAATAAACAATCTTTTTATTTATATATTTTTATGTTTAGGATAATTTTATCATTTATTATCTGTTTTTTTATGATTACATACATGTTAAGAGTAATTTTATCATTTTTATATGTAATTTTATAATTAC
Source organism: Helianthus annuus (assembly GCF_002127325.2). NCBI lineage: Eukaryota > Viridiplantae > Streptophyta > Magnoliopsida > Asterales > Asteraceae > Helianthus > Helianthus annuus. Next base: position 140,906,789 of record NC_035442.2, read on the forward strand.
ACATATGTAAACTAGTTTTTATACATATATGTAATTAGTTATGACACATAAATATAATCTTGACAATTAAACATATGAAAACTACTTTTAACATGTATGTAATCAAAGAAATACATATAATAGATGATAAAAAGATCCTAAATACAAAAACTTATATATAAAATGATTGTTTATTAGGAGTTCTGAAAGTTCTGTAGTTATTTAGAGTTCTGAAATGAACTCAACCCTCTATATATATATATATATATATATATATATATATATATATATATATATATATATATATATATATATATATATATATATAGGGGAAGGTTCAAATGAAAACTACTAGTTATTATAAAAACTCGAAAACTAATTAAAAAAGCCAAAAAAAACATACCAATTTTTTTTTTCATACCAATTTTCGACATTTTTTATATATAAAAACAATTTTTTTTTGAAGTGCACATGTGTAATACTACACATGTGTATGTGTACTACACATGTGTAATAACATTTGTACTACAAAAAAAATTAAAATTTTTTTATATAAAAAACCTGCGATTTTTATAAAAAAAATTGAAAAAAAAATTATGTGTTTTTTAGGCTTTTTTAGTTAGTTTTCGAGTTTTCACAATAAAAATGGTTTTTGGAGGATTCAAGTGAGAAGAAATTTTTTTGTAAGAAGAAAAAAGAAGAATTTTCAACCAATAAATATGTTTCATTTTACTTTATTTAATATTTGTATTTAATTCTAATATAAGGGTATATTTGTAAACTTACATAGATTATAAATTTCTAATCTTCCTCTTTAATAATTAACTACATTAAATTTATAACTTATTTTCAAAATATATATTTTTTCAAAAAAAATTAATTTAGAGTGTAGGACAAATTACTAGGTGTACGATAAATTACGAGTTGTCTAGGATAAATTTAAATATGTATAGAATAAATTTCGAAATTTGTAGGATAACTTTTTATGTGTGTAGGCAAAAAACATTAGTGTAGAGAATGATAGTCTTTATGAGTAATTAATTACTTCAGAGAAAAATGCTCGGATAGTCCCTGTGATTTTGCGTTTTTCACCTTTAGTCCCTAATTTTCTAAAATTACATCTATAGTCCCCAACTTTTTAATTTTTGTTCCCGAATAGTCCCTGGGTCTAACTTCAGTTTGTTTTCTCTGTTAACGCACCCCACGTGCTTACCACGTGAGGGTATTTTCGTTCGATTGTTTATGCCTAACATATAAAAGTATGCCTGCACCCCTACTCCCTCATTGTCACTTGTTTTCCCTCCCCCCAACGGCGATTCCAGATCATCTTCTTCCCCTCAATTCTTCACAATATAAACCCTAAATCTGATCGATCATCAGAATCTTTTAACTAATGTGAGTTTTATGTATGTACAGATGGCTATGAGAACTTATTCAGCATAAAACTTCTTTATGGTGGTGTGTTTACTCCATCACCAGGAAGAAAATACACCCTTGGGAAAGCTACTTATGTTGACTACTGCAACATTGATGAATTTTCAGTGCATGAAATCGACTGGATGGTGAGAGATCTTGAACTATATGTTCCTGAGGTTAAGTTGTATTACCATTTTAAGATTCCTGAATTAGATTTAGACATTGGATTATGCCCTAATTTAGGGATTGATGATGATGTTAGGCTTTTGGGCAAATATGTTGCAAATAACAAAGTGAGTAAGGTCTTTATAGAACATGGTGAAACTAAGGTTAAAAATTACTTTATTCCTACACAATCGTCTAAGGTGGTTATTGAAGAATTAGAAAATGAAGGGGGTGTTGTTAATACTATTCAAAGGTCAAGAAGAAAGAAACTGAGGGTATCCAAAAATCTACAACTTCAAAGGAAAGATGTAAATAATGAAGGTGTAGAGGGTAATGTAGATGGTTTAGAGGCTGCTGATAAGGTAACTAATGAAGTTGTAAATGATGAAGTTGAAGAGGTTAACAAATGTGGTGTAGAGGCTGTTAATGTAACCAATGAAGTTGTAGAGGGTAATGCAGGTAGTGTAGAGGATGTTAATGTAACTAATGAAGTTGTAGAGGTTAATGTAGGTGGTATAGAGGCTAATGTAGGTGGTGAAGGGGCTAATGTAGATGGTAATGAGGCTACTGTTAAGGTTGCATCATTCACTAATGTAGGATCGGTTTTTGACTCCATAACGATTGCGAACCGACTCGTGTAATGTGCGGAATCCGTACACGATCGTGACCGAACACAGACGACGTAATATAATCTGTTATTCTATTGAATGATGTGAAAATGTACAGCACCTGAATCACATACACAGTACTTTCTCTCTCTAGCCTCTAGCTCTCCAAGTCTCCAAAATGGCAAAAGTCCTAAACTCTAACACTAACTCCTCTATTTATAGGCCAAGGGGCTTAATGAAAGATCTCATTAATTACATAAATGTCACCTTGCCTTTTACTCTAAATATAACACTAAAAGGCTTGTTTTCTTCAGAAACTGCTACGAACTGGATTGACGGAGGCGATAGACATAAATGCACTAACAGACTCCCCCTTGGATATTGTTGCAGTCAATCTCGTAGCATCTTGTCTTTTTCTCTCTCTCTGAGTCTTCTTGAAGCTTTATCATCTTCAGCAACATAGACTCCATCTTTCTCGAACAGAATCCCCGTGGATCTGTCTTCAGCTTCAGCTTCTCCCCTTTCAGTAGACTCTTTCTTCAGGCTCCCCCTTTCGTCAAGCTTCCGTGCTTTTGGGATCGACACCTGGCTTTCCGGATACAAGCTCCTTCAGGATAGTTACCTGGCTCCTTGAATGTACGATCCCCCTTGCATTGAGCTCGTCTTCAGACTCCCCCTTAGACTCGGCTATCGGGATCGTAGTCTGGTATAGTATTTGCAAATCTCAAACATTTATAAGTGAAAACATTTTGAACATCCAGGATTGAAAAACATGGCTCTCTCAGCATAAGCTAAAATATTTCAAATATGCCACAGTGAAAACTTTTTCGATTGTCCAGGAATCATGACCTGGCCCTTAAAAACTTTTTAATCAAGATCCTGGTTCTAAGATATAATAATATGAATATAAAGATATAATAATATGAATATATCCAGGATTACTTGATTCTTTCCCCCTATCAACGATCTTCAAAGATTTGGCAGTATTAAGAATCCAAAATCGAAACCTAGCTTTTACAACTGATTTTAACAGATTGAGCATCTAAAACCTTCACGATTTATCATCCAAGTCCAAATTAATGGCCTTGGAGATGAACTTGTTTCTTTTCAGAAACACGATCAGCATACTTAGATTTTGAAACTCAGCATTCAGACATCGGTTGTCGAAAATAAAGTGGAATCAAAATCTTTTTGTATTTTTCTGAAAAATAAAGCAGTAAAGAAATAGTTACAGATATATTTACAGACAATATTTTGTTTGAGTTCGTGTCAGATGATCATATCAGTTTATGACAAAATCACTAGCACCGTTGAGCTTTAAACACATTAAGTTCTAAACAATTCACTTAGATTGTCAGTATACTGATCCACTTAAATTTTAACACAAAGTTCAATTGATTCGAGATACGAGTTTAGTGTTTTAAGGACTTAACTTATTTGCGTGTCCCACCTCAGAATATACTCCCGTATCAAAATTCCCTAGATTCAGTTTTACAGGTGAGTATACGAATTTGATATCCATATTCTTGGTTAGTGCGAGACCTTGAGAGCTCAGGTATGAACTTCCGTTTAGTCAAAGAGATAAAGGCTCGACTTTAGGTGTGTTCCCTTTAGGGAATCTTTTCTTCAACTGCAATTGATTCATATCTTTCGATATTTTTCAATTTTTGTGCAGAGGGTAAGCTTTAAAAGCGCGTAAAGTATTATACGAGGTCTAGGCCATTGCTTCCGCAATATTAGAAGACCTGGTATAATACCCCAGATATCAAACAGTATAAAGACCTAGTATCTCAGAATCAGGCAATCTCTCAAACAAGATTTCGGGGGTTACCCATATATCCGAGAGATGTTCCCCACGAGATAAGTAAGTATGATATTTAGGTTTATATCTCGAAAACAATCTACTAAGCGTGTAAAAACCTATTGGCATATCATCAGTGAGCCTGTTTATCACATTTGACTTTCCATTTCTTTAGCGTACTGTGATTGTCTACTGATGTACTATCATTTCCTCTTTTTACACAAAACTCATTTTTTAATTTTATCATGTTTTTGGCTTTTTCAAATTTTCTAATGTTTTTGTATTTTCTGAAATTTTTACTCCCCCTAAAATTCAAAACATTTAAAGAAAATTTGACAACCTGATACTGACAACTTTGTCTCGCCCTCCATTTTCTGCATCTCATGCTCTGTTTTATAGAAAATATAATGTACCCCCATGATTTACAACACATTGATATTTTACAGTTTGAAAACCGTTTTTCAATCTTGTGAAATTAATGATGTTTGTTCAGCCGTGAGGGTTTCGGCGTATTCAATCAACATATTTTTGGATTTTTGAATTTTTGACAAAATTTAAAAACAAACTTATTTTTGATTTTTCAAATTTTCAATTTTTAGGGTTTTTGAAATATTGGTTTATTTATGTACAAAAACAAAAAAACTCCCTGTTCAACAGTCGCAGGGAGCAGCAGCCTTCTCTTCTCATGCCAGGCTGCTCCGACACTCCTCTTGTTGACATTCAGATTTCTTCGGAAGCACCTGCACATTCAAACTATTTAATTACTTGAACAGGTTAGCCCAGGTCTATTTGACCTTAGGCATTTCAACGCAATATGATTCATTTAACTTCGGAAAGATATCATTGTTTTAAACAAATAACTTTTCATCTTTAACTTCATTAGTTTTCTGTTCAGAAACAGGTTGTGTCTTAACCACCCAACCTTGTCCTTTTGAAGCACTTCTCTTGTAAAATCGTGATTCATTTTGAGTGTTTTGATTTTCAACAACTTTTGTCTTCCAAAACTGATTTGGTTTCGTTGTATCGACAGTTGTTTTCCAATTTTGTGTTGTTCTAAATCTGGGTATGTGAGAATTCTAGGTTTGTCTTGAATCAAACCTATTTGGATTTGATTTCCAAGTTTGATTCGAAGCAAACTTGTTTGTTTTGTACCTCCAAGTTTGTTTTGAATCAAATTTGGTTGGCCTTTGTTTCACATCCTCAAATTTCTGTCTTTCAACATTATCAGACTTCTTTTTTGTCTCAACACCAACAAGTTTCAGATTTGGACACTTGCGTGTAAGATGTCCAGTTTAATCACATTTGAAACATGTCCTATTTGAAACATCTTTCACCTGTTGTTGTTGCTTTTTCTTTTGAGCATAGAACTCTTCATTAGACTGTCGTCTAAATTGGAGTTCTTTCTCTTCTTCGGAACTTGTTCCGTGAACAAAATTCATTTTTGTTTGATAATTTGGTGTTTCATTTTTCTTCCAATTTTGTTTCTTTTTATAACCCAACCCAACCTTCATGTTTTCTTTTTGTAACCAGGTTTGTTATAAAAAGTTTTGTGACTCTTTCAAGCAAACTTTGGAATCTCAGACTTTTCAATTTCAACCATCTTGAAAACCTTATCAATCTTTTCTGAGATCACATTTTGAATCGGGACTTCAAGATTTGAGAATAATTTGTCCGATCCAATCATGGTATAAACCAATCCTTTTGAATCATCATTTGTATTTTTCTCGGATTTTTAGTTTTTCAGATAACCTTCATGAAAACTACCTTCATTTTCATCCCGTGATTCAGATTTACCTGTATCAACCGACTCTTTTTTCAAAACACTTTCAATGACCTTACCTACCACCTCTGAATCACTAGAATCATCAGATTTGGAATAGGTTATGTCAATGTTTTCTGGCAACTGATCGACCATGTTGAAAGCTTTTTCGACTTTCTCATCATCATAAAATGCAAACTTTTCTGGTGGAGGAACTTGATGATACTCTGAGCCAATACCTTTCTTGTTTTTCTCAGAATCATCATCATCACCTGGTTTTATGTTGAAAATTCTTTCAAGCACATATGATGATGCATGATAACTATGTAACTTGTTGTTATCCTGTTCTAAATCAGCTATTTGACGCTTTAGCTTAGCAACATCCTCAATGTAAGAACTTACAACTTGTTGCTTTATTTCATACTGTCGCTTAAGCATATCAGTTGTTTCAGAACAGTTCAATCTAGATTGAACAAGTTTCATTTAACTTTTCACGTCTTCATATGATTGTTTTGTAATGTGGTATGCAAGTTTTATTGAATCATATTCCTTTTTCTTTTCTTGAAATGCATTTTCTTTTTGTAAACATTCTTCGGTCATTTTCGAAACCTTTTCTTTTAAATTTTCATTTTCTTTTTCTAAATTTTTACATTTCTGAGAAAGTTTTTCATCATTTTCTTTTAAAACTTTTTCATTTTCTAGCATTTCTTTGCATTTTTCTTTGAAAACATTTTCGATTTTAGTAAATTCTAGATCTCTTGTTCTGAACTTTTTGTCTTTTTCAGTACAAGCACTGCATGTTTCCATGCATTTCTTGAATTGTTCAACAGTTTTTAAGATTTCAGATTCAATTTTTACCTCAGTGATCGGCACTTCGACTTTCGCTGCTATTTCTGTCTGATCAGCATCTTTCTTTTTCTCATCACAGCATCAACATCCACTTCAACCGAGTTTTCTATCTTTACTTCTTCTTCTTCTTCATTTCTTCTTCAACCTGTTGTTCCTCAGTAACAGCTTCTTTTTTAACAACTTCGTCTTTCTTTTCTTTCTCTTCCTCAGCAACCTTCTTCAAATCATCAACCAAATTCTCAACATTCTTCTTCATTCTTTCTTCATCCCTCTTTTTCAAACTCGCGGTCATCACGTCACGAATTATCTTGTCCAGCCTTTTCAGATAAGTTTTATCTTTTGCTACGTTTGAGTAGTATTCGCCAGACAAAAGGATTACTGCAAGAACATCATCAAAAACAACTTCTTTTCGATGAACGACAGGATCACCATTTTGGTTGATATAGCAATCTCTTTTCTTGTCGTATCTTCCACAGTACTTTGCATCTTCATATTCTTCGTGCATTTTCTCAATTCTGCAACCAGCAAAGAATCTTTCTCTTTCGGTTTTCTCTTTCAGTATTTCTTCTCGTGTTTTCTCCTTGATTTCAGCAACAAAAGCACGATGTTTGCTCTTTGATACAGTTCTGCCATGAGCTGTGAGATGGTCATCAACAAGATCATCTTCTGGAAGGAATTCGCTCCAGTCAAACCCTTCATCATCATGGATTACTGCACATGCTCTTGACTTCTCTTTGGGATTATTTTCAATCAGTTTCTGCTCTTCTTTGCTATGGTGGTAAATCGCCTTTCGGTAATAATCATCATTGAAACGTTTCTCAGTTTCGTCAACTTCAGAATTTTTGCATTCTCTTTTGAAATGACCTTTTTGCTTACATTTGAAGAAGGTCACTTTGGATTTATCGAATCCCAGCTTTGTTGACAGACCACCTATTGACTGCTTCCCAGTAATCTCCATATACCTCTCAGCTCTTCGAATGCAACTTGCTAAACACCAGCGTATGTCAATGAGTTCCATTTCTGTTGGGTCGATCTGGTCGTAGTCTTCCTTTGTCAGTTCAGAATTTCCGATTTTCCCAGACACTAAACCTTCGTATGACTCTAACACAGATGCCAGAAAACTCATTTGTTGTTTTGCTGCATTGATGCTCATAGCCGGAGAATTCTTCAGTTTCAATGCAATGTTGCAGAGAATTTCTTCATATTCTTCAGGGTTTGCTTTTGAAGAAGATGAATGATATCCTGGATTGTAGCTTGATGAGCTTTTCTGTGGTTCTTTTTATTTTTCAACACTGAATGCTGTCTTTGGTGATTCACCAACTTTCACCGAAGGTGTGTTACCTTTGTAATAAAGACCAACATTCTGTTGATGTGAAGAACAGTTCATCTTGTTCTGTTTCTACAATTCAAGCTCATGAGTTTCAATCTTTTCAATCAATACATCAAGAGTGATTGTGTCATATAAAACATCATTTTTCAAAATAAAAACAAATGTTTGCCACTGATCAGCTCGTGGTAACGCTTCAATTATTTTGTCAATCACTTCTTCTCCCGTTTTCACAATCCCAAATCTGTCTAACTCAATTTTTAAATGGCAAAAACGTTCAATCATTTGCCTCACTGTCTCTCCTTTTAAACTATCAAACAAATCAAAATCCTTTTTTAGTAAAGCAATTTTATTCTTTTTAATTTGTTTGCCACCCTCAGCTTTAACCCTTAACGCTTCCCAAACTGATTTTGATGACCCATCATGATTTAACAATGAAAATATATCATCTCGAATGGACTGTTGAATCAATGCTATCATCTTCTGCTCATATGAGAATTTTCATTTGTCTTCATCGGAAAGATCATTGAGATGTATCTCTTCATGCTTGTCATTGATCGGTCGACTGTATCCAAATTCTAAGCAGAACTAGCTCTCGTGAGCGTATGCCTTGGTCCAGTTCAGGAATCTTTCTTTCCACCAAGTATAATCTTCTATATTCTCAAGTTTAGGTGGTTTCGAATAGGTTCCATAGAAGTTATCATGTTTTATGTTATCATTTATTGTTTTTGTTATTGATTTCGGTGTGACGGTTGAAGTTTCGGAAGATTCTGATGTGAATGCTTTGTAGAACGTGTTGTAGAACTCTTCAGCCATGATGTTATCACCTCGAATCTTAGCACCTAGAAACGAACAAACATGATTAGTTCAAACACTATCAAACAACTGAATCGGGCGAGTATCCGATCAAGTTAAGTCAAACAAAAGTCAACAAATAATGATGATCAAATAACAACGAATCAGATGATGAACAATTGACAACGGATCAGATGATGATCCGATCGAGTGATGATCCGGTGAATGACAATGTGCTTTGGATCGGGTGGTTATCCGAGCGGGTGAGAGGCTGTCCGATCGGTTGAGATGCTGTCCGATCAGGTGAGAATGCTGTCCGATCGGGTGAGATGTTGTCCGATCGGGTGAGATGCTGTCCGATCGGGTGGGGATCCGATACTTTGACAATCACCTGTATCATAAACAAAATGAAAAGATTAGGATCGGGTGGCAATTCATTCGGATTGCCACTCGATTCTTTGCACTTTAAACTTTTGAACAAACAAAGTCCCTTGAATCGGATTGTGAACCAATCGGGCGGGTCAATCAAAGTCAAACTTTTAATGAATTGTAATGGATTGGGTGGTGATCCGATCGAGTCACACTCGATAATTGGCCTTTATCAAAACAAACAAATTGCAACGGATCGGACGGTGCGAGTAGCCGTTTGACTCTTTGACCTCAACAATGTAATTTGACTTTCAATATAATCTCACATGCAAACTGACAACACCTTTAATTCTTGTGAAAATATGATATCTTTAACAAAGATGACCGACAAATTAATTCAAGTCTTGATCCTATTGGACCGATCAAACTGACGACATGCAATTTCAGAAAAATAATTCTTGGGCCGATTAATTCTTGTGTTCACATGGGCCGTCAACAGTTGAATGAATATCACGTGATTACTGTGTTGAAGCTTATCAAGTTGGGCTGACACAATAGTGGATTTGTCAAGTATTAAATGAGTCACATGCAAAGTCTAAAAATTCAAATCAAATTGCCGACAAGCTATTTTTACACTAATATGTAATTGGACCTCAACTGTCATTATTTATTAAGCACATGGATCGAGTGAGGATATGAAGTATAATTTTGAACTTTGAAATATAGTGTGCTTTAATGTCTGACAAAGTTGACTGACTAAACAAGTTTGACCAGTGACTCGATCGAGTGAGGACCTTGGATCGGATGGTCACCCGATTGGGTGACAATCCGAGGCTTGACAATTATGTGCTTAACAAATCAATGTTCAATAGATCGGGTGGTCATCTGATCGAATTGCCATCCGATCGGTGAACACCAAGAATATCAACAACAGCAACAGTTAGCATATTTTCAACTTTTTCGAACCAAAAATCTTCAATATCTCACAAACCGCTAAGATTTAAGTTCTGAAATTTTGTAAGCTTTTAGATCAACTGATTTCGCACAACATATCAAAAAATCATCAATTTTTATCCGTAAAAACCCGTTTAATTTTGAGATTTTCAGTTAGAAACATGAAGAGATGAAAAGATGAAGAAATTGAACAAATCTGATGTGATTTTTTATATGAATCTAATGAATTCTTGTACGATTTAGTGTGTATGATCCGTGCAATCAAGCTCCTGCTCTGATACCACTTGTAGGATCGGTTTTCGACTCCGTAACGATTGCGAACTGACTCGTGAAAACGTACAGCACCTGAATCACGTACACAGTACTTTCTCTCTCCAGACTTTCTCTCTCTAGCCTCTAGCTCTCCAAGTCTCCAAAATGGCAAAAGTCCTAAACTCTAACACTAACTCCTCTATTTATAGGCCAAGGGGCTTAATGAAAGATCTCATTAATTACATAAATGCCACCTTGCCTTTTACTCTAAATATAACACTAAAAGGCTTGTTTTCTTCAGAAATTGCTACGAAATGGATTGACGGAGGCGATAGACATAAATGCACTAACAATTAACAGTTTCAGCTATGATTTTGACAATGCAAATTTCTCAACCGATTTTCCAATAGATGGTGAGTCTAAGCATGCTGAGGGTGATGAGACTGAGGTTGGTGAGTCTAAGGTTGGTGAGTCTAAGCATGTTGAGGGTGGTGAGCCTAAACATGCTGAGGGTGGTGAGGCTGAGCATGATGAGGGTGGTGAGGAGATGATGATGTTGAGGTTGATGATGACGAATCATCTGAGGGTGATGATTCAGATGATAGTGACTTTAGAGAAGGGTTAGACAGTATGGATGAGGTTGAGTATGACATGATGGACGACCACGCAAATGTTGACAGGGGTGAAGAATTTATAGGATCTCAAATAGAGTCTGTTGGAAACCATGATGGAATACTAGTGATGACTTATTAGATGATGAAAATCTAAGTTTTGAGTCTTTTGACAGCTTGGCAGATGAGTCTATGGATGATTTCGAAACTAGGAGTACTATGAAATTTAGACAGTTGAAGAGGAAATAGAAAGGTGGACAATCAACATCCCAAGTGAGCTTTTATGTGGTTTAGCAATTTGATATATAGGTAGGGCACAATCTGATGTGGTGTTGAACAATATATGTGAAGTCTTAAATGCAAGGACAGTCATTGGTCGAGACAAGCCTATAATTTCTGCTTTAGAGTTTATCAGGGAGTATTTAATGCAGAGGATTGTGAATGTTATCAGGGTAATTCAGCAGACTAGCTAATGGTCCACTTACTCCTAGAGTTGCAAAGATTTTTGATAACACAAAGACCCTAGCTGCAAATTATAATGTTAAGTGGAGTGGTGGGACAAAGTATCAGGTTAGTGGTAAGGTCACCCAGGATTGTGCTGCAACACATAAACAATATGTCGTGGATATTGTGGATATGGTTTGAACTTTCAGAGAATGGGGAGTTTCAGGAATCCCTTGTAGGCATGTTGTGGCTATCAATTGGGAGATGCCAATGGATGGTCAAGAGGTTGGACCCCCAGAATCATGGGTTAATGAATGTTGCTATCTTTAAACATGGAAGAGGGTTTACAGCCATACCATTGGTCCCATTAATTGTAGAGAATTGTGGCTAAAATCACAAATTCCAACCAATCTAACCCCACCTTTGCACCACACACCTATCAGCAGACCTAAGAAGAAAAGAATGAAAGATGTTGTTGAGTTGTAGGATGAAGTTGAAAGGGCTTCCCAATCAAGAAACAAGAGAAAGAGGGGTGCTGAAGCTGATAAGGACCAGGCTGAGGTTGGTGGCAAATTAACAAGAAAATAGAAGTCTGTGAAGTGCCAAAAGTGTGGTTTAAAGGGCCAAAACCAAAGAACTTGTGGAAGGACCAAAAAAGTTACCCAGCCGAAGAAAGGGAAGAAAGGTAAGAAGAAGAAAGATGGTAATCAGACTACTAAGGCTGGTCAGGCAGGTCCAAGTGTTTAAGGGTTATGGTTTTTGGGTTGTCTTAAAACAATGATGTAGTCTTTTGTTATTTATCATGTTTATTTAGCTAATTAAAACACTTATGACAATTATCATCATATTTTGGACTTGTTATCTTGATGATATAAATGTAGGTTATCTTCTATGGTTGGATGTTTAATGTTCAGCACTTTAAAGTTTGTGGTTTAGTATTTTGTGTTTTTGTTTCAAGTTTGTGCAAACGTTTGACACTTTGAAGTTTTGTTATGTTTGTTGAATGTTATTTTTGGTGTTTGATGTTTGGACAGGTCATGTGTTCAGATGTTTATGCAAAATGTAGTACAGGTTCTTGTGTTCATTTGTTGGAACAGGTCATGCACAATTTCAAATGGATTTACGCGACACATTTCGCACTTTGCACAATACATTTCGCACAAGATTTGACCAATACATTTTGCACAATACACTTTGCACAGTACATAATTACTTCAAACAGCCTAATTCAAACAACCTGCTTATACATTGGATGCTATCTATATTTCACCAACCACATTTCTAACATTTAAGACATTAAATACATCACATACATGTATTAGAATATCAGATTTTCAAAAACATGGGGAATATCCATTGCATTGAAGACATTACAACATCCTTCACATTAAAGACATTACAACATCCTTCACATTAAAGACATTACATACATCCAAAACACAAACCCTAAAACTATCAAAAGAACCACATTTCCCGCATCTTGGCTAACTCAGCATCAACTTAGTTTCTGTGTCTAATAAGCCCTAGAATAATTTCCACTGCACGACTGCATAATCATGGGTCCACCCACCGTATGAATCTTCCATAATTGGGATTCTACAGAGAAGGAAGAAAGGATGAAACTTTTTAAGCCCTAGAACATTAAAATCGGTAATAGTATACATTACCATGCTTGGATAAGAGTAGAATCGTCGACCAGGGTTAAGATCAATCCATGATGTAACTATGATTGCATCTTGGCCACAATTGCAGAGAACCATGAGGAAGATGAAGAGAAATGTTGGTGGTTAGGTTTGTGGGAAAAAGGGAGTTATTTAATACGCAGGACCAAATAAATAAAGAATCTGACGAAAATACCCTCACGTGATAAGCACGTGGGATGAGATAACAGAGAAAACAAACTAAACTTAGACCCAGGGACTATCAGGGAACGAAAAGTGAAAAGTTGGGGACTATAGAGGTAATTTTAGAAAATTAGGGACTAAAGGTGAAAAAGGCAAAATCACAGGGACTATCCGGGCATTTTGCTCATTACTTAAAGATAGCAATAAATAAGATAAAAGAAAAAAAAAACTACTTAATAGTTTACAACTGTACCCTTTGTTCTTTTTTTCTCAATTAATTTTTCTTCTCAAATTAACCTCACACTATATATATATATATATATATATATATATATATATATAGAGAGAGAGAGAGAGAGAGAGAGAGTGGGGATCCTACGGAAAGTATGTTTTTCCTAAAAAGTGTAAAAAGTCATAAAACACAATAATTTCAGGCATAAAACATAGCTAAAACTCACAAATAATAGAATGAATATTACTAAAACACCATATTCAAACTCTAATAGTCCATAAAAACTTCAAACACACCATCGTAGAACTATGAATATAAAACACACAATGCTAAACAACATAAAACACAATAATATTTGTCATTCCACAATCAGAGCCTTAACATCTAAAACACAACACAAAACCCACATACAAGATGTTTTAGTAATCTTCATCATATTATTTGTGGGTTTTTGGTGTGTTTTATGGTTGACATTATTGTGTTTTATGACTTTTTACACTTTTTAGGAAATTTGGACTTTCTGGCCAACTCCTATCCTATATATATATATATATATATATATATATATATATATATATATATATATATATATATATATATATATATATATATATATATATATATATAGGGTAGGGATCCTAAGAGAAGTCCACCCTATTTGAGAAACTTGAGAAGCAATCTGCACCACACATTTTCCCTAAGCAAAAAATGCAAAAAAAAAAAAAAAGGTGAAAAAAATGCAATTTTTTTTTTTTTTTTTTTTTGGAAAAATCGCAGCTTTTTCTTTAAGGATTAAATTTTTTATTATTTTTTTTAAAAAAAAAATTTGGGATTTATACATATGTGTATATTGTTAATCTTTTAACTATACATATATGTATATTGACAATTATACATATATGTATATACATGTATAAAATTGAAAAAATATGTGTTATAAATCCTAAACCTTATACCATAAACACTAAAGCTAAACCTTAATGCTAAACCCTAAACACTAAACCCTAAAGTTAAACCCTAATTCTAAACCCTAATGCTAAACCCTAATTCTAAACCCTAAAGTTAAACCCTAATGCTAAACCCTAAAGCTAAAGCTAAACCCTTAATGCTAAAACCTGATGCAAACCCTAAAGTTAAAGCTAAACCCTAATGCTAAACCCAAAAGCTAAACCCTAATGCTAAACCCTAAATACTATTACTAAACCCTAATGCTAAACCCTGATGCTAAACCCTAAAGCTAAACCCTAAACCATAAAGCTAAACCCTAAACCCTAATGCTAAACTCTAAATACTAATGTTAAACCCTAAATAACACTTATTTTTCAATTTTAAACATGTATATACATATATGTATAATTGACAATATACATATATGTATAGTTAAAAAGATTAACAATATACACGTGTGTATAAATCACAAAAAAAAAATTTTAAAAATTAAATTCTTAAAGAAAAACCTGCGATTTTTCCAAAAAAAAAATTGCATTTTTTTTACATTTTTTTTGCATTTTTTTGCTTAAGGAAAATGTGTAGTCCAGAATGCTTCTCAAGTTTCTCAAATAGCCTACTACTTCTCACATGATCCTTATCCTATATATATATATATATCCTACTACTTCTCACATGATCCTTATCCTATATATATAGGAAAAGGATCCGTTAGGAACCACCCTTTATTGCGAGAACCGCGAGAACCACGAGAACCAGTGTGAACACATGGCATTTTTTTAATTAAAGTGAAATTCCATCTAACAGGGTTTACATCTTCCATCTTCGTTCTGTTCAAATAGTTAGGGTTTACACCCTCATTCAAATCATCGCTCACTGCTACCACTCCCCTGACAACCGCCGCTGCCGTCGACACATCACCTCTGCAACCACCGCGACACCACCGCACCACCACCGTGATAACTCCTTCACTGACAAGTCCTCCGACGACAACTCATCCAGTGACATTCATACATCTGCTCATAAGTCACCACTGCAATAACTAATTTGGCTCGTCCTTCTACGATTACTCGGTTGAATACATCATTTATCTGGTAATCACAACAAATTACATACTTTTTTATTACATCCATTCTGTTACCAATTTCTATGTTGTTACCAATTCCCACTGTAAGTGTCCTTATACGATTACTCAGTCTGATTATATTGCTATTTATCATCTACTTACAAATAAACATGATTTCAATTGTAACCCCTTTGTGATAGATATGGCATCTTCCGATTCATCACATATATACCCTCCTCGTTTATCTGATGGGTTCACAATTCAAGCGGCTAGAAAAGTCCTGGAAGAAGCTTGCTTTGGGTCGGATTTTAAGGTGTCTGAGTGGCTTAACTGGGTCCCTATTAAAGTTAATGGTTTCATATAGAGGTTGCTGCAGAATTGGGTTCTGGTTGGGGGAAATCTACGTGCGAGAGGAGTTAGTACCATTACTGGTTGCTGCATAAAGTGTGCGGGGGTTTCGGAGTCGGTCACGCATGTTTTTATTGAGTGCCTGATAGCCAAGGCAGTGTGGATGAAGATCTCTGTTTGGTGTAACTGTGACCTTACAGGCCTCTCATCCCTGGAGCAGCTTGTTCAGGAGCATACGCGACTAGATTCTTATGTCAATAGTACATTGCTTTTGGTTATAATTTACTCCACTTTATGGGTAATTTGGAAGGATAGTAACAAAAGGCTCCTTAAGGGGGGGCAAGCATTCTTTGGAGTCGGCTTCCGAGGATGTTATTAACCTCTCGTTTCGGATGGGTAAAATATCGTTCGAAGTTCTGTGTTGATAGCTGGGAAGGCTGGGTTAATTTGTTTTTTTTTTGTTGTTATTTTATGTTTTGTATGGCTGTGTATGTGCACAGTATGTTCTGCACTTTTTTGTCCGAATGGTTGCTGCTAGAAAAGTCCTGGAAGAAGCTTGCTTTGGGTCGGATTTTAAGGTGTCCGAGTGGCTTAACTGGGTCCCTATTAAAGTTAATGGTTTCATATAGAGGTTGCTGCAGAATTGGGTTCTGGTTGGGGAAAATCTACGTGCGAGAGGAGTTAGTACCATTACTGGTTGCTGCATAAAGTGTGCGAGGGTTTCGGAGTCGGTCACGCATGTTTTTATTGAATGCCCGATAGCCAAGGCGGTGTGGATGAAGATCTCTGTTTGGTGTAACTGGGACCTTACAGGCCTCTCATCCCTAGAGCAGCTTGTTCAGGAGTATACGCGACTAGATTCTTATGTCAATAGTACATTGCTTTTGGGTATAATTTACTCCACTTTATGGGTAATTTGGAAGGATAGTAACAACAGGCTCTTTAAGGGGGCAAGCGTTCTTTGGAGTCGGCTTCCGAGGATGTTAGTAACCTCTCGTTCGAATGGGTAAAATATCGTTCGAAGTTCTGTGTTGATAGCTGGGAAGGTTGGGTTAATTTGTTTTTTTTTTTTTGTTATTTTATGTTTTGTATAGTTGTGTATGTGCAGAGTATGTTCTGCACTTTTTTGTCCAAGTGGTTGCTGCTAGAAAAGTCCTGGAAGAAGCTTGCTTTGGGTCGGATTTTAAGGTGTCCGAATGGCTTAACTGGGTCCCTATTAAAGTTAATGGTTTCATATAGAGGTTGCTGCAGAATTGGGTTCTGGTTGGGGAAAATCTACGTGCGAGAGGAGTTAGTACCATTACTGGTTGCTGCATAAAGTGTGCGGGGGTTTCGGAGTCGGTCACGCATGTTTTTATTGAGTGCCCGATAGCCAAGGCGGTGTGCATGAAGATCTCTGTTTAGTGTAACTGGGATCTTACAGGCCTCTCATCCCTGAAGCAGCTTGTTCAGGAGTATACGCGACTAGATTCTTATGTCAATATTACATTGCTTTTGGGTATAATTTACTCCACTTTATGGGTAATTTGGAAGGATAGTAACAACAGACTCTTTAGGGGGGCAAGCATTCTTTGGAGTCAGCTTCTGAGGATGTTATTAACCACTCGTTCGGATGGGTAAAATATCGTTCGAAGTTCTGTGTTGATAGCTGGGAAGGCTAGGTTAATTTTTTTTTTGTTGTTTTATGTTTTGTATGGCTGTGTATGTGCAGAGTATGTTCTGCACTTTTTTGTCTTGTTTAAATTTTTACCCCTTGTCGTTGTTTTACCAGGTAATCGCTGGTATTTCTTTTGTGGTATGAGAAGTTTTGCTGTTGTTCAAAAAAAATTAACATTTGCTTGATTACTCTATGTTTCTGTATCATTGTTTATTTAACATTGTTCATTTTTTTGTTTATCTGATTGATCAATACAACGATCATGCACATGTGCATTATGTTGATAACACCCATACTCATCACTGATCGTGCACATGTGCATTATGTTGATAACACCCATACTCGTCATCCGTAAACTGTTAACCATCATTAACATGAGCATGCACATGTGCATCACGTTAACAATGCCCAATAATCATAACTAATCATACTGTTAACCATTAATACATAATTGTGCACATGCGCATCACATTGCCAACACCCTTTAATCATCTCCCTATAATCATATGCTAACCATCAGCACATTTCCCATGCACATGTGCATCGTAATGCTAACACCCTATAAGTATCACTCTAACACCCTATAATTATCACTGATAAACTATTGACCCACTATAGTCATCACTGATAAACTATTGACCCACTATAATCATCACCGATAAACTGTTGACCATGTATACATGGTTGACTGATAAACTGTTGACCATGTATACATTGTTGACCGTTTAAACATTGTGCGTACACATTCCATATGTTTTATTAATTATGATATTTATATCCTCTTTTTATTCATATTGTTTTTTGTTTATATATAGGAACAATCCTACATTGAGCATTGTACACATAGGTACATATTATGTTCAAAAGAATGGTACATATTATGTTCAAAAGAAGGACAACCAAAAAATACTTGAACTACTTATAAATTGATTATCACTTGTTTTTTTGTTTACATTCCTTGTTTAGACTTATTTTTTATCTACTTAGCGGTGTAGTATTCACTGTTGTATTCATGACCAATTAACATAAATTACCAACATGTTGACCAATTAACATAAACTACCAACATGTCCACTGTTTCAACATCATGCACATGTGCATTACCCAACGCGTGCATTTTCAACATTGAAACCATATCATCTAAACTTATTGATGCATGGTTTTTAATGCCATTATGTTTTAACTACATGTACTTCATTTTCAACCCACCTATAATACATTACAACGTATACATTATGCACATGTGCATTCCCACCATATACTATGTCAAACAACATTACACCTTACTACCTCTACATTATGCACATGTGCAATGCCAACATAAACTATGCCACTCATCATATCACATCAATAGGTAACTGTGCATTTCCAACATATACTATACCATACACCATACAACATTGTAAACTACATATCCTATACCAAACACCATCATACATTACCACTATGCATGATAATATATAAATATGCACATGTGCATTGGCAACATAATCATTTATGTCACAACAATAAACACTTGTGTATTTCTAACATATACTATACTAACCACCATATAACATTTGAAAACATTGTAAACTGATTATAATCATCCGGAAACACATCATATATCACCACTATGCATACTAATTCACCTTATGCATATGTGCATTTCCAACATATACTATACCATATTACATCAAATTGTTGAATTAACGATTGTATAGTTGTCATCGTCCAATAAACAAATATAAATTATCAATAAAAAATAACTAACATATAAAACACCATACAAAAACAATCATAATTTTCAATATAACACGTTCTATGCAACTTTCTTTCATTAATGGTGGAAGTTTTCCACCGTCTCGTCGCCCTTGTCATCCATTACATCGTGTTTTTACTTGTCATATTCCTTGTATTTCTTTCTCCTGCAATAACTGCACATGACATCAAACAACATCGTTCAACATGAAAGTAACAATTGGATGCACATGTGCATATACTACCAACTGCATCATCGACTAATAACCAACCTTTTTTGGCTTTTCGTTTAACACTTTTGTATTCACCTTCCTTATCATCTGGCAGTTTTGTTGCCCCTTCGTCATTCTATCTCAACACAAATGTTATTTTCTTCGTTTTTTCCGTTTTTACCTACAGTAATAATTGAAATATAATATAACCAAAATGCAATTTCAATTAGTATGTGCATTAAACACCTTTTTTCATCACCATAAACGATATGCATTTATGCGTCTATATGCACTTTGTGCATCTATATGCACATGTGCATCACATGTCATTGTCATTATGCACTTGTGAATCAATATGCACATGTGTATCACATATTCTTATAATGATATTTAAAATCAATCCATATGTAAAGTTCAATGTTATGTGCTCAAATTCAATATGCACGTATGCATCACATTAAACAACAACATCAACAGAATCTAATTACACAAAATCATAAACACGTATATTAAACAAAACTGCTCATGTTCGCTATGCACATGTGCATCACATGAAACAATAACATCATCATATTCTAATTACACAAAATCACAATAACACCATCATATCATAATTACACAAAATCACGTATCTTACATAAAACTGCCCAAGTTCACTATGCACATGTGCATTACCTAAAACAACAACACCAGCATATTCTAATTACACAAAATCATCTACACGTATCCTAAACAAATCTGCTCAAATTCACTATGCACTTGAATGATATTATTAACTTTATTTGCTCAAATTCACTATGACACACTCATTGAATCATATATTCTTATAATCACGTTGCCCTAATTACGAATGGATGAAGGATGTACGATCGATGATTAAGTTCATAATATATATTATACGACTAATTTTGGACGAACTTTGGGAACTAACCTCGATTATATGACTATCTGCTGGTAAAATCTCAGATCTGAGATAAAATCTTAATCCAGATGCTTCAATATCCCGAACTGATGACGGTGAAGTGATGATGTATTCGAGACGATGATGTAATCGATGAACTGTTGAGAGATTCAGGGACGAGCTGTTGAGAATTGTTGAGAGATTCAGGTTGAAGGTTGAGAAAATGTTGAGAGATCTAGATCTAATCAGAGGTTAGAGAGAGTAGACATGAAAGTTTGTATTAAGTGTAATTTAATTTGTGCTTGAAGTCCAATATTTTAAAAGTTGTTTGGTATTTACAAAATTGCCCCTTGTTCACATTGGTTCTCGCGGTTCTCGCAATAAGGGTGGTTCTCGCATGAACCTTACCCTATGTATATATATATATATATATATATATATATATATATATATATATATAAAGGCTTCGGTTCATTTAAGAACCACCACGAGTAGTGAGAACATGAGAACTCCTATTTCCCGTACAAGTTGGGCCACAATTTTTTTGCATAAATGTAGAAGAAAAAATTATAAACACATCTGTGAAAAAAGAAACAAAAAAATTACCGAGTCAATAGTTACACCTAATGTAAGTTTTGTTTACGTCTGATGTAAATTTTGTTATGACGATAAAAAAATTTTACACCTGATGTGAAATTTTGCATATGACATTTTTTTAGTTTTTATTTTTTTGCTGAAACAAGTGATTTTTTTAAAGATTTTTGAGAATTTTTTTTGGGAAAAACCTTTTGAAAGGTCTAGTTCTCATTGTTCTCACAACTCAAGATGGTTCTCATTTTACCATTTCCCTATATAATATATAAAGGGTAGGGATCCTAAGAGAAGACCACCCTATTTGAGAAATTTGAGAATCAATCTGGACCACACATTTTCCCTAAGCAAAAAATGCAAAAAAAAAAAAGGTGAAAAAAATGCAATTTTTTTTTTTGGAAAAATCGCAGCTTTTTCTTTAAGGATATTTTTTATTTTTTATTTTTTTTTAAATTTTTTGGGATTTATACATATGTGTATATTGTTAATCTTTTCACTATACATATATGTATATTGACAATTATACATATATGTATATACATGTTTAAAATTGAAAAAATATGTGTTATAAATCCTAAACCTTATACCATAAACACTAAAGCTAAACCTTAATGCTAAACCCTAAACCCTAAAGCTAAACCCTAATTCTAAACCCTAATGCTAAACCCTAAAGCTAAACCCTAATTCTAAATCTTAAAGCTAAACCCTAATACTAAACCCTAAAGCTAAAACTAAACCCTAAAGCTAAACCCTTAATGCTAAACGCTGATGCAAACCCTAAAGTTAAAGCTAAACCCTAATGTTAAACCCAAAGGCTAAACCCTAATGCTAAACCTTAAATACTATTACTAAACCCTAATGCTAAACCCTAAAGCTAAACCCTAAACCATAAAGCTAAATGATGTGCGTGAAGTGTGTTATATTTTTAGGTATTTATTTTAAACCCTTTTTACACTTTTAGCCAAGTTTTAAATTTATAAAACACGATATTTACTAACACTAAACACACATATGGGCAAGTGCACCCATCGTGGACGTAGTATAGTGTTGGTAAGATACCGAGGTCGTCCAAGGACACAAGAGCTTTTAGTACCGGTTTATCCTCAACGTCTAATCAATTCAAAATGTTAGAAAAAAAGATTTTTAAACTATAAAAATAAAACTAACTAAAATGCTGAAAAATAAAATAAAAATAAAACAGATAGACAAGATGAATCACTTGGATCCGACTCGTGTTTAATGTAACCTTTGATTATTTTCGCACTTTTGCACTTGTTTAAGAGATTATCTTAGTTATTGTAGTAGGCCCCTCTTTTGAAGGCGACGTTACCCTCAACCCAGTAGTTTGAGTCAGCAAGGATACAATCCTAAAGGGTTGGATTATTCAATGATAATTAATTAAGTTATTAATGCATAATGTGGTAGGCCCCTCTTTTGAAGGCGACGTTACCCTCAGCTAAGTAGTCTGAGTCAGCAGGGATACAGTCCTAAGTAGCTGGGTTAAAGTTTTAATAGTAGTTTAACTTATGAGGGGGTCAAAGAGTTTGGACCCCCGCCATCCAATACCTTTGGGTATTGAAGGAGGTCCTACTAAATTTGACCCAGGTCCTTTGCAGGATCTATACACTGAACAATGGCAAGACTCTTACCAAACCGTTCCCTTAACCCCCGACCAGGTAGCCAACATACCTCCATATAGACCGTGGAGATATGAATGGTGAAAATCTTTTATTTTATATAGATAGTAAAATAATGCCAAGACACCACGGACAAACGATAAGGAAGAATCACCTTCAACATAAGAAACTAGTAATTAAAGTCATTAATTCAAAACCAATTAAAAAATGCGAAAGATTAAAAATAAAAAGTATTACACTAAACACTTGTCTTCACCAAGTGATGAAAGAGACTTAGGCAAACATGGCCTTTGATTGTCAAGAACTCTTACGATCAATCTTGGATCCCGAGACGACTCACACACTCTATGATGGACAATGGATGATGGTGGTGGATGATGGTGTTGTGATGGTGGTGGGTGGTGGGTGAAGTGTGAGAGAGATGGTGTGCCAAGGGATGAGTTGCAAGAGCTCCAAACACTCCTATTTATAGGCTGAACAGAAGCTCGGGCACGGCCCCGTGTCCATCTGACACTCTCTCTCTTCATTTATTGTAATTCACAATTACAATAAATGCGCCTACAGTAAGTTGACCATGCCCCCGTGTCCGCTGGGCACGGCCCCGTGGTGGGCAGTAGAAGCTTCTATAGGTTTGTCTTTTCTGCTGCTTCTTGGGCACGGCCCCGTGCTCGCTGAGCACGGGGCGTGTCCAGTCTTCTGTTTTCTTTGTTTTGCTTGGGAAGATGCTGTCGGGGGGTCGGGCTTGTCACTTTTGTTCCTTTTCTTGTATTTATGTTAGATTTTGCTGTCTTTTTGCTTCTTTTGTTATTTTGAGCTCATTTAATCCTGAAAATACAAAAGGAAGACAAAAGCACACTTTTTCCAACATTAGTACTAAAAAAGGGTTAGTTTTAAGCCATTATTGATGTAATTTATATGTTGCATTTTGTGCACATCAAATACCCCCACACTTGAATCTTTGCTTGTCCTCAAGCAAAACTCTTTATAATGTGGCTTCACTCCCAAATGGAATGGGTAGAAGAGAAGGTTTTTGGGCTTGTCATAGAGTGTCCGGAATTTCAAGATTTTTTTAGGTTTTATTTTTATTTATTTACAATCCTATTCGTCATGATTTATTAAAAAACGTTTCATAAGATAAATTATTTATTAGGGCATAACATACCTCTTTAAAATTCCGTTTATATACAAGTTCACATACCTCACGGGGGAATCACTCAACACTCGGCCGAAGGTGTATTTTTAGTGAATCACTCGAGAGCGGCATGGAACTTACTCCTACCATAAGCAGCTTGCCAAGCAATCAATCCTCCTCCTTTTTAACTTTATACCTTTGTAAATATCAAGAGGACCTTTTGGGTGAAGGGTTAGGCTTGGGCTAAAGGTGGGTGGTTGGGTTAGTGGTTAGTAAAAGGGCGAAAAGCGTAACAACGTCGGTTTTTGAAAGACTTTTTATTTTTCACGCTTTTATTTTATTTTGATGAACCACTTATTTTAAGCAAAGTTATTTTTGATGAACTTGTTTGTTTGTTTGGTTTCATCAAAATATACAACTTTTTTTTTCAATAGAGTCATTAGAAAACCGTACGTTGTTACTAAAATAAAGGGTTAAAAATAAAAAAAGGTTTAGGTGGGTAAAAAGGGTGATGGTTTTGGGTTCAGAAATGAAACGGTTTAGGCTCAAAGGGGTTAACTAGGGAGATTTTGGGTAGGTGGTAAAAAAAATGAAAAATAATGGTGTAGAAAGAAAAAGGGTTAGTCCTAATGCCTCCATCATTTACGTACTCGAGTTTAAGTTGGTAAGGACCGGAAATGTATTGTTGTGGCAAGTTCTAGAGTCGTACGAACCAAGCGGCTATTCACACAAGAAACGAAAAATGAGCATTTAGTGTAAAGATATATATTTGTATGCTCGTTAAAGGCTCAAATGTAACACCCCCAAAATACCACCTGCGGGAACTCCGCGAGGCGTGTTAAGCATCAGAGTCTGAGCCACCAATCACATTGAACCAATGATAATTATTTAAATAAACATGTCATTAATTACCAATAGAAAATGTCCAACATAATTTTAATTCCCAAAGACTTATATAGCGGAAGCATGTAATAAATCGTTTAGCAATTGTTTCATAATAATACTCAAAACCAATGTATCAAATATAAGTAATCCAATAGCCTCGATCCATGACCACTCCAGCACTCCCAGATAGTAAGTCCATGTCTTGTATTCTAACGACCTGCAAGCATGCAGACAAGTGTGTCAGACGACGCTGGTGAGTTCAAAGTTTAGTTTAACGTGTTTTGTTACCGGGTATATGTTAAGTCAGTTCAACGTTATGATTTGATGCTGTAACACCTCGAAAAATTTCGGCCAATAATGTCTTGACACGTGTCATAAGGTTCCGTTATGTGAAAACATACTTTAGAGGGACTAAAAGTGACAAACAGTGAAAACTATGGAACGTAAGGGTCCAAAGTGTCAACAATGGATAAATAGGCTCTATGATAACCCTACATAATGTTTATAACCTTAAACGGATGGTTCATGGATCATACGACGCGGAAATTGCCCAAAAGTGAAGTATTTCAAACTATAGGGGCCAAAAGTGTCAACATGTTTAATTTATACCTCTGAGTGAACTTTTGGCAGACCCGAAGCTTTGTATAGCTAAAATATACTCACTAGAATATGTGGTAAAAATTTCATGAAGTTTCGTCAACGTATGAGAAAGTTATGGCCAAAACCGTACTTAAGGGACTAGAAGCGTCAACGTCGAATTTCAGGGCTTTTCGGTTGAGCGCAAAGTTATCCGAGGGCATTACCATGTTGGTAAAAGTCCTAAGGTCCATAAAAACCAAGTTTGGGGGTTTACGGGTCAAGAAAAGTAGCCGAAACATCACGTACAAGCTCAGGGACCATTGCTGTCAATACATGAAAGTTGTAGGCTGATCAGGAGGGTCAGGCGACCCGCCTGGACATGCCCAGGCGGGCCGCGTGGGACTGCCAGCGACCAGAAATTCGGTTTTGGGTCGAATTGGGTCCGAAAATGAGTGGGAAACAGCTGGATCTTGCCTCCAATTTAACCAATAACAAGCCATGCATGGCTAGGCAACAGTAACCCACGAAATTGTGACTTTAAATCAGATTTGATCAATGTTCTTGGCACTTGCATTTGTAAACAAAAGCTCTCTCTATCAAGAACCTTCAAGGCAAGACTTCTGGAGCTAAACTGATCATCAAGGCCGACTTCTAGTGTCCACTAAACATCTTTAGGACCATTGTAAGCATTCAATTCGTTCTATAATCCGTTTTTGCTTTGATTATTAGTAAAAGTCAAACTGGGTGTTCATAACCTTTGACTTTCTGATTAAACGGATTTCTTTCAGTAATTTCTCGAATTGAAACTTGTTATAGATTGGTATTTATGTGGGAAACAAACCCTCTAAAGGGTACTAACTGATTCCCACTACATGCATGCTTAATGTCGAGTCAAACTTATTTCTAAAAAGTCAACAGAAGTAATTTTTGTGAAAAATGACATGATTAATGATATAGATGACATGCAAACTGATTGATCATTAAAAATGACTTGTAATACATATAAGAATGTGTTTTAATCATCATCAACTCGACAATCTATAGTGTAGACACGAATCGGAACCGAAAGTCTTGCAAAACGATTATTTCGTAGGCTATCGATTCGGACTCGTACATGCATGTTCAAGATCTGTATTGGAAAGTATTTTTGACTATTTTTATTTTAGTTAAACTTTCTGGAATTTTCTTTGATTGAGTCTAAGGTTAGCCTATTCGAATGTATGTTTCCGGTTTATGCATAAAGTTGACTATTTTGCCCTTTTTGATTTAAAACGGGATTTTTGGAAAAGTGAAAGGATAGAAATCTTTATTTTTAATATATAAACTTGCACCAAAAGTTTCGGATCAGTTGGTGGTCCAGATTGTGAGTTATGGCCATTAGCGTAAAACTATATTATAAATTTACATAAACGGTCCTTTTCGCGTAGAACCCGTTTCTGGCCACGTTTTGGTACAAAACTTTTTACCAACTGATTATATATAATATTCTGGGAATTTTGATGATTTTTAATTAATTTTTGGCTGAACGGATCCTAGATCACCTAGTCATTTCGGCTTATGTCGGTTTTGACCGTTTTAGCCATAAAATGAGTTTACACATCCTATTGACCCGAAACCTTTTTCTACTGATTTTATATGATGAATAAATTATTTTAAGTATTCTGGAAATATAAAAATCTCAGATTTACTGTGAAAACCCGAAAACGCCCTTAAATCGTATTTTTAGCGTTTTAAGCGCATAGTAAGCGTCATACTTGTTTTAAACCTACAAGACTTATACCTACTGATGTAAATTACATATTTTCATATAATAACAGTAAGTATAATATTTTGAACTCAGGTTTCCAGTTTTGGCACTTTTAGCCCTTGTGAAATTACTAAAATACCCCTACGGTGCATAGTTTGGTTTTAAAATGATATATTTGATATATGGGTCATACCCTACTGATATAATATGTTATATTAAGTATATTTACTGTATGAACCAGACCCAAAACTCAGATTTCTAATTTTACCCTTTTATTATCTTTTAAATGACCAAAATGCCCTTCTAAGGCATAAATTGAGTTTAAAATTATCCCGGGCAATATAGGACATAACTTACTGATATAATATCATATTCTAAGCATATTAATTCAGGGAACTTGCATTTGAATCTTTTGGCTACCCATATCGCCCTCTTCGCGTTCGGTTCGGTTTACGTAACTAGTTTGCGTAAATTGACCGAAACGGGTCAAACGATATCATTTTTACTTCAAAATCCAGAATGTATTTAGTATACCCATATTATACAAGTATTCAAACTTGTCGGGTCTAAATCACATTCTATCCGGTCTTTCGTTTAATCGTACGTAAACCGTATCATTCCTAAAACTAACCGGTCAAAGCTTAAGCTTAAATAAAAGGCCGTTAGGAATCTAATAGGTTAATTATAAACCTTTGTTCCAGATTAGGAAGCCCGGTAAAAGCTACCACCACTTATCGTTTGTGACTTATACTTGCTCAGGTAAATACATTTTTGACTTATTTTCCCTATACGGGCTTGGGGTACGGTATTTAAAATACCGCTTGATCGGGCGCACAAGTCCTGCTCCTTATAGGTGTTCAGTCTTGAATAGCTTGTGCGACTTCGTTTAAACAGTTTTGTCTTACTTAAAGGCTTTGGGGGGTTGTTGACCATGTCCCGGATATCCTTGGCATTATCTTACGAGATGGCCACGACCAGAGCACGGGGTGTAGGCGTACACCGTCGTGTATAACTCTTTAATGTGGTGTGTCGATTAAATCTCTAGCCCGGACAGTAGATCCCGGGCCACCAGAGATATAAGTGCATGTAATTCGTTCACAAGTTTATATTGCATAAATATCCCAAGTTAATAAAAATATTTATGCCTTGTGCATTTAAATAAATTTTTCAATCATTTTCAAAATGAGTCAGTCGATTTGTATTTACCAGTGTAAACTGACGTATTTTTTCCAAAAGATTAAGTGCAGGTACTATACGGAAATAGGCTGGCTGTTTCCTAGAGAGCGTCCACAATAGTCTCGCAAACTCGGACGACATTTATCTGTTGAACTATTTATTTCTATTTTTACTTGATCCGCCTGTGGATCCATTTCAACTACTGTGATATTTATTATTGCACTTTATTTAAAGTTGAAATGTTTCTATTCTGCTTCCGCTGTGCATTATTATATTGTGTTGATTGTCTATGACGATGCCAACTACGTCACTGTACCCCACACCGGGCCCACCGGTGACACGTGGAAATTGGGGGTGTGACAGGTTGGTATCAGAGCCAACGCTGAGTGAATTAAACACTATCCTAATGTGTTTAATCTCAGTTACACAATTGCACATTCCTCGATTTTCGAGTCTAGACAAGAAACTTAGGAAATGTTCAACATTTCGTTTAATTTATTTTATTATTTATTATTGCAATGTCTTATATATTTTGTTGTGCAACTTGTTTGACTTTTGACAGGATCACTATGCCGCCAAGAATGAGAGGTCGAGGAGGATTCGCTACTACCCACGACCATGAGGCAGGGCCCTCACATAGGCGAGCACCATCCGCCACGCACAACACAGCCGCCAACGACCTTTGGAGGTCTTTCGCCGAGCCTGCTAGACACTCGCTGTCCGCCAGCACTTCACCGTCTTTACCCCACTCGTTTGGGCCCCACTCGGAGAATGGGCCCCATGGTTCGCTTGGATCCTACATACCTTTACAGCAGTCACCGCACCAGTATCCAGCGCCAGCCTACCAGGGTTTGTATAACCCTAATGCTTATGTGGAGGAGCCAGTGGGCCATAACCCACTTGGACAGGAGGACCACTTTTCTGGTGGTCACGAGATGGACGTAGACGAGGAGACGGACCCTTCGCTCCCACCATCAGGTACACCAAACCACCCGATTGAGATATCGGATGGGTCGCCATACACAGGATCACCATTTAATGGTGTGGACAGCTTCCAGGAGAGGTTTAAGCAGCATGATTGGTACTTCACCCCTAGCCACAACTCTCCGATGCTTCAATCACTCCATGGTACTCCGATGCTCCAATCGCTCCATGGTTCGCCGGTGCACTCACAGCACCACTCGCAGCAGCAGCAGCTCCAGCAGCAGCCGCCTCTACCGCAGGACCTATCCGAGGCCCTGTGGCGTGACGTGATCACTCCGTCACCACCGCCGCCGCCAGTTTTACCTCCTCCGCCTCAGAGGCCGAGGAGGAATGCGCGCATGTCGACGCGCGGAGGGATTCGCATAGGCACCCCTCCACGTGTTAGTAGCAGCCGCTACACGTCTCTTCCCGGGGAGTCCGAGACAGGGGAGTCTCAGCATCCCGTATCTGAGGTTACTTCTGTTCCGATCCCGCCTCTGCCGCCGCAGAATTTTGGAGAGCCGATTCCGGCTTATGCTAGTGCCGCTCAGTTCAACCCGTTCGAGCAGGTATTCCCTCAGGGTTATGATTACACGGGAGACCCTTATTGGCAAGCTGTGAACTACAGCTCACTCCCACCTAGTGGTCCACTTGGAGACCCTTGGGCTGCTGGCCCATCTACTTTTGGTTACCCTCCGGGTTACCAGCAGCCACCACAGCCGCAGCCTTACCAGCCGCCGCAGCCGCAGCACTACCAGCCACCACCACCGGCGCCTATGATGTCGCCGCCGCAGGTTCAGGAGATCCTGCAGGGGATTGA
Source organism: Helianthus annuus (assembly GCF_002127325.2). Taxonomy (NCBI): domain Eukaryota; kingdom Viridiplantae; phylum Streptophyta; class Magnoliopsida; order Asterales; family Asteraceae; genus Helianthus; species Helianthus annuus. The sequence goes on from NC_035442.2 coordinate 140,936,596, forward strand.
TAGCATGCGACGCGAGTTTCAGCACAATATGCGAGAGGATCGCCGACGCACCAGTGGCATGTTTAAGAAGGTATTTGATTTGCTCAAGGGTAAGAGCAAGAAGGATCGTTGAATCCTTCGATTATCATTGCATGTACTCATGTCCCTGCGTGGACATTTATTCCAGTACTCTACCCCTGCGTGGGTATATCTATCTTTCTCTACCCCTGTGTGGGTATGTTATTCTGTTAACCCCTGCGTGGGTTTGTTTTATTTTATTTTGTTATTGTTGTACTTGTTTAGCCCCTGCGCGGGCCTGTTATTCATGCTAGTTATGTTATTTCAAAGTCCCGTTTAGGGCATAGATGTACTGGTATTTTATTGGAAATTTAAATGGTTAACTTGAATTTCTCATTTTATTTATATGCATGAATATAACATTAAAATAATGGAAAATATCAATTTTTATTTGACTTGCCATTTTATAAGAATCTTAGTAAGGTATAACCTAGCCTGAATGCCTTATTAACAGGCCTGGCCCTGATGGTAAAACCTGGTTGAAAAGATTCAACTCCCTGTTAACATCTGAGAACATGTTAACATTCTGGCCAAGCGTGATCTGTAAAATCACACGAGCCACCCCTTTTAATAAATTATCTACAGACTATATCTGTATACAAGTCTATTAATGACTTGATACCTACGGGTTATGACTATGTCATATAGTGGCAGTTGTGGTCTATGACTCCCTGCCTAGTGAAGAATTATCTACAGATTATATCTGTACCCAAGTCTATTAATGGCTTGATACCTACGGGTTATAACTATGTTATATAATGACAGTTGTGGTTTATGACTCTCTGTCTAGTAAAGGATTATTTGTTTAACTATACAATTTATAATCCTATAAAAATCTAAATTTATAATTTAGTGATTGTCCTTGTGACTAGGCCTATGGTGCCAATATATATATTTTCATTCCTTGATTGCTAATAAGAGCCTGAATGAAATTTATTAAATTAACTGCTAAGGTTTTTGATACCATGGTTAATAAATCGTCTAGGACGATAATACTGTTAGGTTCTAAATTAGACCTTGTCCTTTATTGTAGCTTAAAGCTACGATGGCCAAATCGGAAGAAACCAACAGTCATTCTGGGGAACGCTCAGATAATGCAAAGATTCACGTTACCGGTGCAGAATTGCAAGCACTGATAGATAATGCTGTCGCCAAGGCTATGGATAGGCAGTTCAAGGAATCTAGTGGTACTCAGAGTAGAACCCGCTCAGTGACGCATGTCAAGGCTAAGACTCATTCTGGGGCCCATAGTAAGCCTCCATCTAAAAAGAGTGAGCCAAAGAAAGTTGAGGATGATAATCATTCCTCCAACCACAGCAGCGTCCCAAAGCAGGAGATTGAGCTGAAGCATGACACGTACAGTAGGTCCTGTACGTACAAGTATTTTGTATCCTGCAAGCCCAGAGATTTCACTGGGGAAAAAGGAGCCGTCGACTGCATGACGTGGATTGACGAGATGGACACTGTAGTTGATATCAGCGGGTGTGCTGATAGAGATGTTGTGAAATACGCGTCCCAGTCATTCAAGGGAGACGCGTTAGCTTGGTGGAAGTCACTACTTCAAGCTGCCGGTAAGGCCGCCCTATATAGCATGAATTGGGATCAGTTTGTCGCACTGATCAAGGAGAACTTCTGTCCGCAGCACGAGGTCGAGCGAATTGAATCGGATTTCGTATCCTTAGTCATGAAGAACCTCGATTGTCAAGCGTATCTTACTACGTTCAACACGCTGTCTCGTTTAGTGCCTTACTTGGTGACCCCGGAGCCGCGTAGGATTGCTCGATTCATTGGGGGTCTGGCACCGGAGATTAAAGCCAGCGTCAAAGCTTCAAGACCTACAACATTTAGATCCGTAGCGGATCTATCCCTCTCCCTCACTCAAGACGTGGTTAGATTGAGAGCCATGAAGAGCTCTGAGGAGAACAAACGAAAACGTGAGGATGACACCTCACGAAGATCTGAAAAGCGACATAGAGGGAACAACGACCACAGGAAAGGGTCGGGGTCTAGGAAGAATGATCATCAGTCGGGTGAGAAACCCAGATGCAAGATTTGTAGGAGACACCACTTTGGGAGGTGTCGGTTTGAAACAAAATCCCAGTCTTCGGAGAAGCGATGTGGAATCTGCAAGTCCACGGATCATAAGGCTGTGGATTGCAAGAAGATGAAGGATGCAACGTGTTTTGGTTGCAACGAAAAAGGTCACATTCGGCCCAACTGTCCAAAGTTTGCGAAGAAGGCCGAGGAAGGGAAGAAGACTAATGCGAGAGTCTTCAAAATGGACGCAAAGGAAGCAGTCCTTGACGATAACGTCATTACCGGTACGTTTCTTGTAAACGATGTTTTTGCTAGAGTCTTGTTTGATTCTGGAGCTGATAAGTCGTTTGTAGATAATAAGTTTTGTAAACTATTGAACCTTCCTGTTAAAACCTTAAGCGTGAAATATGAGGTGGAATTAGCCGATGGAACCTTAGAAACCGCCTCGACTGTTCTAGATGGATGTGTTATATCCATTAGGAATCATTCCTTCCCGTTATCCTTGCTTCCCTTTAAGTTAGCTGGATTCGACATAGTAATAGGCATGGATTGGTTGTCAAGTAACCAAGCCCAGATTCTGTGCAATAGAAAGCAAGTAATAGTTAAGACTCCGTCTGGTGAGTCACTTACTATCCAAGGAGATACCCAGCATGGATTGCCCGAGCAAGTGTCCATGCTCAAAGCATCCAGATGCATGCAGAAGGGATGTGTCATTTATATGGCACAAGTTACCATAGATGAGCCGAAGCCGAAGATCGAAGATATCCCTGTTATCTCGGAATACCCTGAAGTATTTCCTGAAGAGCTACCCGGGTTGCCACCGGATAGACAAGTAGAGTTTCGGATAGATATCATACCAGGTGCAGCACCTGTAGCAAGAGCACCATACATATTGGCACCAACGGAGATGAAGGAGTTGAGGACGCAGTTGGATGAGCTTTTAGCTAAAGGTTTTATTAGACCTAGCTCGTCTCCTTGGGGAGCGCCAATCTTGTTCGTTAAGAAGAAGGACGGATCGATGCGTCTGTGCATCGATTACCGTGAGCTTAATAAGGTCACTATCAAGAATAGGTATCCGTTACCCAGGATCGACGATCTGTTCGATCAGTTGCAAGGAGCAAGTTACTTCTCCAAGATTGATCTCAGGTCAGGTTATCATCAGTTGAAGGTCAAGGATGAAGACGTACACAAGACCGCGTTTAGGACTCGTTATGGACATTACGAGTTCCTAGTGATGCCGTTTGGGCTCACTAACGCACCAGCCGCGTTCATGGACCTCATGAATCGCGTCTGTAAACCCTATTTAGATAAGTTCGTCATCGTCTTTATTGATGACATTCTTATCTACTCGAAGAGCCAAGCTGACCATGAGAAGCACCTTCGTTGTATTCTCAAACTTCTGTATCAAGAGAAGCTTTATGCCAAATTTTCGAAGTGCGAATTCTGGCTTCGAGAAGTCCAATTCCTTGGACATGTTGTAAGCGAGCGTGGTATCCAAGTAGATCCCGCTAAAGTAGAAGCAGTCATGAATTGGCAGGAGCCGAAGACTCCTACTGAGATTCGCAGTTTCCTCGGGTTGGCAGGATATTATAGGCGATTTATCGAGAACTTTTCAAGGATTGCTGCGCCCCTAACTTCATTGACCCGTAAGAAGATTAAGTTTGATTGGGGCCCTAAGCAGCAGGAATCCTTTGACATTCTGAAGCAGAAGCTGAGCAATGCGCCAGTATTGACATTGCCGGATGGAATAGATGAATTTGTGGTGTATTGTGATGCATCACATACTGGCATGGGCTGTGTACTCATGCAGAAAGGCAAAGTCATTGCCTACGCTTCTCGACAGCTAAAGGTGCACGAGAAGAACTACACCACCCACGATTTGGAATTGGGTGCGGTTGTATTTGCTTTGAAGTTATGGAGACATTACTTGTATGGAACCAAGTGTATAATTTATTCGGATCACAAGAGTCTTCAGCATCTGTTCAATCAAAAGGAATTGAACATGCGTCAAAGGCGATGGATGGAAACCCTCAATGATTATGACTGTGAGATAAGATACCATCCAGGCAAGGCAAATGTGGTTGCCGACGCCTTAAGCAGAAAGGAAAGGGTTAAACCGATCAGAATCAATGCCAAGCGCATTGAAATAAGGAATAATTTGAATGAAAGGGTGTTAGCTGCACAGAAGGAAGCTGTGCTGGAAGCTAACTATCCCGCAGAAAAGTTGGGAGTAACTGAGGAGCAGTTATCCCACGACAAGGATGGAATGTTACGCCTAAACGGACGAATATGGGTTCCAGTATATGGAGGACTTCGGGATGTTATCCTCCAGGAAGCCCACAGCTCTAAATATTCCGTTCATCCTGGAGCTGATAAGATGTACCAGGATTTAAAATCAAACTACTGGTGGATTGGTTTGAAAAAGTCCGTGGCCGAGTATGTGGCCAAGTGTTTGACTTGTGCGCAAGTCAAGGCTGAGCATCAGAAGCCGTCAGGTTTGCTTCAACAACCTGAAATTCCCAAATGGAAGTGGGAAATGGTGACAATGGATTTTATCACCAAGTTGCCGAAAACGAAAAAGGGAAATGATACCATATGGGTCATAGTTGACAGACTGACTAAGTCAGCTCATTTTCTACCCATCAAAGAGACGTATAGCTCAGATATGTTAGCTCAATTATACGTCGATAAGATAGTAGCGCTACATGGTATACCTATATCTATTATCTCCGATAGAGATACTAGATATACGTCGCATTTTTTGGAAGAGTTTCCAATAGTCGTTGGGCACTCGTTTGAATTTTAGTACGGCTTATCATCCTCAGACTGATGGTCAGAGTGAGCGTACTATTCAAACTTTGGAAGACATGCTCCGTGCATGTGCGATCGACTTAGGTGGTAGTTGGGATAAGCACCTACCACTGATTGAATTCTCCTACAACAATAGCTACCATTCCAGCATAAAGGCTGCGCCTTTCGAGGCCCTATACGGTAGAAAGTGTAGATCGCCCATTTGTTGGGCAGAAGTTGGAGATGTCCAGTTGTCTGGACCAGATATCGTCTTTGAGACGACAGACAAGATCGTTCAGATCCGTGATCGTTTGAAAGCTGCCAGGGATAGGCAGAAAAGTTATGCGGATCCTAAGCGCAAAGATTTTCACTTCGATGTGGGTGAAAAAGTGTTGCTTAAGGTATCACCTTGGAAAGGTGTGATGAGATTTGGAAAGAAAGGCAAGCTAAGCCCGAGATATATAGGACCTTTCGAGATTATCGAACGTGTCGGGTCAGTCGCTTACAAGTTAAACTTGCCTGAAGAGCTTAGTGCTATTCATAATGTGTTCCATATCTGTAATTTGAAGAAGTGTTTCGCTGACGATTCACTGGTTATACCGCATACAGATATACACATAGACGAAAGTCTAAAATTTGTGGAAAAACCTTTGTCGATTGAGGATCGACAGGTAAAGAAGCTTCGAAGGAAGCACGTGCCTATTGTTAAGGTCAAGTGGGATGCCCGTAGAGGTCCCGAATACACGTGGGAAGTGGAATCCACGATGAAAGAAAAATATCCCCATTTGTTTGAATAAATCTCGGGGTCGAGATTTCTTTTAAGGGGGTGAGGATGTAACACCTCGAAAAATTTCGGCCAATAATGTCTTGACACGTGTCATAAGGTTCCGTTATGTGAAAACATACTTTAGAGGGACTAAAAGTGACAAACAGTGAAAACTATGGAACGTAAGGGTCCAAAGTGTCAACAATGGATAAATAGGCTCTATGATAACCCTACATAATGTTTATAACCTTAAACGGATGGTTCATGGATCATACGACGCGGAAATTGCCCAAAAGTGAAGTATTTCAAACTATAGGGGCCAAAAGTGTCAACATGTTTAATTTATACCTCTGAGTGAACTTTTGGCAGACCCGAAGCTTTGTATAGCTAAAATATACTCACTAGAATATGTGGTAAAAATTTCATGAAGTTTCGTCAACGTATGAGAAAGTTATGGCCAAAACCGTACTTAAGGGACTAGAAGCGTCAACGTCGAATTTCAGGGCTTTTCGGTTGAGCGCAAAGTTATCCGAGGGCATTACCATGTTGGTAAAAGTCCTAAGGTCCATAAAAACCAAGTTTGGGGGTTTACGGGTCAAGAAAAGTAGCCGAAACATCACGTACAAGCTCAGGGACCATTGCTGTCAATACATGAAAGTTGTAGGCTGATCAGGAGGGTCAGGCGACCCGCCTGGACATGCCCAGGCGGGCCGCGTGGGACTGCCAGCGACCAGAAATTCGGTTTTGGGTCGAATTGGGTCCGAAAATGAGTGGGAAACAGCTGGATCTTGCCTCCAATTTAACCAATAACAAGCCATGCATGGCTAGGCAACAGTAACCCACGAAATTGTGACTTTAAATCAGATTTGATCAATGTTCTTGGCACTTGCATTTGTAAACAAAAGCTCTCTCTATCAAGAACCTTCAAGGCAAGACTTCTGGAGCTAAACTGATCATCAAGGCCGACTTCTAGTGTCCACTAAACATCTTTAGGACCATTGTAAGCATTCAATTCGTTCTATAATCCGTTTTTGCTTTGATTATTAGTAAAAGTCAAACTGGGTGTTCATAACCTTTGACTTTCTGATTAAACGGATTTCTTTCAGTAATTTCTCGAATTGAAACTTGTTATAGATTGGTATTTATGTGGGAAACAAACCCTCTAAAGGGTACTAACTGATTCCCACTACATGCATGCTTAATGTCGAGTCAAACTTATTTCTAAAAAGTCAACAGAAGTAATTTTTGTGAAAAATGACATGATTAATGATATAGATGACATGCAAACTGATTGATCATTAAAAATGACTTGTAATACATATAAGAATGTGTTTTAATCATCATCAACTCGACAATCTATAGTGTAGACACGAATCGGAACCGAAAGTCTTGCAAAACGATTATTTCGTAGGCTATCGATTCGGACTCGTACATGCATGTTCAAGATCTGTATTGGAAAGTATTTTTGACTATTTTTATTTTAGTTAAACTTTCTGGAATTTTCTTTGATTGAGTCTAAGGTTAGCCTATTCGAATGTATGTTTCCGGTTTATGCATAAAGTTGACTATTTTGCCCTTTTTGATTTAAAACGGGATTTTTGGAAAAGTGAAAGGATAGAAATCTTTATTTTTAATATATAAACTTGCACCGAAAGTTTCGGATCAGTTGGTGGTCCAGATTGTGAGTTATGGCCATTAGCGTAAAACTATATTATAAATTTACATAAACGGTCCTTTTCGCGTAGAACCCGTTTCTGGCCACGTTTTGGTACAAAACTTTTTACCAACTGATTATATATAATATTCTGGGAATTTTGATGATTTTTAATTAATTTTTGGCTGAACGGATCCTAGATCACCTAGTCATTTCGGCTTATGTCGGTTTTGACCGTTTTAGCCATAAAATGAGTTTTACACATCCTATTGACCCGAAACCTTTTTCTACTGATTTTATATGATGAATAAATTATTTTAAGTATTCTGGAAATATAAAAATCTCAGATTTACTGTGAAAACCCGAAAACGCCCTTAAATCGTATTTTTAGCGCTTTAAGCGCATAGTAAGCGTCATACTTGTTTTAAACCTACAAGACTTATACCTACTGATGTAAATTACATATTTTCATATAATAACAGTAAGTATAATATTTTGAACTCAGGTTTCCAGTTTTGGCACTTTTAGCCGTTGTGAAATTACTAAAATACCCCTACGGTGCATAGTTTGGTTTTAAAATGATATATTTGATATATGGGTCATACCCTACTGATATAATATGTTATATTAAGTATATTTACTGTATGAACCAGACCCGAAACTCAGATTTCTAATTTTACCCTTTTATTATCTTTTAAATGACCAAAATGCCCTTCTAAGGCATAAATTGAGTTTAAAATTATCCCGGGCAATATAGGACATAACTTACTGATATAATATCATATTCTAAGCATATTAATTCAGGGAACTTGCATTTGAATCTTTTGGCTACCCATATCGCCCTCTTCGCGTTCGGTTCGGTTTACGTAACTAGTTTGCGTAAATTGACCGAAACGGGTCAAACGATATCATTTTTACTTCAAAATCCAGAATGTATTTAGTATACCCATATTATACAAGTATTCAAACTTGTCGGGTCTAAATCACATTCTATCCGGTCTTTCGTTTAATCGTACGTAAACCGTATCATTCCTAAAACTAACCGGTCAAAGCTTAAGCTTAAATAAAAGGCCGTTAGGAATCTAATAGGTTAATTATAAACCTTTGTTCCAGATTAGGAAGCCCGGTAAAAGCTACCACCACTTATCGTTTGTGACTTATACTTGCTCAGGTAAATACATTTTTGACTTATTTTCCCTATACGGGCTTGGGGTACGGTATTTAAAATACCGCTTGATCGGGCGCACAAGTCCTGCTCCTTATAGGTGTTCAGTCTTGAATAGCTTGTGCGACTTCGTTTAAACAGTTTTGTCTTACTTAAAGGCTTTGGGGGGTTGTTGACCATGTCCCGGATATCCTTGGCATTATCTTACGAGATGGCCACGACCAGAGCACGGGGTGTAGGCGTACACCGTCGTGTATAACTCTTTAATGTGGTGTGTCGATTAAATCTCTAGCCCGGACAGTAGATCCCGGGCCACCAGAGATATAAGTGCATGTAATTCGTTCACAAGTTTATATTGCATAAATATCCCAAGTTAATAAAAATATTTATGCCTTGTGCATTTAAATAAATTTTTCAATCATTTTCAAAATGAGTCAGTCGATTTGTATTTACCAGTGTACACTGACGTATTTTTTCCAAAAGATTAAGTGCAGGTACTATACGGAAATAGGCTGGCTGTTTCCTAGAGAACGTCCACAATAGTCTCGCAAACTCGGACAACATTTATCTGTTGAACTATTTATTTCTATTTTTACTTGATCCGCCTGTGGATCCATTTCAACTACTGTGATATTTATTATTGCACTTTATTTAAAGTTGAAATGTTTCTATTCTGCTTCCGCTGTGCATTATTATATTGTGTTGATTGTCTATGACGATGCCAACTACGTCACTGTACCCCACACCGGGCCCACCGGTGACACGTGGAAATTGGGGGTGTGACAGATGCGGTTTATAACTTGTTGAGATACCCTAGGGAGTGTGCCCATATGTATCCGGGAAGTGTGTCCCTCAATAACCTGGAGTGTGTCCAGCCCCCAATGCCCCTAACCAAGCATTGGTAATGATCGATCCCATGTACAATAACCAAGACCCAATTACATTGTTTACCCAAGATTCCCTTTCCAAACGTTTACTGGTTGTCCCAAACCACCGGGACGCATGCTTGAGAAATGCAGTGAACTCACCTTGGTTTGCTCGGTAAGATTAACTACTCGCTCACACTTAATCAGTCAAGTCCTAATTATTCACATGTATTTGATCAGTTGATATTCATGAAGTTGGCACGTATGTGTAATCACAAAGGACAATGCATCGATAATCACCAAGTAGCACATTGTACACATTCAAGCTCATATAAGTCATGTGTATCACTTAACAGCAGTTAAATATCTCAGTTAACTTCTAACAGAGTTAAGTCAGATTACTGTGCAAATTATTCAAGTCGGCGAAACACAGATTGACGAAACATACCCTGTTTCGTCAACCACCCTTTGGCGAAACAGATTCTGTCTCGTCGACTTCCCTTGGCGAAACATCCTCTCTGTTTCGTCAACTACCCCTTGGCGAAACACCCTTTCTGTTTCGCCAAAGATTCTATTTCGTGAAGAAATCAGTTACGTCAATCAGATCAGTTACAATTCCAACAGTTACGCAATATTACAGGAAACCCTAATTGCCGTCAATCATCAAACCGCAATCATACAGAAATCATTCATCATACCATCATCATCTAATCGATACATGATTCGCAGGTTAGTTAAACGTAGATAGATTCATAACCATAACACCTATTCGATCCGTATAAATCAACAAGATCAACAATCATTAACCCGACATAAACATCATTAAATCCAGTTCTACCCATCACGTATTCTCATCAATATGACTTGTTTGTTAGAATCTGTAATCGACATCATCAACACAATGCATACAAAACAATCACGTAAATAATCACTCTAACCGGGATATTTGTAAGGATGGTTTGATCGCTAGGGGAAGCCTGAGAGAACACAAGGTTGCCGTCACACAAAGGGAGAGCTCTAGGGTTTCGGTTTTGCCAAGAGTGTGAAACAGGAGTCGTTACATGATTATATACACAATTTCACGTTTTGGGCCCGTAATGGGCTTCGGCGAATCTGGGCTCGGCGAAACATATCCTGTTTCGTCGAGCTACGGTTGACGGATCACCCTCTTGATTCGTTGAAGAGTGTTTGGCGAATCACAACTCTGTTCCGTCGAGTTGTTTGATGGTGGGACAGCCTAAGTGTTTTGCAATAAGCTATGCTATAATTTACAACAACAATAAATCTCATTCATGCACTAACATAACACGTTTTACCATATAGCATACAACATATCCAACAATCATAATACGTTTCAATATAACACCACGTGTATTGATACGAGCCAACAAGTCTAACAATTAAGAGTCAACAAACAATTAAGCGGTCAAAGCCAACAAAGGTCGAAAACTCGAGTTGTCACATCATCCCCAACTTGAAAGAAATTTCGTCCCGAAATTTGATAGGCCATCCGGAACCCGATGCGATGCTAATCAGGATGACTGTGCATTTTCCGCGAGTGTCACATCATCCCCAACTTGAATGGGAATTTCGTCCCGAAATTCACTAGTTACCTGAGATCTAGAATTGCTAGGCTTGGTTTTGTCTTTGGGGAACAAATGTGGATACTTACGTTCCATCTGGTCCTCGCGTTCCCATGTGAACTCCGGACCACGTCTTGAGTTCCAACGAACTCTCACAATGGGTATACGGCTATGCTTACGCACTTTAGCTTCCCGATCCATAATCTCAATTGGTTCTTCGACAAACTGTAACTTGTCATCTATTTTCAGCTCTTGAAATGGTACAACTAGTGTTTCGTCAACCAAACACTTCTTTAACTGCGACACGTGAAATACATCGTGAACATTACCCAACTCAGCAGGTAATTCCAACCTGTAAGCTACCTTTCCAATTCGTTCCAGAATTTTGAAGGGTCCTACGTAACGAGGGTTTAGTTTGCCGCGTTTCCCAAAACGCACCACACCCTTCCAGGGTGAGACTTTTAACATAACGCGATCATTAACTTCAAATTCCAGAGGTTTACTACGCTTGTCAGCGTAGCTTTTCTGACGGTCGCGAGCTGCGGCCATACGGTCCTGTATCCGGACAATATTTTCCGATGTTTCAAGCACAAGCTCCGGGCCTGTGATCTGACTGTCACCCACCTCAAGCCAACAGAGAGGTGAGCGGCATTTTCGTCCGTATAGTGCTTCGAACGGAGCTGCCTTAATACTTGTATGGTAGCTGTTGTTGTAGGAGAATTCTATCAACGGTAAGTGCTTTTCCCATCCTTTCCCAAAGTCGATTACACAGCCCGCAGCATGTCTTCAAGCGTTTGGATGGTGCGCTCGCTTTGACCATCCGTCTGCGGGTGATAAGCGGTACTCATGTCAAGCCGTGAACCGAACGACTTATGCATTGCTTGCCAAAGTTCAGAAGTGAAACGTGGATCTCGATCTGAGATGATAGAAGTTGGTACCCCATGCCTAGAGACGACCTCTTTAAGATAAACCGCTGCTAGATGCGAGAACTTGTCTGTCTCCTTGATTGCTAAGAAATGTGCTGACTTCGTGAGACGATCAACAATCACCCAAATGGTATCGTTTCCGGCCTGAGTTCTTGGTAGTCCTGTCACGAAATCCATGGCGATCTGTTCCCACTTCCATGTGGGTATCTCTGGTTGCTGAAGTAGACCTGAGGGCTTTTGATGTTCCGCCTTGACTTTAGCACAAGTCAAACATTTACTGACGTAAGTTGCTATATGAGCTTTCATGCTAGGCCACCAGTATGTAGTTTTCAAGTCGTGGTACATCTTATCTGATCCAGGATGTATGGAGTAACGTGATTTATGTGCCTCATCCATTACAAGTTCTCGTAAGTCACCATAGAGTGGAACCCAGATGCGTCCGGTTACGTAGTAAGCACCGTCTCCCTTTTTCTCTAGTCGTTGCCTTGAGCCGCGTAAAGCTTCAGCTCGAACGTTCTCTGGTTTCAACGCTTCTAACTGAGCGTTTCGTATCTGGGAAGGAAGATTGGATTGGATCGTGAGTTGCAACGCTCGCACGCGCCTAGGTGCACTATTCTTTCTGCTGAGGGCATCAGCTACGACGTTCGCTTTGCCCGGATGATACTTGATGGCACATTCATAATCATTTAATAGTTCAACCCATCGTCGTTGCCGCATATTTAACTCTCTCTGGTCGAAGATATGCTGAAGACTCCTATGGTCGGTGTAGATGGTGCATTTGGTACCGTACAGATAGTGCCTCCAAATCTTCAACGCAAATACCACCGCTCCTAGCTCCAAGTCGTGTGTCGTGTAATTTTTCTCGTGAATCTTCAACTGCCGCGAGGCATAGGCTATCACCTTCTCGCGTTGCATTAATACACAGCCGAGACCTTGAATCGACGCATCACAGTAGACCACAAAATCTTCGGTACCCTCTGGCAAGGACAAGATCGGTGCACTGCAAAGTTTCTGTTTTAATAACTGGAAAGCCTCTTCCTGCTTCGTTCCCCAAGAGTACACCGTGTTCTTCTGTGTCAGCGAAGTGAGAGGTTGCGCGATTTTCGAGAAATCTCTAATAAACCTTCGATAGTATCCAGCGAGACCAAGAAATTGGCGCACCTCAGAAGGAGTCTTTGGTGCCGCCCAATTCTTAACTGCATCTACTTTTGCAGGATCTACATGTATCCCTTTTTCGTTAACGACGTGGCCAAGGAAATGCACTTCTCGAATCCAAAAATCGCACTTAGAAAACTTCACATACAGCTGTTCCCTTCTCAAAAGTTCCAGGATGAGACGTAGGTGACGCTCGTGATCCTCCTTGTTCTTTGAATAAACCAAGATGTCGTCGATAAACACTATAACAAACTCGTCGAGATATGGCTTACATACGCGGTTCATGAGATCCATGAAGACCGCTGGCGCATTTGTCAATCCAAACGGCATAACCAAAAACTCGTAGTGTCCATAGCGCGTTCGAAAAGCAGTCTTGGGAACATCCTCTTCTCTAACCCTTACCTGGTGGTAACCCGACCTTAAGTCGATCTTTGAATAAAAACTTGACCCTTGCAGCTGGTCAAACAAGTCGTCGATGCGTGGTAACGGATATCGGTTCTTGATGGTTACCTTGTTGAGTTCCCGATAATCGATACACATACGGAATGACCCGTCTTTCTTCTTTACAAACAGAACTGGGGCTCCCCAAGGCGAAGAACTGGGTCGAATGAAACCCCTATCCAACAATTCCTGTAGCTGATTAGACAATTCCTGTAGCTCCCCAGGAGCCAACCGGTATGGAGCTCGAGCAATTGGGGCCGCTCCTGGCGCCAGATCAACCTGAAATTCTACTTGACGGTGAGGAGGTAGCCCTGGTAACTCCTCTAGGAACACATCAGCGAAATCCCGTACCACTGGCAGATCCTCGATCCTTCTTTCCTCGGACTGAGCGTTAGTAACTAAAGCTAACATTGCAGGATACCCCTTTTGTAGATACTTCTGCGCATGCATAGCCGAGATAATACCAACCATCGTCCCACTACGATGCCCTTGAACCGTTAATGACTCCCCATCAGGGATAGGAATGCGCACAATCTTCTCCTTACACAGAATTTTCGCTTGGTGCTTAGACACCCAATCCATGCCTACCACTATATCGAAACTACCGAGCGTAACGGGGAGGAGATCAATATTGAACACGTGACCCACGAGATCTAGTTTGCACCCAAAAAGGACATTCGAGGCTTCTATCGTTTTACCGTCTGCTAGTTCTACTACTTGCTTAACTTCTAAAGGCGTTCGGGTTATCCCCAATCGTTGACTAAACTCTAGGGACACGTAACTCCAATCCGCACCAGAATCAAATAACACAAAAGCAATATGATTGTTTACAGGAAACGTACCGGTGACAACATTGCCGTCATTCCTAGCATCCCCAGCCCCAAGCTGAAACACTCTGCCCCGAGCACCATTACCCCCATTGTTGCCATTGTTGTTGTTGTTCTCAGCGTTGTTGTTATTCGGGCGGTTGTTGTCGTTGGCATTCTGGTTTAGTTGAGGGCAATCCCGCTTAAAGTGACCCTCATCCCCGCACTGATAACACCCCTTTCTGAAGCCCTGATTCTGCTGGTTCTGTTGCTGCTGATGTCTGGGCTGTGGGGCCCTACAATCCTTGGCCTCGTGGCCCGCCTTACCGCACCTATTACATGTCCGTCCACACTGCCCGAAATGATGATAGCCACATTTGTTACATCGTGGCTTCCTCCCTGCATACGAACCCTGACTTTGGCCACTTCCCTGGCCTTGATTGACAGAAGACGACTGGCTGATGCTGAGATTGCTATTGTTGTCTGGCCTTTTCTGGGTCTGACCCGCACTAGATGCTTTGTCGTAATCGTTCCACTTCCGCTTGTTATCATTAGCGGACGCAGTGGCAGTGGGTGCAGCAGTAGTAGTGGTTGAAACACGTGGTGGTAACGAGTTACTCTCTACCTCTTGATCCACAATCTTGTGGGTCAATCGAACAATCTGTGTCAAATCATTGAGATGGGCTGCAGTGACAAACTCTTCACACGCGGAGGCAGCCCCTTGATGAATAACTCAATCCTCCGAGACATAGGCCGGGACAAGTTCGGGCACATGTCCGCCAATTCATACGATCGCTTCACATACGCTTCGACTTCAGATCCAACCATCTTCAAGTCATAGTACTCGTTTTCCAGCTTCTGGACCTCATCTCGAGGACAATACTCCTCTCTGATCAGTTCTTTAAAGTCATCCCAAGTTGTGGCATTCACTGCCTCGATGCCCAACAACTGCACTTGGGCATTCCACCACGTTAGGGCACCATCCGCCAAGGTACCCGCAGCATATTTCACCCTGTCCCCAGCGGGACAGTTACAGATAGCAAACACAGACTCTGCTTTCTCGAACCATCTCAGAAGTCCCACAGCCCCTTCAGTCCCGGTGAAGGTCTGTGGCTTACAGTCCATAAACATTTTGAACGTACACGCAGGCTGGTTGGGTTGTGGTTGCACTTGCTGACCTAAATGACGAAAGGAAACACATTATAGGAGTGAAAAGACGTGTACGCGATATAAGAGGAAAAGCACTTGGTACATTCCGTACCAGCTTGATAGGCTGCTAAAGCCTCAGCCACACGGGTGTTGATTAAGTCTGTCAACTCAGCCTGAGTCATGTTGATGTTGCCACATCCGTGTCCCCGTCCACTCATGATTCTATATACGTAGATGAACCGATTCAGAAATCGAAATGGAATGGAAGTCAAATATCATGTTTATATCTACGTACTACCAAGTTCACACATAATAAGGCAGAACCCTTCTCACGCTTGATAAGCCTCACTGGGACTTGCATGCACCCCACGTTATTATTAAGTGTGCACCCATAATAATAAGGCAATTTGCATGCTTATCTCAGTGCCTCTTAGCTTGCGCTCGAAGTTTCCCCCGTTCATACAACGCAACAAATGGTATCATAGGTTTACTATTCACGTGAGTCGAAGAGTAGTGTCACTCTATCAAGTCACCCTAGTATCAGGTGTATCGTGTCGTACAAGTTATGTGTGTGTGACTACCAAGAGTGTGAAACAGGAGTCGTTACATGATTATATACACAATTTCACGTTTTGGGCCCGTAATGGGCTTCGGCGAATCTGGGCTCGGCGAAACATATCCTATTTCGTCGAGCTACGGTTGACGGATCACCCTCTTGATTCGTTGAAGAGTGTTTGGCGAATCACAACTCTGTTCCGTCGAGTTGTTTGATGGTGGGACAGTCTAAGTGTTTTGCAATAAGCTATGCTATAATTTACAACAACAATAAATCTCATTCATGCACTAACATAACACGTTTTACCATATAGCACACAACATATCCAACAATCATAATACGTTTCAATATAACACCACGTGTATTGATACGAGCCAACAAGTCAAACAATTAAGAGTCAACAAACAATTAAGCGGTCAAAGCCAACAAAGGTCGAAAACTCGAGTTGTCACATCAAAACTCACTTTTTGTGGGAAAGGGTTTTTTTATGTGATCAAGTATATATAATCAAATTTTAACTAAGTTTGTCATGCCTTTTCGTAGTTTTCTTATGTTGGTTCTTTTTATCACGATGCTATCGGTTGTAAACTTGTAAAAATATAACCTTGTTAGAACTTGAATTCCCAACTTAAACTTAGACAAGTAAAAAAAAAATGAAAATTTTTGAAAAAAAAAAATTTTGGGGTGCTTAGCGGTTCCAATAGAGTTTTGTGTAAGGCTTGTTATTAGGACTTGCAAAATTCAAGGTTTTAGCATCCCCCACACTTAAATTACACATTGTCCTCAATGTGTCCCAAAAATAAGTTTTTAGGTTGATTGAATGTGTAAAATGGTGTTAAAAGCAAAATTTTATGTTACTGGCATCCTGGACACGGCCCCGTGGGGACCGGGCACGGCCCCGTGTTCAGGTGCCAGCGACAAAAATTAAAGAAAAGAAACAGAAGCCTGGAAACGGGGGCGTGTTCAGAGAACACGGCCCATGTCTAGTTACCTGAACTGGGCATATTTCTACAGGATGTGCAGCACGGGGCCGTATTGGGCGGACACGGCCCGTGCTGATCTTACTGTTATGAAGAAATTGTTGTCGGATGGCCCTGTTTTCGTGCATGGGGCTATGTTTCTCGTTTCCCTTGTTATCCTTGACCATCACGAGTGTGTTTTATTTATTACAACATCATCCAAACCTTAAAACCATCATTTCATTAAAAATCATCATAGAGAGAATTACATAGTCCTAAAATACTAGTAAGTTAGATAAGTAAGCACAAGAAGCTTAAACCAAGGAGTCCTAGCCTACAAGTTATTCTAATTAGCAAAATTTTCGAGTAGTCTCGGTTGGATGCGGCTTCATAGAACTCCTTACTCCGGGTATGGACTCCTCATATGTCGGCGAGCCACTCCTCTATCTCCCTCGGGAGGAGAAATGAGGGTTCGTTGGCATCGGTTTGAGGAGGTGCAACTTCCACCGGGACTTCTTGCAGATTTTCAAGAGTAGGCTCCGCTGGAATGTCACCTCATCCGGTAGGGTTGTTGACTCCAAGTGCTAGGTTCCAATCCTCTTGAGGGAGGACGGGTTCCATGGGAGGTGTTACAAGAATATTTAACCTCTGGTGCAAGAGGTTAATCTCTTGAAAACTATTTTCCAGCCCCACCGTAAGATAATTTATACGGTCTATTAGGACCTCCTCTACCGAAGTCATTTCATCAAGAGCTTCCCGTAGCGCCATGACGTAGTGTACAAGGGTAGCTTCAATGGAAGGCCTTCTTCCACTTCTACTGTTTCTTGAATGCACTGACGATGTTTCACTGTTTTCACTTGACATTCTACGAAAATAAACCGAAAACAGCTTATTTTAATGAAACAGTACCTTGGACACGGCCCCGTGCTCAATGAGCATGGCCCCGTGTTCACCTTTCTGCAGAATTTTGAAACAAGGAATCTTGAAGTTCTAAGTTATTTTTCTAACTTGTGAAGCCTTTTTTGAGCAATAGTAACTTAAAACAATGTTATACAACTTATTTTTAACAAGATTCCTTGAACAAAACTCAATAATCCTAGCCATAAAGCTTGAAATCTCAAACTTTAGTGGAGGTTTTTGGAGAAAGATGAAGAAGAAGGAAATGGATAAAAGAGGAAAGGACAAGATGGTTGTTGGAACCTTCTTTTAGAACATACCTAGGATGGTAGGAGAGAAGATCCCTTCAAATCTCTGTCCCTAGATGGTCCAAATGTGCAGGATTCTTAGCTGCATTTATAGAAAACGACAGTGTGTTGGACACGGCCCCGTGTCGGCTGGACACGGCCCCGTGTGCAGGCAAGATCCTGACACAATTTGTCCGTATTCTGACGTAAGGTCAGAAAGGAATCTTTTGGTGGACACGGGGGCGTGTTGGCTGGGCACGGCCCCGTGTCGAAAGGCTGATTATGAAGTTTGTATATTTTCAAGGAACTAATCCTGATCGGGCGGTTCCTTACTGGATGGAACAACCCCAAAGTGCCTAAGATACCTTAATTGATCTAGATTAAGACTAGAATGCAAGAGGTTGTCGGTGAGGGTGATTCCTATGCTAAATGTAGGTGGACAAGTCCAACCCTTTCCCGGGCTCTCGTTAAAAAAGGTGTATGCCGAATCGCTCAGGTCTATGTATGCACCGAACGAGGTCGATGGGGAGTCCTTCACGGCCCAATCGGCACAGGGACGACTATCGTCCAAGTCTTTGCTAGAGTTGAAGGTATTATCGGGAACAGCGAGGTTGTTTGAATGCGACCCCAACACTTCTTCTTGGTAATCGTCTTCAGGTGAATCAAGGAAATCCATCTTAAGTTCGTTTATCCAATTAAGAATTAGATCTTCTAGTTGAAATAGTTCATCAAGAAGCATTTCTCCAAAAATATCTGGTTGGGCGCCTTCGAGGGAGAGATAAGGTTTATTTTTACTTTCGCCCCTCTTAAGGATACAGGCAAACGATGGATCTATATAGTGGGGCTTATAATTTAGAAAATAACATTCTAATTCTTTATGACCGCCTCCACATAACTGACACCACGTTTCATAAGAGTGCCGAAAGTAAAAAAAATCGTTATCACTCATTTTTGTGTCAGAAATTACCAACCGTCGGGATCTTACGGTTCTGTTTTCAGTAACTGAATCTTGGTCACGGGGGCGTGTTGGGTGGGCACGGCCCCGTGTTCAGCTTACTGTCTGACTTAAAACAGGATTGCCAGTTCCAATGATTAGGCACGGGGGCATGTTCAGCAGGCACAGCCCGTGCTGAGTTCTGCAGAAGCTTAAAAATTAAGAAAATCCTAAAAAAACTAAAAAGAAAATAGAAAAAATGATTAGGCCGTTGATTCCTAACTTTCTTAAAATCCTTGTGTCCCCGGCAGCGGCGCCAAAAACTTGATGTGCGTGAAGTGTGTTATATTTTTAGGTATATATTTTAAGCCCTTTTTACACTTTTAACCGAGTTTTAAATTTATAAAACACGATATTTACTAACACTAAACACACATATGGGCAAGTGCACCCATCGTGGACGTAGTATAGTGTTGGTAAGATACCGAGGTCGTTCAAGGACACAAGAGCTTTTAGTAACGGTTTATCCTCAACGTCTAATCAAATCAAAATGTTAGAAAAAAGATTTTTAAACTATAAAATAAAACTAACTAAAATGCTGAAAAATAAAATAAAAATAATACAGATAGACAAGATGAATCATTTGGATCCGACTCGTGTGTAATGTAACCTTTGATTATTTTCGCACTTTTGCACTTGTTTAAGAGATTATCTTAGTTATTGTAGTAGGCCCCTCTTTTGAAGGCGACGTTACCCTCAACCCAGTAGTTTGAGTCAGCAAGGATACAATCCTAAAGGGTCGGATTATTGAAAGATAATTAATTAATTTATTAATGCATAATGTGATAGGCCCCTCTTTTGAAGGCGACGTTACCCTCAGCTAAGTAGTCTGAGTCAGCAGGGATACAGTCCTAAGTAGCTGGGTTAAAGTTTTAATAGTAGTTTAACTTATGAGGGGGTCAAAGAGTTTGGACCCCCGCCATCTAATACCTTTGGGTATTGAAGGAGGTCCTACTAAATTTGACCCAGGTCCTTTGCAGGATCTATACACTGAACAATGGCAAGACTCTTACCAAACCGTTCCCTTAACCCCCGACTAGGTAGCCAACATACCTCCATATAGACCGTGGAGATATGAATGGTGAAAATATTTTATTTTATATAGACAGTAAAATAATGCCAAGACACCACGGACAAACGATAAGGAAGAATCACCTTCAACATAAGAAACTAGTAATTAAAGTCATTAATACAAAACCAATTAAAAAGTGCAAAAGACTAAAAATAAAAAGTATTACACTAAACACTTGTCTTCACCAAGTGATGTAAGAGACTTAGGCAAACATGGCCTTTGATTGTCAAGAACTCTTACGATCAATCTTGGATCCCGAGACGACTCACACACTCTATGATGGACAATGGATGATGGTGGTGGATGATGGTGTTGTGATGGTGGTGGGTGGTGGGTGAAGTGTGAGAGAGGTGGTGTGCCAAGGGATGAGTTGCAAGAGCTTCAAACACTCCTATTTATAGGCTGAACAGAAGCTCGGGTACGGCCCCGTGTCCATCTGACACTCTCTCTCTTCATTAATTGTAATTCGCAATTACAATAAATGCGCCTGCAGCAAGTTAACCACGCCCCCGTGTCCGCTGGGCACGGCCCCGTGGTGGGCAGTAGAAGCTTCTATAGGTTTGTCTTTTCTGCTGCTTCTTGGGCACGGCCCCGTGCTCGCTGAGCACGGGGCGTGTTCAGTCTTCTGTTTTCTTTGTTTTACTTGGGAAGATGCTGTCGGGGGGTCGGGCTTGTCACTTTTGTTCCTTTTCTTGTATTTATGTTAGATTTTGCTGTCTTTTTGCTTCTTTTGTTATTTTGAGCTCATTTAATCCTGAAAATACAAAAGGAAGACAAAAGCACACTTTTTCCAACATTAGTACTAAAAAAGGGCTAGTTTTAAGCCATTATTGATGTAATTTATATGTTGCATTTTGTGCACATCACTAAACCCTAAACCCTAATGCTAAACCCTAAATACTAATGCTAAACCCTAAATAACACTTATTTTTCAATTTTAAACATGTATATACATATATGTATAATTGACAATATACATATATGTATAGTTAAAAAGATTAACAATATACACATGTGTATAAACCCAAAAAAAATTTTTAAAAATTAAATTCTTAAAGAAAAACCTGCGATTTTTCCAAAAAAAAAAATGCATTTTTTTTACATTTTTTTGCTTAAGGAAAATGTGTGGTCCAGAATGCTTCTCAAGTTTCTCAAATAGCCTACTACTTCTCACATGATCCTTATCCTATATATATATATATATAGGGTAAGGTTCATGCAAGAACCACCCTTATTGCGAGAACCGCGAGAACCAATGTGAACACAAAATAAAATCTAAAAAAATCAAAAAAGCACTCAAATTTTTTTTTTAAATATTTTTCCTAAAAAAATTCGCTATACTTCGTCACCATAAAAAAAAGGTTTTTTTTTCGGTTAACAATTATCCATGCACATGTGCATATGTATTATTACTTCGACAAATTCGGTAATATGTTATCAGGAATAGACAATTGCACTTTAATTTACAATACCATTCATAATACACTACTTTACATTACCAATATTTAAAAATGCACATGTGCATCATTAGGTATAACCATGATATAACGTGTTTTGGTACAAAAAGTTTGTGATTTTGAATGGAGAAGTATGCCCATATACATGTTTTTTGGTTAGTTATATCTAGCGGTTGATGGTTTGGTTATAGTTGTCAATTTATGATGTAATATGGTGATTGGATGGTATAAATGGTGTTTACATACATGTAATAAAGTGAAAATATTGGTAATGGTATTGTATTATGGATGGTAGGAGGTAATGGTATTGTATTATGGATGGTAGGAGGTAATGGTAGTGTATTATGGATGGTATGATAGATGAAAGGGAAAGTGTATTCAAAGTAGTGTACCAAAACACCTTATTTCATGTTGATGCATATAGATGCACATGTGCATTTCTAATATTGATAATGTAAAAAGTATTGTATTACATATGGTAGTGTAAATGAAAGTGCAATTATCTAATAGTTGTAATGAATTACGGAATTTGTCAAAGAAATGACAAAAATGCACATGTGCATGTTTGTGTATTATGGATGGAATGATAGATGAAAGAGAAATTAGTGTACCGAAACACCTTATTTGATGTTGATACATATAGATACACATGTGCATTTCTAATATTGTTAACGTAAAAAGTAGTGTGTTACACGTGGTAGTGTAAATGAAAGTGCAATTGTCTAATATTTGTAATGAATTACGGAATTTGTCAAAGAAAAGATACAAATGCACATGTGCATGGATAACTGTGACTCGGAAATTTTTTTTTTTTTTTTGAAAATTTTTTTATTTTTTTATTGTAAACTAAATATAGCGAATTTTACAAAAAAATATTAAAAAAATAAAAAAAAAAATCGGTGTTTTTTAGATTTTTTTAGGTATTACTGTTTGTGTTCACACTGGTTCTCGCGGTTCTCGCAATAAAGGGTGGTTCCTAACGGATCTTTGTCCTATATATATATATATAGTGTGTGTGTGTGATTCATTGGGGAACACTAAAAAAGTGGAGAACAGTAGGGAATCGACTCAAACGAACTCCGATTAGACTCATTCCAACAGCGTTGGAACCGGTTCGTCGAACCCTAACTAGGATCTCTTAACCATAAACCCTAACCCTTAAATATATTAAGGTTTGTCTTTTAGGGTCTCGTATTAGGGTTTTACTTTAGGGTTAATCATTAGCATTTAAGGTTTAGCTTTTGGGGTTTCGGTTTAGCATTGGGGTTTAGCTTTTAGGTTTATAGTTTAGATTTTACGGTTTTGCTTAGGTTTTAGCCTTATTGTTTAGCTTTAGGGTTTAGGGTTAAGAGATCCTACTTAGGGTTCGACGAGCCGGTTCCAAAGCTGCTGGAATGAGTCCAATCGGAGTTAGTTTGAGTCGGCCCCCACTGTTCCCTACTTATTTAGTAAACCCTCCCCCCCCCCCTCTCTCTATATATATATTGAGAGAGAGAAGGGGGCCAGTTAACATACAAGACCACCTTATTGTGCGATTCGTACGCGAGCATCTCTACCGCACATCTAATCTAATCTAAGCCTTTAATTGAATGCATTGGCACAATAGTAATTAAATTTGTATAATTATGCACATTATAATACATAATAACGCACGTTATTCGCATAATTATGCATGGGTTGGGTTAAATCCTAATTACGCACATTATTTGCATAAATACGCATGGGTTGGGTTAACCCTAATTACGCACATTATTTGCATAATGACGCATGTTATATTAGTGGCCCCGTACCGTCGCACGTTAAGAGACTTTAATTTTTAAATCTTTCACTATATATATAGGAATAATATGTTTTAATGATCCCAACTATTGCCCATTGGCCGGCAACGGTCTCAACTTCAAAAATTCTTACTAGCGATCCTATCTTTTTACATATTGGCCTTTAGTGGACCCTATATAATTGCAAAGCAAGTAGTTTTACAACTTATAATTAACACTAATTGAATCCATGTTCTCTAGTTGCGATTCCGCTAGTTTTACAGTTAATAGGAACCACTACTGAAGGGGTATGGTCCCAAATCTCGCACCAAACCAGTCGCGAGTGACCATCACCCTTATCAAATACTCCCACCAGCAAGAGCTTATCTGCGTTCGTGCGGGCATGCGCGAACGCAGCAATCGAATCCAATCGGTCAAGTGATGAGAAGACTTACCTTGTGTATGACAACGGATGTTGCACATGGCGATGCGGCTTAGCACCACATCCTATGAACATTTTCGTTACAAAAAGGGATAAGGTAACAACAGTTACTGCACATGGCGATGCGGCTTAGCACCGCATCCTATAAACATCTCCGTCAAGCCAAGGGACGTGGAAACAATCGCGGTTACCATAGAGAGCGATGCGGCCTAGCACCGCATCCTATTGACGACGCAAGTAGGACTAACACCTTGACTTAGGTGGCCAAAACGGGAAATGGCACCAATGATAGTTATCTGTCAGCCCATACGTAAACGACACTGGCACACAAACTGACAGCCACAGTGGAACGTGGCGTCACCTCCGTGACCGACAAGCCTGACATACCTGCAAGGGGCTGCGCGTTGTCAATCTAGCCACTCAATTACCCTCCTTAACTCCTCGGCTATAAATACTCATCCCGGACCAAGTTTGAGGTATCGCTTATCAAACTCTCTCACTCCTACTACTATCACACACTTTGCTCTCAAGTAAATTACTGATTCTCACGCCGGAGAGTGGTAACAAGGAGCACCACCCACCCCATCCTCCTTGTTATGAGTCACGGTGTGTTTTCCTTGTGCAGGAGACAGATCAGCGGACGATCCAGCCACCGATCCTTGGAAAGAAGGGATTAACCCTACTTGGCGAGACCAGTGAATTAACCTCCCTTGGTTAACCACTGTTTCATCATTGGCACCCACCGCTACTCTTAGCACTTTTTCCCATCTCTCTCTTTCTTGAAGATCATGTCTGATCGTCAGCATAATGCCACTGGGGAAACTTTACCCCGCAAACGCAGGACCTAAAGGGAACACTCCCCGGTCCAAAAAATAGGACACATTGGCACATCCGCAGAGGGGGACGCTCCCCCCGTGTTCATTCCAGACTTTTCGCAGTACGCCTCAGTACTGCCACCAGGAGTGGATCTCCACACCTGGTACTTCGAACAACATGCTGCTCTTGCTGCAGCCTACAACAACGCTTGCGCAAATGAGCAACCACCCGGAGGACCCACACCGGCGCCATATACAACTACGGCTCGTATCTTGCAATACGAGGGTAGGGCACCAACACACCCCATTTCCCAAGATTGGCGCGGGCCACGAGGATCCTCCTACTGTACTATCCATACGCTCCAGAAGGACGACTTCACTTATGGATCCCGGGCTAGGGGAACGGTACAAGACCGTCTGGGCCCACGTGGAGAATATCGGCGAGAGTCAGCTGCCCGCCGAGGGTCTGGTATACACAGCCGTCTGGGACCGTATCCCCACAACGAGGGGTACGACCGCACCGACCCAGACGACCATACATACTGCGGGGACTCTCAATCGGCATACAGCCGATCAGGGGATTACAATTACTATCCCCCACGCAACCCCGCACTGTATACGATCGGCCGCAAAGCACGATCAGGCTCCACCCTACAGGCCAAAATCCGTCGCCGAAAACTCTAAATTAATAAAAGAGATTGCCTTGGCCCCACTCACCATGAGCAAACTTCCGCTCACGCCGGGCAAATACAACGGTTCATCAGACCACGACGACCATATGAATGTCTTTACCGGGGCTGGGGTCATCGGTCATTGGGACGATCCCAGCTGGTGCCATTTTTCCCCCAGCCCCTCACCGTATTAGCGAGGACCTGGTTTGATTCTTTACTAGTGGGATCACTGGCCTCATTCGAACAATTGCAAGAAAAATTTCTTGCTCATTTTTAGCCAGCAAAGACGTCACAAGCGTGATTCGATAGACGTCATGAACATCTGGCGCGGAGAGAACAAAAGTTTGGAAGCCTTCTTCATCCGCTACAACAAAGAATGCCTTGAAATTGGCGGGGTAGTGGACCAAATGGCCCGCAAGCATCTCCTCCGAGCGGTCAACCACGACGAAATGATTATGACAATCTCGGGCAAGGAGGGCTTGCCAGAAAAATGAGACGATGTCATGGCGACAGCCAAGACGTACGCCCAAACCACACGGTCTCTCAAACCCCAGACTAGTAAAGCCCACCCCCGGACGTAAGGTCAATCGTCCCGCCAAGAACCCAAGCGCAACAACAATAAGCGCAATTGGGATACATGGAATCGAGGCAACGATTCCAAACCATACACCCAGTGCGGGTATTAGCCCGACGCACGGGTAACCATTAATGCCCAGCAAGATCAGCGGGCATTCAAGAAAGAGTCTCGGGACCGCAAGTGGACCGAGCTCACGAAGTCGCCAAGGGACGTCCTCTCACGGACGCGCAGTTCTTGCGTCCGGCCCAACCAATGAAGTCTAAAAAAGGGCAAGACCTGACCCTTTATTGTGAATGCCATAAAGACTCGGGCAACTCTACAAACAGTTGCATCAGTTTCCGATTGGAGATTGAATGCGCCCTAAAAGAGGGGAAGCTACAACACTTGTTGTCAGCTGCGCCGAAACAAACTAAGCGCATCACCCCCAATGACGAAGGCACCTCCAGCAGCAAGAAGGCTATGTACGTGGCAACCACCCATATCTCACACCGAAACAAACTAGTTGCGATTCCGCTAGTTTTACAGTTAATAGGAACCACTACTGAAGGGGTATGGTCCCAAATCTCGCACCGAAGCAGTCGCGAGTGACCATCACCCTTATCAAATACTCCCACCAGCAAGAACTTATCTGCGTTCGTGCGGGCACGCACGAACGCAGCGACCAAATCCAATCGGTCAAGTGACGAGAAGACTTACCTTGTGTATGAAAACGGATGTTGCACATGGCGATGCGGCTTAGCACCACATCCTATGAACATTTTCGTTATGACAAGGGATAAGGTAACAACAGTTACCGCACATGGGGATGCGGCTTAGCACCGCATCCTATAAACATCTTTGTCAAGCCAAGGGACGCGGAAATAACCGCGGTTACCGCAGATAGCGATGCGGCTTAGCACCGCATCCTATTGACGATGCAAGTGGGACTGACACCTTGACTCAGGTGGCCAAAACGGAAAATGGCACCAATGACAGTCATCTGTCAGCCCATACGTAAACGACACAGGCACACAGACTGACAGCCACAGTGGGACGTGGCGTCACCTCCGTGACCGACAAGCTTGACACACCTACAAGGGGCTGCGCGTTGTCAGTCTAGCCACTCAATTACCCTCCTTCACTCCTCGGCTATAAATACCCATCCCGGACCATGTTTGAGGTATCGCTTATCAACTCTCTCACTCCTACTACTATCACACACTTTGCACTCAAGTAAATTACTGATTCTCACACCGGAAAGTGGTAACAAGGAGCACCACCCACCCCATCCTCCTTGTTACGAGTCATGGTGTGTTTTCCTTGTGCAGGAGACAGATTAGCCTACGATCCAGCCACCGATCCTCAGAAAGAAGAGATTAACCCTACTTGACGAGACCAGTGAATTAACCTCCCTTGGTTAACAACTGTTTCATCAACTACTTTTATGAATGTCGAATTAAAAAATAGCAATTTTACAAAAAATTAAAAAAATATAAAAATAGAAGTTATAAATGGCTAATCAATGAACCGATAAACATAGTTATCTAATCCAACCATTTCAAGTTTCAATTATCATTAGAAACCTCATTCAAACATCCAAATACACATATGGCGTAATCCCCCCACTTGTGGCCTAGTGGTAGGAGATTTGGGTTTTTCAATGGAGACTCAAGTTCAATTCTCACTTGTGTAATATTAAGGAGGATATTGGGCAATGATGGTGACAACCCCACCGAGGGGGGTTTAATCCTGAGCCGCACCCCGGTTTTCATCCGGCTGTTACTTCAGCGAGGCAACTCGTGTGGAGGCAGTACGGTTTCCGGGGGAACGCCGTAACCAAGTCTGGCCAACCCAGCGCGGGCCGGTTAAGACAACGCAAGTCTGGGCAGACTTGGCTAGGGCCGCCAATTAGACAGTGTGACATTGTATCCCTCAAAAAGAAAGTCACCGTTCAAAAAAAATATATACTTGTGGCGCATAATAATGCGTGCATGCACATATATACACCATCCCCACTAGTAGAAATTGGCGTGATACAAGCTACATATGTGCTTAAATGTCCACTATTCCAACTATTTAGTTATGAAAAACAATAATGTCACCCGTAAACTTTGCATTATAAGTGGTGTTAGGAGTGGTTAAACACTTTGGAGTGGCAAACCAAAAAACCGACCAATCAGAGCGCGTCATGTCAATCCGTCAAAAGTGTTTAAACTTTGGTGAAAAGTGTTGGCAATGGTTTAGACACTTGTTGAAGTGGTAAACTATTTTTTTTTTTTTTAAAAGGTAGGATGTAGTGCGTGAAGCGATAACAAAGAACAAACACGTTGATTCTGCGAATACCCGTGTAGGTCTTTTTCTAACCCCAAAATTCAACCCAAAGGGCACGGAATTTGAAGTTAAAAATTCAGTAGTTTCAAAATTCAAGTCTGCTTGTTCAAATTACTAGAGAGGCATATAAATAAGAACAGAAATTCGAAATGGCCTAAAAAAGATAACGGGCCAAACACAAGCCCAAAAACAAAATGCCAAAATACCTCAAAAAAACATAAAAAATGCAAATAACTAATAGAAATAAGTGTTTTTTGGCCCGGACGATGACCCAAACCGCCGTCGGCAGTTTGCAGCAAGATGGAGCTCGTTCTCACGTTCGTTTCGCCTGGTCACACGCCCAAAACGGACCCCCGTAGCCCAAGTTAGAGCCATTTTAGTGAAGCCCCTTTTCTTACGTGATCTTGGGCCTCCAAATACAAGATGGCCCGCTCCTCCACACTTGGGCCAGCATCAAGTGGCAAACCAAAAAACCGACCAATCAGAGTGCGCCATGTCAATCAGTCAAAAGTGTTTAAAATTTGATGAAAAGTGTTGGCAATGATTTAGACACTTGATCAAGTGGTAAACTATTTTTTATAAAAAAAAAAGGAAAAAGGTGTGATTGGTTAAGATAGGAATGGACCCCACCCCACAATACCGTCTCTCTCTCTCTCAATCATCTTCCCCGCGTCGGCTTTCCCTCCCCGCACCACAACCTTCACCGACTCGGCAAAGGCTCGGCGGCGGTGTTTGCCGCTCAGCAAAACCGTTTGCCGACCTTTGCCGACTACCGCTCCGAACACCCTTAAGTCCTGTTAACTTTTGAGAGAATGAACCATTATTGACTAAAGATTTGTATACTAATGAGGCTTTTTTATTCTTTTAATTTACCACAAACAAACTGAACATGTGCTCATGGGTCGTCCCCCAAAAACTCGGGGTTCCTTGGGGGCCTGTGAGAGTGAAAAAAAAGACAGCCCCGAGGGGCCTTGAATGTTTTCTATTTTTTTTTTAATTTCTAATTCGGTTGTAATATTTATATTTGGCTGGCTCGGTTTTGAATAATATTTATGTTGAAACATCGACCGGATTGGTTTTAAATAAAATATATAACAAAACGTAGATTAAAATAGGCACGCCCTAACAACATATATATTTAACAGGGTCCTGATATATATTTATTTACTTGTAGGGTGTCCGCGCGATACGGGGAGACGACACTTTGGATTGCGGCACTTGTTTCCGGTAGTTTTCTTATTCGTATAATATTTATTATAACATTATTGTGGTGGATATATGCCATTAGTGTTACACATATGTAAAGTTTTATTTTTTTATAGAAATTAATAATCAAAAGACAAAAAAATATTGTCTTTTTATAAAAATTAATAATCAAAAGACAAAAAAAAATTAAGTTGTTATAACTGTAAAGTATGTTTATTTTATTGGTTAAATTATAAAGTATAATTTTATTCTTTGAAGTTCGTAACTTTTTTTTTTAATTATCCACATTGTACTCATCCAATAAACTTTAAATTTAAAACTTTTGTTTTTATAAAAATAAAAAATACTATTTGACTCGAAAGTACGTTTTAGAGCTTTAACTTAAATTGTTAATTTTCGATTTTTACAGATATAAAAAATTATATTTTTATAAAATTTCAAGAAATGTTTTTATAAAAAAATAGAATGTTAAGAGTTTATATCTTTATTAACATTATATCATACTAAGTTCAGATTTTTAGTTTCTAACTAATCTTATCTATATAAGTCTACATTTAACTTATAATCCCTAAAAATATGCAACACAATCTACTATGTATCTAGTTGGTAAAGAATTCTTTTGAAACTAACTAATATTATCTATAACAATATAGTTGAACTTATAATTCCTAAAAATTTACAACACAATTTAGCATTTATTTAGTAAAGCTTGTAAATTTCTAGAGTATTTTATTTATATTACTTGTTATAAAAAATGTTTATAAAGAAAGTAAAAACTGTTTTACACATGTAAAGTTTCGTTTTTTATAAAAAAAAATGATAATTAAATGACAAAAAATAAAAGATAAGTTGTTATAGTTGTAAAGTAAGTTTATTTTGTTGGATAAATGATAAAGTTTATAATTTTATTCTTTAACGTTCATAACTTTTTTTAAATATCCACATGGTACTCATCCAATAAACTTTAAGTTTAAAATTTTTGTTTTTATAAAAATAAAAAATGGTAGTTGACTCGTAAGTACGTTTTACACATTTAACTTTAATTATTAAATTTCGTTATATATATATATATATATATATATATATAAAATTTTTATTTTATAAAATTTTAAAAACGATTTGTGTAAAAAATAGGATGTTAAGAGTTTATATCTTTGTTAACTTTATATCATAGTAAGTTCAGTTTTTTGAGATTTCTCCTCATCATGCTACGGGGACCAGTAAACCTTCTCTGTTTGAGGGTCTTGCTCATCGATCCCCTTTGGCTCCCCTGTTTGCTGATGCCATCCCCCTTACCTATGTCCCTAAGTGGAAAATAACTCACTCTTCAGTGATAGGGACCCCTGAGACTGCCAGGGATTTTTTGAGTCATGCTGTTCCTCCCCCTCACAGGTTCATGAATTCTACATTAAGGGATGACCTTTTTGAGGATCGGTACAGCATGTCACTTTGTGAGAGCTTTTTCAGGGGTGCCGGCATGTTGCAGAGGGTTGATGATTTGAGGAGGGCGAATGAAGAGCTCAAGAATGAACTCAAGGCTTCCCAGTCTGTTGTTGCCGAACTTAGATGCCAAGTAGTCGAGGCTGAGAGAAAGTTGCAGGAGGAGAATGTACATAGCCTTTCTCCCCCCTTCCCCCTTTTTTTTATTTTTTCAACTGTTTTTTTGGATTTTTTATGATGTTTCTTGCTCAGGGGGCTGGGGCCATGTTGGAGCGGAAGGAACGAGCTTGGGAAAGAGAGATGGCAGTGCTGGTGGAGGAGAAGGAGGAGTTGGCTGCCGAGTTAAAGCATCTGAAGGAAGTTGGCTCCGTTTCCCAGGAGCAGCTGAATACCATGTATGCAGATTATGGGATAACTTCTGATGATAACCAGCGGTTGGCTAAGGAGAAACATTGGTTAATCACTGAGGGTTTCGGAGCTTTCCTTACCGTTGTTGCTCAGTTGGAGGATTTTAAGAATGGCCTGGAGGAGGTGTATGGGGCGTATCGGGATGCTGGCTACAAGGCTGGACTGAAGGATGGGTACATTTACTTCGCTCAGGGTCTGGGCAGGAAGGAGACCCCGCTTTAAGATTCCAAAGCCAAGAAGCGGATGTCCAAGCTAGATAAGGAGTTGGGGAACAAGACCCCAGTCATTCTCAAGAAGATTCTGGAGCATCCCATGATATCCATAGATGAACTGAAGGCCCTGTTTTCCTCCGCTGATCCCTCGTCTCCGAAGCCTTTGCCTGGGGGTAGCCCCCAGTGATTTCTGAACATTAACCTCCTTCGATATGGTTGTAACCTAGATAATTACTTGCCCTAGAATACTTTAAACTTTTTGGTGTTTGGAAGGAGAACCTTTGTGTAGGGGTTCTCCTAAGTACCTAATCATATAACTTATGACTGTATGCTGCTATCCTGCCTCTTGCTTGCTTTTTGTTGTGTTTTTTGTTTTGCAGGAGCTTTTTGCCAGCGACCGGGTCAGCACTTTTTTCTAAAGACTTTTTGAGTTGTTAGCAAGAAGCTGTGCTTTAGTCTGTTTATTGTGTTTGTTGACTTGTATGTTAGTTGTTTTTGCCAAAGTCAGTAAGGCTTCTCGTTGTATATTTATTTTGCAGAGAAACTTCTTTTTGTAGCTTGTTTACAGAGGTGTGTTGTGCTTATGGTTTGTTTGATAAGCCAGGATTGTCTGTTCGAGGCCAATCTTTGGACAAGTTTATAATGTAGGATTATGTTTTTTTTTTTTTTGTTTGATAAGCCAGGATTGTCTGTTCGAGGCCAATCTTTGGACAAGAAGGTTTGAAGATCTTCTTCATGTTCATCGGACGGTTATAGATCCGGTAAGTGTTCTTGAAATATCATTTCACACTTGATTTTTTTGTTGAAATGGTTATTAATATGTTTTTGTGTGCTGAAAGTGTTTTAGTAATGGTTGTTAATATGATTTTGTATTTTAAACAAATCAAAAACTTTAGGATGAGATTTTAAACTGGTTTTTTTGTTGGTTTGGTTGCTTGTTAGGGGCTTTTAATCTTAACAGTAGCTGTTTTTTTGTTGGTTTGGGTTGCTTGTTTGGGTTTTTGATCTGAATAGTAAGTGTTTTTTTGTTTGGTTGTTTGATTCACAGACCCAGGCCCATAACATGTGTTAAGCCCCCTGTTAGAATGTTATATAACGTGTGTTGATTTACAGAAACAAACCCATAAATATATTCAATTGACAAAGCTGGATGGATGTAGGCGAAGTTAATACGTGTTCTAGTAATGGTTAATGTTCATGTATTTTAAATAAATCTAAAACTTTAGGATGAGATTTTGAACGGGTTTTCTTGTTGGTTTGGTTGCTTGTTTGGGGCTTTTGATCTTAACAATAATTGTTTTTTTGTTGGGTTGCTTGAATTACAGAGACAGACACATAACATGTGTTAAGCACCTGTTAGAATGATATATAACGTGTGTTGATTTACAGAAACAGATGCATAAAAGATATTCAATTGACAAGCTGGATGGATGAAGGCGACGTTAATGCGAGGACATTGAATAAGTCACATCATTTGGAAAAGAAGTCTTCGTTCATTTATAATATGTGTTGGTGGTTCATGCTGTAATAGAACACCATGATGTAACGTGTAATATGAAACGAGCCATTTATGGTAACACATGTACCGGTAATTTTGGAATATATAATATTGTATTCATGTATAAGCTAGTGGTTTACAAAACACCATGATGTGTATATACTGATCTAATATGTGTTACAATTTGTCTGTTCGGAACATGTAATTGCTTAACATGTGACAAGGGTGAAAACAGTCGACGGGGGCGATGAGTTTAATGGGGAGCTTAGTTAATATCGTAATCTTGTTGTAACCCCACTTGTATACATATGATAACATGTAAGCATCCATTATAACCCGACTTATATTCATGTATATGAAAGTGGTTTGCAAAACACCATGATGTGCATATACTGACCGTAACACGTGAACAAGTTAACATGGAACATACAAGTTAATATCGTAACACCGTATACCTGAATAAAATGTGTTAAGCCTCTGTTATACCTGAATACATGAGTATAAGCTAGTGGTTTCCAAAACACCATATGTATATACATACTGTAACATGTGTTAAAGTGACTGAAAATGTATAACGTGTGTTAAGCATATATTATAACGTGTGTTAAGACTTCCATAATAGATGAATAAACTACAATAGTAACTTAACAACAACAGAGTAAACATGATATAACGTGTGTTAAGCCTCTATTATAACATGTGTTAAGACTTCCAGAATGGATGCATAAACTTCAATAGTAACTGTAACAGTAGAGGTACAAATACGGGCGCCTCCACCATTATAATCTTGTTGTAACCCGACTTGTATTCATGTATATGAAAGTGGTTTGCAAAACACTATGATGTGCATATACTGATAGTAAAAACGTGTACAAGTTAATATGGAACATGCAAGTTAATATCATAACACCGTATACCTGGGATAAAATGTGTTAACCCTCTGTTATAATCTTGGTTTAACCTAACATGGTGTCATGTATAAGCTATTAGTTTCCAAAACACCATGATGTGTATATACATACTGTAACATGTGTTAAGCGACTGAAATGTATAACGTGTGTTAAGCATCTATTATAACGTGTGTAAAGACTTCCACAGTGGATGAATAAACTCCAATAGTAACTTAATAACAACAGAGTAAACATGATATAACGTGGGTTAAGCCTCTATTATAACATGTGTTGAGACTTCTAGAATGGATGCATAAACTTCAATAGTAACTGTAACAGTAAAGGTACAAATACGGGCGCCTCCAACAGAAAATGTGTTAAGTCTAGACCGTTTTAACATCGTGTACTAGAGAAAACAAGAAGAGTCTCACATTACATATTACTAGTAAACAAAAATACATAGCACTAATACGTGTTACGTTGTACATGGGTTTCATGTCACATGTAACACATGCATGTCCTGAAGTTCAAACTATAACACGTGTTAGTTGTGTTGTGCTGTAACATAAACATGGTCATGATCCTTAAGCATCTGATCCACGTTTGACAAAACCAACGGTCCCGAGAATTGGATCTTGTTTCCCTTGTATCCATCACCATCCTAATAACAAAAAGATAAGATAACCGTTAAGTCGTTAACCACACATAACTATTAACACATTCATAGCCAGAAAATCTTTTTTCTCAAACAACATCACAACTTTTTAGCTAAATTGCAATCTTTTTCTAAAATAAAATCACAACACAACCAAAAATCAGTTCATATGCAAACCAAGCATAACTTTTTAACACAAAAATAAAAACCTATAAATTACATAAACATTTACCCCTTTTAAGAACCATTTTAACACAAAAAACAGATCTTCATCGTTTTAAGAACCATTTTAACAAAAATAAAAACCTGTAAATTACATAAACATTTACCCCTTTTAAGAACCAAGCATAACTTTTTAACACAAAAATAAAAACCTGTAAATTACATAAACATTTACCACTTTTAAGAACCATTTTAACACAAAAAACAGAACCATTTTAAAAAAAAACAGATCTTCTAGAACAGTTAGCAAACTATATATGGACAAACCTGGAGCATTAAATTCTTCATCGTTTTGAAAGTCGCTGCAAAAGAACTGGTTTGGGAAACTACGGACCGGCGACATTAATTCAGAGGTTGGTGGATTTGTCTCCATTGATATTAATGGAGATGCTTGCTACTGTGGTGTAAATAAGAAGATTGATGATTCTCTGATGAGAGATGTAGAAGAGATAAAAGGGAAATATGAAAAAGAAATATGGGGATGGTGAATGTATACGATTTGATGGCTTGATGGGCAATTAATGAAAAGGTCATCTCATAATTCTTGGGGTTAAAGCAAATTACTAATATAACCTTGATGTAAAATTTAAAATCATGAGATCAGATCAACGTGGCAACATGCTAGCCACATATATAGTTTGCTAAGTTTCTTAAAGAAATGGGGTTTTTTACCAAGCATTATCCTATACTTATATTTATAACTACATAAATAATAAACATACATATTTTTTTAAAAGTACATAAACATACATAATAATTATCAAAATTAAAAACAATCATTCTTCGTCGTCTTTGTCGGTTTCGAACCCAGGAATCGTTGAAACATGTTCCATCAAATTATATCGAAGGTTGTGATGTATATCCCTTGACTTGATCAAAAATTCATTTGCCGCTTTATCTTGGTTTATTACGTTACCTGGTTGGGGGTCATCGTCATCATAGTAGGTAACGACCGCTTTATCCTGCGTTTAGGTTGTTGAGTCTCTTCCTCCTCTTCGTTTTCCACGATAGCTTTCACCACCGTCGCGATCGTTTGTAGAAATATTTCCGCACCATCGTCAGATGATGATGACGATTCAGTATAACTTGAAGAACTCATGGCAAGATTGTGTTTTATGTGTTTGATATTGTGTGAGAAAAATGATAAATATGGTAAGGTATTTATAAATGAATTTTTTTTTAAATAGCCCCCAACGGCTATGTCAACGGCTTCCCCAACGGCTAGCCCAACGGCTAGGTTGGTTTGGCCATTCACAGCCCGCCATGTCAGCTTGCTAGACCCGGCCCACGCCCGGCTTGAAACCCAAGCCCCAAGGGCCACGCCTCAACCCAAGCCCACTCGGGATGGTGGGCTTGGGCGTTTTCCTCCAACCCACGCCGAAACCCCCGCCCCATACCCCACGGTCTAAGATCTTGTGGCTAAGAATCGTTCTCACCGTTCTCACATTTTGAGGCGTTCTCTCCTGATCCTGTTCCTATATGTATACACACATATACATATGCATATGCATATGTATATATTGTTGATTTAATCGATACACATTGAATACAGGTGGGTGGCAATAGTTTCTTTTGGAGAAGGGTGGCATAACAATCACCATGCTTTTGAGTACTCGGGTAGACATGCCTTTGAATGGTGGCAAATTTATGTCACTTGGTAGTTGGTATATGATTTGCTTTAAGCCCGGGCTTTTTTTAGTGTCTGTGTCTTTCGGCCCTGACACGTTTAACAGACAAGATCTGCCACTGTTTGGTATATGATTTGCTTTCTTAAATCAGTGGGATTGGCCACAAATGTGAAATTGCCGACTCAAGCTCACAAGCTTAAGAAGTCATTTGCTTCTGATTGCAAATTCAAATGATCTTTTAGAAAGTTACAAGCCATGCATCAATTGCCATGAATATACTTTTTTCCACTTCAACTATTTGTATTTGCTTAAGATTGTGACACTCTTCGGTGTGATTCTCTGCTTGTTATTTTTTATTATATAGTTGAACATAATGTATCGCCTCTAGTATCTTGCTAGCAGGCCCTTTGTAGTCATGTGATCATGTCATTCAATAAATAACTACACGTTACATTTGTTTCATATAGCAAAAAAGATTTAATAAGTTTTTTTTTTATATGTAAATCTTATGTAGTATATGTATATTTTTTTTTGAACGGTAACTTTCTTAAGGTATTTACATCCCCAAGTCGGGGACCCTAACCAAGTCTGTCCCAGACTTACGTTGTCTTAACCGGGTCCGCGCTGGGAGTGGTCAGACTTGGCTAACGGCGTTCGCCCGGAAACCATACCGCCTCCACACGAGACACCTCGCTGGAGTAACGGCCGGATTAAAACCGGGGTGGCTCAAGCTCGAACTTGCGCAACATTAACTAACAAGCTCTTACCATCATTGCCTGGTCCCCACACCTTTGCTACACCCGGGAGTCGAACCGGAGTCTCCAAGGAAACAAACCGGCCCAACTCCCAACTGAGCTGGGGTTGGGGATAATAGTAGTATATGTATATGGTAGCATTTAGTTTAAATATAAATTTAAGTTTCAATAAAAACAGTAGAATTGTAACTAAATAACTGATATACGTTCCGTATATATAATAATAACTGAATTACTTTTCCAGTTTTAACTAGTTATTTTCTTTTTATAACTAATCAATTCTATTGGTTTCCTCTCCTCTTTTTAGTACCTAGCTATTAGTTCATACTTAATGGGTATTAAAGGCGGTGTGAAGGGGTTTGATAACGTCTTTAACATTGTTCCCATGGGCAGTATATGGGTCTGAAGAGAGAGAGACGTTTCTAGTAGGCCTGACAACAAAAATCCATTTGGATTATTTTGGGTCATCTTAGAAATGAAACAAGTCACAATGGGCTTGGAAAATAATTAAAGATAGGTCAAGATGGGTTTTGAAATTTTTATTTAAAATTAGCCATGGGTCA
Source organism: Helianthus annuus (assembly GCF_002127325.2). Lineage (NCBI taxonomy): Eukaryota > Viridiplantae > Streptophyta > Magnoliopsida > Asterales > Asteraceae > Helianthus > Helianthus annuus. The sequence continues at coordinate 140,974,262 of NC_035442.2, forward strand.
CGATGAGTTTTTAAAATTTCATTTAAATTAGTCATCGGTAAGGATGAGTTTTTAGGTTTTAACCAAACGTATTTAAGTAACCCTAAAACAACATCACATAGGGGGTGTTTGTTTTTTCTTCAAACATCTTCAAGGGAGCTGATGTCTGCAGCGCGCAGACATTACCATTGAAGACTGTTTGTTTTTTTTAAACCAGATCTGAAAATGGCTTTTTTCAGCTTAAAAAAAAAGCTATGTTACCCTTTCTTCAAACATCTTCACAAAAAACTCTCCTATCTCATCTTAACAAAAAACCCTCCTCCCTCAAAATTGGACCACCACCACTACTGTAAGGTCACCGGCGCCGGCCGTCGCCTCAGTCGGCCACCACAACCGGGGCTGCCATCAACCTTCAACATCATCGATCATTCTCATTGTGTCGTCATCATCATCATCGTGTCATCATCATCATCATCATCGTGTTATCATCATCATCGGTGGCACATTTCGTGATGAAAACTTTAAAATCAAACAGTCACATGCAGGTTTGTCAACTATTATTTTTAATTCTTTGATTTTGTATTTTATTTTAACCTTTTAATTCACTGATTCTGCATTTTGTTTATTCTTTATTTATGTATTTTATTAGGTATGGTGGCTATGGTGAATACAGGACCAGTTTCCAATGGCTTACAATTCTTTATATCCACAGTTAAGGCCTTTTGGTAAGTTTTAAGCGTGTACCCAGAACTAGCCAGTGTATGAATTGGAATTGAAATGTGAATTCAGTTTAGTTTGATCGATGATTTGGGAATTTGGGGAATTAGGTTGCAGATTGGTTATTACAATTGGAATGTGTAGTTGAGGTAATTGGTTTAGAATGTTTTGATTTGGAAAATAAAACAAAGTTCATATAATTTGTACAGACAGTATCAATTTATAAAAACAAACAGTCTTATATTTTCAGCTTGAAGAGCTTCAGACCACATCTTCAGTTGCAGACATGAAAACAGATGAAATAAGCTTGCAGACAGTTTATGTCTGCAAAAACAAACAGCACCATAGAGTCACAAACTTCATATTTTGTGTACGAAAAATTAAAAAAAATCAAAAAAAATTGAAAATTGCCCGATAGTCACTGTGGTTTGCTACATTTTTAAAATTCCGCCACCACCTCACCCCGCCATCGCCGGAGAAATGCACCAACCACCGCATTTAAATATTTGTTAAATGGACTACAAACAGTATGACGACGATGAGGATTTGTATAAACAAATTCCGACCATTCAAAGATTCAATCATTAACTTCAATTTCAAGTTTGATTCTATCTCAGATCTAAACGAAATTCAATCTTTGACTTCAATTTCAATTACTCCATCGATGCACCTTCAATTTATTGTGGCAGGTTATGAACGGCGGATGGCAATGGTGGTGTAAAGTTGGAAGATGTTTTGTGAAGATTGAATCGGTGGGATGGTTTATATATAGGGCAAAGGGGTTGAATCGTTACCGTTTCCGTTATTATTTTAAATGCCGGTTGAAGATGATTATAAATATAATATTAATTAATATGGTTTCATAATTCCAGTGTCAATTTGTGATGAGTTGTGAACCGTCTCCATTCATGTTGTGGTGGACGGTGGTGCTAGGTTGGGTGGTCGTTTTAGAAGCTGGGGTTAAAAAGATGAGGAGAATGGGAAGGTGGTCACACTTTTTTATATTTAAATAATAGTGATGTTCTATTTATCTTTATAAATAAATGATCAACTCGTGTATTCCATCAATTCGAAGTTAATGACCTTGGTTCAACATTTTTAATCTACAATTCATCTAGTTATGTGTAAGATCTGCGGTGAGGATGAAGAATCAGTGGTCCATATCTTGTTAAGATGCAATTTTGCAAAAAGGGTATGAAACGAGGTGGCAAAGTGGACAAAGACGTCGATGGTGAACATGGAAGGCAACTTAACAGAAGTATTACAAGCTTTTCTGGATGGTCAAAGGAGCCGGAATGTTAAAAAGATTTTACATGCTATTGCTATTCAGTCGATGTGGAAATTGTGGTTAAACAGAAATGATAAAATCTTTTTAGGTAGAAACCGAACTGTCCAGATTATTATAGAAGAAATTAACGAATCTTCGTTACAAGGAATGAGCCAACGTTCAAAGCATAGATCTATCTCAAAACAAGAATGGTGGACTTTAACTTAAATGTGTAGATAGTTAAGAATCATGTGCTCTACTTATGTTTTATCTTTTTATTTTCTTCTCTGTTTTGGTACTGCTCCTGTATCAGCTGAACCTTTTGGTTTGTGTTTGGTTTTAATGAAGTTTGCATTGGCTATTAAAAAAAATCTAGTTATGAAGAATTCTTCTTTTTTTAACATTTTGTACAATTTGAATTCGATTCGTGATTTGACGTTTTGACCAATTTACCAAAAATATGACCAACTGTGCATTAGCTCAACCAACTTTGTTTTGGGAAAAGATTTTGTATCCCAACATCGGTGTATCAAAAATAAAGTTGAAATTTAATTTTTTTTTTTTACAAAGTTTATGCTAAAACATACAACAAATCTTTTTGGATTATTGAAAATAAAATGCAAAAATGTAAATGCTCAAATGCACTATTTACAGGAAAATCATTTTGTGAAAAAAGGTGCTAGAGGATCATATCAATATGATTGAGACATATGAGAGAGACCTTTGTTCTTTTGATGAAACACTTAGTATAAACTTTAAACAACTTACATTGGTTGTCAATACTGAGGTTCACTTAAACTCAATTAAAAACTTTCGTAATGCTTATCGATACGTTAAGGTACATCAATGAGCCCCAGAATCTTAGCATATCCCCTCATCTCTATACATAATAAAAGAACTAAGGTTGGGACACCTGTCCCCTCCACATTCATCTTATAGACAGGTGTCAATCCCTCATTCCATTTGCTATCGTGTTCATCTCTCAGCCTATCCACGCCTCCTCCTTATTGCTAAACTAGGGTTTTTTTCCTTTACATCTATTCTTCCTAACCCTAATCTCATTTCCCCCAAAGGTGAAGGAGAAGAACAGCGTAGCATTTCGCTCAGCAAGCATTTCGCTCAACCACCTCTTCTTCTTCCACAAGCATTAGATCGAGTCGGAGCCCTAATCCTAAGCAGGCAGCCGCTTAACATTTTCCAAAATCACCGCAATTACGCATCGCTCACATGGCTCGTGCTTTATCCAGATCCGCTCGTCAGGTACTAATCTCTCATGTTCTTCATCAAATTTTTATCCTTTACTTTGATTCACCCATCACCGATTATCCACCTTTAGCTTCTATATATAAACGATTCTTCAAATTTATTATATATCTATGTTCTTGGGGATTTTTGTTCTTCTTGAAGAACCAAATTGGGGGTTTTTTGAAGTGTAATTTTACCAATTCGATTTTTTTTTTTACAGATTAGTGTTTTCTTTAGGAATTCATTTTAGATTAGGGTTCTTTTTGGGTCTGGAATGTGTTTCTGTTACACATAAGGTTAATTCAAAAACCTTTTGAGATAAAAGATTATTATGTCGTACTTATATCTTTTTCATTTATTGATATGGACTAAGTTTATATAAACCCTTCGATTTTATTTAAACTTTAATGGTGATGATCGTTTTCAGCATGCTAGACACGATTAAACAAAACCTAGAGGTTTTTTTTTTTCAAGAGGGTGTTAGGATTATTTGAGTAATTTGAATACAATCAGCATTGTATGCATCATATTGAACTTTTAATCGGTAAACAGGTTCATTGTAGAGTTTCATATGAATTCATGTGTATAAGAAATTATTCAAGTTCTTCAATCAAGTAAAGATATTCTTCATATTTACTTTTTTTCCAAACGACTTTAACCAAACCAAGCTATTTAACTTTTGTGTTTTTGGTTTAAATTTAGTTAAATTACTTTTGTTATGTTATATTTGTTGGTAATCAGAGTCACATAAATGGAGAATAAAGTAAACAAGGTTGTGGAATTGTTATTTGAATTTTATTGCTTGAAATGGAAAACCTCTTACCTGTTTGCTTACAAAAGGGAAATGCAAAGAATCATAACAACGGAAAAGTTGTAATGCATAAAGATACCCTACCAATAGATGTCTACAAAATTTGTGCACATGTTACAAACTAAACCCATTTTGGTGAAATCTGAAAAACATTCTGAACCATTTTACTTTTTAACATAGACTGTAAAAATAGACCCCATTTTCGTGACTCAAACCTTATTTTTGTTGAGTCAAATAATCAGACTTACTTTTGTTTTAATTTTGAGTCAAAACATCTGTTTTGGTGAGTAGTCAAACCTTCTTTCTTTTGTTTTAACGCTTCAGCCAAAAAACATTAGAGCTTCTGATCTCTCTACACATAGAACTTATAATATAGCACTGATATGTGAAAACAACATTGCCTTATATCCGAGGTATATTGTTGATCTTTGATATGTTATAAGGGTTTGATATATTTATATCCTTTTAATTAATCACTTTCTTAGAGAGAGAAACGGTTCGAGAGAAGAGAGATCAGGGTAGAAGGAGACCGATGAGTTTCCGGCGGACCACCGGCGGCCTATCCGACAAAAGACCAGGTGATGAGGTGATGTCGCACCTCCGATTGTCTCGCGGCTAAATTTGTCCGAGTTATTCCATTGGGAGTGGATTTGAAATGATGTTATGTTTTCTTGGTCTACACGGTCTTGGTTTAAGGCTTGGAGCCAACCAGATCTGTACTTCTAATCTGTTTGTCTAAGCTTGCTTTGTTACTTACATTATATGTCTACTTGATGTTGACATTTTTCCTTATTATGACTGACTGTATCAAAATATATGTATGAGTGAGAGAGACATTGTAGAGCACAAAGAAGGATTATGCCAAAACAGAAGACGATTTGAAGTCCCTTCAAAGCGTTGGACAGATCATAGGCGAGGTGCTAAGACCTCTGGATAGTGAACGATGTAACTACTACCTTTACTATTTTCCTTCCTTTTACTTTGATTGTACACTATGTTTTAATTTTCACTCTTTTGTTTTAAGTCATGAATAGGCAAGTTATGTGTAATGTGTGAAATAGAAATTTAAAACCAATGTGGAGTGTAGCTGCCTTGTAATTTGAATCATTAAAACATGTTGTATTTTGGAACTTAAGTACAATTGTGAATCAATATACTTCATATGTAATATTGCAGTGATAGTCAAAGCCAGTAGTGGCCCAAGGTACGTGGTCGGATGGCGCAGTAAAGTGGACAAAGAAAAACTAACTGCTGGAACTCGAGTGGTTCTCGACATGACAACTCTGACAATCATGCGAGCACTCCCTCGTGAAGTTAGTCTATTTAAAAATACGAATCGTCTAATGAATTGTTGTACATTTCGTTGCTTTTACTAATAGTTTTTTGACAACAATTTTAAGGTTGACCCAGTTCTTTGCTTCACGAAGACCCCGACAATGTTAGCGAAAGAAGTTGGTGGGCTATCGGATCAGATTCGAGATCTCCGGGAATCCATTGAGTTGCCTTTGATGAATCCGGAGCTCTTTATAAAGGTCGGCATTAAACCACCTAAGGTACGAATTAATAGCTTTAAAAAATAATATTTTTTCAAACTTTATATGAAATATGTGTATTTTTTCCCTGGGATTAGGGTGTTCTTCTTTATGGACCTCCTGGTACGGGCGAGTGGATGCTAGCTAGAGCAATTGCCAGTAATATAGATGCCAATTTCTTAAAGGTCTTTATGCTAACAAGATCTCTATGCTAAGCGTTTCTGTGGGCTTTGGGGTTAGTTTTTATTTTACTCTTGGTGATTCATTTTTAAGTACCTTCTTTTATATACAACGATTTTACACCATAATCTTTAAAAGAGGCTGAAAAAAGGGCTTCGCTCGTAAAGTTGACTACATATATGTATATGCATCTGATCTTGTAACAGCTGTTCGCAAAGCTTCCGGAACAATAGGTATCCATCTTACTTATTTCATTAATTTTCAAGGGGCAGTTTCGTCATTTTAATATTTTCACCTGCTTCGGGTTACCAGAAAAGCCGTTGGAAGGATGTCATATAGTTGTGGATGCTGGAAATGGAGCTGGTGGTTTTTTTTGCTGTAAGGGTTTTTTTAAATCTTAAAACACGAGTTGTGTGTCTGTTAGTAGGAATGTTGTTATTAAGTTGGTTGTTTTCTACCTTAAATAATTACACAAAGATATCAGTTTGACCGGTTGACAAATTTTGAGTAATTTCATATTTGTTTAACTTTCTTGAAATATTTGTTAGGTTTTTTAAAATACTTATATTTTGTACTAAACATGTCTAAGGGATTAAAAACTACAGCACCGGGTCGTTTATGATAAAAATTAGTTTGTAATTATTGTTAACTTAATTTGCATAGATGTGCACCCTTATGATGTTTGTAACAAGTTGGATTCAAAATACGCTTCCAAAGAATGAAGTGGACAAGCATCATAATAACGTTTTTGATGATCTTCTTCAGTATCACATTTCCAATTATTATTCTCTTTTTTTTCTATACAGCCTAATATATTATTTCCTATCAAGTTTTTCATTTGTGTATTACTCTCTATTTTTTTGGAGTTATTCCATTATTTGTTTTTTACACGATTTTAATTTTCAACAAATAAATTTATCTTCATTTGTTAGAACCGCGTTTCACGCGGGCAATAACCTAGTTGTCTAATACACTAACCCGAGTTTAATGTCTTTAAACTTCATCAATTGTGATTTGTAAAAAAAAATAAAGTTGAACACTTAAATACTAACAATCAGGTTGATCTTTCAATACATAGAGAAAGTCTAGTGTTTAAGCAAAAACAAAGAAAGTTGAGTTCATGTTACAATCTCATCGAATTTTGTGACTTTTTTTTTTTGAAAGGCCAATCTTATTAAGGAACCAAATACTGAACAAAAGTTATACAAAGCTAGCCACTGCTAGACACCCCCCCTCCCTTTTCTGATCTAATTCTGCTTCTATATTCAAAAACAAAACTGCACCACTGACCCCAATCCATTGATACATTTTTCGCCCTATTCTGTGATATAATTCATATTTCATTTCTGTCTAATTCCTTGGATTAATTTTAACAACATGCTACTAACTTAATGCAAAAATAACCCAAATAGAAACCCATGATAAACATCCATCACCATCTCTGCCTAGACCCTAAAAAAATCAAATCATAAATCTTAGCCAAATGATTAACCTACCCGGGTTACCCGGAGTTGGTGCGATGACGACCAGCCTTGGTGGAGGTGGGCGGAGATGCATTGGTGAAGGCGGCCGGAGCCATGGTCGGTTCTTGATCGCCGCTTCTCTCTCCTAGTCGCTTCTCTCTCCAAACGTATGCTTTCTCTCTCTAATCTCTTCAAATCCCTATAAAAATAGAAAACCTAGATTCAAAGGACTCATGTTCAAAATCCAGATTAAGAAAAATCTCAGATTCAAAAACCCACCCCCAAACTCAACAAACCTAAAAAAACAGAAACCCAGATTCAAATTACGGACTGCCATCAAGAAGTGGAATTCACAATAACTTAAAAGGTCTCTTGGGTGTGTATGATGTGGGAATGGAAAAACTAATTAAAGAATGGAAAGTTCTCTGTTATAAATGTGTCATAAATTATAATGCATTTGTAACGGAATACTTGAAAATACAATAAGTTAATTGGTTTTCATAGGAAATACATCACAAAGTAGTAATATGTATTTAAAATGGTAGATTAACTAATTTGTTGATATATTTAAAAAAATCCGACAAATTTACAACAGACTGTGACAAAATTAGATGTTTATTGTCTTTGTCACTATTGTGTAGCAAATTTGTTACAAAAATTTGGGTTTTTTTTGTCGTCATAAATGTGTCACAATTTGTGACGCATTTTTTTCCGTAGTAAAATGGACACTTCTAGTAGTGATAGTGTTAAAAATGATATATTTGTGTTTAATCAGTTTTAATAATCTTATATGTTTTTATTCTGTATTCTAAGGGCATGTTTGGCTAAGTTTTTCAAAACAACTTATTGGCTTATTGACTTATCAAAAAGCCAATAAGTTGTTTTTGTGTTTGACTAAGCTAAAAGTTCTTTTAGAAATAACTTTTTGCAAAGAAGAAAAAAGAGGTTTCAAGAAGTCACAATATTGTGACTTTTTGGCCAGCTTTTAACTTTTCAAACTACAAATTACCAATATACCCCTTCTTTATCCCCTTATATCTAAAAGAATGCCCATTTTAGTCATTTTACATTAATAAGTTAATCCAAACACTTTTTTTAAAAACTCCTTTTCAAAAAGTCCTTTTTCCAAAAATCCTTTTCCAAAAATCATTATTAACTATAATAAGCTTAGCCAAACATGCCCTAAAAATAATATGTTTTGTTTTGTGTTTGTGAGGTATTAATTGTTGGGCTAAGGACTTGTAGCTGGACTAATATGTGAACTTGTAGCTGATTTGTTGTGGGCTTAAAGCATGAGTTCGTGGGCTCAGATTTTGGTCAAGGAGTTCAACCCAGCTTGTTGTAGCCCTTGTACAGTTGTACGTATATATAGGGTTGTGTGAGTGTGTGAGTCGTATCATTATCACATATATTTTCTCACACATTCAGATAGTTCTCTTAGGGAGCGTTCGGTTCGCAGGAATTCAATAAAATTTAAGAAAATTGGAATTTGAATTCCATCTTTTAAGATGTTTGATTCACAGAATTTGATAGAATTGGAATCTCAATTTCAATCTTCATGTGTTTGGTTGATAATGGAATTATAATTGGAATTAGGCATGAATTCCTTCAAATTCCTTTAACTAAAGAAATTCAAAATCCTTCCTATATGTGAAAGAATTAAAGTAAATTAATTGGAATCTTCGAACGTTTCGACCCAAACTGGTTTCGATCCGAACCGTTTCGACTCGTACCGTTTCGACGCAAACAGTTTCGACCCGTAACATTTCGACGCCAACGGTTTCAACTCGTACCGTTTCGACGCGAACCGTTTCGACCCATACCGCTTCGAATCGAACTGTTTCAACGCGAACCGTTTCGACGCAAATCATTTCGACCCGTACCATTTCGACCCGAACTGGTGGTTGTGGGTGCCGGGGTGATGGATTCCAATTTATATGACAACCAAACACAACAAAAATGGAATTGAGATTCCAATTCCAACAATTTTCAATTCCAATTGGAATGTTTAAATTCCAAATCCAATTCCTTCAAATTCTAATATCTATACAAATTCCAATTTCAATTCCAAATCATTCCGCGAACCAAATGCTCCCTTAGGGTTTCAATCTCACACGTCTGATTCATGAGTTTGATCTGGTAATTTTGTTGAGATCATCTCTTCGAAGAGTCTCTATTTGTTTTGTAGTTGATTGGTTGCTATTCTTGTATTTGGATCGGTTATATTTGAGTTTCTTAGTAAGATTTTGTGTAGATTTGTATCAGATCTTGTGTTCTTGACAGATAGACACCATAAGTCTGCTTGAGTTCTAGACTTTTATGCTATGTTAATCTTCAACAGACATGTGACGATGAGAAAGACATAGAACCATATAATATATGGCAAAAGACACCATATTTACATTTTACAGTCATGTCAAATAAGTGTTTTCATATTCACTGAAACAAATTAACAAACACATGGTGTGCATGAGAACTCCAATGTGATTGTACGTGCAAATCCTACTCGGCTAAACACATAACTATGGCCTACAGACACTGTCGCATGCGCAAGTGCTGCCTTTTGAACCCGCGTCAAGAAACCGGACGCCACAGGGGCCAGACAACCAAAGGTATCGAACGCGAAAGAAAGGAAGGCATGTTGATTATTTGCAATTCAAAAGGTGGTGGCGGCGCAGCTTGTTGCCCGTCTACCAACCCATGATTTGTAATTTGCTCTAACCTTCTAATTGTACGTGTAACTTTTAACAATGTAATGTAACATCCAGTTTTAGAGGTGTTATGATTTTAACGATAAAAATTAATTTCTAATTCCCCTTCTTTTACATAAAAATGGTTCCCGCTCTCAAAAGTGATGCCGGCCTTGAAGGAGGGCGGGGAGGACAACCGGACAGGGCCCGTGATTTCGTAAGGCACGTAATTTAAAAAAAAAAAATCCGATATTATATATGTAAAAAAAAAATTTAGTAGGGTATAAGCAAAAAAATATTAACATAGGCCCACTTAAAAAAATCATATTGTTAAAACTATTTAGCCTATTAGGTTAGTGAGCCCAATACCCAAATATTTCTAAAAACTAATAAAAAAAAAAAAGAATTCTGGGCGGCAACTCTTTCATCCGTAGGACTGGGTAATGAAACGTCGTACAGGAACAGGATAATCGAGATCAGAGACGGAGCACTGCAGGCCCTCGATCATCATCATTCTGCAATTTTTTAGGTGTTGTTCGATCAGAGACACAACCAGCAGGCCTTCGATTTCACAGTCACAGCACAGCCTTCGATCACTGAGTGACTGAGTCGGATCAGTTCACAGGTAAACAACTAAAAATCAATTGTCGAATTCAGTTTACTTATGATTTAGAATTGATTTACGATTTCAGTTATTATATCGAATTCAGTTAACTTATGTCGAATTCACTTAACTTATGATTTAGGATTGATTTTCGATTTCAATTATTATGTCGAATTCATTTATTCAGTTAACTTATGTTGATTTCAGTTAACTTATGTCGATTTCAGTTAAGTTCTGTCGAATTCTGTTAATTTACGTTGTCAAACATTATTTAGGCGTTAACTTAGTTTGATACAAACTTTGTCGATTAATGATTATTTAGGCGTTAATGGCTCATAAACAAGCACCCGGATGGCAAAAACGTCAAAAGAGGAAACGGGTTGTGAATTGGTGAAGTCACAAAAGGGTGCTATGCAAAAAAAATTTACGCCTAATCCTCCTATTGTTGATGCGGAAAAACCACAAGAGCATGCTGAAGTAGAACGGGAACACGAGGAAGTAGATCAAGAGCAAGAACGTGTGGAAGTAGAAGACAAGCAAGACGAAGAACATGTTGAAAACCAACAAGAACAAGAAAATGTTGAAGAGCAACAACAAGAAGAGCATGTTGATTATATATTTGATCCAAGAAGGTGGGAAGGACTAAATGCGGATGAGATTAAATTATTGGTCGCGAAAGGTCCTAAAAGAGATATTAGTATTGAATTTGGTCCATATGATAAATTTAATAGACGATTTTTGGCAACTATTTATACAAGAACATTATCAAACTTGGAGAAGTGTGATAGAGAATGGCTAGTATATTCGAAAGAGCTAGATAAGATGTTTTGTTTTTGTTGCAAAGTATTTAGAAATGGGGCGCCAAAAGGTAGATTGGGAGGTGATGTGCGTTAGGTGTAATATATTTTAGGTGTATATTTTAAGCCCTTTTACACTTTTTAGCCAAGTTTTAAATTTATAAAACACGATATTTACTAACACTAAACACACATATGGGCAAGTGCACCCATCGTGGACGTAGTATAGTGTTGGTAAGATACCGAGGTCGTCCAAGGACACAAGAGCTTTTAATACCGGTTTATCCTCAGCGTCTAATCAAATCAAAAAGTTAGAAAAAGGTTTTTAAACTAGAAAAATAAAACTAACTAAAATGCTGAAAAGTAAAATAAAAGTAAAAAACAGATAGACAAGATGAATCACTTGGATCCGACTCGTGTGTAGTGTAACCTTTGATTATTTCCGCACTTTTGCACTTGTTTAAGAGATTATCTTAGTTATTGTAGTAGGCCCCCTCTTTTGAGGGTGACGTTACCCTCAACCCAGTAGTTTGAGTTAGCAAGGATACAATCCTAAAGGGTCGGATTATTGAAAGATAATTAATTAAGTTATTAATGCATAATGTGGTAGGCCCCTCTTTTGAAGGTGACGTTACCCTCGGCTAAGTAGTGTGAGTCAGCATGGATACAGTCCTAAGTAGTAGGGTTAAAGTTTTAATAGTAGTTTAACTTATGAGGGGGTCAAAGAGTTTGGACCCCCGCCATCCAATACCGTTGGGTATTGAAGGAGGTCCTACTAAATTTGACCCAGGTCCTTTGCAGGATCTATACACTGAATAATGGCAAGACTCTTACCAAACCGTTCCCTTAACCCCCGACCAGGTAGCCAACATACCTCCTTATAGACCGTGGAGATATGAATGGTGAAAATCTTTTATTTTATAAAGACAGTAAAATAATGCCAAGACACCACGGACAAACGATAAGGAAGAATCACCTTCAACATAAGAAACTAGTTATTAAAGTCATTAATACATAACCAATAAAAAAGTGCGAAAAGATTGAAAATAAAAAGTATTACACTAAACACTTGTCTTCACCAAGTGATGTAAGAGACTTAGGCAAACATGGCCTTTGATTGTCAAGAACTCTTACAATCAATCTTGGATCCCGAGACGACTCACACACTCTATGATGGACAATGGATGATGGTGGTGGATGATGGTGTTGTGATGGTGGTGGGTGGTGGGTGAAGTGTGAGAGAGGTGGTGTGCCAAGGGATGAGTTGCACGAGCTCCAAGCATTCCTATTTATAGGCTGAACAGAAGCTCGGGCACGGCCCCGTGTCCATTGGGCACGACCCCATGTCCATCCTCTTCTCTTTCTTCATTAATTGCAGTTTGTCTGCATTAGTTGACCACGCCCTGTGTCCGCTGAGCACGACCCCGTGTGCAGAAGCATATCTGTACTATCAAGATTTGCCTGCATTCCGCGAATCTTATAGTTGACCACGGCCCCGTGTCCGCTGTGCACGGCCCCGTGGTGGGCGATGGAAGCTTCTACCACTTTGTATTTTCTGCTGACACTTGGGCACGCCCCGTGCTCAATACTTGGGCACGCCCCCGTGCTCATTGAGCACGGGGCGTGTTCAGCCCTCTGTTTCCTTGTTTTGCTTGGGAAGATGCTGTCGGGAGGTCGGGCATGCCACGTTTGTTTCTTTTCTTGTATTTATGTTAGATTTAGCTGCCTTTTTGATTCTTTTGTTTATTTGAGCTCATTTAATCCGGAAAATACAAAAGGAAGACAAAAGCACACTTTTTCCAACATTAGTACTAAAAAAGGGTTAGTTTTATGCCACAATTAATGTAATTTATATATTGCATTTTATGCACATCAAATACCCCCACACTTGAATCTCCGCTTGTCCTCAAGCAAAACTCCTTATAATGTGGCTTTTTCACTCCCAAATGGAATGGGCAGAAGAGAAGGTTTTTGGGCTTGTCAAAGAGTGTCGGGATTTCCAAGATTCTTTATTAAGTTTTATTTTTATTTATTTACAATCCTATTCGTCATGATTTATTAAAAACATTACATAAGGTAAATTACTTATTAGGGCATAACATGCCTTTTTTAAAAATTTCATTTATATACAAGTTCACACACCTCACGAGGAATCACTCAACACTCGGCCGAAGATGTATTTTAGTGAATCACTCGAGAGCGGTATGGAACTTACTTCTACCATAAGTTTTCCAAACAATCAATCCTTCTCCTTTTTAACTATATACCTTTGTAAATATCAAGAGGACTTTTTGGGTGAAGGGTTAGGCTTGGGCTAAAGGTGGGTGGTTGGGTTAGTGGTTAGTAAAAGGGCGAAAAGCGTAAAAAGCATCGGTTTTTTAAAGACTTTTTATTTTTGACAATTTATTTGATCTTGATGAACCATTTCTTTCAAACAAAGTTATTTTTGATAAACTTGTTTGTTCATTTGGTTTCATCATATTTTTTTTCTCCTTTTTTTTTCATAAGTCATAAGAAAAACCGAGCTTTGTTACTAAAAGAAAGGGTTAAAATGAAAAAGGGTTTAGGTGGGTAAAAAGAGTGTTTGTTTTGGGTTAAGAAATGAAAAGGGTTAGGCTCAAAGGGGTTAACTAGGGGGATTTTGGGTAAGTGGTAAAAAAAAAGAAAAATAATAGTGTAGAAAGAAAAAGGGTTAGTCCTAATGCCTCTATCATTTACTTACTCGGGTTTAAGTTGGTAAGGACCGAGAATGCATTGTCGTGGCAAGTTCTAGAGTTGTAAGAACCAAGCGGTTATTCACACAAGAAACGAAAAATGAGCATTTAGTGTAAAGATATGTATTTGTATGCTCAATAAGGGCTCAAAACTCACTTTTGTGGGAATGGGTTTTTATGTGATCAAGTATATATAATCAAATTTTAACTAAGTTTGTCATGCCGTTTCATAATTTTCTTATGTTGGTTCTTTTTATCATGACGCTATCGGTTGTAAATTTGTAAAAATATAACCTTGTTAGAACTTGAAATTCCCAAATTAAACCTAGACAAGTAAAAAGAAAATGAAAATTTTTGAAAAAATTTGGGGTGATAAGCGGTTCCAATAGAGTTTAGTGTAAGGCTTGTTAATTAGGACTTGCAAGATTTAAAGTTTTAGCATCCCCCCCCCCCACACTTAAATTACACATTGTCCTCAATGTGTCCCAAAAATAAGTTTTTAGGTTGATTAAATGTGTAAAAAGGTGTTAAAAACAAAATTTCATGTTACTGGTACTCTGGACACGGCCCCATGGTGACCGGGCACGGCCCCGTGTTCAAGTGCCAGTAACAAAAGTTTGTAAAAAGAAACAGAAGCCTGGACACGGGGGCGTGTTCAGTGAACACGGCCCGTGTCCAGTTACCTGAACTGGGCATTCTGCAGATTGTGCAGCACGGGGCCGTGTCGGGCGGACACGGCCCGTGCCGAACTTACTTTAATGAAGAAATTTTGTCGGGAAGTTCTGTTTTCGTGCATGGGGTGCTGTTTCTCATTTCCCTTGTCATCCTTCACCATCCCAAGCGTGTTTTACCCATTAAAACATCATCTAAACTGTGACAACCCGTATTCCAGAACCTTTCTTTGTGTTTTGACGCAACTTGTATGAACGTTACTTGATTTATTGATGTGCTTGATTTCAATGTACATTACGACATTGTTATATTATGTGCTACGTGATTTTATGTGAATGCTATAAGTATAGTTGCATAACACTTGTCCTAATCGCACAAGCCCTTTTGGGCCGTACACTTCTCTTTCTCGGCTCACTATACTTGGACTCGAGACCTAGAGGGCAGCCCAATGAAGGGTTCGGCCCACCCCCCTTATGCGAATACACATATCCAACTTAGGGGTTTGTTTCTGATATCTTGAAAATACAAAACACACACACCTAACCCTAGTTTCCTTCTCTCCTCTCTTGTTCGACGGAAATCAACCAAGCCGAAGCCCCATCTGATTTGGCCAAGTTATTCGGTGTTAAGGTTAGTGTTCCATCTTGGTTAGTTGCTTAATACATGATACTTGATGTTATGCATGATGATTGATCATTGATGTTGTGACATACTATGAATATATGATTAAATGATGTATGTGTGATTGTTGTCTCTGAACGATTGATCTGAACCCACATGATGATCATGAGATTAGTGTTTGGTTTAGAATTAGGATTATGTGATGATGCTCTATAAATTGGATTGTATGAATTAAATCTAGAACCGAATGGATGTAATATAATCGGCTGCATGTATGCTTATGATCGTGGCTTAATTAACCAAGTTGGGATGATTAGGGTGGCATATTAGATCACTGATTCGAATGATTCGATGATTGTTGTTCATGGTTTGATTACAATTAGGGTGATATGATTATGCATGATTGCTGAATTAATTGTTATTTGATCTGATTTGAAACTGCCAAACTTGTTAGCAATTGATACGGATAAATGAGCTGCAAATAAGGAAATCAGTTACACACGTAGTCTGACAAGGGTTGCGAGTCGAGAACTCACAGTCTCGACTCGAGACCACGCATCATCATCACACAAACAAGACTCGAGACCATGGTTGCGGGTCTTGTTACGACTCGAGACATGACTCGAGACCGCCTAGTCTCGAGTGATGAACGTATGACCCGAGACCTCTTCAGTTGCGACTCGAGAACTCGTAGGCTACAACCCGAGACCGCACAGTCTCGACTCGGGATCTCTAGTCTCGACTCGAGACCACATACACGCGCACACTGTTTTGGACTTGCATACTGTTACGAGCCCAACTATTTGGGCCGCACATTTGGGTTGTGTATATTTGTGGGTATGCTAACTGTTGAACACGTATGAACTGTTAACTGCCATGATTATACATGTAAGCTATGATCAATATTTGTATACAACTTGTTAGAATACGTGTAGAACATATACGTGCACTACTTAAACCATAAACCTGACTTGTATGGTAACCATGTTAGGACGTGGTTGACCACATACAACTCAAGTGACCTTTTGTTTATCTGCCGAGCAAACCAAGGTGAGTTCACACTCTTACCAAGGCATGGGATTCCCGGGGTTGGGAATGGGATTGATTGATTACTTGTACTTTCATCGTTACTGGAATACGCACCACTGACCTCGTTAGGGGAAGGTCACCTATAGATACAGTTAGACTAGTAACACATGGGAAGCCCCCACTAATCTTCGCACACATGCCTGGAATGGCCGCGATACGAATACTAATCTTCGCACACATTTCTGGAATGGCCGCGATACGAATACTAATCTTCGCACACATGCCTGGAGGGCCGCGATAGAAATACAACTAGTCTAGAATACATAGGAAACCCCCACTAATCTTCGCAAACATGCCTGGAAGGCCGTGATACAAATAAATACGATACATGGTTTACAAAATGAACACGTGAATTACGAAACGAATACTATAACTAAACAACCAACTGTGAACTCGCTCAACTTTGTTGTTGACTCGTTGTTACATGCCTTGCAGGTCAATAGATACTCATGGAGCTTGCACTGGGAGGTGCGGTCGTTGTGGACATGGATCGTGGATGCCATGTTAAACATTTATGACATTTCAAACTTAGTATTTATGTTTGGGTTTTCACAATTATGCTTCCGCTAAACATTGAAACTATACTTTTGTTTTGAAACACCTTTCATATTGTTTGGTTGAATTACATTTACTATTGTTCGATATGATTGGTGGCTTGATCCTGATCATGTCACGCCCCCATGCGGTGGTACTCCGCGTGTGGATTTTTGGGGGTGTGACAGATTGGTATCAGAGACATTGGTTATAGAGAACTTGGTTTTAATAAGGGGAAAACGTTTTTATTAAAACCAGACTATAACCTGTACAGTGCTCAACGATCCACAACATCGCTTCGCTCCATGTGCAAGACTCAACACTATAGGTACTGCTATTCATGTTTACATTGCCTACTTTCTAGATTACATAAAACTTTGTTCATGGTATGCTTAGATAAACATAACCACTATTGCTTGAGAACACTTGTGTGCTTACTCTCTTCTGTCATCGCACTTTTCGCGAACCTCTCTCACTTATGTTCCCTTTGATATGAAGATCATGAGTAGACACGTTAACATGACTCAAGCCCAGTTGACGACTCTGATTAACGAACAAGTTGCTGCGGCACTTGCAGCCGCCCAAGCAGGAGGTATATCCTGCAGTAGCAACTCACTCTAGGATATTTAGATCCTACACTCCTAAACAAACTCTTGTGCTTAACGTTGTCCTGTTCTTACACACAACAGGTCAACACGCTCAGCAACCTGTATGCACCTTCAAGACCTTCATGGACTGTCGTCCTAGCACATTCAGTGGCACTGAAGGAGCAGTTGGACTCCTCCATTGGTTTGAAAAGCTCGAGTCCGTATTTGAGATGTGTGAATGCCCTGAGGCTCGCAGGGTGAAGTATGCCACTGGTACTCTCGAAGGCATTGCGCTGACTTGGTGGAATGCACAAGTTCAGATGTTAGGGCTGGCAGCTGCTAACGCCACCCCTTGGAATGATTTCAAGGAACTGATCAAGTGGGAATACTGCACACGTGATGACATCCACAAGTTAGAAGTGGAGTTCTTTAATTTGAAAATGACGGGGTCAGAAATTGAAGCATATACGAAAAGGTCAAACGAACTGGCCATCTTGTGTCCAACTATGGTGGACCCTCCTATCAAACGTATTTAGTTGTATCTCAAAGGACTAACACCAGAAATCCAGAGTCATGTGACATCAGCCAACCTTGCTAATATCCAGGATATTACACGCCTTGCTCATCGCCTCACAGATCAGGCAGTGGAACAGAACAAGCTGCCCAAACGTATCGGTGCTACTAATGCTACTACTTCCACTACTCCCAGTGACAACAAGCGGAAATGGGATGGGGATTCCAGCAAGATTTCAGCTACAGCCCGGTCCCAGGCACAGCAGCGAAAGACTTATAACTACCAGAGCCCTGGTCAGCAATCTTCTGGTAGTCAAAGACAGGGTGGATATCGAGGAAACCTCCCAAGGTGCAATATATGCAACAGGCACCACAATGGTCAGTGCAACCGGGGTCGTTGTCAGAGATGCCTCAAGATGGGCCATGAAGCTAAAGATTGTAGGAGCTCACGACCTGCGAATCAGAACCAGCAACCACAACCACCAGCTCCACGAAACCAGCAGCAACAACAACAGCGAGGCAACAGGGGATGCTATCAGTGTGGTGCTGAAGGCCACTTCAAGCGAGACTGTCCCCAGTTAAACCAGAACCAGAACAACAACAACAATAATCAGGGCAATGGGAACAACAACGGGGGAAACAATGATAACAATGGCGCTAGGGGTCGTGCATTTGTGCTGGGTCAGGGTGATGCAAGGAATGATCCTAACGTGGTGATGGGTAAGTTTCTTCTCGACGACTTTTATGTTACTGTATTATTTGATTCGGGTGCGGATACCAGTTATGTGTCTCAAAAAGTTAGTCAATTGTTAAAGCGTACACCAACACCCTTAAACACCAAGCATGTCATAGAGTTAGCTAATGGTAAAAGTCTAGAGGCCACACACATAGTTCAGAGTTGTAATCTTGTCCTCGCTAGTCAGACTTTCTCTATCGATCTCATTCCCATAGTTCTGGGTAGTTTCGACATTGTCATTGGGATGGATTGGTTATCCCAACAACAAGCGGAGATCTTATGCAAGGAGAAGATTGTTCGTATTCCCCGTTCTGGTAAAGAACATCTCGAAGTTCAAGGCGACAAGAGTGGTGTTGTGGTTGGCATCATCTCCTTCCTGAAGGCCCAGAAGTGTTTACGAAAGGGCCACACTGCCATTTTGGCACTCGTTACTGACGCCTCAACGAAGGAGAAGAGATTAGAGGATATCCCAGTTGTACGCGATTTTCCTCAAGTGTTTCCTGAAGATATTCCTGGGCTACCGCCTCACCGCCAGGTCGAATTCCAGATCGAGCTAGCTCCAGGAGCAGCCCCAATAGCTCGTGCACCTTATCGCTTAGCTCCATCAGAATTAGAAGAATTATCCAAACAACTGCAAGAACTCTTAGATAAGGGCTTTATTCGTCCTAGCTCTTCTCCTTGGGGAGCTCCAGTACTATTTGTGAAAAAGAAAGACGGTACCTTCAGGATGTGCATCGACTACCGTGAACTCAACAAGGTGACCGTGAAGAATCGCTATCCTCTTCCACTCATCGACGACCTGTTCGACCAATTGCAAGAGTCGAGCTATTATTCGAAGATAGATCTAAGGTCAGGCTACCATCAGCTGAGAGTCCGGGATGAGGACGTCTCCAAAACAGCATTTAGAACTCGCTACGGCCACTACGAGTTTCTAGTTATGCCATTCGGGTTAACAAACGCGCCTGCGGTCTTCATGGATCTTATGAACAGAGTGTGCAAGCCTTACCTAGACAAGTTTGTGATTGTCTTCATCGACGACATCCTGATCTACTCTAAGAGTCAGGAGGAACACGAGCAGCATTTACGACTCATTTTGAAACTCCTTCGAACAGAACAGTTACACGCCAAGTTTTCGAAATGCGACTTCTGGCTTCGTGAAGTCCACTTTCTAGGCCACGTGGTAACAAGGACGGGATTCATGTGGATCCATCCAAGGTAGACTCGATTAAGAATTGGCCTGCACCACGTACACCAACGGAAATTCGCCAATTCTTGGGTTTGGCAGGGTACTACAGAAGGTTTATCAAAGACTTCTCGAAGATTGCGCAGCCGCTTACACTACTGACACAGAAGGGTGTCACCTACCGTTGGGGTAGTACTCAGGAAACAGCTTTTCAGCACTTAAAAGATAGGCTCTGCAGCGCACCTATTCTCTCATTGCCAGAGGGCACAGACGATTTCGTGGTTTATTGTGACGCATCAATACAGGGTCTTGGTTGCGTATTGATGCAACGGGATAAGGTCATTGCCTACGCTTCGCGCCAACTTAAGATCCACGAACGAAACTATACTACACACGATTTAGAGCTGGGAGCTATTGTTTTCGCGCTTAAGATATGGCGACATTACCTGTACGGTACCAAGTGCACCATCTACACCGATCACAGGAGTCTCGAGCATATCTTCAAGCAGATGGAATTGAACATGCGTCAACGACGATGGGTCGAACTTTTGAATGATTACGAATGTGCCATCAAGTATCATCCAGGCAAAGCCAATATGGTGGCTGACGCCCTCAGTCAAAAAGATACTACACCTAGGCGTGTACGAGCATTACAACTTACCATTCTGTCTAGTCTTCAGGCACAGATACGAGATGCTCAGGTAGAAGCATTAAAACAAGAAAACGTCAGGGCTGAAGCCCTACGCGGCTCAAGGCAACGATTAGAACAAAAGGAAGACGGCGCTTATTACGTAACAGGACGCATCTAGGTCCCACTTTATGGCAACTTACGCGAGCTTGTAATGGATGAAGCACATAAGTCTCGCTACTGGATACATCCAGGTTCGGATAAAATGTACCACGATCTCAGAACTACGTATTGGTGGCCTAGCATGAAGGCCCACATAGCAACTTACGTTAGCAAGTGTTTGACTTGTGCGAGAGTCAAGACGGAATACCAGAAACCATCAGGCTTACTCCAGCAACCAAAGATACCACAATGGAAATGGGAGGAAATTTCCATGGATTTTGTTACTGGCCTGCCTAGATCTCAACGTGGGAATGATACTATTTGGGTGATCGTGGATCGACTCACAAAGTCTGCACACTTCCTGGCTATTAAGGAAACAGACAAGTTCTCCACTCTAGCAGACGTTTATCTCAAAGAAGTGGTTTCAAGGCACAGGGTGCCAACC
This sequence comes from Helianthus annuus, assembly GCF_002127325.2. Taxonomy (NCBI): domain Eukaryota; kingdom Viridiplantae; phylum Streptophyta; class Magnoliopsida; order Asterales; family Asteraceae; genus Helianthus; species Helianthus annuus. Next base: position 140,995,431 of record NC_035442.2, read on the forward strand.
TCTATTATTTCCGATCGTGATGCACAATTTACTTCAGAACTGTGGCAAGCAATGCATAAATCTTTTGGCTCACGATTAGACATGAGCACAGCTTATCACCCTCAGACGGATGGGCAGTCTGAGCGTACTATTCAAACTCTAGAAGACATGCTTCAGGCATGTGTTATCGATTTCGCCAACAGTTGGGAAAAGCATCTGCCATTAGTAGAATTTTCATATAATAACAGCTACCACACCAGCATTCAAGCCGCTCCATTTGAGGCATTGTACGGGCGTAAATGCCGATCACCTCTTTGTTGGGCAGAGGTGGGTGATAGTCAGATTACTGGTCCAGAACTTGTGGTAGACGCAACGGAAAGAATTGCTCAGATACGGCAACGAATGGCAGCGGCTCGTGACCGTCAGAAAAGCTACGCTGATAAGCGCAGGAAACCACTCGAGTTCCAAGTTGGGGATCGAGTGCTACTCAAACTCTCACCCTGGAAGGGTGTAGTTCGTTTTGGTAAACGAGGCAAGCTCAATCCGCGGTATGTCGGACCTTTCGAAATCATAGAAAGAATACGCAAAGTGGCCTACAAACTAAACCTACCAACAGAACTCGGTGCAGTTCACAACGTTTTCCACGTGTCGAATCTGAAGAAGTGTCTGTCAGATGACACCCTCATAGTTCCTTTAAAGGAGCTCACTATCGACGAACATTTGTGATTCATCGAGGAACCAGTCGAAATCACGGACCGGGATGTTAAGGTCCTCAAGCACACCAGAATACCTCTTGTTCGAGTTCGTTGGAAGTCCCGTCGTGGCCCAGAGTTCACCTGGGAACGCGAAGACCAAATGAAACAAAAGTATCCCCAATTGTTCGCAAACAGTACAACCACTACTGAGGCTGAAGCTACTGCGGAATTTCGGGACGAAATTCCAAACCAACGGGGGGAGGATGTGACACCCCAAGAAAACCAGGAAAACCAGGAAAACCATGCAACTTAACTAGCTTCCTCAGTGAGTACGTACCGAATTTCGGGACGAAATTTCTTTCAACTTGGGGATAATATGACAACACGTATTCCAGAACCTTTCTTTGTGTTTTGACGCAACTTGTATGAACGTTACTTGATTTATTGATGTGCTTGATTTCAATGTACGTTACGACATTGTTATATTATGTGCTACGTGATTTTATGTGAATGCTATAAGTATAGTTGCATAACACTTGTCCTAATCGCACAAGCCCTGTTGGGCTGTACACTTCTCTTTCTCGGCTCACTATACTTGGACTCGAGACCTAGAGGGCAGCCCAATGAAGGGTTCGGCCCACCCCCCTTATGCGAATACACATATCCAACTTAGGGGTTTGTTTCTGATATCTTGCAAATACATAACACACACACCTAACCCTAGTTTCCTTATCTCCTCTCTTGTTCGACGGAAATCAACCAAGCCGAAGCCCCATCTGATTTGGCCTAGTTGTTCGGTGTTAAGGTTAGTGTTCCATCATGGTTAGTTGCTTAATACGTGCTACTTGATGTTATGCATGATGATTGATCTTTGATGTTGTGACATACTATGAATATATGATTAAATGATGTATGTGTGATTGTTGTCTCTGAACAATTGATCCAAAACCACATGATGATCGTGAGATTAGTGTTTGGTTTAGAATTAGGATTATGTGATGGTGCTCTATAAATTGGATTGCATAAATTAGATCTAGAACCGAATGGATGTAATATAATCGGCTGCATGTATGCTTATGATCGTGGCTTAATAAACCAAGTTGGGAGGATTAGGGTGGCATATTAGATCATTGATTCGAATGATTCGATGATTGCTGTTCATGGTTTGATTACAATTAAGGTGATATGATTATGCATGATTGCTGAATTAATTGTTATTTGATCTGATTTGAAACTGCCAAACTTGTTAGCAATTGATACGGATAAATGAGCTGCAAATATGGAAATCGGTTACACACCTAGTCTGACAAGGGTTGCGAGTCGAGAACTCACAGTCTCGACTCGAGACCACGCATCATCATCATACAAACAAGACTCGAGACCATGGTTGCGGGTCTTGTTGCAACTCGAGACATGACTCGAGAACGCCTAGTCTCGAGTGATGAACGTATGACCCGAGACCTCCTCAGTTGCGACTCGAGAACTTGTAGGCTGCAACCCGAGACCGCACAGTCTCGACTCGGGATCTCTAGTCTCGACTCGAGACCATATACACGCGCACACTGTTTTGGACTTGCATACTGTTACGAGCCCAACTATTTGGGCCGCACATTTGGGTTGTGTATATTTGTGGGTATGCTAACTGTTGAACACGTATGAACTGTTAACTACCATGATTATACATGTAAGCTATGATCAATATTTGTATACAACTTGTTAGAATACGTGTAGAACATATACGTGCACTACTTAAACCATAAACTTGGCTTGTATGGTAACCATGTTAGGACGTGGTTGACCACATACAACTCAAGTGACCTTTTGTTTATCTGCCGAGCAAACCAAGGTGAGTTCACACTCTTACCAAGGCATGGGATTCCCGGGGTTGGGAATGGGATTGATCGATTACTTGTACTTTCATCGTTACCGGAATACGCACCACTGACCTCGTTAGAGGAAGGTCACCTATAGATACAGTTAGACTAGTAACACATGGGAAGCCCCCACTAATCATCGCACACATGCCTGGAATGGCCGCGATACGAATACTAATTGATGTGTGTAAAATGCAACATATAAATTACAACAAATGAGGTATAAAACTAACCCTTTTTAAGTACTAATGTTGGGAAAAGTGTATTTTTGTCTTCCTTTTGTGTTTTCATGATTAAATGAGCTCAAATTAACAAAAGAAGCAAAAAGACAGTTAAATCTAACATAAATACAAGAAAGGGAACAAAAGTGGACTGCCCGACCCCTCGACAGCATCCTCCCAAGCAAAACAGAGAAGGCAGAAGACTAAACACGCCCCGTGCTCAGCGAGCACGGGGTCGTGCCCAAGAAGCAGCAGAAAAGACAAACCTGTAGAAGCTTCTATTGCTCACCACGGGGCCATGCCCCGTGAACACGGGGACGTGCCTAAAGTACTGCAGGCGCATTAACTGTAATTGCGAATTACAATTAATGAAGAGAGATAGTGTCAGACGGGCACGGGGCCGTGTCCAGCGGACATGGGGCCGTGCCCAGGCTTCTGTTCAGCCTATAAATAGGAGTGCTTGGAACCATTGCAACTCATCCCTTGGCACACCACCTCTCTCACACTTCATCCACCACCCACCACCATCACAACACCATCATCCACCACCATCATCCATTGTCCATCATAGAGTGTGTGAGTCGTATCGGGATCCAAAATTGATCGTAAGAGTTCTTGACAATCAAGGCCATGTTTGCCTAAGTCTCTTACATCACTTGGTGAAGACAAGTGTTTAGTATAATACTTTTTATTTTTAATCTATTGCACTTTTTAATTGGTTTTGTATTAATGACTTTAATAACTAGTTGCTTATGTTGAAGGTGATTCTTCCTTATCGTTTGTCCGTGGTGTCTTGGCATTATTTTACTGTCTATATAAAATAAAAGATTTTCACCATTCATATCTCCACGGTCTATATGGAGGTATGTTAGCTACCTGGTCGGGGGTTAAGGGAACAGTCTGGTAAGGGTCTTGCCCTTGTTCAGCGTTTAGAGGTCCTGCAAGGGACCTGGGTCAAATTTAGTAGGACCTCCTTCAATACCCAAAAGTATTGGATGGCGGGGGTCCAAACTCTTTGATCCCCTCATAAGTTAACTACTATTAATACTATAACCCGGCTATTTAGGACTGTATCCCTACTGACTCAGACTACTTAGTCGAGGGTAACGTCACCTCCAAAAGAGGTGCCTACCATAATTTGCATTAATAACTTAATTAATTATCATTCAATAATCCAACCCTTTAGGATTGTATCCTTGCTGATTCAAACTACTGGATTGAGGGTAATGTCGCCTTCAAAAGAGGGGCCTACTACAATAACTAAGATAATCTCTTAAACAAGTGCAAAAGTGCGAAAATAATCAAAGGTTATACTAACACACGAGTCGGATCCAAGTGATTCATCTTGTCTATCTGTTTTTATTTTTATTTTATTTTTCAGCATTTAGTTAGTTTTATTTTCATAGTTTAAAAATCTTTTTCTAACATTTTGATTTGATTAGACGTTGAGGATAAACCGGTACTAAAAGCTCTTGTGTCCTTGGACGACCTCGGTATCTTACCAACACTATACTACGTCCACGATGGGTGCACTTGCCCATATGTGTGTTTAGTGTTAGTAAATATAGTGTTTTATAAATTTAAAACTTGGCTAAAGTGTAAAAAGTGCTTAAAATATATACTTAAAACATATACACACTAAGACGCATCAAGTTTTTGGCGCCGTTGCCGGGGACACAAGGATTTTAAGAAAGCTTAAAATCGACGGCCTAATCAGTTTTTCAAAACTTTTTCAAAACACGCGCACATTTTTCTGCATTTTAGTTTAGTTTGCATTTACAGTAGCCTGAACACGGGTCCGTGCTCACTGAACACGCCCCCGTGCTGCACATTTTTAGTTAAATACCCAGATACAGAGTCTGAAAAAGTGGCCATTTTCACTGAACACGCCCCCGTGTCCAACGAGACCAGTAACTTTAATTAAAACGCCCAGATACAGACCCTGAACACGGGGCCGTGTCCACTGAACACGAGACCGTGTCCAGCCTCTGTTTCCGTCTTTATTTTTGTTTTCTGGTCCCGAGACTCAGTTGTGGTCTGTTGAGTGATTCTTATGGATCAATACTCAGGAGGCTACAACTACACCTATGAGGAGGATGATTATATGAGAGACTATTGCACTAATTGTGGTAACCCGCACTCGGTACAATATTGTAACCTATTTCAACCATCCACTTCATACAACTATTATGAGGAGCCCAGGTACGAGCCATGGACTTCATACACATCCTATGAAGACCAAAGGTATGAACCTTCTCCCTCATACTCATATTTTGATGAACCAAGGTATGAACCTTCATACTCATACTTTGAGGATTCAAGATATGAGCCACCACCTTCATACGCTTATTATGAGGAACCATGGCGTGAACAACCTACCTCATATGAGTACTATGAAGAACAAAATTTCGACCCTTATCCATCATATGCTTACAATGAAGGACAATGGTGTGAACCATCTACTTCATATGGGTACTATGAGGAACCAAGGATCGAACAACCGGATTCAAGCCATGAGGATCCCGATCCTTACTCTATCACCGACATAGCCGATAGGATAATAGAAAACCTTAAATTTATCGAAAGATGCATAAAAGAATCTCGCGCAAGGGAAGAGGAGTCCCGCGCGAGAGAAGAATTAAAAAAGGAAGAAACGATAATTGAGGAGTTAAAAATGGAAGAACAAATAAGTGAAAACCGACACATGAGCTAAACAACGAGAAAGGTGAGGCCGATAACGTTAAATTTCAAGAAGAGTCTAATTTTGAAGAAATTAATCTCTTGTCACCTTCTTTTGAAAATCATTGTTTAGTAACCACTCATGCTAAGTTTTTAAAAGAGTTAAACACTAACACTAAAATTAAAGAAATGGTAGTTAACTAATGATCAAACTTCACTAATAAAAGAAGATCCTTTTGAAATTAACATTACACCGGTTTCATGTTTCTTTCAAAATTCCTTTATTAGTAATATCACCATTGATAAAGATCTTTGTGTTAACATAATGCCTAACTACATTTTCGAAAAATTAAGTATTAGTGATTTTTCTCCACTTCAAATACCCATTTTTCTATCCGATCGGAAAGTAATAAAATCAATCAGTGTAGTGGAGGATGTCTTGGTTCAAACAAATCAAATGGTAATCCCAACTGACTTTGTCATCCTCGATGACGCTCCTCTAGTGTTGGGACGACCTTTTGTAAAAACTCATGAAGCTTTGAAAAACCGGAAGTTCAACAATCTACCTCTTCAATTAGGGGCATTCAAAAGGAGCATAGATCTTGAGCGCTCAATGAAATATCCTTTTGGAAATAATGACCCCCTAATTGAAGATGAGCCAGAACCACCCGATAAGGAGGGTCTAGCCAACGACCCTTATAAACGTGGCGCACCACGGAGGCATTCCGCGGAACTATCCTTAGTTTTAGATTAGCATGACTTTTATGCTTTCTAGTTTAGTTTTAATTTGCAAGAATAAAACACACGCGGGATGGTGAAGGATACTAAGGGAAGCTTTAACCAACACCCTATGCACAAAAACAGAGCCTCTCGACAATTTTTCTTCATTACAGCAAGTTCAGCATGGGGTCGTGCTCAACCCAACACGCCCCCATGCCCAAAAATCTGCAGAAATGCCCAGTTCAGGTACCTGGACACGGGGCCGTGCTCATTGAACACGCCCCCGTGCCCAGCCTTCTGTTTACTTTTGGTACTGGCAGTCTGGACATAGGGCCGTGCTCAGCCAACACCACCCCGTGTTCAGCTACCCAGTAACATAAAATCTTGTTTTTAACCCACTTTTACACATTTTAATCAACCAAAAAACTTATTTTTGGAACACATTGAGGACAATGTGTAATTTAAGTGTGGGGGGGGGGGATGCTAAAACCTTGAATTTTGCAAGTCCTAATAACAAGCCTTACACAAAACTCTATTGGAACCGCTAATCACCCAAATTTTTTCAAAAACTTTTCAATTTTTTTACTTGCCTTGGTTTAATTTAGGAATAACAAGTTCTAAAAAGGTTATATTTTATAAATTTACAACCGATAGCGTCGTGATAAAAAGAACCAAATAAGAAGATTATGAAAAGGCATGACAAGTCTAATTAAAATTTGATTATATATACTTGATCACATAAAAACCCATTCCCACAAAAAGTGAGTTTTTGAGCCTTTATTGAGCATACAAATACATATCTTTAAACTAAATGCTCATTTTTTCGTTTCTTGTGTGAACAGCCGCTTGGTTCTTACGACTCTAGAACTTGCCACGACGATACATTCCCGGTCCTTACCAACTTAAACCCGAGTAAGTAAATGAAGGAGGCATTAGGACTAACCCCTTTTATTTCTACACCATTTTTTTTTTGCCACCTACCCAAAAATCCCCCTAGTTAACCCCTTTGAGCCTAAACTTTGTCAGTTCTAAACCCAAACCAAACACCCTTTACTCACCTAAACCCTTTTTCATTTTAAACTTTTTATTTTAGTAACAAAGCTCGGGTTCTAGTATGACTTGAAAAAAAGAAAAAAAAAAGAAAAAAAGAAAAAAAAAGAGAGATGAAGTCAAAGAAATAAACAAACAAGTTTATCAAAAATAACTTTGTTTGAAGGAAATACTTCATCAAAAAAAAAGTTTTGAAAAATATCAAGTCTTACGAAAACTGACGTTTTTTACGATTTTCACCCTTTTACTAACCACTAACCCAACCACCTACCTTTAGCCCAAGCCTAACCTTTCACCCCAAAAGTCCTCTTGATATTTACAAAGGTTTATAGTTAAAAATGAGGAGGATTGATTGCTTGGCAAGCATATGGTAGAAGTAAGTTCCATGCCGGTCTCGAGTGTGTCACAAAAATACATCTTCGGCCGAGTGTTGAGTGATCTCCCATGAGGTATGTGAACTTGTATATAAATGAAATTTAAAAAAAGGCATGTTATGCCCATATAAGTAATTTCTCTTATGAAACGTTCTCAATAAATTATAACGAATAGGATTGTAAATAGTATAAAAATAAAACCCAATAAAGATCTTGGATTCCCGACACTCAAGACAAGCCCAAAATCTTCTCTTCTACCCATTCCATTTGGGAGTATAAGCCACATATTAAAGAGTTTTGCTTGAGGACAAGCAAAAATTCAAGTGTGGGGATATTTGATGTGTGTAAAATGCAACATATAAATTACATCAAATGATGCATAAAACTAACCCTTTTTAAGTACTAATGTTGGGAAAAGTGTATTTTTGTCTTCCTTTTGTATTTTCAGGATTAAATGAGCTCAAATTAACAAAAGAAGCAAAAAGACAGCTAAATCTAACATAATTACAAGAAAGGGAACAAAAGTGGACTGCCCGACCCCTCGACAGCATCCTCCCAAGTAAAACAGAGAAGGCAGAAGACTGAACACGCCCCGTGCTCAGCGAGCACGGGGCCGTGCCCAAGAAGCAGCAGAAAAGACAAACCTGTATAAGCTTCTATTGCTCACCACGGGGCCGTGCCCAGTGAACACGGGGGCGTGCCCAAAGTACTGCAGGTGCATTAATTGTAATTGCGAATTACAATTAATGAAGAGAGATAGTGTCAGACGGGCACGGGGCCGTGTCCAGCGGACACGGGGCCGTGCCCAGGCTTCTGTTCAGCCTATAAATAGGAGTGCTTGGAGCCATTGCAACTCATCCCTTGGCACACCACCTCTCTCACACTTCATCCACCACCTACCACCATCACAACACCATCATCCACCACCATCATCCATTGTCCATCATAGAGTGTGTGAGTCGTCTCGGGATCCAAGATTGATCGTAAGAGTTCTTGACAATCAAGGCCATGTTTGCCTAAGTCTCTTACATCACTTGGTGAAGACAAGTGTTTAGTATAATACTTTTTATTTTTAATCTTTTGCACTTTTTAATTGATTTTGTATTAATGACTTTAATAACTAGTTGCTTATGTTGAAGGTGATTCTTCCTTATCGTTTGTCTGTAGTGTCTTGGCATTATTTTACTGTCTATATAAAATAAAAGATTTTCACCATTCATATCTCCACGGTCTATATGGAGGTATGTTGGCTACCTCGTCGGGGGTTAAGGGAACGGTTTGGTAAGGGTCTTGCCCTTGTTCAGCGTTTAGAGGTCCTGCAAGGGACCTGGGTCAAATTTAGTAGGACCTCCTTCAATACCGAAAGGTATTGGATGGCGGGGGTCCAAACTCTTTGATCCCCTCATAAGTTAACTACTATTAATACTATAACCCGGCTATTTAGGACTGTATCCCTGCTGACTCAGACTACTTAGTCGAGGGTAATGTCACCTCCAAAAGAGGGGCCTACCATAATTTGCATTAATAACTTAATTAATTATCTTTCAATAATCCGACCCTTTAGGATTGTATCCTTGCTGACTCAAACTACTAGGTTGAGGGTAACGTCGCCTTCAAAAGAGGGGCCTACTACAATAACTAAGATAATCTCTTAAACAAGTGCAAAAGTGCGAAAATAATCAAAGGTTATACTAACACACGAGTCGGATCCAAGTGATTCATCTTGTCTATCTGTTTTTATTTTTATTTTATTTTTCAGCATTTAGTTAGTTTTATTTTCTTAGTTTAAAAATCTTTTTCTAACATTTTGATTTGATTAGACGTTGAGGATAAACCGGTACTAAAAGCTCTTGTGTCCTTGGACGACCTCGGTATCTTACCAACACTATACTACGTCCACGATGGGTGCACTTGCCCATATGTGTGTTTAGTGTTAGTAAATATCGTGTTTTATATATTTAAAACATGGCTAAAGTGTAAAAAGGGCTTAAAATATATACTTAAAACATATACACACTAGCACGCATCACTAATCTTCGCACACATGCCTGGAATGGCCGCGATACGAATACTAATCTTCGCACACATGCCTGGAGGGCCGCGATACAAATACAACTAGTTTAGAATACATGGGAAACCCCCAGTAATCTTCGCAAACATGCCTGGAAGGCCGCGATACAAATAAATACGATACATGGTTTACAAAATGAACACTTGAATTACGAAACGAATAATATAACTAAACAACCAACTGTGAACTCGCTCAACTTTGTTGTTGACTCGTTGTTACATGCCTTGCAGGTCAATAGGTACTCATGGAGCTTGCACTGGGAGGTGCGGTCGTTGTGGACATGGATCGTGGATGCCATGTTAAATATTTATGACATTTATAACTTAGTACTTATGTTTGGGTTTTCACAATTATGCTTCCGCTAAACATTGAAACTATACTTTTGTTTTGAAACACCTTTCATATTGTTTTGTTGAATTACATTTACTATTGTTCGATATGATTGGTGGCTTGATCCTGGTCATGTCACGCCCCCATGCGGTGGTACTCCGCGTGTGGATTTTTCGGGGTGTGACACAAACACCAAATTAACTAAAATCATCATTCATTAAACCATAGAGAGAATTACATAATATTCCTAGAAAATTGAAAACAAAGAAGAAAAATAAAAGTTAAAAGTCCTAAACTAGATAGGTCAAGTGATACATAAAATTATCATAAGGAGTTCTACTTTTTCATTAAGAACCAAAATCCAGGAAATAGTTTTCCGGTATTGAGAAGTGTAGTAGGACTCTCGGCCGAGGGTTATTTCCTAGATGTTGTTAAAGCCATTCTTCTCTCTCTCTTGGGAGGAAGAAGGCGGCTTCATTTTCCTCAACATCTTGTGGAGGAGGAGAAATACCAACCGGGACTCCTTGTAATATATCGCGAGGAGGTCCCGGGTGTATGGTGTACCACTCGGCTGGTATGATGACTTCAGGCACCACGTTCCATGCCCTTTGGGTTACTATTGGCACCAAAGGAGGAGAGGCGAGAATGTTCAACCTCTGGTGCAAGAGATTGACCTCCCGGATACACCCTTCCAGTCCCACCATTAAGTGATTGATACGATCGACCAATGCTTCTTCCACCCCTGTCATTTCATCAATAGCCTCTCTTAAGGCGTAAACATAGTTTACAAGAGAGTCTTCCGCCGTTGATGACCTCCTCCCCTGTCGGTTGTTCCTTGAGTGCGATGAAGACGTTCCGCTTGTTCTGCTCGCCATTCCGGGAAAACAGACCGAAAAGAGCTCAATTTTTATGAAACAGTACCTCGACACGGCCCTGTGTTCGATGAACACGGCCCCGTGTCCAATTGTCTGCAGGTTTTTAAAGCAAGAAATCTTGGAGTTTTAAATTAATTTTTTTAATTTGTAGGTTAATTTTAAGCATAAATATTTCAAAACAAAGTTGTATAACTTATTTTAAGCAAGATTCCTTGAATAATAACCTTACAATCATCACAATAAAGTTTGGAATCATGAAGCTTCCAAGCTTTAATGGAGGTAGTGATTCAAAATTGAAGAAGAAGGCAATGAACAAAAGTGGAAAAGACAAGATGGTTGTTTAGAACCTTCTTTTAGAATATACCTAGGATGGTATGAGTGAAGACCCCAGAAATCTTTGTCTTTTGGAGTGGTCCAAATGAGCAGGAATCTTGCTGCATTTGTAGAAAACGACAGCACGCTGCACACGGCCCCGTGTTGGCTGGACACGGCCCCGTGTGCAGGCAGAGTCCTGACACATTTTGTCTGTATTCTGATGAAATCAGAAGAGAATCTTTTTGGTGGACACGGGGGCGTATTGACCTGGGCACGGCCGCGTGTCTGGAAGCTGTCTTATGGAGTTTTATTTAATTCTAAGGAACTTATCCCAATCGGGTGGTTCCTTACTGGACGGAACAACCCCAAAGTGCATAAGATACCTTAATTGCTCTAGATTAAGACGAGAACGCAAGAGGTTGTCGGTGAGGGTGATTCCTATGCTAAATGTAGGTGGACAAGTCCAACCCTTTCCCGGGCTCTCGTTAAAGAAGGTGTATGCCGAATCGCTCAGGTCTATGTATGCATAAAACGAAGTCGATGGAGAGTCCTTCACGGCACAATTGGCACAGGGACGACTATCGATCAAGTCCTCACTAGAGTTGGAGGTATCATTGGGAATATCAGAGTTGTTTGAATGCGATCCCAATAATTCTTCTTTGGTATCGTCTTGAGATGAATCACTAAAATCCATCCTAAGTTTTTTTAACCAATTAAGAATTAGATCTTCTAGTTGAAATAGTGTATCAAGAAGCAATTCTCCTATAATGTCTGGTTGGGCGCATTCGAGGGAGAGATAGGGATTATTTTTTACTTTTGCCCCTCTTAAGGCTACTGGAAAACAATGGGTCTATATAGTGGGGCTTATAATTTAGAAAATAACATTTTAATTCTTCGTGAGAGCCACCACATATTTGACACCACGTACCATAAGAGTGCCGAAAGTAAAAAGTATCAGTATCACTCATGTTTGTGTCAGAAATTACCAACCGTCGGGATCTTACGGTTCTGTTTTCAGTAACTGAATCTTGGGCACGGGGGCGTGTTGAGTGGGCACGGCCCCGTGTTCAGCTTACTGTCTGACTTAAAACAGGATTGCCAGTTCCAATGATTGGGCACGGGGCGTGTTCAGCAAGCACGACCCGTGCTGAGTTCTGCAGAAGCTGAAAAATTACAAAAATCCTAAAAAAACAGAAAAATAAAAAAAAGAACGATTAGCCCGCTGATTCCTAACTTTCTTAAAATCCTTGTGTCCCCGGCAACGGCGCCAAAAACTTGATGTGCGTTAGGTGTAATATATTTTAGGTGTATATTTTAAGCCCTTTTACACTTTTTAGCCAAGTTTTAAATTTATAAAACACAATATTTACTAACACTAAACACATATATGGGCAAATGCACTCAGCGTAGACGTAGTATAGTGTTGGTAAGATACCGAGGTCATCCAAGGACACAAGAACTTTTAATACCGGTTTATCCTCAACGTTTAATCAAATCAAAAAGTTAGAAAAATGTTTTTAAACTAGAAAAATAAAACTAACTAAAATGCTGAAAAGTAAAATAAAAGTAAAAACAGATAGACAAGATGAATCACTTGGATCCGACTCGTGTGTAGTGTAACCTTTGATGATTTCCGCCCTTTTGCACTTGTTTAAGAGATTATCTTAGTTATTATAGTAGGCCCCTCTTTTGAAGGTGACGTTACCCTTAACCCAGTAGTTTGAGTCAGCAAGGATACAATCCTAAAGGGTCGGATTATTGAAAGATAATTAATTAAGTTATTAATGCATAATGTGGTAGGCCCCTCTTTTGAAGGTGACGTTACCCTCGGCTAAGTAGTCTGAGTCAGCAGGGATACAGTCCTAAGTAGCCGGGTTAAAGTTTTAATAGTAGTTTAACTTATGAGGGGGTCAAAGAGTTTGGACCCCCGCCATCCATTACCGTTAGGTATTGAAGGAGGTCCTACTAAATTTGACCCAGGTCCTCTGCAGGATCTATACACTGAACAATGGCAAGGCTCTTACCAAACCGTTCCCTTAACCCCCGACCAGGTAGCCAACATACCTCCATATAGACCGTGGAGATATGAATGGTGAAAATCTTTTATTTTATATAGACAGTAAAATAATGCCAAGACACCACGGACAAACGATAAGGAAGAATCACCTTCAACATAAGAAACTAGTTATTAAAGTCATTAATACATAACCAATAAAAAAGTGCGAAAAGATTGAAAATAAAAAGTATTACACTAAACACTTGTCTTCACCAAGTGATGTAAGAGACTTAGGCAAACATGGCCTTTGATTGTCAAGAACTCTTACGATCAATCTTGGATCCCAAGACGGCTCACACACTCTATGATGGACAATGGATGATGGTGGTGGATGATGGTGTTGTGATGGTGGTGGGTGGTGGATGAAGTGTGAGAGAGGTGGTGTGCCAAGGGATGAGTTGCACGAGCTCCAAGCACTCTTATTTATAGGCTGAACAGAAGCTCGGGCACGGTTCCGTGTCCATTGGGCACGGCCCCGTGTCCATCCTCTTCTCTTTCTTCATTAATTGCAGTTTGTCTGCATTAGTTGACCACGCCCCCGTGTCCGCTGAGCACGACCCCGTGTGCAGAAGCATATCTGTACTATCAAGATTTGCCTGCATTCCGGGAATCTTATAGTTGACCACGGCCCTGTGTCCGCTGAGCACGGCCCCGTGGTGGGCAATGGAAGCTTCTACAACTTTGTATTTTCTGCTGACACTTGGGCACGCCCCCGTGCTCATTGAGCACGGGGCGTGTTCAGCCCTCTGTTTCCTTGTTTTGCTTGGGAAGATGCTGTCGGGAGGTCGGGCATGCCACGCTTGTTCCTTTTCTTGTACTTATGTTAGATTTAGCTGCCTTTTTGATTCTTTTGTTTATTTGAGCTCATTTAATCCTGAAAATACAAAAGGAAGACAAAAGCACACTTTTTCCAACATTAGTACTAAAAAAGGGTTAGTTTTATGCCACAATTGATGTAATTTATATGTTACATTTTGTGCACATCAGGAGGTGTAAGTTTTGATGATTGGCACCATGCTACCAGTAGAGTGAGAGAACACGAAGTTTCTTTAGATCATCTCATAAATATGAAAAAGTGGTTTGATTTGCATAAAAGATTGAAATCGGACAGCACAATTGATAAATTTCAACATGAGCAATTCAAGAAGGAAACGGATTATTGTAAACAAGTCCTTTTTAGAATCATTGCGCTAGTCAAGTTTCCTGCTAAGCATAATTTAGCATTTCGTGGAAATAAGGAAAAGTTGTATGAAAAAGGTAACTAAAATTGTTTTATTATAGTTCCATTTATTCTTACTTAATTGTTATAACTGAGTTCACTTAATTTTTTGTTGATTGTATTTTTAACAGGTAATGGAAATTTCTTGGGTCTAGTTGAGATGTTGGAAGAGTTGCACAATGCCACTTGTTTGAACACAGACATACACTCAAAAATGGCGTTTATGCAGGAGATGTTCAAATGGAGGCTTCAGAATCTTCAGGAACAAGAAGCCTGTAGGTCCCCTACTCCGTGCGGATCGTAACAGAATCGTCGATCTAACCTAGAGTGCGGACTCCCCTAGATTAGATTTCACAGAAAACGAGTAGAAACAGAATCAAGAACACGATACACTTTCAAACGGGTCTTCTATTGATTATCCAACACAAAGTTTACAATCAATTCTAGACCCACCCGAAATCTCTCAGCCAATCTCTGTAGATTTCTCTAACTCTCTCTTAATGTCTCCAATGTCTCTAAGTGTGTCCCCTAAACCCTAATGCCAAGCCTTGTATTTATAGGACAAGCTTTGCACATGGGCTTTGGTCTGGGCCAGGCCATTCTCCAAGCCCATAACACTAAATAACTCCCTAACTGTCACACCCCGGCTGCGTATAACATGCAACCGCGGTGGAAACGCGGGGAGTGTTGGGACAGAATTAATTGTTTCATAACCATGGAAACCAAAGTTACATTTTATTTATTTAACAAGCGTAATAC